>NC_134269.1:169726185-170334935 GCF_031893055.1 Leptodactylus fuscus | reverse complement strand
ACACCCCTTGTCTGCTCCTGCCTGACACCGCCCTCCTGACAGTACAGAGACTAAATAGTATATCAGGCACCAAAACTAACTGCATTGATTGCTTGGGAATGGTGGAGGTTTGAGGAAAAATCTCAACTGTGCCAGAATCAGTGGAGCGGCACCTAATAATTGATGTAAAGGCCTGAACTTGTTGGAGGTGTGAAATCATGGGTATAGGCAAGGCATGTTGTTGTTAGATCCCGGCAGTAATGTCCTTTCCTAATATTTCAAGAACTGAGATCTCAGCATATAAGTAAGGTATTAAGGTTTTTACTCTTTTATTGCAAAGTAAGAAACTGTAATGTATTCTAGTATGTCTATACACTATATACACAAAATTTTACATTGGAGGTCAATTTATACTTTGCTGGGGGAACGGATGGTTCCAAACAGCTGCATAAGGGCTCTATATAAGTTAATTGCATGTGAGATCGGCATACAATACAATAGTATTCCCAAAAGAAGAAATCCACTGTACATAATTTACTATGAATCTGGAATATACACGTTTAGATTGCATGTTATTCATATGATTTTAACCCATTCAGTATTTTTATTGATATTAGGTGCAAGTTATATTCTTTTCTCTCCTCAGACATATTGGACTTGAGATGAACCTTTGTTTTTTGGCTGGAGATTCTCTTTCTCACAGAGAAGAAATGAGTTCTCTAAATGACCTTGCAGGAAAGTACACAACTATATGTAAGTCTATAAAACAAGATGAAAATACATAATTGCAGATATTATGTAGATAAGAACATGGCGTCCTCTTAAAAAGCCAACACAAATGTTTACTGTGCCTCAAACGATGACGGTTTAGGTCACTTATTAGTTGTAATAATGAATGGATGACTTGGTAAAAATAAGGGAAAAGCGAAAATTATTATTCATTGGTGAATTCATCAAACATTCAATGCGGCAGCTGTGGCTTGTAGAATGGCCCAAATACAGAACACGATAATTATCATCTGTTTTAGACACTTTGAGGCAGCTTTATTAAGAATGGTGTATTGCACTAACTGGCCCGACTGGTGCAGGAAGCCTCTTCATTAGAGATGAGCGGGTAGTATTAGATAGAGTAGGTATTTGATCCAATACTACGGAATTCGAAATACTCGTACTCGATCGAGTACCACTCGCTATTCGAATGGAAAAGTTCGATGCAGAACCAGCATTGATTGGCCGAATGCTATACAGTCGGCCAATCAACGCTGGTTCTTTTCCTACCTTTAGAAGTCTTCTCCGTGCATCTCCCCCGTGGCGTCTTCCGGCTCTGAATTCACTCTGCCAGGCATCGGACCTGGGCAGAGCCGACTGCGCATGCCCGCTTGTAGTGCGGACATGCGCAGTCGGCTCTGCCCAGGCCCGATGCCTGGCAGAGTGAATTCAGAGCCAGAAGACGCCGCGGGGACGCTGCACGGAGAAGACTGCACGGAGGATCCAGCCCGACCCTCACTCGTGGACTTGGTAAGTATAATTTGATCGAACGTTGCCTACCCCTGAAACGAGTATTTTCCCCCCATACACTATAATAGGGTTCGATATTCGATTCGAGTAGTCGAATATTGAGGGGCTACTCGAAACGAATATCGAATCTCGAACATTTTACTGTTCGCTCATCTCTACTTTTCATACATCGCTCATTCCCTTGGGCCCTTTAGTAATTTAGGAACTGGTGTAGATTTTCTTTCCCCCTACGCCCAACAGCAGCACAACTGGGGTATTCCTGCCCCTAATGAGCTGTTAGGACAGGTGGAATTTTTAATTACCTAACAGCTTTTGACCCCTATAAGAGGCCGGAAGACATGCTCCTCCCTTGTGTTTTTTTCTGTCCTGTGGGACAGGACAGGTGGAAGGGGGAGCAGGGGTTCTGACCTCTCATAGGGGTCTGCTACTCTCTCTCCCCCCTCCTTCTTACCTGACAAGCGGAAGACCTTGCTATATTTTTCCTTTCTTTTTGCTCTTCTGAGTCTCTGCTGCTTCCTCCCCCGCCAGGGGAGCCCGCCGGCTCATGTGTGCGCCTGGAGTGCTGCCGCGCCGGAGCCGGGCTTCCCTGCGCGGCTAGGACCCTTTCTCCTGGGAACCGTTTTTTTTTTTGTTCCCCGGGTTCGCCGCCCTACTCGTCCGCCGCGCATGCGCAGTATGCGGTTCGCGCCGCGGGCGAACGAAACCCCCTGGAGACGAGCGGATGCCGGGGTTCCTGAGGGGGGGGCCCCCTCCAGTTTCTGGGGATCCTGTCAGTATTGAGGGGTCCCCCCCTCTGTGAGTTTTTGCCTTTGCCCCCCCCCAAAAAAAAGAAGGAAGGGGCGTGCCCTTTTTTAGTCCCGCCCCCTGGCCTATATATCCCCTCCAAAACCATCTTTCAGTGCCTGTTGCTCCGGTTACTGGCACCTCAACTAGAGAAGCTCCTTGGTCAATTTGTCCTAGAAAGCAGCTCCGTTGATTCAGGTTTGGGGGAGGCGGCCAGGGGGAAGGGGTGGTAGCGGTTCCCACTATGGGAGGGCAAAGGTTGTTAGTATTCTTTTTCTTTGTTCCTTCTCAGAATGTCTTCTTCTTCCTCCTCTACTGTTCCTCCTCGGAGGAAGGCCGTGGCAAAGAGGAAACATCTTTCATGCGCTACCTGCAGAGTCCCACTGCCTGACGACTCCCAGTTTCGTTTTTGTCCAGGATGTAGAGCCCCCCCTTCTGAGGCAACCCCCATGCGGGAGATGGTATCCTGGGTGAAGGGCTTCGTCCAGGACTCCATGGAAAGGATGGAGTCCTCAGCCAAAAGACCACGGCTGGAGTTGTCCCTTCCGCCCCTGGAGAACCTGCGCCTTAGGGACGTGGAGTCATCATCCGATTCTGAGGAGGAAAAGGAGATCTTCCCCTTAGAGAAGATGTCCAGGGTGTTCAAGACACTTAGGATCAGAGACCGGGAAGGTGGTGAAGGCCCAAGTCGAAGGTCTCGTACCTTCAGACCGTCCTCGGAAATGCTTCGCCTGATGGAGAGCGAATGGAGGCACCCGGAAAAACCCTTTGCGCCATCCAAGCGATTTAAGACCTTATTCCCGGTCCCTGAGGGTCAGCTAAAGGCGTGGGGTCCTCCGCCAAAGGTTGACGTCGCTGTGGCGAAGCTGTCAAGGCGCACTGTCCTCCCGACAGAGGACGGGTCGAGTCTCAAGGATCCGATTGATCGTCGGGTGGAAGGATCACTGAGACGAGTCTATTCAGCCTCCTCGGCCCAGGCCTCCCTGGGCATGGTTGCGAACGAGGTGGCCACTGGTCTGCGGGCAGAGCTCTCGTCACTTGCCAAGGACATAGATTCCGGAGTGGATCGAGATGACCTCCTGGCAACAATGTCGGACATCTCTCTGCTGGTGGATCATCTGACGGAGGCGACCCATTTTCAGACCCGTCTGGCCGCCAGATCTATGGCACTGGCTACTGCTGCTCGCTGGTCCTTGTGGCTGAAGCCCTGGAAGGCTGACCTCACCTCCAAGAATAGCCTGTGTGGTCTCCCCTTTGAGCCGGGACAGCTGTTCGGGAGGGAGCTCGACCGGATTATGTAATCTCTGGCCGACTCCAAAGGCAAGAATTTGCCACAGCCCCTTGAAGGTCGGAGTCCCTCCTTTCGAGGAAGAGGCACCTCCAGAAGAGGAACTAGAGGCCAGCGACGATCCGGCAGAGGTAGAGGTCGGGGCTCCTCTCGTAAACGTAAGGCCACCTCCTTCTAATCCTTCCACCCTACCTCCCCTCTCCTCGCCCCCGGGGTGGGCGGCCGTCTTTCCCACTATGTGGATGCCTGGCGCCAGAATATTCGGGACCCCTGGGTCATCCAGACAATCCAGGAAGGCTATAAAATTAATTTTGTTGCCCAGCCACCAGAGAAGATGGTAAGAACCCGCCCTCTTCAGGGCCCCAAACAACTTCATCTGGAGAAATTGATTCAGGAGTATGTGGACAAAGCCGCGCTGGAGGTGGTTCCTCGCGCAGATCAAGGCACAGGCATCTATTCTCCAGTCTTCTTGGTCCCCAAGTCATCAGGCGAGTGGCGTATGATCATCGATCTCAGGTATCTGAATCGCTTTATCCGCAGGCTGCGGTTTCGCATGGAGACCATCAGGTCAGTGCTACCTTTCATGCGCCCTGGAGATCACTTCGTCACTCTGGACCTGAAGGATGCCTACCTCCACGTACCCATCTTTCCGGCACACCGAAAGTTCCTAAGGATTGCTGTATACATAGAAGGGAAAGAGGCGCACTTCCAGTTCGCAGCCCTCCCGTTCGGCATATCCTCCGCCCCCCACACCTTCACAAAGGTCATAGCTCCAGTCGCTGCCGCCCTGCGCCTTCAAGGCATATTCATAGTCCCATACCTGGACGACTGGCTTCTGAAGGCTCATTCAAAGGAGGTTCTTACCACGCAGGTGCAGACCGTCGTAGCTCTACTAGACAAGCTGGGGTGGCAGAAGTCAGTAGTGGTGCCATCAACACGAGTTCAGTTCCTGGGACTTATTCTAGACTCTCTCAACATGACGGTCTCTCTACCCTCTCCTCGCAAAAGGAAAATTGCTCAGGCAGCACATCATTTGTCTTCTACACGGAAGGTCACCATCAGGACGGCTATGAAGGTCCTTGGATTGATGTCCGCTACCCTAGATGCAGTTCCTTGGGCCCTATGGCATATGCGCCCTCTACAGAATGAGATCTTGAGAGTCTGGAATCACAGTCCTTCAGGTTTACAGAAGCCAATCCAGTTAACCATCAGCACCCGGCAAACCTTGCCCTGGTGGACCCATCTGCGAGATGGGAAGTCCTCGGTCCAGCCCGCCTGGACCCTGTTGACTACAGATGCCTCCCTCACAGGCTGGGGAGCTCATCTGGGGGAGACCCCGGTTCAAGGTACATGGAATCAGCGGGAGAGGACGCACTCATCCAACTGGCACGAGCTTACCGCAGTTCATCGAGCCCTTCTGTCATTTGCACCACTTCTACGAGGGAAAGCGGTCAAAGTAAGATCAGACAATCTGACGACAGTCCACTATATCAACAAGCAGGGAGGAACCAGGTCCCCCTCGCTCCTGCAAGTCACCAACCTGATCTTCTCCGGTACATATCCAGGGCCGCCTGAACATCCTAGCGGATCAACTCAGCAGAGGTCGCCCGACCGCAGGCGAATGGTCCTTGAATCAGGACATCTTCCACTACCTGACCAGGAGGTGGGGTCTCCCCGAGGTGGATCTGATGGCCACCCAACACAATGCCAAAGTAGAAAGGTTTTGCTCCCTGTATCGGGAAGACAACCCTTTGGCTGTGGATGCCCTGTCAATACCATGGAGGTTCGAACTGGCATACGTGTTCCCTCCCATCCCGATGATCCCAAAGGTATTGGCGAAACTCAGGCAGGACCAGACTTCGGCAATAGTGATCATGCCGTTCTGGCCAAAAAGGGCATGGTTCACCGACCTTATCCTTATGAGTCGGGGGAACTACTGGAGGCTTCCACCAGTCAGGAACCTGGTGTCACTGAACAGTCGGCCGTGCCTGGGCCTAGACAAATTCAACCTCACTGCCTGGAGGTTAACCGCGCCATACGCGCAGACAGAGGATTGTCCCAGGGAGTGCTAAGTACCTTAGCCCATTCAAGAGCGGAGGCAACCAATCAGAGCTACCAAAGGATCGCCCGGATATTCCGAGATTGGTGTACAGGCAGCCACCGCGATCCAGACAGAGATGCAGTCCTAGAGTTCTTACAGAACGGCCTGGAGAGAGGACTAGCACCTGCCACCCTCAAGGTTCAAGTGTCAGCTCTATCTGCTCTCCTGGAGACACGGTTATCACAAGATCCTCTTGTCAAACAGTTCCTTAGGGGGGCTGCCAGGCTCCGCCCCCAGGTACGGCCCCCTGTCCCCAGGTGGGACCTGGCCGTGGTTCTACAAGGGCTATGTGCGCCCCCCTTCGAACAATTATCTGAAGTGGACTGGAAGTACCTGTCATTTAAGGTGACTTTCCTGCTGGAAATAACCTCCACCAAAAGGGTTGGCGAATTGCAGGCCCTAGCGGCCTCCGAACCTTTCATAACCTTCTTCCCTGACAGGGTACAGCTAAGGTTCGTTTCGGGATTTTTGCCAAAGGTACCAACACTTCAGAACACCAACCAAGTGATCACCCTACCGGGCTTCTTTCCCTCTCCTGCTACGGAGCAGGAGGAGAAGCTACACACACTGGATCTGGTAAGAACACTACGTATTTACCTAGACCGTACAGCACCATTCCGGAGATCAGAGAATCTTCTGGTTAATGTGTTTGGCCACAATAGAGGCGCTAAAGCATCAAAGGTAACCCTGTCTAGATGGATCAGAGAAGCCATCACCTGTTCCCTACGGGCCCAGAATCTTCCTGTTCCAGATTTCTTACGAGCCCATGCCACTCGAGCAGTGGCGACATCATGGGCAGAGACAGGGTTCCCCTTTCTAGACCAGATATGTGCTGCAGCCTCATGGAGCTCACAGCTGACTTTTACCAAACACTACAGATTGGACTGGCGTACGGCCGATGCTACAGCATTTGGGCACTCCGTCTTGGCATCAGCCTGCCAGGAGGACCCGCCCTAGGGGAAACAATACTTGCTAAATCCCCAGTTGTGCTGCTGTTGGGCGTAGGGGGAAAGAAAGATTATGAATGATAATCTGTTTTCCCTTAGCCCAAACAGCAGCACAAGGCTCTCCCCCTAGGAGGTACTGTTGTACAGATTTTGTGTATGTGTGTGTAGCTCTTGGCATAAATTGCTCTCTGTATATCATACTTGTTACTAACACAAGGGAGGAGCATGTCTTCCGGCCTCTTATAGGGGTCAAAAGCTGTTAGGTAATTAAAAATTCCACCTGTCCTAACAGCTCATTAGGGGCAGGAATACCCCAGTTGTGCTGCTGTTTGGGCTAAGGGAAAACAGATTATCATTCATAATCTTTCTTTAGAACTCACATTCAGATTCACACGTGCGCCTGGGTTTACATTCTTTGGGTCCAAAAAATGCAGAGAAAAGTCCTGCTTGTAGGACTCTGTGTTTTTTAGGTGGATTTGAGGATGGAAACCCCCAATTGAATGCAGGTGCAGGTGTGAACCTAGCCTGAGTTATAATGACTATGTCAGGACAAGGTATCCCCGCTCCACACACATTCACACAGGGTTGCGTCACACAAAAGAGCCTTGTACCAAATGGGCGGCACGATCTACGAAATCTCACACTTTGCGTGTTTCTAAACACATTTTAAAAACATTTAGAAAATGGGGCATGGATCTGTCACATAATACAATGCACGTCACATCCCTAGTGATGTCAGCTGAGAAACCTCTATACGAAAAACTTGTGGCCAAAGGAAATGAAGACATGGGAAGAGGTGACTTCAGGGAGCCTTCAGCAACCCTATTAAATAATTTTTAAAAAGTTTGACAACCCCTTTAATGCCTATTAGGGTAACTTCACACAGGGTTTTTTGGTCTGGATTTTGAGGCCGTATCCGTCTCAAAATCCTGATCAAAAAGACGACTCCCATTGAAATCAATGGGAGACAGTCAGTTCTTTTTTCCAGGAGCCGTTTGTTCCGGCTCCCGGAAAAAAAAAGCGACATGCTCATTCTTTCAGGCGGATTCGCCTCGCAATATCTGCCTGAAGACACTCCCTCCCGACTAGGCCCATAGATTTAGACCTAATCCAGAGTGGAGTGCATGACCGGATGTCGGTGCAGTGCACATTAGCGTTATTGTTGGGTAAATTGCTGTATTTCCCGCCTTTTAATCCTGTTAGATTAATTCATCTTTCATATTCTGCAAGATCATGACTGTAGCGACCATTTTCCGCTAATAACTCATTGCGACGAGATGGCCATCATTCATCAACTCACTAAAATACGATTTAGAGGGGTGCTGCAGTCGCAGCTACCCGTATTTTGGTCCGGAACCTGAGGCGGCCTTCGCTTCAGGTTCTGGACCAAAAAACCCTGTGTGAACTTACCCTTAAGCATTATCATTCAATGGACAGTAGAATAACGCCCAACACTATAATACATAAGCAATATTATCATACATGACCAGTAATGCGGCATTCACACTAGTGCCACTGTCTACCCTTTGTTTTTCCGCCTAAATCCCTGGAAAAACTGCATAGGGACGGTTTGCCGGCAGTCAGTTTAAAAACCCATTCATTTCAATGGGTTTTTAAAGCAAACCACTGGTGTCCGTGTGCAGCCTCTCTACGGTGAAACCGTTTTGGGTTTTTTGGGGGTTTTTTTGCATGGACACAAAGTTGGACGTTCAGGAATATCCAGCAATGAGATGAATGTGGCCCTAGTCCAGCTAAGTAATTGTCTTAGATAACCAGGACTCCCATGTGATACCATTACTGGCACTTGTATTTGTCTGAGTCTTCGCCCTGGAATGTCTGGCAGCCCCTAGGGGGTAGCGGTGAGTCTCAGGTTAAAAAATAAAAATAACTCTTAAGAAAAACCACATGTTGCTTAAGTTGACCTGAAACATTTACTTCTAATATCACAAGGAATCCTAAACATTACAGCCTGTATTGTTTTTCTTTTCATTTCATTTAATCATTTCCTTCGGCGAATGTTAGTTTTTGTTAGACTATATTTCTGCTGCTATTATCTCACCACGTATCCTGCCAGGGAAAGAGGGGCTGGAAACTGTGTACCGGGATTTAGATAAGCTAGGAATGAAAAGCACACATGTGAATAATGCTGTAATATATCCATTACAAAGAAGACACTTCTCCTTATATAGAACACATGAGTGAAGGCAGAGAATTTTTGACATAGTTTTACTTTCTGGATTTCCATTTACTAGCTCCATGCCACATTATCACGTGCAGAAAGAATGTAGGTATCTATGTGCATATATCTATTAACTATTATACAATGAGGAATCTGACCCCTTTTCTAGACTAACAATATCTCTTGCATTAAAGGGGATGTACAGACAGGAAAAATATTTAGAAAATAGCTTAGAATGTTCCAATATAACAGAGTTATTAGTCATCTTACCATCTCCCCACCACTCTGGTTCTCAAATTTCCCAGGTCTCCTACTTCTTTATACATCCGTCTCCTTAGTGGACATGAACATACAGCCACTATCTGTATCTAGTCACTTCTGTAGACAGTGATTGACTATAGACATTGCTGGAGCAGGAAGTAGAGTCTGGCTGGTGACCCAGCATGCATCAGAAGCAGAGTGGCAGGGGATTGGTAAAGTGAGCATGACCCAATTTACATAGCTCCCAACTTTTAAGGGACAGTAAGAGGGATGGAATGTGGGGCGCGTTGTACATGCTGTGGCAAATTTAGCCCCACCCAGTTCTACTTTGATCCCACCCATTCCCATCAATTTCTCTTTATGCCCCCACACACTATAATACCCCTTCAGTCACCCTAACATGATATGCCCCCCCCCCCCCCATTATAATGTCATCCTTCTGGTGCCCTCACAGTTTAGTGTCCCAATCCAGCTGCTCCAGTTTAATGTCCCCTTCCATCTGCCCCCAGTTTATTGTCCCCCTCCATCTGCCCTCAGTTTAATGTCACCCTCCTGGTAACAAACTAACATAAAAAACCTAATACTCACCCAGCCTCATGTTCTTCTCTGAAGTCTCTGCTCCTGGAGTCTTCAGCAAGCTTCAGGCCCAATGAGGCTAACATCATCACATCGTGCATATAGGATGGGAGGCTGAATGGTGAAGCAGGGAGTTGATGGCTCCTTCTTTACCATTGTATTCAACTCATCTTGGTCCTCCAGACACAGATGAGCTGAAGCTGGGACATACCTCCTGCCAATTGGGACAACAAGTCAGGACCTGGAATCCAGGACTGTCCTTCTAAATCTAGGAAGGTTGAGAGGTATACATTTGTTATTTTAGGGCATTTTTTAAGCTGATTTGTAAATAGTTTCTCCTGATTGGAAATCCCTTTGAACTACTCTATATATCACTCAAGAGACCACTAGTGTTTTCTTTAATGAAAATTTTAATACAAGCAAAAGGTTCTAGATGGGAAATATATATACAGATATTGGAAGAACTATGCCAGGTACACAAACACGTGTGGGTAACACTTCTATTTCTTGTTCTGTAGATCTTACCCTTGTGGTTCATTAGGCTGATGCTCCAACAACCCTAACACTTCAGATTTGACTCTTGTTTGCCCCTTCATTGTATGCTCATAAAGGACCTATGGACTGGGTCTGTCCTTCGAACCTGGCTTTTTTTTTTACCCTTCACATCATCATGGTTAGCACTAAACACTAATTCCTCAGCAATGGAGGGGTTGTCTAGACTTGGAAAGCTCTTCATCACACAAATGAGGAAGGGCTGTCTCTGGAATTGCTGTCATCGCCATCTCTATGTAGAGTAATTACGTCTTACACTGTAGTCATTAGAGTGGATGAATTGTACAGCTATAGTCACATTTGACAATGGACATGTTTTCCGGTATTACAGCTTCTTTGTGCTTAGTTAAGGTATACACTCTTCATCCTGTTTTCTTTCTCTCCCAACAAATCACATTAGCGTTATTGTTGGGTAAGTTGCTGTATTTCCTGTCTTTTAATCCTGTTAGTTTAATTCATCTTTCATATCCTGCAAGATCATGACTGTAGCGACCATTTTCCACTAATAACTCATTGCGACCAGATGGCCATCATTCATACATAACTCACTAAAATACGATTTAGAGGGGTGCTGCAGAAACTCAGACAGAAGCCATTTATATGTACTAAAGATTACATTATGCATCTCCATCAATGCTTCCCTGTCTGGTCAGTCACCATAATAGTATTCATTTGATATGGTTTTGACTCAGTAGAGTATCCGGACATTGGACTTGTCTCGAAATATGAGTAAAGTGTTTGTCATGATATATATATATGCCCCCACACACTATAATACCCCTTCAGTCACCCTAACATGTCACTGTGCATCGGTCAACTATACAGCGCACTTTGCACAAGGAGAAGCTGTATGGGAGAGTGATGAGAAAGAAGCCTTTTCTGCAAGCATTAATGTCACTTTTCTGTTGAGGTGCCCATACTTTTGCACCGGTCAAATTTTGGTTTAATGCATATTGCACATTTTCTGTTAGAACAATAAACCTCATTTCAATCCTGAAATATTACTGTGACCATCAGTTTTTAGATATATCAGACTGAAATGGCTGTTATAAACACCAAAATATTTAGAACTAAAAATCATTAAGATTAATAGGGGTGCCCAAACTTTTCCATAGGACTGTATATATATATATATATATATATATATATATATATATATATATATATATATATACACTCACCGGCCACTTTATTAGGTACACCTGTCCAACTGCTCGTTAACACTTAATTTCTAATCAGCCAATCACATGGCGGCAACTCAGTGCATTTAGGCATGTAGACATGGTCAAGACAATCTCCTGCAGTTCAAACCGAGCATCAGTATGGGGAAGAAAGGTGATTTGAGTGCCTTTGAACGTGGGATGGTTGTTGGTGCCAGAAGGGCTGGTCTGAATATTTCAGAAACTGCTGATCTACTGGGATTTTCACGCACAACCATCTCTAGGGTTTACAGAGAATGGTCCGAAAAAGAAAAAACATCCAGTGAGCGGCAGTTCTGTGGGCGGAAATGCGTTGTTGATGCCAGAGGTCAGAGGAGAATGGCCAGACTGGTTCGAGCTGATAGAAAGGCAACAGTGACTCAAATAGCCACCCGTTACAACCAAGGTAGCCAGAAGAGCATCTCTGAATGCACAGTACATCGAACTTTGAGGCAGATGGGCTACAGCAGCAGAAGACCACACCGGGTGCCACTCCTTTCAGCTAAGAACAGGAAACTGAGGCTACAATTTGCACAAGCTCATCGAAATTGGACAATTGAAGATTGGAAAAACGTTGCCTGGTCTGATGAGTCTCGATTTCTGCTGTGACATTTGGATGGTAGGGTCAGAATTTGGCGTCAACAACATGAAAGCATGGATCCATCCTGCCTTGTATCAACGGTTCAGGCTGGTGGTGGTGGTGTCATGGTGTGGGGAATATTTTCTTGGCACTCTTTGGGCCCCTTGGTACCAATTGAGCATCGTTGCAACGCCAAAGCCTACCTGAGTATTGTTGCTGACCATGTCCATCCCTTTATGACCACAATGTACCCAACATCTGATGGCTACTTTCAGCAGGATAATGCGCCATGTCATAAAGCTGGAATCATCTCAGACTGGTTTCTTGAACATGACAATGAGTTCACTGTACTCCAATGGCCTCCACAGTCACCAGATCTCAATCCAATAGAGCATCTTTGGGATGTGGTGGAACGGGAGATTCGCATCATGGATGTGCAGCCGACAAATCTGCGGCAACTGTGTGATGCCATCATGTCAATATGGACCAAAATCTCTGAGGAATGCTTCCAGCACCTTGTTGTATCTATGCCAAGGCAAAAGGGGGTCCAACCCGTTACTAGCATGGTGTACCTAATAAAGTGGCCGGTGAGTGTGTATATATATATATATATATATATATATATATATATATATATATATTTATACACTTCTACCCACACATACAGTATATTCAAGTACACAAATCTAAACATTTTATAATATTGAAGGTTAAAGGGGTTGTCTGCTTTGGAAACATTATTTCAATATCAGTTCAGTGACACAAAGTGTTTCTCCTGAAGAATTTAACGTATCTGCACAATACTTTCAATGACCACCATGTGATGAGTACTTCAGGCTGGGTTTCCACAATATAGCAGCCATAGACTCCCCTCACCTCACTAAGGGTCCATTCACACAGAGTTTTTTGACGAAGATTTGGCGCTGAACATCCATGTGGAAAAAAAGCCTCCCATTGACTTCAATGGGTTCCTTTTTCAGCACTGAATCTGACGTGGATTCGACACCAAATTCAGCGCCATTTTCCTCCGTATGAATAAACCCTTAGTGTGATTCTACGAGTTTGATCTCCATTCCAATTCCTTCGATAGCTCGCTGTCTGTGCGTTGCAAATCTTTCTCCGTTATCTGGTGTAATACAATACTTTTGTTGAGGAGACAGGGGAAAAAGATTTATGGTATGTAGCCTTTACAGTCAAAAATAAGAAAATGGATCTGTTAATGTAAAAAATAATAGTAGTTGATCAGCACTGTCAAGGAAGGAAGCCATAGCATGAAAGGGGACACTAATAATGTCTGGAGGGCACTGAAGAGGGATGGAAATGATGGGAAGCTTTTGTGCAAGGAGAAGGAACAGGGAAGAGGACAACTCCTGCTAGAGAAGATGTAATCGGGGGTTACTGCACTGTATTCACTTTTCATTGTGTTTAACTGTTATCCGCCCATCATATAGTAACTACATAATAGATATATACTACCATAGATAGAACTGAACCATTGTATCAAAAATTTGTTGTATAAATATTCTGTATACAATAAATGTTTTCTTGAGAAAAGAGGGGGAAACATACTGATGCCTGAATGGATCACAGAGAGCCAGTAAAGTTGTTGAAAGGTACGAATGGGTCACAGATGGCGAGTGTGAGAGGTTGGGCTCAAGCTTTAGCTATGTCCTCGGTTCCAATCATCATGATCAGGGATTATGCCCTGGCCCATTTTAAGGGGTTATCCAGTTTCTAACATTGATGGTCTACGATAGATCATCAATATTAGATCTACCGGGGTCCGACACTAGGGATCCCCGCAGATTGCCAGTATTAAGACAGTATTTACAGTACCCACACTCGCAGCTACAGGTTGTACGGTGAGTGAGTAGTGCAACTCACAATATGTAAACCATATATCCAATGTGCAGCTGGGAAAGTTGTCACTAAACGTACTGATCCCATGACACATGGAGAGCTGGCCACATGGACTGCAGTTCTCCAAGGGGCAATGATGTGATCTTGGGATGCTGTCATCACAGTGGTGCTGAGTACAGATGACTCATGGAAACCTTACAAGAGATTGGCATAGAGCAGGGGTAGGGAACGTACTGCTCTCCAGCTGTTGCAAGACTACAACTCCCAGCATGCATACTTGCTCTGCTGTTCTTGGAACTCCATGGAAGTGAATGAAGCATGTTGGGAGTTGCAGTTTCACAGCAGCTGGAGAGCCGAAGGTTCCCTACCCCTGGCATAGAGACATTGATATGGAACGTATTTAGGTAAATGTCTATGGCTACTGCAGTTCACCCAATTTATATGACGTATCAGGCACTACAGTAGGCTCAGAGAAAATGAGCACTAGGATCTGTTTGTTCTAATAGTCATCAGAATAAGTCTTAAATGTTATATTACTGGAAAACAAACTGTTAAGTAATAATGCTATTACTGATAATAATATAGTCATAGAACACATTGACACTGTCACATTCAGATGCTTGCTGTATAATGAGGCTTTAAAATGGTCCCAGTTATTAACACAGTGGTCAATATTTCGTGCTACTCCCTAACCAGTTCTGCGCCTGTTTCTAATTGTATTTTAAGTGTATTTATAACAGATGTAAAACACGTCACACTTTTTATTTGATATACTGTAATGTAACAGTGGAAGGAGGAAAGGAAAGATGTTGAAGTGCCAAAAGGGTGTGAATGTTGGCAATGGACTTATTAAATTACATTAAGAAATTCATTCAACATCACCCAAAGTAATAGTAATAGCATAAATGACTGCACTGAAATGAAAACTGGCTGACTCTCATAAGGATCAGCAGAGTATCATGTGTTCTGTACAGGGCTGAATTAAGGTTGTTGGAAGCCCCTGGGCAACAATTCTGGTGGGGCCTGCGTAATGTAAAGTAAGAGAAGCTGTTATAGTTGGGGGTATCCCTAAGCTAAACCCATGACTGTCCTTAGAGATTGGTGGGGTCTGACACCTGGAGTCACCATTGGTCAGTAGTTCTCTGCCAGCGTACAGGGCCAGAAGCAGCAGTACTATACTGAGTAAAGGCAAAGCTGGTAAAACATTTTTTTTAATGTATGATAAAACACCTCTAAATAATACATCATACAGTAAAAAATATCGCTATATTACCTACAATACCCCTGACCGTGACCACATATTACCACGACATATTGAGTGAATTATACCATCATACTGATGCTAAATAAAAACTACCATACAAATAGCTCAACTTACCACCATAATCTGGTGTTGTGATAGACACTAGTTGTATGGCGCTTCATAGTGTACATTGTGTGGATCAAGTAAAAACACAGACAAACGGTGATTTGCTCACGTGGTTAAATTGTAAAGTGTGAGGACAATGTCACTGTAGGCTTCATATAAAACTTCAGTTGCAAACCCACCACTACACAGCCCGCTGTCTGGATCAGTAGCAGAATACGTCCCTGTGCCAAGTAATCATAAAATCATCGCTGGCGCAGTATACTGGCATAAATGGTCATAAATGCAACGCCCCTTCCAGCAAAGTGGCGAGGGCAGCGCAAAAGCGTAAAACCTGATATATATAAAAATTAGCAACTATTGCATCCCTTGTACATCAGAAAACCGGAGAACAAGCCATTCAAAATCTCCTTGTGTAAATTATTCCAGCCAAGTGATCGCTCATGAGCTGAGTGAATGTCTTGTCCCATTACTATTCCCAACAATAACCAACATTAGCTAGTAGAGTATTCCATTAGTGTAAAGAACTCCTGCCCAAATGGTGCTGCAGTCTATGGCCTTGTTCACATTTGCATTGGTGCATTGCATGGGGACCCCCCAAACGGACTACCGAACGCATTGGCAAGCGGTGTGCAGTGAAAGTACACAGACCCCATAGACTATAATGGAAGTAGATCGTGAACTATTTTGCTGTCCAAATGTTCCGTGCGGAGACTGTGTGAAAAGAACACGGACCCCATTATAGTCTATGGGGTCTTCGTGCTTTCACTGTAAACTGCTTACCAATGCGTTTGGTGTTCTGTTCAGGGGGGTCCCCATGCGGACTCCCCTGAATGGATTACCAACGCAGATGTGAACACAAATGTA
This sequence comes from Leptodactylus fuscus, assembly GCF_031893055.1. Classification (NCBI taxonomy): domain Eukaryota; kingdom Metazoa; phylum Chordata; class Amphibia; order Anura; family Leptodactylidae; genus Leptodactylus; species Leptodactylus fuscus. Next base: position 170,318,879 of record NC_134269.1, on the reverse strand, counting down.
CAAAAACACAGAGAATTCAAACATATTGTTGTTATACCAGAAAGTGGTATAAATATATTGGTAAATCTCCACCTATTCTATAAATATATTACTATACAATCATATACTTCTGCAGGACTTACAGCAGTTTGAAGATTTACAAAGATATTTTGTCACTGGACAGAGAAATCATTACTTTTTTATGTGTTCTGGAAGCCGGAGGGTTAAGCCTAGTAAGGCTTGTAATACAGAGTACATTGATTTGATAGAGTGATGGACTTGTCTGCCTCCCCACAGTACTTGATGCTGCTCCATGAAGGTCAGTCCGATTATTAATGCTCCAGTTATTATGGCACCTAAATGCTATTTGCAGGGTTCGTTCTAACACTCTTTACTCCTGTAAGCTCTCAGAAGCAATAACGCCACTCCATGACCCAAAGCAGGGAATCTTCCAATGTACTTATACCTTATATCTGTACGATAACACACAAGAATTAATAATACAAATTATTAAAGTGATAAGACTGGGATGAGGAGGGTTACTGATCACGTGATTCCTACTCATAGATCATATTACTTGTGTTTAAAAGAGTATTTGCATTATATAAACTTATCCAGAGCAGGGCAGCTTTAATCATAGGGCAAGCGGTGCACTTGCGTCGGGCCCTTTGGTAGTGGGAGCCCCCTTGGGACGGTGGGACATTCCTAGGGTCGCAGATTGCTAAGTCTCGGAGGGGGTAGCACAGAGAGTATTTGTTGGAACACGTCCGAAACGGAACTGCTGTTATTATACTCTGGGGTCGCTTACGCGTTTAGGAGAATTATGCTATGACTAATGGAACGTCTCTCCAAAATGCGTAAGCGATTGTCATACCTATGCCATGAGGATTTTTTATACATGTTAGATGTTATTAACTTTTCCTTGTGATATGGCCCATTAAACGTTAAGTTTTAAAACATTTTTGGTAACTGGTCTGCTTGCTGGAGATATACAAGAAAAAGGGTTGTTTTTTTTTTTTCTATGCTGTTTTCTCCCTCTGACCGAAAGGGGTGTATCCATGCATCAGAAGTTCCCATTAATTTATGCTGAAACAAAGGAACATGGGAGTGGGCTATGTTACATACTTTGTATGGTTTTTGGTTTTTTGGCGTGTATAGTAAATGTGTAAAATAAAAGGGTGTCCTTCAGCTCTCAAATCACCTATAAATAATGGCAGTGATATGAAGAACATTTATAGCTTTCTAAACTAACCATCATATTTGGGAGTTGATAATCTCCCTTTGTACACTATTGGTGTGTATAGCACTTGTAGTATACATATATGCATATACATGTAATGACAATACTTGGCACAGCTAACCTAATGGATAGTAGGGAACCTTGTCTGGCAAGGCTCATTGATTTACGGGAATATTGTTAGGGAATATTGTTTTCAGTAAGAAGTTCTTAAAGCAACATTGTGTGCAATATATGCGCAGTATGAGAGGGTCTCCACTATAAATATTGTTGGCAGAACTTGAGCAGGAGAGAATATTGAGTACATGCATGACTATAATGCAGAGAATTCTATGCACATGGCCAGGTTCAGTCCAGTAAATATGGCAAACGCACAGACCGTGTTTCCCAGGCAGAATACGGTTATGTGGTCATGTGTATGGCCAGTTAAAGTTATGCTTCTTTATACTTCTGTCACAAAAAGGAGTCTAATGTACATTTTACTTGCAACCGACTACGTGCCATTAGGATGATATTATTGCCACAGCCCCGCTAACATGGTGACACAGCCACCCTTATGCCACTTTTCCCCTGAATGGTTCTGGTTCAGCTGTACATTACTCTACCACTGACTCTATTAGTTCTTCCACAATAAAAAAAAGTCTCAGATCCGTACTTGGTAGTTTTTAACATTTTTGATAGGATTATTAGTATATGTCCAGTATATACTTGAGGTTAATATACATATGTAAAGGTGTAGATGTCTTTTGTATTGCATAGTATTATGTTTGATACTTGTCTAATTGATCTTTCTGAATATTCTCAGGGTCCTACAATTTATAAAGACGCCTTTTGACACGGATGACAGGTGCTTTTAACCCGTACAATGAAGTGAATGGAACAAGTCTCAAATACAGACAGGTATAGGACCTGCACCATAGTTTGCAGTTCTTCACTATGGCTGGGATAAAACCTACTACTGTGTGTATGAAAATGCATAGAAAAAGATGGGGCCACATGGTGGCTCAGTGGTTAGCACTGCAGCCTTACAGTACTGGAGTCTTAGTGTTCAAATCCTGCCAAGGGCAGACAATAACCTGCAAGGAGATTGTATGTTCTCCCTGTGTCTACATGGATTTCCATCCCATATTCCAAAGACATACTGATAGGGAAAAAATGTACATTGTGAGCTCTATATGGGGCTCACAATCTGCATTTAAGAAAAAAAGAAATGCATAAAAATAGATGTGTCCGTACTTTGACCAGCAATTGCGGATCAAAAGTACGGTCGTGTCAATATACTAGTATATCTACAGTGGTCCTTTAAAGGGGTTGGTTGGCCCCCAAAAGTAATAGCGCTGTACTTCCCCAAAGCCACTACTATGCAGTGTAAATGGCTGCAGATCCACTCCTATTACATGAATAAGAGAGAATGCATGGATCTCTCCATCCACTGCTATGGCTTCCAGTGCCAAGACGATGCTTGAACATGGTCCAGAGTTTGGCTGTGAGACCCCTATAGATCATTTTGGCAGCGCTACTCTTCTCTATTCCTGAAACTCCCATAGAGGTAAATAGGAACTACAGAAGTAGTATAGCACATCTCGCTATTTCGATAACTGTGAAGTTACGGAAACAGTGTAGCTTGGCAATGCCATGCTGTTATAGTATATGTGAGCTACAGAAACAGGGTTGGGCAGCACTGCTTGGATGTTCCCTTAAGACCCTCTGTAGGGGTCGGGACCTGGGAGCCATTATCCCCATGTCGGCAGCAATTTGCTGGAATAACCCTTTCCATTGGGAGGCAGGTGCACATGAAGAGACAAAGCAGACTAATGAACTAGAAATGACTATCAAAGTTCAATGGAAGGTCATGACCTGAAAAGAAAAAGATTATGGAAATATCAGCGCACCACGTGCTCACATGTCCATATGGTTCACATCAGGATATATACTTTCTTCCCCCGCCTGCACTGTATCATCGTACAGACTGTATTATTAAATCTGCATGCATGTAGATGATAGCTTTATTAAGAAATGTCACAGACATCATAAATCTTCCTCTACATCTTGCATCATCTATTGGCGTGGCCAAGACTGTGTATTTCTAGAGAAAGCTTCAATCTCATTACTTCTGCGAAGCGTAATGTGATTACCATGAACAATTATTCTAACCACAACGGCTTCTGTCATGGCGTACAGACAGAGCTGGGCTGTGGTTTCTTCTCCACTAGAAGAAGAGTCTGATCTGTAACATCTAGCTTGTATAATCATATAACAGAATTAAGCCAAATAATCCTTTTCATATGTGCAAATTGTAGGAATGTGTACAGCTAAGCAAAAGGAGGGAAGCCACAGATTCCCTGCAAGAATCAGCAAAGTTAGTAATCTTGTGGAGATCTGCAAAGCCTGCAGAGAAAGGGAATTTGAAGAATAACCTGCCTATATACCAAGGAACAATACAACACTAATGGGAGACACTGTGGGGCACTTGTATCAAAAAAATGGCGTAATACATATTCTCCACTACAGTTTTCTGTAACTGCCATCACTTTTGCCCCCAGAAACCCAAGCTGGAGGATTTAAAAAGCTGTTCCCAGCCATAATAGGTTTGACCTGTTATTTCAGGGGCCCTAAGAAAAATCATGTTTTGGGTGGCACCTTAAATAAAATCTTTAGGTCATGCTCCCTCCTTGTTTGAACTGCCACCCAATTGAGGGTCAAAATCCCTCTTTATTGTCCTCCATGCAGTATAACACACTCTTTACTGGCCCCATACAGAATCCTCGAGATGTGACTGGAGTATAAGACATAATGTAACAGCAGAATAATTCTGCTGTTACATCAGGTCTTATACTCCAGTTACATCTAGAGCTGCAGTCACTATTCCACTGTTACGTCACGTCATATACTTCAGTCACATCCAGAGCTGCAGTCACTATTCTGCTGTTACATTATGTGTTATACTCCAGTCACATCTAGAGCTGCAGTCACTATTCTGCTGTACATCATGTCTTATACTCCAGTCACATCTAGAGCTGCAGTCACTATTCTGCTTTTACCTCATGTCTTATACTCCAGTCACAGCCAGATCTGCTACATCTCATATGTAGTAGGGTTCAGCACACACTCAGCTCTGCTGAATTTGAGGGTGTAGCAGAGCACAGCGTGCGCTCAACACTGCTACATCTGAGATCGGACCAGAATGGAGACTGCTGTGGACCGATCTTAGACTCCGCCTCCTCACAGACGAGCCTCCGGCAGAACCAGCGTTGATTGGCCGAATGCTGTACTCTGTAAGGCATTCATCCAATCAACGCTGGTCAATGCATTCCTATGGGAAAAAGTCAGCTCCCGCATATCGCAAGCTGACAGTGACTTGGGCATGTTAGATGCCCCCAGACATGCTTCTCCTGCTTTCCCAGTTGCATTCCAGGGTGTTGGCATCATTTCCTGGGGTGTCATAGTGGACTTGGTGACCCTCCTGAGTCGAATAGTGGTTTCCCCCTTAACGAGTATTTTTTCCCCATAGACTATAATGGGGTTCGATATTCGATCAAACAGTTGAGTATTGAGCGGCTACTCGAATCGAACTTCGAACATTTCACTGTTCGCTCATCTCTAGCAGTGGTTGATATTTCACTCACCGTCCCGCATTTCCCGCATCTTCTTTGGCTTCCAGGGTTACATCCCAGCACTGAAGAACATTTGGACATCGCGTAATGCAATTCTTCAACATCGTGACATACTCGACTGTAAGCCAGAGATGAGTGAGGATGTGTGAGTAAAATATTATCTGCTAAATATTGAAATAATCTAGTAAATAGAGAATGGTTTCAAAAAAGCCATAATGCAACCCATCGGTGTGGGCCTTCCCAAACACCACCCAATTTTGTGGATGGCGTTAAGTCCACCCATATGTGCATATGACCAAGGTGATCACTAACGTTGCCACTCAAGAGCAAGGGGAAGAAAGGGTTTACATCTGAGATTCTAGGATTCTTGAATGCCTGGCAGACACTTGGCATCTAATTTGTATACGGTGCAGCTATCCTTCCTTTAGTTCAACAACATAGATATGCTTATTCTGCTTACTGCACACGCTATCTAGCTTAGGGCTCCATATGTGATGACAGAATTCATTTAAAGGGGTTTTCCAGGCTAAAAATATTGACATCTTAAGCATAGGTCATCAATGATATCAGATTGGTAGGGGGTCTGACACCCAACACCCCTACCAAAGATCTGTTCTCAGAAGCAGATACGCAGAGAATGGGCCTCCACCTATGTGATACTCATGGCCTATCCTAAGGGGTTGTCCAGATTCAAGCAAACAATATCCAAGACATTTTTTTTTGTTTTAGATGTAAATAACATTAAAGATGTACATGTAATACTGCCCTGCCGTACTTTAGCCTAATAGCTTACATGATTTTGCCTAGAGATCTTCAGAGTCATTAATCTCCTTACTTGCGATTTAATGCTCCTAAAGACTACTTAAATAGGATTCAGTGGAATAAAACCATGTTACTCTGTTTATAGACAGAAGGGATTCATCCTGCTCCACATGTTTCCACTGCATATAAGAATGGAAGACCATAGGGCTCATGCAGATGGAAAAGCAGCATGAATGGTCCCCGTACAGTGAGATACTCCATGCAGAGCTGAATGGTCCATAATATGGCGTTATATTATGCTTCTAAGGAAGAATACATCAGTACTAGGGTTGAGCCTATCTTGAGATTCAGGATCGATTTTAAAATCCTATCATTTTCCAGCTGATCCCGATCTCGATTGTGAAATTTGCTCGATCGCCGATTGGGACCCGATCTTTTCCGATCCCGATGGCTCAACCATAGTCAATGCTTCTCTATGGGAAAAGTCACTTTTGGGGTTGAGCCGATCTTGAGATTTCAAAATCGGTTTCCGATCATTTTCCAGCCGATCCCGATTGCAATCGTGAAATTTGCTTGATCGCCGAATGGGATCCGATCTTTTCCGATCCCGATCGTTCAACCCTAATCAGTACATGTATGTGTCCTGGAGGCACACTATGGTCTTGCAGTGGGTAAGGTGACTGGAGGTATGAGGTCTGCAGCCAAAAATCTGTAGGTCATGTCTTTGTATAATACTGTTTGGTTGACTTATAGTGGTGTTATCTTTAAAGGGTATTTAACCATCAATAGGGATAAGGAGACAAAGTAGGAAATACTTTCTAGGTAATACTGCATATAACAATGTCTTATCAATGTAAAATTGTGGGTTCAATGAGCCACACTGATAACAGTGGTTTGCTCCTTAGTAGAGATGAGCGAGTAGTATTATTCGAAATATTTGAATTATTCCATATTCGTTTTGAGTAGACCCTCAATATTTGACTATTCGACTGAATATCGAATTTCATTATAGTCCATGGGGAAAAAATGCTCATTTCAGGGGAAACCCAAATTCGACTAAGGAGAGTCACCAAGTCCACAATGACACCTCAGGAAATGATGCCAACATCTCTGGAATGGGACACAGGGGAAGCATGTCTGGGGGCATCTAACACGCCCAAGTCCCAGTATTACCCCACTATCGCAGCCTATCAACTAGACACTTTCCAAACGCAATAGAACTTCTATGAAAGTGGAAAAATACTTGGAAACTTTTTTCCTCTACATTAGTATGGACAGAAACACAAATTTTAAGCTAAAGAAACATTAGCATGCACCCCTTTAAATCACGTTGCCCATGACAACCACAGATGGCATAGGCAAGGGGGAAAATCAAACAACACCCACCCTTAACTGTCATTGTGTATGTGTGTGATGTGGTGAGACCTCCAAAAATTACTTTTCTGGCCCTTGAGGTGAGCCCTTCCAAATTAAACACCCTTAAGCTGAGCCATACAAAAATATACTTTACAGGCCGTTGGTGTGAGCCCTCCAAAACTTAGCTTCAGGCTCTTGGGGTGAGGTGAGCCTTGTAGCACCTGAGTTTTTGGCCCTTGGGGTGAGTTGAGCCTTGCACCAGCAGAGTATCAGGCCCTTTAAGTCAGTTCAGCCTTACACCGGCAAAGTATTAGGCCCTTTATATCAGTTCATCCTTGACCTGGTCCCAGCCTCCACTACATTCACCCAGTGTGCTGTGAGAGTTGAGCCTTGCACCAGCAGAGTCTTAGGCCCTTGGGGTGAGTTGAGCCTTGCAACAGCAGAGTTTTTTGCGAGTTTGGTGAGGGGGTGCCAGTATGCCCACAAGATAGCCTTTTTGGTGTGACAGAGTGTACACAAAGAACCACATCTGTCACTTGCTGATCGACTCTTCTACTTGTAACTTCATAATAGAACCGGCATGTCTATGTTAAAACTGGTAAAGGATTTACTGAAGTTATGTTTTCGCATAGTATGTTAGATTATCAGTAGAATATGGTTTTTGGCCCTTGGGGTGAGTTGAGCCTTGCACCAGCAGAGTCTTAGGCCCTTGGGGTGAGTTGAACCTTGCACTAGCAGAGTCTTAGGCCCTTGGGGTGAGTTGAGCCTTGCACTAGCAGAGTCTTAGGCCCTTGGGGTGAGTTGAGCCTTGCACTAGCAGAGTCTTAGGCCCTTGGGGTGAGTTGAGCCTTGCACTAGCAGAGTCTTAGGCCCTTGGGGTGAGTTGAACCTTGCAACAGCAGAGTTTTTGGCCCTTGGGGTGAGTTGAGCCTTGCACCAGCAGAGTCTTAGGCCCTTGGGGTGAGATGAGCCTTGCACTAGCAGAGTCTTAGGCCCTTGGGGTGAGTTGAACCTTGCAACAGCAGAGTTTTTGGCCCTTGGGGTGAGTTGAGGCTTGTAGCAGCAGGGTTTTTGTTTTAGGCCCTTGGGGTGAGCCTTAATGGGGTGGTTAGAGATGTGTTTTTTAGCGCTGATGCTGGTAGAGGAGGATGTTGAATTTGTGAGCTTGAACAGAAACATGGAACTTTGTCTTGTCATTATCATTGAGGACGGGACATGCTGGTTACGGGTCCACAACCACTAAATCGCCAAGAAAGGCAGACTCTTGGGTAGGAATACGACTGGAGGTAGTGGCTCACTGTCTGGTGGAAATGCCGCTGGAAGCATTACCCGCTAGCCATTGTATCACCTGGTCATGGTGCTTGGGCCTCGTCAGTGTTGTACCCTGCCCCCTGCTTAACATTACCATCAAGCCAGGGATTGTGGATGAGCGCAATGCTGGCTGAACCTCACCAGTAGTTGGATCCGCCGTAGCCTGAACGCAGCCTGGGCACAAGCTGGATTTCCATGTCTCCGCCTTTGTGCTCGCCCCATTGCACTATGCTTACACATTTTGAGATGTATTTTTTCAAAGTATACACGGAGGGTAGATATATATAGCGTATATCTAGTACCATATAGATGGAGCTACTTCGGGTAGGTATGATGTAATGGGAAGGGGCATGGCCTCTCCCCGAGGAGAGCGGGATTTCTTCCATCACAGCGCCATACTAGAGGAAGAACCCCGAGAAGAGCGGGATTTCTTCCATCACAGCGCCATACTAGAGGAAGAACCCTGAGGAGGGCGGGATTTCTTCCATCACAGTCCCATATTAGAGGAAGAACAGAAAGCAGTGAGGACTGTCTTGTGGGACTACAGGATAGAAGGGGAGAGATAGGGTTGGAGGACTGCATGATGGAGGAGGCTGAGAGGAGATGTATTTACATGGGACTGTATCCAGGAGAGTCTGGAGGATTGGACTGGTGTTTAAGGTGGTATAGGAGTCCCTGGAGTACCGTTGTCTTCGGGGAAGACAGGGTCTTTGGGGTGATGCCTGCATCTGTAGGAGGGAAGGGGTCCTTAAACTGGGAGCAACTGGAGGGGGACATTAAACGAAGGGGGGTACATTTAAATGATGGGTAACTGGAGTAGGATATTAAGCTGGGACATCTGGAGGGGTACGTTAATGTCCCACTCTAGTTTCCCCCAGTTTAATGTCCCACTCCGGTTGCCCCAATTTAATGTCCCTCACCAGCTAACCCTGCAGTTTAAGGCCCCCCTCTAGTTGCCCCCAGTTTAAACTGTGGCAGATGGACGGGGACATTAAACTGTGGCTGCACCAGGAGAGAGACTTTATTCTATGGCGTCAATTTGAGGAGAACATTATAATGTGGAGGCATGTAATATTAGGATTATTGTGTAGGGATCATAAATAGAGATGAGCGAACACTAAAATGTTCGAGGTTCGAAATTCGATTCGAACAGCCGCTCAATGTTCGTGTGTTCGAACGGGTTTCGAACCCCATTATAGTCTATGGGGAACAGATACTCGTTAAGGGGGAAACCCAAATCCGTGTCTGGAGGGTCACCAAGTCCACTATGACACCCCAGGAAATGATGCCAACACCTCTGGAATGACACTGGGACAGCAGGGGAAGCATGTCTGGGGGCATCTAACACACCAAAGACCCTCTATTACCCCAACATCACAGCCTAACAACTACACACTTTACACACTCAATACCACCTCTCTGACAGTAGGAAAACACCTTGAAACATGTGTATTTGGCACTTGCAGTGAGGAGAGCTTGTCACCAGCAGTGAATTTGGCCCTTGTAGTAAGTTGAGGTTGGCACCAACATTTGTTTTGAAAATCAGGGTGGATTGAGCCTCTAACCAGCAGAGTTTGGGCAAATTCATGGTGGAGGGAGCCTCTAAACACCCCAGTTTGGGCAAATTCATGGTGGAGGGAGCCTCTAAAAACCCCAGTTTGGACCAATTCATGGTGGAGGGAGCCTCTAACCAGCCCAGTTTGGGCAAATTCATGGTGGAGGGAGCCTCTAAAAAACCCAGTTTGGACCAATTCATGGTGGAGGGAGCCTCTAACCAGCCCAGTTTGGGCAAATTCATGGTGGAGGGAGCCTCTAACCAGCCCAGTTTGGACCAATTAATGGTGGAGGGAGCCTCTAACCAGCCCAGTTTGGACCAATTAATGGTGGAGGGAGCCTCTAACCAGCCCAGTTTGAACCAATTCATGGTGGAGGGAGCCTCTAAACAGCCCAGTTTGGGCAAATTCATGGTGGAGGGAGCCTCTAAAAAACCCAGTTTGGACCAATTCATGGTGGAGGGAGCCTCTAACCAGCCCAGTTTGGACCAATTCATGGTGGAGGGAGCCTCTAAACAGCCAAGTTTTGGGAAATTCATGGTGGAGGGAGCCTCTAACCAGCCCAGTTTGGACCAATTCATGGTGGAGGGAGCCTCTAAACAGCCAAGTTTTGGGAAATTCATGGTGGAGGGAGCCTCTAACCAGCCCAGTTTGGACCAATTCATGGTGGAGGGAGCCTCTAAAAAACCCAGTTTGGACCAATTCATGGTGGAGGGAGCCTCTAAACAGCCCAGTTTGGGCAAATTCATGGTGGAGGGAGCCTCTAACCAGCCCAGTTTGGACCAATTAATGGTGGAGGGAGCCTCTAAACAGCCCAGTTTGGGCAAATTCATGGTGGAGGGAGCCTCTAACCAGCCCAGTTTGGACCAATTCATGGTGGAGGGAGCCTCTAACCAGCCCAGTTTGGGCAAATTCATGGTGGAGGGAGCCTCTAAAAAACCCAGTTTGGACCAATTCATGGTGGAGGGAGCCTCTAACCAGCCCAGTTTGGGCAAATTCATGGTGGAGGGAGCCTCTAACCAGCCCAGTTTGGACCAATTAATGGTGGAGGGAGCCTCTAACCAGCCCAGTTTGGACCAATTCATGGTGGAGGGAGCCTCTAACCAGCCCAGTTTGGACCAATTAATGGTGGAGGGAGCCTCTAAACAGCCAAGTTTTGGGAAATTCATGGTGGAGGGAGCCTCTAACCAGCCCAGTTTGGACCAATTCATGGTGGAGGGAGCCTCTAAACAGCCCAGTTTGGGCAAATTCATGGTGGAGGGAGCCTCTAAAAAACCCAGTTTGGACCAATTCATGGTGGAGGGAGCCTCTAATTAGCCCAGTTTGGACCAATTAATTGTGGAGGGAGCCTCTAACCAGCCCAGTTTGGACCAATTAATGGTGGAGGGAGCCTCTAAACAGCCCAGTTTGGGCAAATTCATGGTGGAGGGAGCCTCTAACCAGCCCAGTTTGGACCAATTAATGGTGGAGGGAGCCTCTAACCAGCCCAGTTTGGACCAATTAATGGTGGAGGGAGCCTCTAACCAGCCCAGTTTGGACCAATTAATGGTGGAGGGAGCCTCTAACCACCCCAGTTTGGACCAATTCATGGTGGAGGGAGCCTCTAAACAGCCAAGTTTGGACCAATTCATGGTGGAGGGAGCCTCTAAAAACCCCAGTTTGGACCAATTCATGGTGGAGGGAGCCTCTAACCAGCCCAGTTTGGACCAATTAATGGTGGAGGGAGCCTCTAAACAGCCAAGTTTTGGGAAATTCATGGTGGAGGGAGCCTCTAACCAGCCCAGTTTGGACCAATTCATGGTGGAGGGAGCCTCTAAACAGCCCAGTTTGGGCAAATTCATGGTGGAGGGAGCCTCTAAAAAACCCAGTTTGGACCAATTCATGGTGGAGGGAGCCTCTAATTAGCCCAGTTTGGACCAATTAATTGTGGAGGGAGCCTCTAACCAGCCCAGTTTGGACCAATTAATGGTGGAGGGAGCCTCTAAACAGCCCAGTTTGGGCAAATTCATGGTGGAGGGAGCCTCTAACCAGCCCAGTTTGGACCAATTAATGGTGGAGGGAGCCTCTAACCAGCCCAGTTTGGACCAATTAATGGTGGAGGGAGCCTCTAACCACCCCAGTTTGGACCAATTCATGGTGGAGGGAGCCTCTAACCAGCCCAGTTTGGACCAATTCATGGTGGAGGGAGCCTCTAACCAGCCCAGTTTGGACCAATTAATGGTGGAGGGAGCCTCTAACCACCCCAGTTTGGACCAATTCATGGTGGAGGGAGCCTCTAAAAAACCCAGTTTGGACCAATTCATGGTGGAGGGAGCCTCTAAACAGCCCAGTTTGGGCAAATTCATGGTGGAGGGAGCCTCTAAACAGCCCAGTTTGGGCAAATTCATGGTGGAGGGAGCCTCTAACCAGCCCAGTTTGGACCAATTAATGGTGGAGGGAGCCTCTAACCAGCCCAGTTTGGACCAATTCATGGTGGAGGGAGCCTCTAAACAGCCCAGTTTGGGCAAATTCATGGTGGAAGGAGCCTCTAACCAGCAGAGTTGTGGGAAAGCAGGGTGGAGGGAGCCTCTAACCAGCAGAGTTGGTGGAAATCAGGGTGGAGGGAGCCTCTAACCAGCAGAGTTGGGGGAAATCATGTTGGAGGGAGCCTAGTATTAGCAGAATTGTGCAACGCTTATGGTGGATGAGTATGAGGATGCGGAGGAATTGGAGAGGTTGAGTACAGACATGGAGTTTCATGTTGGGGTGCTTTACACAGGTGGGCACAAAAATGAAGGCTCTATCCAGTGGTGGTTCATTTTTATCAAAGTGAGCCGGTCGGCACTCTCAGCTGACAGACGGGTGCGCTTGTCAGTGATGATGCCACCGGCTGCACTGAACACCCTCTCAGATAGGACGCTGGCGGCAGGACAGGACAGCACCTCCAAGGCATATAGGGCAAGTTCAAGCCACAGGTCCAACTTCGACACCCAATACGTGTAGGGCGCAGAGGGGTCGGAGAGGACAGGGCTGTGGTCGGAAAGGTATTCCCGCAACATGCGCCTATACTTCTCACGCCTGGTGACACTAGGACCCTCCGTGGCGGCACTTTGGCGAGGGGGTGCCATCAAGGTGTCCCAGACCTTAGACAGTGTGCCCCTCGTTTGTGTGGACCGGTGAGAACTTGGTTGCCTACTGGAGGAACTGCCCTCCCTGCCGCCACTGTCACAGGCTGGAAACATCTCCATCATATTCTGCACCAATTGCCTGTGGCAAGCATTGATGCGATTGGCCCTCCCCTCTACCGGAATAAAAGACGAGATGTTGTTTTTATACCGGGGGTCAAGGATAGCAAAGATCCAGTACTGGTTGTCCTCCATGATTTTGACAATACGCTTGTCGGTTGTAAAGCACCCCAACATGAACTCAGCCATGTCTGCCACAGTGTTAGTTGGCATGACTCCTCTGGCCCCACCGGAAAGTTCAATCTCCATTTCCTCCTCATCCTCCATGTCTACCCATCCGCGCTGCAACAATGGGACGATTCGAAGTTGCCCGGAAGCCTCCTGTATCACCATCACATCATCGGACAACTCTTCTTCCTCCTCCTCCTCCTCCTCCTCCTCCTCCATTAAACGCAGTGAAGCGGACAGATGTGTGGACCTACTCTCCAGCTGTGACGGATCGGATGCTATCCCTAACTCCTCTGTGTGATCTGAGTTATCCCTGATGTCAATCAGGGATTCTCTCAGAACACACAAGAGCGGGATTGTAAGGCTCACCATCGCATCCTCAGAGCTCACCCTCCTTGTGGACTCCTCAAAGACCCGTAGGATGTCACAAAGGTCTCTCATCCATGGCCACTCATGGATGTGAAACTGAGGCAGCTGACTTTGTGGCACCCTAGGGTTTTGTAGCTGGTATTCCATCAAAGGTCTCTGCTGCTCAACCACTCTATTCAACATCTGAAACGTTGAGTTCCAGCGTGTGGGGACGTCGCACAAAAGCCGGTGTTGTGGCACATGCAGGCGTTGCTGGAGAGATTTTAAGCTAGCAGCGGCTACTGTCGACTTGCGAAAGTGGGCGCACATGCGCCGCACTTTCACCAGTAGCTCTGGAACATTGGGGTAGCTCTTTAGGAAACGTTGCACCACTAGGTTGAAGACGTGGGCCAGGCATGGAACATGTTGGAGTCCGGCAAGCTCCAGAGCTGCTACCAGGTTCCGGCCGTTATCACAAACGACCATGCCTGGGCCCAGGTGCAGCGGCTCAAACCATATTGCCGTCTCATCGAGGAGGGCATCCCTCACCTCGGAGGCAGTGTGCTGTCTGTCCCCCAAGCTGATCAGCTTCAGCACAGCCTGCTGACGTCTACCAACGCCAGTGCTGCAACGTTTCCAACTCGTAGCTGGGGTCAATCTAACAGCGGAGGAGGAGGCGGTGGCGGAGGAGGAGGCGGAGGAGGAGGCGGTAGAGGAGGAGGAGGAGGGGGGTGTTCTTCTCGTGTCCCTGCCAGGAATGTTAGGCGGGGAGACGAGGTACACCGGGCCAGTTTGGGAAGCAGTCCCAGCCTCAACTACATTTACCCAGTGTGCCGTCAGTGAAATGTAGCGTCCCTGTCCGCATGCACTTGTCCACGCGTCGGTGGTCAAGTGGACCTTTGTGCAAAGCGCGGAACTAAGGGCCCGCCTGATGTTGAGTGACACGTGCTGGTGCAAGGCGGGGACGGCACACCGGGAGAAGTAGTGACGGCTAGGGACGGCATAGCGAGGTGCCGCAGTTGCCATCAGGTCCAGGAAGGCGGGAGTTTCAACAAGCCGGAACGCCAACATCTCCTGGGCCAGCAGTTTAGCGATGTTGGCGTTCAAGGCTTGCGCGTGTGGGTGGTTAGCAGTGTATTTCTGCCGCCGCTCCAATGTCTGAGAGATGGTGGGTTGTTGTAAAGAAACGCCTGATGGTGCCTTTGATGGTGCAGGAGAAGGAGATAAGACAGGACCAGGGGAGGATGAGGTAGAAGTCAACAAAGTGGCGGAGGCAGATGAAGTGGTGTCCTGGCTCGTCCTCTGGAGTGCATCGCCAGCACAGTCAGCAGTGGCAGTGGCAGAGGCAGAGGCAGAGGCAGTGGCAGTGGCGTGAACGGCAGGCGGCCTTTGTCCTGCCGTTGCTGCCTGCCACTGATTCCAGTGCTTGGATTCCAAATGACGGCGCATTGAAGTGGTGGACAGGTTGCTCTTCTCAGAGCCCCTAATCAATTTCGAGAGGCAAATTGTGCAGACAACACTATATCTGTCCTCGGCGCATTCCTTGAAAAAACTCCACACCTTCGAGAAACGTGCCCTCGAGGTGGGAGTTTTTCGGGGCTGGGTACGAACTGGAACATCTTGGGAGATTCCGGGTGTGGCCTGGCTTCGCCTAAGCTGCTGACCTCTGCCTCTGCCTCTAGCTACCCTTTTTGGTGCTGCACCTGCCTCAACATCCACACTACTTTCCCCGCTTGACATCCCCCCTGTCCAGGTCGGGTCAGTGTCCTCATCATCCACCACTTCCTCTTCCAACTCCTGTCTCATCTCCTCCTCCCGCACAATGCGCCAGTCAACTGGATGCCCTGACGGCAACTGCGTCACATCATCGTCGATGAGGGTGGGTTGCTGGTCATCCACCACCAAATCGAACGGAGATGGAGGAGACTCTAGTGTTTGAGCATCTGGACACAGATGCTCCTCTGTTAGGTTCGTGGAATCGTGACGTGGAGAGGCAGGTTGAGGGACAATGAAAGGAGCGGAGAACAGCTCTGGGGAGCAGGGACAGTTTGGGTTATTGTTCTGTAAAGCTTCGGAATTTTGGGAGGAAGGAAGACAAGACTGTTGGGTAATAGGAGGAGAGGAGGCAGAGTCTGACTGGCTGCTGGACAATGTGCTGTAAGCGTTCTCTGACAGCCATTGCAAGACCTGTTCCTGGTTCTCGGGCCTACTAAGGTTTGTACCCTGCAGTTTAGTTAATGTGGCAAGCAACCCTGGCACTGTGGAGTGGCGCAATGCTTGCTGCCCCACAGGAGTAGGCACGGGACGCCCTGTGGCTTCACTGCTACCTTGCTCCCCAGAACCATTCCCCCGACCTCGCCCACGGCCTCGTCCACGTCCCTTTCCGGGAGCCTTGCGCATTTTGAATTCCTAGTTAGAAATTGGCACTGTATACCAGTAGTAAAAATTGTGGGTGCACGTAACCCCAATATATTCTTTGAATTCCCAGTCAGACACTGGCACTATATGGCAGTAGCAAGAAATGAGGGTATTTGTATTCCCAATATACTCTTTGAATTCCCAGTCAGACAATGGCACTGTATACCAGTAGTAAAAATTGTGGGTGCACGTAACCCCAATATATTCTTTGAATTCCCAGTCAGAAACTGGCACTATATGGCAGTAGCAAGAAATGAGGGTATTTGTATTCCCAATATATTCTTTGAATTCCCAGTCAGACAATGGCACTGTATACCAGTAGTAAAAATTGTGGGTGCACGTAACCCCAATATATTCTTTGAATTACCAGTCAGAAACTGGCACTATATGGCAGTAGCAAGAAATGAGGGTATTTATAACCCCAATATATTCTTTGAATTCCCAGTCAGACAATGGCACTGTATACCAGTAGTAAAAATTGTGGGTGCACGTAACCCCAATATATTCTTTGAATTCCCAGTCAGACACTGGCACTATATGGCAGTAGCAAGAAATGAGGGTATTTGTATTCCCAATATACTCTTTGAATTCCCAGTCAGACAATGGCACTGTATACCAGTAGTAAAAATTGTGGGTGCACGTAACCCCAATATATTCTTTGAATTACCAGTCAGAAACTGGCACTATATGGCAGTAGCAAGAAATGAGGGTATTTATAACCCCAATATATTCTTTGAATTCCCAGTCAGACAATGGCACTGTATACCAGTAGTAAAAATTGTGGGTGCACGTAACCCCAATATATTCTTTGAATTCCCAGTCAGAAACTGGCACTATATGGCAGTAGCAAGAAATGAGGGTATTTGTATTCCCAATATACTCTTTGAATTCCCAGTCAGACAATGGCACTGTATACCAGTAGTAAAAATTGTGGGTGCACGTAACCCCAATATATTCTTTGAATTACCAGTCAGAAACTGGCACTATATGGCAGTAGCAAGAAATGAGGGTATTTATAACCCCAATATATTCTTTGAATTCCCAGTCAGACAATGGCACTGTATACCAGTAGTAAAAATTGTGGGTGCACGTAACCCCAATATATTCTTTGAATTCCCAGTCAGACACTGGCACTATATGGCAGTAGCAAGAAATGAGGGTATTTGTATTCCCAATATACTCTTTGAATTCCCAGTCAGACAATGGCACTGTATACCAGTAGTAAAAATTGTGGGTGCACGTAACCCCAATATATTCTTTGAATTACCAGTCAGAAACTGGCACTATATGGCAGTAGCAAGAAATGAGGGTATTTATAACCCCAATATATTCTTTGAATTCCCAGTCAGACAATGGCACTGTATACCAGTAGTAAAAATTGTGGGTGCACGTAACCCCAATATATTCTTTGAATTACCAGTCAGAAACTGGCACTATATGGCAGTAGCAAGAAATGAGGGTATTTGTATTCCCAATATACTCTTTGAATTCCCAGTCAGACAATGGCACTGTATACCAGTAGTAAAAATTGTGGGTGCACGTAACCCCAATATATTCTTTGAATTACCAGTCAGAAACTGGCACTATATGGCAGTAGCAAGAAATGAGGGTATTTATAACCCCAATATATTCTTTGAATTCCCAGTCAGACAATGGCACTGTATACCAGTAGTAAAAATTGTGGGTGCACGTAACCCCAATATATTCTTTGAATTCCCAGTCAGAAACTGGCACTATATGGCAGTAGCAAGAAATGAGGGTATTTGTATTCCCAATATACTCTTTGAATTCCCAGTCAGACAATGGCACTGTATACCAGTAGTAAAAATTGTGGGTGCACGTAACCCCAATATATTCTTTGAATTACCAGTCAGAAACTGGCACTATATGGCAGTAGCAAGAAATGAGGGTATTTATAACCCCAATATATTCTTTGAATTCCCAGTCAGACAATGGCACTGTATACCAGTAGTAAAAATTGTGGGTGCACGTAACCCCAATATATTCTTTGAATTCCCAGTCAGACACTGGCACTATATGGCAGTAGCAAGAAATGAGGGTATTTGTATTCCCAATATACTCTTTGAATTCCCAGTCAGACAATGGCACTGTATACCAGTAGTAAAAATTGTGGGTGCACGTAACCCCAATATATTCTTTGAATTACCAGTCAGAAACTGGCACTATATGGCAGTAGCAAGAAATGAGGGTATTTATAACCCCAATATATTCTTTGAATTCCCAGTCAGACAATGGCACTGTATACCAGTAGTAAAAATTGTGGGTGCACGTAACCCCAATATATTCTTTGAATTACCAGTCAGAAACTGGCACTATATGGCAGTAGCAAGAAATGAGGGTATTTGTATTCCCAATATACTCTTTGAATTCCCAGTCAGACAATGGCACTGTATACCAGTAGTAAAAATTGTGGGTGCACGTAACCCCAATATATTCTTTGAATTACCAGTCAGAAACTGGCACTATATGGCAGTAGCAAGAAATGAGGGTATTTATAACCCCAATATATTCTTTGAATTCCCAGTCAGACAATGGCACTGTATACCAGTAGTAAAAATTGTGGGTGCACGTAACCCCAATATATTCTTTGAATTCCCAGTCAGAAACTGGCACTATATGGCAGTAGCAAGAAATGAGGGTATTTGTATTCCCAATATACTCTTTGAATTCCCAGTCAGACAATGGCACTGTATACCAGTAGTAAAAATTGTGGGTGCACGTAACCCCAATATATTCTTTGAATTACCAGTCAGAAACTGGCACTATATGGCAGTAGCAAGAAATGAGGGTATTTATAACCCCAATATATTCTTTGAATTCCCAGTCAGACAATGGCACTGTATACCAGTAGTAAAAATTGTGGGTGCACGTAACCCCAATATATTCTTTGAATTCCCAGTCAGAAACTGGCACTATATGGCAGTAGCAAGAAATGAGGGTATTTGTATTCCCAATATATTCTTTGAATTCCCAGTCAGACAATGGCACTGTATACCAGTAGTAAAAATTGTGGGTGCACGTAACCCCAATATATTCTTTGAATTACCAGTCAGAAACTGGCACTATATGGCAGTAGCAAGAAATGAGGGTATTTATAACCCCAATATATTCTTTGAATTCCCAGTCAGACAATGGCACTGTATACCAGTAGTAAAAATTGTGGGTGCACGTAACCCCAATATATTCTTTGAATTCCCAGTCAGAAACTGGCACTATATGGCAGTAGCAAGAAATGAGGGTATTTGTATTCCCAATATACTCTTTGAATTCCCAGTCAGACAATGGCACTGTATACCAGTAGTAAAAATTGTGGGTGCACGTAACCCCAATATATTCTTTGAATTACCAGTCAGAAACTGGCACTATATGGCAGTAGCAAGAAATGAGGGTATTTGTATTCCCAATATATTCTTTGAATTCCCAGTCAGACAATGGCACTGTATACCAGTAGTAAAAATTGTGGGTGTATATAGCCCCAATTCTATTGCTAGGGGACTTGCAGGGTATTTCTGGGGTGAAGGTGGGGGGGCACACCGTTGGAACGGGTATCGGGGTATATATCGGGTATACGGGAATACACTGACAGTGTATTCCATTCAGGATCCTGGGAAAGCTGGGTTGCGGCGATTGAGCCCGTCAGTGCCACGTTACACTGACAAGCTTCTCCCTGGAATTTAGCTCTTACAAGAGCTGTTGGTTGTCTTCTCCTTCCTATCCTAGCCTGTCCCTGCCTACCCAGAATCTAAGCCTTAGCTAGCTGGACGGAAACCTCCGTCCTCGGTGAATTGCAAGCTCAGAATGACGCGAAGCTGGGCGGCGCTGTTCTTTTAAATTAGAGGTCACATGTTTTCGGCAGCCAATGGGTTTTGCCTACTTTTTTCAACGTCACCGGTGTCGTAGTTCCTGTCCCACCTACCCTGCGCTGTTATTGGAGCAAAAAAGGCGCCAGGGAAGGTGGGAGGGGAATCGAGTAATGGCGCACTTTACCACGCGGTGTTCGATTCGATTCGAACATGCCGAACAGCCTAATATCCGATCGAACATGAGTTCGATAGAACACTGTTCGCTCATCTCTAATCATAAAGAGAAATGGACCAAAATGGGCAGAGTCAATTTAGAAGTGGAGCTAAATTTACCACGGCACGTGTAGCGCACCGCATGTTTTGTCCCTCTTTCTGTCCTTTGAGAGTTGGGAGGTATGCCGTTACAGCTTTTGCATTGATACCCAGAAGCCTCATGTTAGGAAACAGACACAAAGCTACTGGACCTCAGTCCAAATCTGTAACCGTGCCCCACATACTATGTGCTAAGTATAATAGTGACACCCTCATATACTGTAGAGAGGTCTTTGCGTCCCCTCAGCCTCCAGCAACTTCTATGTCCGCACCCCTAGAGCTAGACCTAAGTCAGTATTTTGCAGAGGTTTACCTTGGCCTGAAAAGTAGATACAAAAGTAAAATCTCCCATGATATATTTCACAATGTTGCTTGTTTTATAAATAAAAATATAAAACAGATACAAAACAAATGTACACTAAGTAATGCCTCTGCTATGGTGTAAGTCATGCCTGTCTACTGCTAAGAGAATATACTCTGTATATGTATATCCAGCTCCTAGGGTATAACATGTGTAACAAACAATACAACCTAATAGCAGGGCATTATAGCGAACACTCTTATTACTATGCTGTACAAGCAATGTTTTTTTCCTACTGACCCAACCCTAAAAGTTGACGCTAGGAGAAGTAGCGCCTCCTGGTGGCAGTTTGTTGAAATTGAAAGTACTATTCTATGTACAAAGGCAAAATAGTCAATGATGAGTGTGGAACCAGCAGTGCTTTTGTAGCAGCCATATCCATTCAGTCCCAATGGGCGTTGTGTCGGATTGCCATGGGAACTGTGAGCTCGGCTCTGGATGTGCTGCTACGAATACCAAGTACATCATTAATATGGGAGTTTGCAAGCAGTGTCACATTTTAGGTAGGTTACACAAAAGAAAGAGCGGACGTAGTCACAAACAGGAACAGTAATCCACTTATTTATACTGTCAAGATGTCAGAACTTGTGACACTGGGAACAAGGATATAAAAATACATGTTTTTTTAAAACTGACAAGGGATTTCAATTTACAGATAGAAATATTAATTGATATCTTAATACATAGGCTATATAGACTCCTACTATTATTATTATTATTATTATTATTATTTTACTAATTAAAATCTGGACCTAAATGCCCCATTAACTAAGGAACAATGGGCAGAGGTGCAGCCAGAAGAACACTCTTCAAGTCTTCTTGGAACATAGTGGTTGAGCCGGTTGTTCAGTCCTAAATCAGTTTTTCATATTGCTGATCATCAGTTTGTGATCAAACTCCCGAGTCCTGTACAGATCAGCTGAAAGTATCTGGGTGCCATAAACCATAGCAGCAGATGGGGCGTATACAGTGGCGTAACTACCGCCGTAGTAGCAGAGGCAGCTGCTACAGGGCCCGGGACATTTGGGGCCCGGCGACAGCCGCTACCGCTGCGTTTTTTTGTTTAATAGTAACTCCAGCCGGTAACGGGCCCTATTTACTTACTGACCCTGGCAGGGATCGGTAAGTGACACTGCGGGCCCCACAAACACTATCACTATTCTCGGGGGTCTTTTCAGACCCTCAAGTATAATGATCGGAGGCCCGGGAGAGGTAAGAGAACATACAAAACTGTGTTACTTACCTCTCCACGATCCGGGCAGGCTTCAGGCCTAGTCGTCCGATGTCTCATCACCCCGGCCTGCGTCCCGGGACATAATTGTTTATGGGTGTCCACAGTGGGGCATAATACTGTGTGTAGGGGCCACTGAGGGACATAATACTGTGTGCAGGGGCCACTATGGGGGATAATACTGTGTGCAGGGGCCACTATGGGGGATAATACTGTGTGCAGGGGCCCCCTTCCCATGTTATTCATTTGATAAAAGCGTGTGAATCTGCCTTAATAAATGATTCTGTGATATTTGCAGTTTATATCCAGCTTCCCCCCAAAGCAAGCATTTCATAACTTTAGTCATCAGCTGCTGATGGGCCTTCATTGTGACTTCAGGTTGCCCCTTTGCACCAGAGATACACTACTTCCTTTTGTGCCTTGCTTTCCGTTTTCTGGGAATGGGAACACAAACAGTGCAGGCAGGGAAGGGGCGCTTTGGCCCATCATATTTATGGAAATACATACAATTTATGCCAGATCTATGACTGGCGCACATTTTCATTCTAGGGCATGGGCTTGCGTCCAACTTATTATGGGTCAGGAGCCTCTTAATTCAGACACACCTTATACCAGTAGGAAACAGTAATCTTAATAAATTGCCCCCTATATCTCAGGCAGGAAATATTATGTAGATTGTGGCAGGAAATAATATAGGGCACTATTATAAAGGTACTGGACAATAGAACTTATGGTTTCTGAGAGATAGATAATTTTGTAGAATATTTTCTTTGACTGGTGGGCCCTAGTCTGATACTGAGTACTAGTGCCATCTTTTTTTATAATTACCAGATGTGTTGTGTCTCGAGTCTTGATCAGAATCGCAGTTCTACTTCCTATTTATTTGCATTGCATATGATTGGATTTAAGGATATGTCCTTGATTAGGAAAAGAAACGTTTTTTTTTTTCCAAAAACAGCACCTCACTTGTACAAAGGTAGTGTGTGGTATTACAGCTCAGCATCATTCACTTCAATGAAGCTGAACTGCAATACCAGACATAACCTATGGATAGGTGTGAAGCAGTTTTGGAATAAATTCATTTGTAATCCTGTTATTTCTTAGCTATGTGTATGGGTCTGGGTTTTGGCAGAAGAGCGTACTGTGTGCAAATATTTCTTTTTAATCTGTATATTGGTGGCTTTGACCTCAGTTTGTAAATGGTGTCATTGTAGTTTTCTTGTGGTTTACAAGTTGTTGCATTGTAGTTCTGTTAAACTCAAAAAAGTCCTGATAGAAAGACCATGATGTCATATTATAGGAGATGTTTTTCATGGACCAGTAGCAAAGTTAATAACTGTGGACATTCTACTTACTTAAAATGGTTCACACTCCACCATCACCACTTTGGCATTACAGGTATGTTCACACTAGCGTTTTCTATCAGATTTGGTTATGGCTTACTTCTCCCTCATAAGAAGAGTAGCTCTACAAACAGTACTATTTTTCTGTTAAATCTTGAGAGAATATTAAAATTTTCAGATTTTTATGAAAACATGCCACAATAAAACTAGAACTGGTGGTTCTGCACCCAATAGCTTAACTCAAGTCTCCTACCACAAATCATACGGCCATATAGTTCCATACAATAGTTCCACCACATCACTTAGTTCCATACTGGTCTTGATAATCTCCGCACACTCACCTGGTAAACACGAGAGTACTATGGCACCTTTATTTAGCTCACCTGCTGTGGTCTTGGGAGTTGGCCACAAATAATCAGGGTAGACCAATGTTAGGGTCCATGCACACGGAGGAAAGTGGCGCTGATTCTGGCAAGATAACTCGCATAAGAATCAGCGCTGAAAAAAAGACTCCCGTTGACTTCAATGGGTTCCATTTTCCGTGCGGAATCCATTGAAGTCTGCAATGCATGGATGGGATTAGCCAAAATTCTATCCACTTTGCAGTCAATGTAAAACATTGTGGTTTTTGCTGTTGATTTTCCACCATGGCCAAAATGTGGCGTTTAAGTATTGTGTGCTGAGGCAGAGGAGACAGATGTCAGTGAACTAGTGGGGATGAAGCTAAGCAACAGTTAACAGCAGCAGATAGTGCAGCCCATTGATGGATAGCAAGGCCCCTAAATCCCTTTTCTGTTCATTTGCATTTGCAAGGATAAAAGGACAATTTTACAAGAATGGAGCGGCGGTCCTATGTCATTGTAAACTGCGCTACAAGGTACTGTGATTAGATTAGATCTCTATTTTGTGCTGACTCCCTTTAATACATCTTCCATAAACTTCTATAAAGTACTGTACCCCCGTGTGAATATTTTTTATTACAGTTTCTCCTGCAGGCCACATTACATGAATAGTCTCTGCTAAAATGACTGTTTCTAGGGAATTCAGCACCTGTTGAAGGCACCATAGGGAGCACATGGAGAGACTAACTTTAGGTGCTTTATGATCTAGGTTAAGACATTTGAAGAATCATTGAACCTGGTATAAAAACGAACCTTAGAGACTGAAATTGGGGAAGGAATGCTTAGTACGGTTGTCTGCACATCTGGCCTTACTTTGGTTGGCTCCTTGTGTAATAAATCTGTTGCCACACACTATAAGATGTATTTGCTAGAGTGTACACATAACTAAAATACCAACATATGGTGACCAAAAATCAGTTCTATAGATAGATATAAATAGAGAAGGAGAGAGATATGTACTATTTATATACTGTATACATAGACAGAGAAAGAGAGAGAGAATAGATAGATAGATAGATAGATAGATAGATAGATAGATAGATAGATAGATAGATCTATATGTATGGATAGATAGATAGATAGATAGATAGATCTATATGTATGGATAGATAGATAGATAGATAGATAGATCTATATGGATGTATATATATATAGATAGATAGATAGATAGATAGATCTAAATGGATAGATAGATAGATAGATAGATAGATAGATATGTATGTATTTATAGATAGATATATAGATCTAGATGGATGGATGGATAGATAGACCTAGATAGATCTATAGATACCGATAGATGTATATTTAGAGACTGATAAATACTGTGGTAACCTAATAACAATGCATTGCCATGTCTGCTTTTATATTACCGTACAGCTAATATTATGATTTATGATGGTTGTCAGTATTAAGGATAAAATATTTGTCATGTAAATAATACATATAATACTTTAGGTACAAACCAGGTAAAATAAATCCCCCGATAAGAATGTGTTAATAATAAGAAGGTTTAGTGTACAAACAGGCACGTAAATCATAAAAAGACAGAATATATATAAATGCTGTCAGAGTTGTATGGTATAAAACAAAACTGTACAGTTTAATATGCAGGACAAACCATTTCAGTCATCTCCTTATTAACAAGAAGTACACTTGTATAGGCTACAGTAACGTATCCTAATATATACACCAGTTATAGAATTCTGTACATTCTCTTTTCACAAATACAATATATAGATACAGCGGCAGTATAGACACTGTGGTACCAGTTCTGTGACCATTGACTGGATGCTTATATGTACTTGAAAGCTTCCAGAGATGAGAAAGTAGAAAACCCAATGATCATTGTGGATAGTTTAATGTCCCACAACTAAAATATCAGAGCTTTACACATGTAATGTCCAGCTTCAATGATGTTTTCCTGTGGCATATTATTTCACAAGCTTACAACATGGACATTGCGGTCCATTAACTATTCGTTGGCATTCTACACTTCATGCTTTTTTTTCTTCTAGACCCCTTCCTCTGTGAGTTCACCGGCATGCTTACTTCTCCTTGATTCTTAAGTGGACTTCGCTTTCATTGGAAGAGGCCATGAGTGCAACAAAAAAAGTGCATGAACGCGTTATGTACAGCTTGTACGTGAAAAACAGACTTCCAGAAACTTCAGCAAGTCCATTCTAAAGAGTTGCTCTCAGCCTCACGGAGGACACGAGAACCGAATTCTAGAAACAGAGAATGAGGAGTCTCACTAGGCCATCTTGTATTGCACAAAGCTTGAAGAACGTTAGTCTTTTGGGGCTGTCACCCCTAATACTGGGCTGGCTGAGCTTCCTGGTCTTCTTTCCTGGTAGATTTTGGTTTTATGTGGTCTTTAGTAAAAATGGTGGTTGCCTATACACATTTTAATTTATAAAATATAAAAAACAGGGATCCAAGGTTTGGCTAGCCTAAATGGTACATGACACATAGTGGTTGTCAGGGATGTTCCCGCCAGATGGGTCATATATAATCTAGTTTGTACAGTAGACTAAGTTCATTTTGTCAAATAATAAATCATATTATACAAAGTGTAAAATATTTAGCAGAGATCCCTAAATGTGAAGGTAATGGTGTTTCTTGAAGCATAGTGATGTCCTCCCGGATTTCTCTATATACATTATATCGGATAACTCTAGGAATAGTTTCTGAGAACAGTTTCAATGAATGGCAATTTACAATTAATAACATGTATTGCTATATGTAAGAAGCATTTGCTTTCAGAACTGAGTATGTACAGCGCCTCTTCCTAAAGCAAAAGGAACCAGCTATCTATAGTAGCCCTCCATGCTTTTAGAACTATGTATGCATTCATGGGTATACATTGCGTGTCTCCAGCACAGTATATGGAGTATACAGTAGGCTCTGAGATTTTAGGCATAAGGCACTGTAAACTGCCATTACAAACTTAAGATGGCCAAACACTTTCAATGGTTGTTGGCCAAAGTACCAAACAACTACAACCCCTAACTTCCACATAAACCTACACGCTTAAATCAGCCAAGCATGCACATTTATTCCCACGGGTGGAGGAGGGTAAGTGGTTGCCAGACCCCTCGGGTGCTGCGCTTCTCCTGGGAAGCTAAGAGTCAAACATGTTCAAATCCAACATGCCCAATCCTTCTTTCCCCTTACAGTAGGGGACCGCTGGGCAGCCCCCATACACATTAAATGATCAGTTTATTACCAAAATTTTCTGACCAGCTTTACTCAACATGTCACTATCCGAATATCAGGTTAGATAATTTTTCATACAGTACCATGAAGCAGTATGTACATTGATATCTATCAGACTATTACAGTATCTACTGCATGATAATATAGTTGTATCGCAGATGCATAGTTGTTATAGATCATTACCCTTTGTATACAGTGTTTCTCCAGTTATATCACTATGCCTGTTACAGTGTACCTTCAGTAGTAAATAACTGTTCATAAAGTAATAGTACAAGCCAACATAAGAAACTCTCACCATATTGTATTAAAGAAAAAAATGCCTCTTTCTCCACTTACTAGGTTATACTCTCTCCTCTGCTACCTACATTGTTCACTCACTCTGAATTTACGGCTAAAATGCATTTCCAGAGAGGAGTCTCTTCTGCTTCACTAAAGCTTCATAGAAATACATGGGTTGTGGCAGAGGAACAAGGGAGCAGGAGACTAGATTATGTCTCCTATATGCAGCACACACATAGAAGAGGAGATCCTGCTCTCTCTGTAGCTCACACTTAGGGTCCATTCACACGGAGGAAAATGGTGAGGAATTTGGTGTGGAATTTCAACGTCGAAAAAAAAGCCTCCCATTGACTTCAATGGGTTCGATTTTCTGTTAGCAATGGGAGGCTTTTTTTTTTTCAGCGCTGAAATTCCACACCAAATTCCTCACCATTGTCCTCCGTGTGAATAGACCCTTACTATCAGCATTACAGCACTAGAGTAAGACAGAAAACTTACTGTTGCCTGCAGAATGTCTTTGTGCATCTCTCTGCTTCTCTCTCCTCCTACCCCTCTTCTCTCCATAGACTTCTATGGTTATCTGTAATTAACGGCTCAATGAAGCTGATAAGCCATCTCCCTGGAGACTGATTTTATCAGAGAATAAGTGATTGAGTAAAGGAGCCTGATAAGTTAAGAAAGATGCCTTTTATTCTAACAAAGTACCAAGTTTCTTATTTTTGCTTGTAATATTAATTTAATGGACGTTGTCTATGGCTGGAGATACAGTTAAATAAACAATTCAAAGCCTTCAATACAACCTAATATAGATTGCCCATACAGTGCTAATAGGTACACGCCTTATGCGTAACATGCCCAGCAAGTCTTCAATGTCTTCACCCATTACCCAGCGTACTATAGTTACATTTTAGTTGTCACTATTCCTGAGTTGAGACGAATAGCATCCCTGTATTAAGTAAACCAGACTGTAATCAATGAATATTTTATTGTAAATAACCTGGGCGGGATGATGGGGATACGTCTCCGGCTTTGTCCATTTGCAGCTTATTTTGTCCTAATTCTTTCATTGGATATATGGTGTTACAATAATAGGGTTCCCCTGCACAGCAGGGAGTAGATTGTTTCTCATTAGCTTTGGTTCTATGCCCAAGACGCGTTCTTCTATTGACCTGTTGTTCCTCTTCAGGACATATGTTCTCTTTTAGAATAAGCGCTTACATTTCCACTGAGTGCAGCATGTATACTGTGACTTCAGACTGGTCACACCGCAATATAAGATAGCAGATAAGGAGAAATGGCTTTGACTTCCAAGGCCTTGTGTCTGTCACTGCTGTGCTGGTGCAAACAGTGTTCTCCACTCTGCAAATATGGAAGCATTGATCTTTTTGCAAGGGCTTATCCATATTTCCTAGAACTCTGAAACCAAGACAGAAAAAGATGTATTATTATACAGACAGAGAAATCATACGTCCATTCCGTAGAAAAATCACAAAATCGAACCGATATCTTCCATGCAGACTTTCCCTTTCTGCAACAAACTATGATTGCTTTTATGATCAGTTTGTTTTTTAACAAACTCGAACAAATGGAAATTTGT
The DNA here is from genome assembly GCF_031893055.1 of Leptodactylus fuscus. Lineage (NCBI taxonomy): Eukaryota > Metazoa > Chordata > Amphibia > Anura > Leptodactylidae > Leptodactylus > Leptodactylus fuscus. The sequence goes on along the minus strand of NC_134269.1, from coordinate 170,290,345 downwards.
TTTGGATAAACGAAAATGGTCGCTGCATTATAAACTGGAGTCTATTCAGACCCTTGAATATAATAGCTGGAGGTTCAGGGATACTCACCTTCCCTTACCTCTTTTGGGCCACCACGTGGCGTCTGACACTCTCCTGGTGATGTAGTGCGCCCAGGGTCACCGCTGAGACCTGTGACTGAGCCATCAGCGTTCACATGACTTCAGTGGTGACCCCAGGTACATGATATGTCTAAGGAGTTTGAGAGAGAGCGACAGATAATGCGAGGAGGCCCAAAAGAGGTAAGGGAAGGTGAGTATGAATGTTTATTTTTTACACCTCCCCTGGGCCTATACATATTGTGAAGAGAACCCAGAGTATAATAACTTCACTTTCACGTGAAGACACAACATTGTGGAACGCTGTGGCAAAAACTCAGTGGAAACGCATCAAATCTTTTTCCGCAGCATTTCTCATTGTGTTTTTGCTGCATTTTTCTTCGCTTGAGTTTTGCAGGTATTGACATATTGGGTTTTTCATTGTCACTGACATCCATTCCACTCAGCAGATACTATAGGATTTGGGTAGTTGTTATCGGTCAGGACTAATGGCAGATGAGAATATCTTGCTCTACCTTTTACATGATGTAGTTTATAAATAGGGCAATGATTAAAAAAAAAAAAAATCGCGGGCTATTCCTTAAATGACAAGATGTTCTGTGGTCACCAGGGAGCACAACATTCTCCATAAAATGTTCACCTCCTTGTTTCCAAAAATCTTCCAGTCATAGGAAAAATTAGAATCTAGGAGGTGGCTTTAAAGGGGTTATCCAGTTCAAAAAAAATGTTGGCCAAATAACAGGATGCGTCAATACAAACGACTTCCTAATATATATCCTCTTTAAATTCAGCACCATTTATCTGATTTATTTTCAGGTCATTGACCTCAGAGTGACATTTCGTTTGCAAGCTCACTACCCCTCCCTGTAAGCAGAGCAGCCGGTAAAAGAAACATCACAGTAACATGTGACCTTGGATGTGGCAGTGATTTGTTACCTGAGATTTCATTGCAAGGGAAAGTGGAGATAGCAGGAAGATAGATCATGGGAAATCTAGTTTGCTCACAGATTCACTGCATGTAAATGACAGTGATACAAGGAGCAGCAAGTAAAAGAAATACAAGCAAAGGGTGCACAAAGGAATAGTGAGAGTTTAGCACGGCTGAAGATGTATTTGTAGATATTTTTTGGAAGCTGGATAACCCTTTAAGTAGGCAACGGGAACACTGGATGCACAAATACACTCTACAAGATGACTGTATTAGTGATATAGATATATTTTTACAAATGAAGACTCACATATGCAATAAACAATAAGCATGATATACAGGATAACAGAAGCTGGACAGAGAAACACAATGACAAATGTGTCAATTATGTTATTGCTTATGGTAAAAATGTGCAGTCTAAATAACTGGAGATTACCGTTGGAACCAACTACCATTTACAAGCCTTCATTTCTTACCATATCAGCTCTCTTAAAGGGGTATTTCAATAGATTACATTTATTATCTGTTCAAATACTCCATTTTCATCCAACAATCATCAAGATAAAGCACCTAAAACAATGGCTGTTCTTTCACATTATCATCACTATTTTTAAAATGTTGATATTTCTAGAATTGAACCTATACTTGCCAACCCTTACATCTAGGAGATTGCCAAAGCAGATGTGTAAAGAGTAAAGATGAGCGAACAGTGAAATATTCGAGATTCGATATTCGTTTCGAGTAGAGCCTCAATATTCGACTACTCGATCGAATATCGAATCCCATTATATTCTATGGGAAAAAATGCTCGTTTCAGGGGAAACCACTATTCGACTAAAGGAGAGTCACCAAGTCCACGAGTAGCAGGAGGAGAGTGTTTAGGAGGAGCGCTGTGCAGTCAAAGTGCACAGACCCCATTATAGTCTATGGGGTCCGTGCGCTTTAACTGCGCAGCGCTTGCAATTGCGCTGATAAAAAGTCAGCTCCCTCGTAACAGTGTAATGTCCTGGTACTGCTCGTCCAATTCCCTTTAATAGTCCTTGCAGACCGAGATGGTATGGACATTTGCATATAATATAAAGAGGTTCCTCCCCCTTCCTTCCTATATATTTAACTGTATTTCTATTTCACCAGAGCCAACACACCTGGGGGTCTATTAATACGCCATCTTGTGGATGTTTTGTGAACTGCACCTGCCTATACTTTCCATTGTCATTTTTGTCAAGGAGTGTCCAGTATGATCAGGTGACCTTTAGAACCAATCAAGCTCCCTTGATTGGCCTGGAGGGGGAGTTGAGTTACACCCCTCTCTATAGAGTGGGGGTTGGAAACCCTGTGTTCTTTTGTTCCTTTGAGTGAAGAGATCTACACATGTGGAGTTGAAAAAGGCAGCCAAGCATCAGGGCACTTCAACCAGAGATGTCTTTTCCTCTGTGCTCAAGATTCTCCTCAGAGAGTGTTTTCCTCTGAAGCTCCAAGTCTGCAAGTACTAAAGTATGCTAACCGGTTATCCATACATTTGAGACCTCTGCACGTATCTCTCTGCAAGTAAGTCTTTGGGACAAATCTATATTTAAGGAGCCCATAGCTAGTCTGACAGAATTTGAGGGTCTCCCGCTGTCGACACCCCTATTTCCTCTCCTACATATGTGTACCCAATTTGTTGAGGACTAACCCCCTGGATACAGGCCATCTTTACAAGTATATACAAGTTTAACTACCCAAGCAATTTCCTGCTCCAAGCTCCATCACATGCTAACTGGACACTGCCTGCAAAGATCACTGTATTGTATGTGAAGAATTACTCCATATGTACATTTGTATTACCTTGTCCTGCTAGTAAAAGAGCAACGACTACCCCCGAGACCTGGTTGTCTGTTGTTATTGTCAGGTACCACGCGGGGGTGGGTAGTCGGGGACATCAAAAAGGAGGCTTTGTGCACACTTGCGATCCAGCCCAAGCCACATCTGACATATTCCCCATGATATCAGTCCTGGCCCTCCTGAGTGTTACAACAGCAAGCTGCCAGCTCTCCCGACTAGCAAGGACGAGCCTGCTGCAGAACCAACGTTGATTTGCCGCAGGCTCGTCTTTGCTAGTCAGAGTCTAAGATCGGACCACAATGGAGACTGCTGTGGTCCAATCTGAGACTCCGCCTCCTCACAGACGAGCCTCTGGCAGAACCAGCGTTGATTGGCCGAATGCTGTACACTGGCCAAACAACGCTGGTCAATGCATTCCTATGAGAAAAACTGTATAGCATTTGGCAAATCAACGCTGGTTCTGAATCGAATATTTACTGCGAATAGCTAGTAGTATTCGATCGAGTACGAATATTTCGAATACTATAGTATTCGATCGAATACCTACTCGATCGAATACTACTCGCTCATCTCTAGTAAAGAGGTGTACGTTTGGCATCAAGTCACACACATTTACATGGACATGTTCTCAACCTACATCACTGAAGCATAATATATGGTCCTATTTGTCACATCCCAGAACAAATACAGCCTCCCTAAACTAATACAGACCCTGAGACCACAATCCCTAAACAAATAATGATCAAAGATCCCCTAAATAAATGCAGACCCCAGTGCCTTAATAAATGTCCTAGACCACACTACTCTATAATATTCAAACCACTCCTAAATACTGACCCCAAAGCGGTCTATTTCCATAATACTGGCCCCAGAACAGATGAGCCGATACTCACTTATCCCTGTTCCTGCACTTTTCTTCTATCCTGAGCGTAGATACAGACAACATCCTGACCTCGGCTCCAACGCCAGCACATTAAATTCAATGGCGCACAGAAAAATGCAGGAATAGGAAAAAGTGAGAATATGTAGTTAAATGTCTGCTCTTCCAGGAGTCTGGGAGTTCTGCACCTCTCTTTATGATTCTTGTGGACATTCTGAAAGAGTTGCAGAATGACTAAACTTCCAGATAATAGGTGAGTACTAAAACGAGAAAGGTCTATAAAAATATGACCAACTGATATAGCCATTTTTTTGCCAGTGATTTAGTACCAAGCTCCAGTATGCTATCTATGATGTCCCTAGGACATAACAACTGCTAATATTTTGGGGCCCACATGCAGGGGCCCACAACGTACATGCGGCTGCGACCACTGGTTGTTGAATACTGAAGTGGTCTATGCCAAAATGGAAGATTAATAGCCATTAATGACTTGGTTTAGTTCTAGTTTCTTTATGTCAGTAATAGCAATGGAAAGTGAATGAGTGTTAGGAAAGACAAAGAATAGCTCTTACCTGGCAAAGAGGTAACATTAATGTCAAGGCCAAAGAATGAAGGCGAGAGAAAAGAACAAGAATAGAAAAAGGAACTGCAGAGGAAAAGGAAAGTGTTTAGCAATATGACCAAAAGTGACATCAAGAGAAGAGTAAACGTCAGTGCCATAAAATAATCATTGCACTAAAAAATAATCATTTCCACAACTTTTGCAATGATAGTCACAGAGAGCATAAGTAGAATAATATAGCACACTGACACATTTTTTTCTATGGGCCCGTACACATGACAGTGATTTTAATGGTCCCGTGGAAGCACGACCCTTGCACGGGCGGCACATGGGACCATCCCCATGTCCCCCGTGTGCAGCTCATGCTTTTAATTCATGGCAGGCTGGTTGCAGTACGATTGTCTGCAACCGGCCTTATTTAGAGATGTTCTGACATCTGTCTTATATTCCTATCCACTTATTTGGTAATTTACTCAATACCTTTATGTCTAACTCCTTAGCCATCTTTGTATTTCAGGATGTATCAATGCTATTTCCATTTCTATACTACTTATGTGGAAAAAGCTACAAAGAAAAGTAGAAGAAATATTCCTATCAATTAAATTGTACCTAAATAAAAAGACTTTCTGGTTTAGGAAAAATACACCAAGAAATAGAGTATACTCCAAATACTGAGAGTCCTTCTTTTACCTAGAGCACAGATCTGTATCTCTGGAGAGCCCATCATATCCATGTACTACATGGATCAGTAGGAGGAGGTAGGAGACGTATCAATCCAGCATGTACAGTCATAGACATGGCAAACAGAACAATACAACATAACACAAGTATATATACAGTAGGGCAATAAGAGTTCTGTGTAACAGCAACTTCATACAGCAATTCAATATGTAATAAAGTTCTTCTCTGGATTATTTTGAGGACAAGACTAATAGCAAAAGTGCGTAATAGGAAAATTGGGGCATGGGGTGAAAGAATTGGGAATTCAATAGTAGAGGGCATACACATAGCAGAGGGCATTCACATAGCAAAGTGCATACACATAGCAGAGGGTATACAAATAGCAGAGGTAATACACATAGCAGAAACAGTGAAAACCAAAGTCAACAGTCTCTCTCAATTCAGTCCAGCAAATTCATCTATTATGATGCGACTCACCATTTCTTGTTAGTCAGCGTGATGCACTGAGCCCCACAGTGCCAGTATGGCTACCTTATTAAAGAGGTTGTCCCATGAAGTAAAGTCTGCCGGACCTTTGTTTTGCTCCACATTGAGCAGGAGCACAGGCAGGCTGAATGTGAGCAGAACTGGTGGTGGCGGCACTCCCATTCACTATAATGGAAGCACCGGTGATAGCCAAAATACAGCAGTTGACTATCTCCAGTGCTCCAATTGAAGTGAACAGGAGCACTGACCACCACCAGTCCCGACCATATTGAGCCTTGCTTGCGATCAGGTCTTGTAGACTCTACTTTGTGGGACAACCCCTTTAATATTGATTCAGAGACAAACTCTATTACATACCAAATTGCTGTATGAAGCTGCTGTTACACACACTGTCTATGTATATGTGTTATGTTGTATTGTTCTGTCTATTCTCTGCTATGTGTAAGACTGTACATACTGGATTGGTACATCTACTACCCCCACAATTTTTTTTATTCCATTTATTTTCTGAAAAAGTGATAAAATCATAAACTATAAAATCAATGAGCTCTCTATGTAATACATGGACATAGTGGGCGCTGCAGAGGGTGTAATGTCTAATTTTCCCTGTAGTGGTACTTGCAAGGAATTTAAAGGGGTTGTGCAGTATTAGGAAACATGGCTGATTTCTTCATCTCAGGAAGTCATATCTCATCTGTCACATGGCCATGATACAGCTCAGTCCTATTCATTTTAATGGGACTGAACTGTAGTATTGTCATATGACCAGGAAGGTGACTTCCTAAGAAGAAGAATGGGTAAAAAATATGCAAATCTAATCTCCTGGATGGAATTAGGAGAACAGAGTGCACTCTGTACACCACCCTATAGAGGGCAGCATCCTTAACATCATGAACGACTCAGTTATAAAGTCTTTTAATCATAATGTGGATTTAATTGCTAAATCAGTATTTCTGTCCCAAAAGGAACAGATTCCCAAATAATCCCTAGCGGAGCAGGAATGACTTGTAAGTCTCCGTACTGCCTATGTAGGCAAACACTCTCCCTAATGTGGACGAGTGCCCCCATACCCTAAGAAGAAGAAAGCAGACATGTTTTTTAATCCCTCCCAACCCCTTTAACAAGGTTTACCATTATCTTGCACACTACAGTATACCGATATCTGGTGACAGGTCCTGCATACAGCCGTACTGTACTCATGCAGTATATTCTAGGTTCTATACTTTATGTTCAGTGCACTGACCTCATAAGCCCTTTAGTCATAGATTGTAAGCTCTTTTGAGCAGGGCCCTCAGTCCCATTGTGTGAAATGACGTTCTTTGTTATGTACGTCTGTCTGTATCTGAACCCTATAAATTGTACAGTGCTGCGGAATATGTTGGCGCTATATAAATAAAATGTATTATTATTATTATTAGTCATAACCACAATATTCCTTAAGGGAAAGGAAAATCATTTTGTAGGGGTGAAAGATACCGTAATAACTTTTACAACCAACCTTTTCCTCTAAGTCTTTAATCTGTCTCTTCTGAATATCTGTTTTAGTCTCCAGGTCTCGTATTCTCTGCAATCAAAGAAAAGATCAGAATTCATTGGAGCTATAAGTAGTATAAGAACCCTTTGAAGACTTGACCTCAAATCCACTTACTGGTTTTATACTTATCACATATAATGAATAACCATGTGTAGGTGGTCTTAATTTCTGTTTACATGATATATTATTAAGTTTGCGTTATTGAAAAAAATATATTCAGTAGGTTTATGGATATCTGTCACAGGGATTTAGACATCTTTCGTAGAGATGCTTTCATTTATGTTCAGTATTAGGTTTGTGACAGAAATCAGGGAGTCAGCCTTGAATTTCTGCTAAGGAAATATGAATTAAACCTAAGGGTTGGTTCACATCTGCATTGGTATTCTGTCTGGGGTAGTCCGTATGGGGACCCCCGAACGGAATACCAAATGCAATTGCAAGCGCTGTGCAGTAAAAGCACACAGACCCCATAGACTATAATGGGGTCCATGTGATTGCCACCAGATCTCCACACAGAACATGCGGACAGGAAAGTAGTTAATCTACTTTCCTGTTTGCATGATTCGTGTGGGCAGTGTGCGGCAAGCACACGGACCCCATTACAGTCTATGGGGTCCGTGTGCTTTTACTGCACAGTGCTTGCAATTGCGTTTGGTAGTGGGGAGAGCCAATGGCATATCTATATCTGAGAACATAGGGATCAAGCAGTAAAAGTCCAACCGCAGAATCCTTATCTCTTGTGACATCTGCTGTCTGTGGAGAGTTGGGAGCCCCCCATAGAAAATGCTGGGTCCAGCAACAACACATTTCATTTACTGTACATGAATGGATAAAGACAGGAGTGCCTAAATGTTTTATGCCTTTTGTATCTACATCTAGATATGCTTTCAAAATCTGCCACAAATGTTATTCCATTTTTTTGTGGCTGTGAGCGTAAGCGGCTACAAAAAAATGGAGACGGGCATGTGCAGTTGACTCTGCGCAAGGCCCAATGGCAGAGCCGACTGCACATATGTAGAAGTTTGAACCCAGCGCCAGAAGAAGACGTGGGGAGAAGCCGTTCTAGACGAAGATAGAGGTGGCGCTGGAGAGTTCTCTGGCAACATTGGGGACGCCCCCAGTACTGTTTGAGTGCTAGGAACCACCCCCAGTGCTGCGAGAGAACTCATTTGCATACCAACGAAAACCAGGATTTCAACCGAACAGCGGCGTGGAGAAGACATCTAAAGGTAGGAGAAGAATAGCTTTTCTTAAGGCTATTCCTACCTGTTAGTCAGACAAAAAGGATATCTAATGATAGGATCCCTTTAATCGTTTTGTCATTTCTACAAGTGAACAATTGCATCAGACCATTGTAAGCATAAGGGGGCAGCAGTCCCTAGAGAGGCTGGAATTGTACTGTGTGCTAGTATATGATGGAGCTATTTATCATTGACTTTACTATTATGAATCAACATGTCCCTTCCATAATCCTCATGTATGCCCAGATCAGTATTAATCTTGAATTGTGCATAGACATTACATTTTTGTTTGTGGGTCTATGGTGGATATTGTTTATGTCTGTTACTGTTACTGAAGCCTTTATTTGAAGAAATACAGTAATCTGAATACATTTACAAGAAATCCTGAAGATTTATTCTACATGAAATATAATATGATTGAGAGGAAAATATAATAATATGGCCAGAACAGTATTTTTGTATTGTAGTGTAAGGTAAAGGAAGCATCTCAGCTTGTGACATATATCCTCTATTTATTTAGTGCACTGTATACGAGTATATGTTCATGGGACACAATAAAACCTGAAATGTGATGGTGCCCATTAGTATCATGACATGCCATGCAAATTCCAGACTTTCACATGGATATATTTAAATAGGGTGTGATGGATAGAATTATATCCAATATATGTTACTGTTAGGTTGGAATTGGTCAGGTTAGGACAATGTGGTCCACCTCAGATATTATATTATAAAATATTCCAGTGCATCTGCCATCATTCACCTGGTGAGCTTGTTGGAGAAGTTCCATCCTCTCCTGCAGGATCTGACAGTCGAACTCCCTACTTTTCCGTAACATTTGCCGCCTCAGTTTTTCCACGGCCATTCTGAGTTCATCTTGTTGCTTGTCATTTAGTAATTCTCCAAATTTAATGACAGATTCCTGCTGCAGTGCGTTGTATAGAGTCGCCTCCAATTCTTGGATTCGCTGTTCAGTCAGTGGTCAGCCGGAAAAGAGAACATGAAAATCAAGGACAGCTTCATTATCAGTACATTTTACTGTATAATACTATACCAGGTGTACAATGACATCTTCAAAGCAGATATCAAAATAGAGATAGAAATAAATTGCAATAAATCTTTGTGGTTGTCTAGGTTTAAAACTCTTTGATCTACGGCCCTTGTGGTAGGATTGGATTAACACTCGATGACCTATGGCTAGTGGCTATTACTCTGGACGGCCCTGTTGTCCATTTACATATCTAGATCTCTATTAATCTTAATAGGCGTTATGTGATGTTTCGCTCCCCTCACGGCAGCACTAAGGCTGGCCATACACATTAGGTAGTGGTTGACCAACTGAGCCAACAGCTACCTCTCCCTGGTGCTTGGCTTGGACGAGCTTGCATGTGTTCTTCTTAGGGAGTGAGGAGTAACACCTCTGGTAGAACAAAAATCGGGCAGACTGACCTAGCAGCGTAGCTATAGGGCTCACTGCAGTTGTACTTGCAACTGGGTCCCTAAGCCAGGCCTTATCTTCTGTTCCTACAGAGAACTGATATGTTTCTGGGCTGTGTCTCACGTCTACTGCCTTCCTGTTTCCTGCTCTCACTGCTACCATAGATTAGGAAACAGGGGAGCCTGTAGGACAATAGAGGAGACACACAGCACGCCGCCATAAGTACTCTGTAGGAAGAGAAGGTATGTGTATAACCCACTAGTCTGGCATGGGCAGTATGCGGGGTGGAGGGAAGAGGGGCTAATCTATGTGGTGAGTGAATAGGGGGGAGAATTTTACCTGTGGGGGCACTAATATCTATGTGAGGGGTCACTATTACCAGTGAGGTGGACCATTAGGGCACTATGTGGTGGGTAACTATTACCTGTAGGGGGCACTATTATGACACAGTTATCTATGTGGGAGTACTATAGCTTATGTGCAGACACAATGGGTCACTTAAAGACCAAACAATGCAGCTAAAACTTAGGTTGGACTATACAACGATCTTAAGCAGCAACTCCCATCTAACTCCCAACTCCCACTAATGTTAGTGAATAGTAGCATTGTGATCCCAAGGGTTCTGCGACCTCTAGTCACAAAGAGGTCAAGATGTCAAAGTTACTATGTCCAACTCAATTCACTTATATCACTGACACAGTGCGTCATTGCAATTTTTGGTTGAGCAACGGGAATTGTGGTCAAAGTGAATTACGTTGTACTGGAGGTGGGGGGGCTGAAGCTGAAATTTTGCACCAGGTCCCATGAAACTTTAGCCATGCCCCTGGACTGTTCCTTATGTCCCCAGATATCTGCATTTGGGTTTAGCCCCACATCCTGCTAGAATCAGTGAGTTCAGCCAATATTATGTAATATGTTCAGTGAACACTTTCCCAATGATCGCCCCTACAGTAATCATTAGAAGACCTGATAAATTGGGCCACAATACTTTTTCCTATGTAGTACTGAGTTTGAGTTTTTTCCTTCCTCTATTTATGTCTAAATCTGCTGTTTTTGGCCACCAGTGAGCAGTGCATTGTGGGAGCTTAGATTACACTTACATATAGTAGATCATTTCTATAAGGTCTCATTATTATATTACTATAATATCTATTAGGGCTCTGATTGAATTAAACTGCTGTCTGTTTTCAAGGGCAACAAACAAAAAGTGTATATATTTAGACAGAGAATTACAATAACACAATATCAGTGCAAAATTAGCCATAAAAAAATTAAACCATTATCTAAAAATTGCTTAAAGAGCTAAAGCATACAAATAGTTAAATACAGTATCTATCTATCTGGTAGGGCAGAATTTCTCCATTTTACTTATTTTGATCCTCTTTAGTATACACTGCATTGATGACCAAAGTAATAAATAATATGCTGTATATATGTTACAAGATACAAACCACATATGCTTGGTCCAGCGCTTGCTTCCTGTAATCCAGTTCTTCTTCCAAATACCCCTTCAGTTTACAGAACTGCTCCTATAGAAAATAAATATTCCGCTTGATTCTGATTTCTGATAGTTAATACGTTTCAATGTGTAATAATGGTACAGTCTTATAATTGTCCTATGGAGAGACTTTTAGCTTGACACTTAAAAGAAGTCTTTTAGCATTTGTGACCATACAGAACTGCTGACAGATATAGGCAGTAGAGATGAGCGAACACTGTTCTGATCAGCCAAGCCGAACAGCACGCTCCCATAGAAATTAATGGAAGCACCTGTGACGCTGGCTGGCCACCGGCAAAGTCAGCGTCACAGGTGCTTCCATTCATTTCTATGGGAGCATGCTGTTCGGATCGGCTAATCCGAACAGTGTTCGCTCATCTCTAATAGGCAGGAGCCCTGTAGCAAGTCACAGCCAAAAAATGCTATGGGGAAAACCACAGTGAAAATGCATCACGTTTTCTTCCACAGCGCTTTTCACAGAAACTCTACCGTTTCTATGGGTATGATTGACATGCTGCGATTTACTAAAATAATATGGTTATTTAAATTACAGCATGTCTACTGCGGATATTCTTCTGCAGTGTGTGGATGGGATTAGCCAGAATCCCAACCACTTTGCAGATACCGTAAAACGCCACTTTTTTTTTTCTGCAGAGTTTCCACTGTAGCAAAATTGCGCTACATGGGACCCCAGTCTAAATATTACTTTCCTTTGTAATTCCTCCTGGAAATGTATGAATAACTTGGTAACAGAGTGTCTCCATTTCCTTTGTCAATATGATGTGTCTCAAAGCACTCAGCTCTTCTTTAAGACCTGGTTCACATCTGCGTCAGTAATAAGTTCGGGAGAGTCCGCATGGGGCCCCCCCCCGAACGAACTACTGAACGCATTGACAAGTGGTGTGCAGTGAAAGCACACGGACCCCACAGACTATAATGGTGTCCGTGTGCTTTCTACACGATGTCTGCACAAGTCATACGGACAGTAAAGTAGATTGTGAACTACTTTTCTGTCTGCATGTACATCAGAGTATAAGTACATTTAAGAGGACTAGAAGATGAGTGGCACAACATTTTGTAATCTCCCATTTGCAGAAATCCATGTACTTTCCACCAAAACAACCCCATTCAAATCAGTGAAAGTGATTTATAGTTGCAGACCTTTCTGCAGTTTCTTGTCATGCATATCAGAAAAGCTTATAAGATTGGAATGAAGCATTGATAAGACTAAAATATAAGCAAAAAGCAATACTATTCATAGTGTAAAGTGACTGCTCATGTGAGACCTACTCACCATATCACTCTCCAGCTCCATCATCTTCCGGTGAAGTGCGGCTTCAGCTCCTTCAATCTGTCGTATCCACTGTGGAGACACACAAGGTGAATTGCACCAATGACATGAACTGGTTTAGGAATATACAAATAGCTAGAAATATGTTCCTTGCTTTGAATGTCATAGTTACAATTTTCTATATTAGTCTGTATAGTTTGGAGATGACCAGGAGCAGAGGAGAAAGTATCTCATTGTGGATTCACTATTATCTATCTATAGCTCACATTATCATGAAGCATTAACATTACATTAAAATACTGTAATTTTAATATAAGTTGAAATAGCAGCAATCTGAAGTAAAGTGAACTTATGCTAATGTTCATACATTGGCAACATTAGATATGAATTTTAAATGGTAGTTTACTGGACGAGTTGCTCTCGGCAGTACTACACAAATGGACCACAAGGTGGCAGGCTTCTGTATAGTCTCATCAATAATACAATACCATAGAATATATTGAAGTGGTCTTTGGATAGTCTTCTGTTTTTTGCCCTACATACTGAACGTCGTCAATTTTATGAGATGGAGCTGTGGTTTTATGAGGCCACTGCGATCTTTTTCATGAATGTTTATAACTATACTGTATATTGTTCAGTTTTCTTCAGCTTTATATTTGTTTACTTATTTTTTTTACCAATTGAAATGTTACATATTTGTATACCCCTATTATAGTAGTAGTCTTCCCCCTACTATAGCGTATTGTTTACAGTACTAGCGTCCTCAACTTAAGGGAAAAATACCTTGTGAATCCCTAGGGGCCTGGGGTGATACCGCACCCTGCACTTGGCTGAATGGTGCCTAAGATCTGTAAAAAATAGAACTTGATCTATTTATTTTTCTGGTTTGGGCTATTACGATGCTACACTGATCCATTAAATACATGGCTGAGTCTTGGCTTGGGGTTGTGTGAATAAGTTTAGGTTCACATCAGGGCCTGGTCTCTGTTTTTTTTTTTTGTCTGTCGAAAGACCAGAAGAATAGACAAAATGTACCGCAAAAGTAGCGGACATGAACACGGCTCAAGGGACCCCATGGACTGTAACATGCTGACTGTAACATACTGATAGGGAAAAAATGTACATTCAGAACTCTATATGGGGCTCACAATCTACATTAAAAAAAAGTCAGGCTTGCAGGACGGCCAATTTCAGACAGATTCAATTGGGCACCAGGCCCAGCTGTGAACCCAGCTTAAGACGAATGATTCCTTTGTAAAGGATGAGCAGGAGAAGATTTGACCAAATAACTAAAGTAGATCAGCATGGGCATGCCCTACTACTGCCACCTAAGATGTCCATATATTTTTAATGGGCTCAATAGACTGACTTTAAAGGAATGTTCCCAGCTCACAAATGAATGGCTTATTGCTAGGATATTTCATCACTTCATGATCTGTGGGGTTCAACCTCTGGGATCTCTAGACCTTAGAATAAAGGGGCTGCATCACTGATCCTGAAGCCACCTCACTCTCTCACCATATGGACAAGTCTATGCTTCTTAGGCCCAGTTCACATCTGCGTTCGGTATTCTATACCTTTATACCTTCCTTCATATAGTGGACCCATTTAACCCTTAAGTACTATCATGGTGTCTATCATACACCACTACCATACACATATCATTATGATAGACACCACGATAGTGCTTAAGGGTTAAAATAAATCTGCCTTTAGCTACACTCACCTGATCTCTGGGTTTGGCAGTTTTCGGGGTGCATGTTGTGTGCAGGTATAAACCCAAATCTAATCACAGAAGTGAGAATGAGTATTCAGCTGATAATGAGCCCTAGAAATACGACCTGGTAGGGGGCTCACATTCTTCATACAGTCCAAGGCTCATGGTATTCCCTAAGTGGGGGCCCCAGAAAACATAAAGAGACGGCATATCCTAGAAATTTGACATCTCTTTATTAGATGGTAATATTCCCTTTTGAGAATGGACATTTTATACTGAGTAGGGAATGATTAGTGAGTAAACCCTCCAAGTTTGGAAAGGAAAGTGTTAAAACAAAATGGTAATGAGGATGGAAACTACAGTAACAGTATAGCTCAGTGGTGCTACGCTGTTTCTGTGGCTCCCATTCACCTCTATGAAGTTATAGAAACGACATGGAGCAGTACCGCTCGGCGCTTTCTGTAAGTCCGCCCAGGTGTTTGGGATTTACGAGCAGTTATTCCCATCTCAGCGGCCATTTGTCAGTATGGAAATAACACTTTAACATTTTCTCCTGTCGTACATTCAAGCCATGCTGTATATTGTATAATGCTAAGCACCATAGGCCTTGTGAATTATGTATGAGAGTCATTAGGACAATATACCTGATAGGCATTGCTAATCTCTAATTGATGTAACCCTGGAAGACCACCAGGACTGATAAATATTTCAACGTTACCTTCTCCGCCAATGACAGCACAGTGCTCGCCTGAATGATGGCCACTTGCTCCTCATTTCTTAGATTCTAAGAGGACAGAAAAACCGAGTTTAGTGGGAAATATTGTTTAGGTATCAGTTGCGGATCGCTAAGATACTACTCACCCCATTGTCTCCCAGAATATCGAGCTGTTTGATTAGATCCGGGATGTTCACATCCTAAAAAAATAGAAACAATGACAATGATGTAAACCATGATAGGAACTAATTGTTTCACCTATAAGTGGTAGCCATGGCCTCTCATTCAGTATACGCAATATACATGCTATACCTTTACACCTTCCTTCATACAGTAAATCTGTAGGGCACTGACGCCATCGGAAAATGGGTGAATCTGTAAATTGAATGGAGGGGACCTTCGTTCTCGCTCCTGTAAAAAAAATAAAATAAATTGTAATGGAAAAATCTTTCATTAAGGATTGTATTAGTTATTTTATGTTATATCTACTCCATTAAAGGTCTTCTCTCATTAAAGGGGTTTTCCTACTGTATTAAAAAAAAACTGCAAAGGCAGCTTATAGATCTCCCACCGCTATCTCTCCAATGGCGCATAGGTCTCCGCCACTCTCGACTTCCCGGGATATGGCTAGGAATGCCCATTCAGCAAATCAATGGATGGGAGGGGGTGTTTACTTAGAGGGGCTGCCTCTATAGAGTATAATGGGGATTAAAAACAGTCACAGAAAAAAAAAATCAATCTTTAATAGGCAGTCTTCTCCAAGGAGCGGTCTTCTGGGGCCTGTATATGGAATATATTTCTTTCTATGTTTTTTTATTTTTTATTTTTTATAATATTACAACATTTAAAGACAGTAAAAGATTATTTCATGAATCTGTCTTACCTCCAACTCCAGATTACGGAACTCCAACAACTCATTCTGGTCTCGAGCGTCTTGCAGTTCTTGTTGCAGACGACTATTTTCAGATTCCAATTTCTCAATCTGAAAGTATTTATTATCAGAAATATAATGTAAGTCTAAGTCATCTCTATGTGTCTTTAAGGGGTTTATCAAATGCTCAATTTCTCTGTTAGTCCAGGCGCAACAGAATAGTTTTTACTTGTCAATAAAAATGAAGTTCCTGTGTCTGGGTATTAATATTATATATTTATCATGGTTGATCCTTTTATTCCACGTAATGTGTCCAGTGCAGATCGTCACACATGCTCAGTAACAAAATCTGCTTGCATGGATCGTCTTGTACACAAGGGGGCACCACAGCAAGTATGTAATGGCAATATCAAGATACATGTGCAGTTCTTTTAAGTGATTCCAATTATAAAATGGTTATGTCCTAGTAGTCAGACTGGCATCAATCAAATATTAATGTCATATCATAGAGATAGATCATTGATCATTATTATATATGATTATATACATGCAGTATATGGTAGTTACAACTAGTGTTTCTGATGATAATGTATGTCTAATATGCAAACACATTTTTTTGTTTTTTTTATATTTCTATTCTATTTTTTATTGCTTTTACTTGTAAACTGTTTATATGTCAAAATATCTGCTTCGGCCTCATTCACATCCTCGTTGGTAATCCGTTCGGGGGAGTCTGCATGGGGACCCCCCCAAACGGACTATCGAATGCATTGGCAAGTGTTGTGCAGTGAGAGCACACGGACCCCATAGACTGTAATGGGGACCATGTGCTTTTCGCACGGTCTCCGCATGAGTCATGCGGACATGAAAGTAGATTGTGAAGTATTTCTCTGCCCGCATGTTTCTTGCGGAGACCGTGTGGAAGGCACACAGACCTCATTATAGTCTATGGGGTCCATGTGCTTTCACTGCCTACCAGTGGCGTAACTACCGCCATTGCAGCAGAGGCAGCTGCCACAGGTCCCGGGACATTAGGGGCCCGGTGACAGCTGCTACTATCATTATACTCGGGGGTCTTTTCGGACCCCCAAGTATAATGATTGGCAGACCGGGAGAGGTAAGAAACATAAAAAGCACTGTTACTTACCTCTCCATGATCCTGGCCAGGCCTCCTTCCTACTTGTCTGACGTCACATGAACCCGGCCTGCGTCCCGGGTCATGTGACGTCCAACGTCATAGAAGAAGGACGGCAGAGGAAAAAGTTCACCACGGGGCCCCGCCATTCCTAGTTACGCCAATACTGCACACTGCTTGTCAATGCGTTCGGTAGTCCATTCAGGGGGGTTCCAATGTGGTCTCCCCCGAACGGATTACCAATGCAGATGTGAATGAGGCCTTAGGATTCACAATTCCTAAGGTGATATTAGGCTTTAGTGATATGACCTGACAGTTGTACCTTCTCTATTAATTCCTGGTTTCTTTTTATGAAACGTTGTTTTTCTTCAACCCAATGGGAATCCTATAAATAACAGAAAAGAATTAATGTCATAATTTACTTGTATTCACTTTAGATACAGAAACACAAATGTATCCAGGGTCGGACTGGGGTGCCAGGAACCATCAGTAAAATTAACTCTGGGGGTCCACTATACAGCTACATGCAAATATTACCTGAGTCTTGTTCACAAATTCCTAAAATGTTGCCAACATGAATTTATCCCAGGAGTAGCGTGGTGCTTAGTCTGATAGTAGTCTGGATCTTGCCTTAAACTATGGCCGTCTAAGCTGTGTGAGTCCCAGATATGTGGCCACACAACAACAGATGATTGGTTATTGGGGCCCCTGTAATGTGATTGAGAAGATGGGGCCCAGGGAGGAAGGATACTGGTTGTAATGATACTGCACCGAGATGTCATCTCAGCTGCCCAATGTGTCTATAGTATATGAAATAAAGTATATTACTCTGCATATTATACTGACACAGCCTTGCAGAAATGAGGATCTGCAGGGAGTGCAATGAGTGTACTGTGCCAGGGGCCCTCTGGGGATTGACATGTTCACATGTGGGCCAGTCCGATCCTGAATGTCTCTCATATATCTTCAGTAAATAAAAAAAACTACACAAACACGACACGTCTATGCCATTTACTAACCTGTCCCTTTTCAGCCAATGCCTTTTCAAGATCTTCGATTTTGGCTTTATAGCGTAGGGTCTCTGTTTGCATCTGTTCCTGAAGCTACCAAATGTTATGAATATTGTGTCATTTCACGTCCAGCCATTTGTGTCTGCTATATTATTTTAACCACATAACAAAGAAGCAGTGAAAATATCCCCAGACCATAAAACTTTAGTTACAAAATGGTTAGAAGTAAAATCAAAATACTGATAAATTTGTATGACAAAATTACATTAAAGTATGTGTCATGTCCAGCTCTGTAATTTGCATTTTTCTATACCGCTAATGGAACGTTGGGGTGTTCCCGTGCTCTGCAACCCCCCCCCCCCCTCCCGTCTTGACCTGCACCTACACTGAGGCCTTGGATTGGCTGCGATAGTCACATGATTTGGTTTTTTTGTTTTATTTTTTAGTTACATTAGTTCTTATTAGGGTACAGTGCAGATACCTTAGAGGGAGTCTACCACCTCCCCCAGGCACACTCAACTGCCCTCACCATGTTACAGAGCACATTACAGTGATAAGAAACATACCTCTGTTATGTATGCCACTTCATAAAGTGGCATACATAACAGTGCCAGCTACATGTACAGTCCAGACCAGTGATCTCTAACCTATGAGGCCTGGTTCATATCTGCATTAGGTATTCCATTTGAGGAGTTCGCTTGTAGACTCCTCAGAATGGAAACGTATACACATTAAAAAGTGGTTAGCTAAGAATCCAATCAGACCCCATAGACTATAATGGGGTCTGTGTGTTTTCCGCACAAAGTCCGCCTGAATCATGTAGAGAGAAAAGTACTGCAAGATGACTCCCCGAACAGAATACCGAACACAGACGTGAACCAGACCTAAGTCTCCAGATCTTTATACATTAGGACTCCTTGCATGTGACTGCCGGGAGTTGCATGTTTTCAGTAGCTGGAGAGACACAGGTTGGAGACCATTGGTCTACTAGATAATCTCCTCAGGATAGGAGATTGTATTGTGCTGGAGATATGTCTAACACACAGATGACTGCCTTGACTGAAGACAATTGTGGCAAACTCTCTGTAAGTCAAAATGGAAGTTCGTATTTTCAACACTAACCACTATCTAACTTCAAATATGCAGCAGGACCTTATGGGTGTAAGCAGAGACTCATGGTAAACAACCATGCAAGCACTTCTGTCTCTCAAGTAAACATACCTGTGGATAAGACTAATACCTACTTACTTGTCAAGGATGTAGACTAAGCAAGATTGGGAAATTAAGGCTTTGCTGTCTGTGGTGCATAGAGAAACACATGGAGTATAAAAATGTACCTAAGGGTGCATTCACACTACGGAACACCAGCGTGTATCACAGCCGTACACGCCGGCGTTACAGCAGGGCTGCCAGACACTTCCCATTCATTTCTATGGGAGCCGGCATGCGAGCGCTCCCCATAGAAATGAATGGACTGCTTTTTTCCATTAATTTCTATGGGGAGCGCTCGCATGCCGATTCCCATAGAAATGAATGGGAAGTGTCCGGCAGCCCTGCTGTAACGCCGGCGTGTACGGCTGTGATACACGCTGGCGTTCCGTAGTGTGAATGCACCCTAAGGTTGCCTTCACACTGAGTAATGCCGGCTGCCATTCACAGCCATACACGCGAGCGCTGCGGAAGGCTCCTGAACACTTCCCATTCACTTCAATGGGAGCGCTCATAACGCCGGCTTTACAAGCGCTCCCATTGAAGTGAATGGGAAGTGTTCGGGAGCCTTCCGCAGCGCTCGCGTGTATGGCTGTGAATGGCAGCCGGCGTTACTCCGTGTGAAGGCAGCCTAAGGCTGAGACCTCACATTGCGGAAACGCAACATTTTTTTATTGCAGGTTTTGCTGTGGGTTTTTTTTTTTTTAGCCTAAGCCAAGAATGGATACAAAAGGAATGGGAGATATATAGAAAGTACTTATATTTCTTCCATCTGCTCAATCTACTCCTGACTTAGGCTCAAAAAACTGCAGCAAAATCTGCAACAACAAAAAAAGCTGCATTTCTGCATAGTGGATCTTTAGCCTAAAAGGGTTTTCTGGAAGATCTGTGGGGATCTGACAGCCAGGACCCCTGTGGATCAGTTGGTTGAAGTGGCAGAGGTGCTCCTTGGTGCCACTTGTACAACTCAGGCCATGTGACGTCATGTTCATCAGTCACATCCCTTGATCACAGCTTAGTACCATGGGCTGAGCTGTGATACCACCAAGCACATCGGCTATATAAATGTACAGTACTGTGCTTAGTCACCCAAGTGCTGGAGCCTCTTCAAATGATGAATCATAAGTATAATATATTATTTGCAGGTCCATTAAAAACAGAAGTGACAACCGTAATGTGAACAGAACCTTAGTTTGTGCAGATTTTCAATCTACTCATGCAGAAAATATTTTTGACATGACAGATCTCCTGTAAAGTAAGTCAGAGATTTTAAACCAAAGTATTTTACAAAGTTGTGTAGATTTCATTGTACAACAATTTTGTATACAATTTCCATAACTGTAGGCTACTTGACATTGTACTTCACACTTTCTTACCTTTGCCTCTTTTTCTGCATCTATTATACTGCCTGTGTGTTCTTGGAGCAAAGCGTAGGCCCTTTGCAACGCCTGATACTCCTTGGTCAACTGGCGAAACCGTAGCTCAGACTCTTCTGCTGCTAAACTCTATGAAGGGACACAAGTAATTCATTTTATTAAAATTTCTGCATATTTGGAAAGTTTTGGTATATGGTAAGACCAGCGCCGCACCTCCCATGAGGCGACCTGAAGCGACCGCTTCAGGCGGCGCTATGCCAGGGCCCCAGGGAGGGCGGCATTTTTGCTTACCTAAGCCAGTCCAGGACAAGCTGTCCTGGACTGGCTTAGCACCGAGCGGTGGATTGGGAAGGCCGCTGGAGCAGCGCTGCAACAGCGGCCTCCCCTCACGCTCAGGCAGAGAGCAGGTCCCCTCCCTGCCTGCGAACGCCACTAAGCCCCGCCCCTTCGTTTTGCCATGCCCCCTTCACTCCGTCACTCCTCCTCTTCACGGGGTGGGGGTGGGGGGGCGGCTTTCTGTCGTCCGCCTCGGGCGGCGAAAAGGGCAGGTTCACCTCTAGGTAAGACATCTGGAAGTGAAGAAGGCTAGTACAATCTTATCATGAAAACACACTGGCTCACATTTACTATTTTGGTTATGACTAGGCTCTGGAGTAAATGTGGTACAGCTTAGGCTGGGTTCACATTGATGTCAGAGTCTCCATTTATATACTCCGTGACCGCTGGATGAAAACGTGCTGCAAGTCCAACTTTTCCCTCTGTCGGCTCCAGTTTAAAACAACGGGCACCCAGCGGACCCCATTAAAGTCAATGGGATCCGTTATCATCAAACCAAACGTGAGCTTAGGAAAAGGGGGTATGATGTAAATGTGACATTTTGCACCCAAACTGTACCAAAACTTTGGCACAAAATTCTGCCTCAAAGTAAGCCTATCAATAGGTGGTACAAACTTAGATTAGAAAGTCTAAGGCTAAGGCCTCACACTGCGCAAACGCAGATTTTTTTATTTATTCGCAACAGTTTTTTGAGACAAAGCCAAGAATGGCTACAAAAGGAATGGGAAATATATAGGAAATTCTTATATGTCTTGCTTTTGCTCAATCCACTCCTGGCTTTGGCTCAAAAAACTGCAACAAAATCTGCAACAAAAGAAGCTGTGTTTCCACAATGTGGGGCCTCAGACTTAAGATACCCAAAACTGACCATGCAGCATCAGCCCCAGTGATATATCTGGTGTTTTTTCAGAATGCCTAAAGTTACACAGTTTAACTATTAGTAATGGATTATACTGGATGTTTTTCTTTTATAAATCATATGCATGAAAGAATCTGCCTACTTAAAGTCACAGCAAAATAACCTTGTAGTTATTGAGCCTGGACTATGGTTGTATCAGACAAAGGTAATGGCCATGTTATGACTGCTTCCTATAATGGCCTCCACATGGCTACATTAAAATCAATTCCTTTGAATGCGACTATTCAAATGGCCGATTATTTCACGTTCCATTTTAGCTGTTAAATGTCCTATTTTTGCCCATTTCCCTTAATAAGCTGTGTATTCAAGTGCCCCATAGATGCAAAACAGCTATAAAAATGGCCCTTTTCACAGCCTTTTGCACCCCAGTCGTCTATATAGAGCCTAAGAAAATCAATATTACAATATTGCAATATTACTTACTTCATCTAGATCGTCATCTGGTGTGGCTGGCGTCCTGTCTGTCCGATAGGAGGCTACCGATGATGTTTCAGAATCCATGGAGTCATCATCATATCCAAATACAGTGTCCACCAGGTGCCTCTGCAACAAGCATGGACATATAAATAGCCCCTCAGGTGAGGAGTATATAGGAGCTACTAGAAGACAATGGCCATGTAAAGAGATGACATGTAACAGATGCTTGCTCTACTTCCTTCAGAGAAGGAGACATTTCTTGTAGTACCCACTTCATAACATTCTACCTATCGTCATATCTATCTCCATATCTATCTATCCGTCCGTCCGTCTGTCCTTCTACAATAGAGAATGTCATGATGCTTACCTTTATAGGCTTAGAACTTCTTTTATGTTTTTTTCGCCTAATAAGTTTTTCTCTATCCTGAAATAACAAAGTTTTAACAATCACAAATCTAGTAATAATAATGTTGCGAAGATGCATATGAAATAAATATGTAACGTATAAAACGCGTAGTTCATAAGGTTGATATTTAAAGATTACAGAAAATACACAAATAAGAAAAACATTACTTCAACAAATTCATGTATGGCTATATATACATATCTTAGATTTCACCATAGTTGCACGACCTGGCCAAGATTGCACCCGATTTACAGTATGTGCCTCCTCACAAATCAGACGTCCCTTCCACCAGTGCAGGGGAGCTAAATACTGGCATTAAAATCACCAGTCTTCATAAATCTCCACAATTATCTGTTTGTATTTTTGTCATAAAAAACATACTGTATGGATCCTTCAGCTTTGTGTCCCCGTATAAATAACTCGATGCCGGGAGGTATTGCAGAGCAGTTTATACAATTCGGCTTTGACTATTGATGTTTAATAGGATTCCTAGGAGAATGGCCCTAGTGTAGGTGTGTGCAATATAGGAATATTAGATTGTGAGTCTCACAATGGACCATGATAGATTACATTGTGTATATAGTCTCATTGAATAGATTGGCCCTAGACAGTGTATAACCAAAGGGGAAAGAAATAACCGTGTTATTATCTCTCTACATTTAGCTTTACCTTGCCATTACATTCTACTTACCCTTGTTAAATCATCAATGATATTCTGTTGTTCTACCACTTGTAACTTCAGGAATTCAATCTCTTGCTCTTCCCCGGCTTGATCAAGATCATTTAGAGATCTCAACTTCTTCAATGGTGGGTGAGATATGATTTTCTCTCGCTAAAGAGAAAACAAGATAAAAACTATTTTCTTGCATATGGACAGAGGAATTTTCTGCAGTATGTGAATACGGTCTAACTGTATAATACACACCATCTCTGCATTCTCCTTAGAAAGGGTTTTCAGCTTCTCTTCCATGCGTTGTAAGGATTGCATTAATTCATCATTTCTTTTAGTGAGGCACTTGTTCTTTTCCAGGAGAGGTTTGCATTGTTTTTCTGCTTCTCGGACTCTCCGGAGCTGAAAATAACAGTTTGCATAAAAAGTACTTTATTCCTACTGAACTGAATATATTTGTATACTATAGATTGTCCCTAAAAAAATTCCACATAAAAGCATTTATATCTACACCGTCCAGTCATATTAATGGGACCAGCGCCTGCTTTTGACGTCAACGTTAAATACCCAATCGCAGAAGGCACGTCACGTGTCATCAGCCATTTGGGTGCACTCATCATTGTGGAAGGCACGATGGATCAACACAAGTATGCATCTATCCTTGTGGACCATGTTCACTCCTACATCATGCGAATTGTTTTTCCTCAGGATGATGGCATCTACCAGCAGGACAATGCGACGTGTCATAAAGCTCACAGTGTACATATGTGGTTCAAGGAGCACCAGGATGAGCAAATTCCCCAGACTTGAACCCAATCGAGAATTTGTGGGACCACCTTGATTAGGTTGTATGTGCCATGGATGCTCAACCGCGTAACCTAGCACAACTGGCCACGGCACTGGAGTCGGCATGGCTCAACATCCCAGTGATCATCATCACAATATCCCCTCTCTTCCTGCACGTCTCCCAGCAGTCCGCTCTGCCAAAGGTGGTTATTCTGGATTTTGACAGGTGGTCACATTAATGTGACTGGCCTGTGTATTATGACAATAATATATAACACATAAGCCTCTGGGTCCCAAAGTAGAATCTAAATCTGGGTCCCTGAGCCATTACATGCTATTTCATGTGATACTGTCCCCTTATAATGCAGAAGTCTATGGGGGCCAGTAACGACGTCAGGGGCAACTCCTTGGGTCCTTCGGGTGTCTGTCCCATGCAAATATGAATGTAGCCTGGATCCACATGTACATTAGCATTATTGGCAACACTTTCCTATCTGTCAAAACCTTTGTAAAATAACATGACGAGATATGTTACCAGTTCATTTCTCTCATCCACAAGCAATGTATTTCTGTCTTCCAGTTTACGGATTGTAGCATTTAATTCAGCCATTCTTTTTTGATTCCTTCGTAAGTCCTGCAAACAGACCATTTTATTATATGTGTTATTTATTTATAAAGATATATCTATAAACATATATATATATATATATACTGTATAACTATATACACACACACACATATATATATATATATATATATATATATAGTAATGATTTCCCCATTTCTCTTTGGCATATATCTCACCGGACTTCCACAGTGTTCTGATCCATCTCCTGCCCTTCCTGGGATTTCCCGTTTGGGGCTTCCTATGTTACACTCGGCTTCTTTCACCAGAAATAATTGCTCGTCCAAAGCTTCTTTCTGCAACTGCAGTTTCTGGAGCGAACTTGTTTGTGTCTCCAATTCCTTTTCTAGGGAGAATATTATCCTGTCTTTTGCTTTAATTTCATCCATCTGAAGAATAATATAAAATAAATGAATTATGTGTTAGTAAAATACCTAAAGTACTTACAGGTAGCACCAGCATTACAGCTGCAGCAGGTTTTGTATTGTTGACGTACAGAACATACACAGCATTTAATTAGTTAATATTCAAGAGCTCACATGTGTATTTTTGGTCACTAATTGTATTTTTATGTTTATTGCAAATTTTAACGCAAAATATTAAATATCCTATTTCATAAATGCTTGTAAAACAAAAAATCTGGAACATCTTTTCTTATAAATCTATGCTGTGTAATATCTCTGCTATTTATTCCAGAAATTGACAAGAGGGTGTTACCGGTGGAGGATTTGCTTACACGTTCTGAAACTGTCCAATCATTGCTGAATATGCAGGGACACACCCCTCTAATAAAGGGAGGAGCAACAGACAGTTATGGGACTGTCCATTTAGTTATACATTTCTAGGAGGTGTAAAAAAGAGGAGACACAATGTAGAATTCCATGGAAAGATGCTCCAGGATTGTCATATCTTAGGAAATACAAGTATTTACTAAAACAGACATGTCAAAAGAAACTAGCAAGCCCTTTGAAATATACGCGATACATTGGGAAATGAGCTTAATGTGTCTCCCTTTAATCTTACGAACTCCTCTATGGTTACAATGTCTATAAAACCTCATACACTACTATATAACTAATTATACAATAGGCACAAAGTAATCTAAACCTGTAACGGCTCTATGTGAATACTGCTCTATTTCCACCACACCCATCTCCTGCATCTTGTTGCTCTCTGATCATCAAATGGTTAATTCTAGTCTGGCCTGTGTTATTGACAGCCTGTCTATCAATCAAGCCTACGGCGGGTCTTTGGCTTCCTATATACAAGTCATTAGCCCACTCAGCCATGCTGGCTGTTGAGACTATGTCTTGTGACTTTGTCTTGTGACTTTTTTTCCCTGCTAAGCTCCTCTGTCTGCTACTATTATATTACTGAACTTTTGACTATTCTCTTGTATTTTGATTCTGTACTGCGTTGCTCGACTGTTACTGGACTCTTGGCTAGATGACCTCCCTTTGTTGTTGTTTGTCTTTCTTCATTCTGTGTTGTCACCTATACAGGAATGGCTTTGTCGACCAATTGTCCTCTGCCGCCTAGGGCAGTGAGGCAAGCAGGTAGGGGCAGCGGTCAGTTCAGCTTAGGGCTCACTGTCTTGTTGTGCTCCTTCCTCCAGGGTTTTCCAGCAGTTACTGGGGAATTGCTCCTTTAGCAATTCCCTTATAAAATCACTATGAAATATTTGCATAGGGTCACCAGTAGAAATATCTGGGCATCACCCCCAAGTGTCTTTAGGTGAAGTGGATGGCATATCTCACCATTTAGGCGTACAGGGACATACTGGAGATAAGTCACACTGTAAATCCTTTCTATCAAAGCGATAAGCGAGCAGGGAAGTTGTAAAATCCCTGTAGAGACCCTATCAGTCGATCTTAGACATTGATAATGTTAATGCATTTCAGTTAACTATGTGACTACTATGTTAACTTGTTTTATTATAGAAGACTGGTCCTGTGTCACTGTCTTAGCAGCGTACAAGTTTTCCATTGGTTATGTGACTGTCCTGAATATACCTGTATAGGATAAAAAAAAAACAACTCAATAAATGAGACAAGCAACATCTAGGCACCATGCAGGTTATGGTTAGGGCACCAGAATTTTTTGTTATGTCTATCAACCTCCATCTTCTGCCCTACAGGGTGCATTAGGTAGGGTTTTACACTGATCCATACAATATCCCACGATCCACTAATTTAGAAACATAAGGGAAAATATGGAATGATCCTCCCAGGCTCATAACATAGAGTATATTTATGGGTCTATGGGTAACAGGAACAGAATAATAGTTGAATCCACAATGATAACCAGGTTTGCACATCATTACCTACTAAAATGGACACTTTATTTTATAAGTTAAACCTTGTATCTCCCATGCTGTCAGTGCTGGGTACCTGTTGGTTTAGCAACCCACAGGTGATCTTGAGCCCTTATTTTTCTGGTCTTCAACTATAGTGCCACGAGATACACAAAAAAGTGCAATGACCCAACAATTCCACTGAAACAATATGGAGTTCACATAGTCAAGTGCTCTTTACTCTACATTCTTAGAAGGTTTGTCTAGAAAGAAGTTAAAGGGAACATGTTACAAGGATAATGTATTTCAATCTATCGACGGCATGTTATAGAAAAGGGGGAGCTGAGCAGATTAATATACAGATTTGCTCTTTCATTGCTATATTGTCTCCCCTCTATGACTGTGCCTGCAGAGATAGCTGATATCACTGATAGGACCGCCAACTTGACAAGTTATACAAGTCCTTTTTTTTTTCCACAAAATATATATCATCTACTCAGCTACTCATGGTCTATAAGATGCTGCCTGGCAACTGCACTGCTGTTTCCTGGTGAAAGATTCCCGTTAAAATATTAATCTGATTGTTTTACCAAGAACCCTGGAATAGCACTTGGTTACCACTAATCCACTTTATCTGCAGCAATATTGGTTCTTCGTTAAACACATAGGACTATAGTGCCCTACACACTGATCTAAATGGTACCTATTATACAGTCCTATGAAAAAGTTTGGGCACCCCTATTAATCTTAATCATTTTTAGTTCTAAATATTTTGGTGTTTGCAACAGCCATTTCAGTTTGATATATCTAATAACTGATGGACACAGTAATATTTCAGGATTGAAATGAGGTTTATTGTACGAACAGAAAATGTGCAATATGCATAAAACCAAAATTTGACCGGTGCAAAAGTATGGGCATCTCAACAGAAAAGTGACATTAATATTTAGTAGATCCTCCTTTTGCACAGATAACAGCCTCTAGTCACTTCCTGTAGCTTTTAATCAGTTCCTGGATCCTGGATGAAGGTATTTTGGACCATCCTCTCTACAAAACAATTCAAGTTCAGTTAAGTTTGATGGTCGCCGAGCATGGACAGCCCGCTTCAAATCATCCCACAGATGTTCAATGATATTCAGGTCTGGGGACTGGGATGGCCATTCCAGAATATTGTAATTGTTCCTCTGCATGAATGCCTGAGTCGATTTGGAGCGGTGTTTTGGATCATTGTCTTGCTGAAATATCCATCCCCGCCGTAACTTCAACTTCGTCACTGATTCTTGAACATTATTCTCAAGAATCTGCTGATACTGAGTGGAATCCTTGCAACCCTCAACTTTAACAAGATTCCCGGTGCTGGCATTGGCCACACAGCCCCAAAGCATGATGGAACCTCCACCAAATTTTACAGTGGGTAGCAAGTGTTTTTCTTGGAATGCTGTTTTTTTGGACGCCATGCATAACGCCTATTTGTATGACCAAACAACTCAATCTTTGTTTCATCAGTCCACAGGACCTTCTTCCAAAATGAAGCTGGCTTGTCCAAATCTGCTTTTGCATACCTCAGGCAACTCTCTTTGTGGTGTGCTTGCAGAAACAATTCTTTCTCATCACTCTCCCATACAGCTTCTTCTTGTGCAAAGTGCACTGTATTGTTGACCGATGCACAGTGACACCATCTGCAGCAAGATGATGCTGCAGCTCTTTGGAGGTGGTCTGTGGATTGTCCTTGACTGTTCTCACCATTCTTCTTCTCTGCCTTTCTGATATTTTTCTTGGCCTGCCTCTTCTGGGCTTAACAAGAACTGTATTTAACAAATGCAGATAAAGAAAAAAAGTCTCGATCTCACCATATGAGTATGCTCCAAGATATCCCTCTGGGTGCACGGCCTTTCACCTCTGGACTGGACAAGGAAACTTCACAACTGAATATACAACCAAAAATAGTAGGTCCGCACTCCTTGGGTTCCATAAAATATAACTTTTAATAAGCCATTAAAAGCTCACACAACATATAACAAATTGTGAAAAGATTAGAAAAAGACGCATAGTGTCTAAAAACGCCGACGCGTTTCGAAGCTTTACAGCTTCTTAGTCATGGCATGACTAAGAAGCTGTAAAGCTTCGAAACGCGTCGGCGTTTTTAGACACTATGCGTCTTTTTCTAATCTTTTCACAATTTGTTATATGTTGTGTGAGCTTTTAATGGCTTATTAAAAGTTATATTTTATGGAACCCAAGGAGTGCGGACCTACTATTTTTGGTTGAATATTCAGTTAACAAGAACTGTCCCTGTGGTCTTCCATTTCCTTACTATGTTCCTCACAGTGGAAGCTGACAGGTTAAATCTCTGAGACAACTTTTTGTATCCTTCCCCTGAACAACTATGTTGAACAATCTTTGTTTTCAGATCATTTGAGAGCGGGCTGTCCTTGCTCGGCGACCACCAAACTTAACTGAACTTGAATTATTTTGTAAAGAGGAATAGTCCAAAATACCTGCATCCAGGATCCAGGAACTGAGTAAAAGCTACAGTAAGCGACTAGAGGCAAAAGGAGGATCTACTAAATATTAATGTCACTTTTCTGTTGAGGTGCCCATACTTTTTCACCAGTCAAATTTTGGTTTAATGCATATTGCACATTTTCTGTTAGTACAATAAACCTCATTTCAATCCTGAAATATTACTGTGTCCATCAGTTATTAGATATATCAAACTGAAATGGCGGCTGCAAACACCAAAATATTTAGAACTAAAAATGATTAAGATTAATAGGAGTGCCCAAACTTTTTCATGGGACTGTAATACTGTGCGCAGGGGCCACTAAGTGACATAATACTGTGTGCAGGGGCCACTGAGGGACATAATACTGAGTGCATGGGCCATTATGGGGCATAATACTGTGTGCAGGGGCCACTAAGGGACATAATACTGTGTGCAGCGGCTATTAAGGGACATAATACCGTGCACAGGGGCTACTATGGGGCATAATACTGTGTGCAGGGGCTACTAAGGGACATAATACTGTGTTCAGGGGCCACTGGGGGCATAATAGAGCGCGCAGAAATGCGGAGGAGGGGGTCGGACGAGGTCTTCGGTGTCGGTCGGGGGGGGGGGGGGCATGTCAAAAGTTCGCCACGGGGCCCCACCATTCCTAGTTACGCCACTGATAGAAAGGAAGGCAGTTCAACATTGCTTTGCATTCATCCCATAGCATGCAAGCAGTATGCATGCTATGGGATAAGATGCATTCAGAACAGTTCCAGACAGATGAAGAGCGGAACTCACCAGCAATTAGGAGTTTCATCATCCTTCTGACTACTTGTGATCTATTTAACACATACCTCCCAACCGTCCCGATTTCCGCGGGACAGTCACGATTTGGGTGACATGTCCCGCGGTCCCGGTTGGAGGGAGGTATGTCCCGATTTCAACTCAGATCTGCGTCCAGAGGACGCAGATCTGAGTTGAACACATATGCGGCTGAAGCAAGGAGCTGACACAGGTCAGCTCCTCGCTTCGCCGCTGCCCGCCTCTCTCCCTGACACATGCGGCTGAAGCTGCTCGCGTGCTCGCTTCGCCGCTGCGTCTCTCTCTCGCTGACACATGCGGCTGAAGCGAGGAGCTGACCTGTGTCAGCTCCTCGCTTCGCTGCTGCCGCCGGCTCCTGGCTTGTAGACGCGATGTACAAGCCAGGAGCCCGTGGCAGCAGCGAAGCGAGGAGCTGACACAGGTCAGCTCCTCGCTTCAGCCGCATGTGTCAGCGAGAGAGAGACGGAGCGGCGAAGCGAGCACGCGAGCAGCTTCAGCCACATGTGTCAGGGAGAGAGGCGGGCAGCGGCGAAGCGAGGAGCTGACCTGTGTCAGCTCCTTCCTTCAGCCGCATGTGTCAGCGAGAGAGGCGGGCAGAGAGCGGCGAGGGAGCGGAGGAGAAGGTAAGTTTAATGTGGAGGTGGAACGTGAATCTGGGGGCAGATGAAGGAGAGGACGGCATGACACTGGGGCAGAGATGGAGAGGACGGCATGACACTGGGGGCAGAGATGGAGAGGACATGAATCTGGGGGCAGAGATGGGGGACATGAATCTGGGGGCAGAGATGGAGGGACAGGAATCTGGGGGCAGAGATGTGGGACATGAATCTGGGGGCAGAGATGTGGGACATGAATCTGGGGGCAGATATGGAGGGACATGAATCTGGGGGCAGAGATGGAGTGGACATGAAACTGGGGGCAGAGATGTGGGGACATGAATCTGGGGGCAGAGATGGAGTGGACATGAAACTGGGGGCAGAGATGGGGGACATGAATCTGGGGGCAGAGATGGAGAGGACATGAATCTGAGGGCAGAGATGGGGGACATGAATCTGGGGGCAGAGATGGGGGACATGAATCTGGGGGCAGAGATGGAGAGGACATGAATCTGCGGGCAGAGATGGAGGGACATGAATCTGGGGGCAGAGATGGAGGGACATGAATCTGGGGGCAGAGATGGAGGGACATGAATCTGGGGGCAGAGATGTGGGGACATGAATCTGGGGGCAGAGATGGAGGGACATGAATCTGGGGGCAGAGATGGAGGGACATGAATCTGGGGGCAGAGATGGAAGAGGGACATGAAACTGGGGGAAGATGAAGGGTGTATATGAAACTGGGGGAGAGATAGAGGGGGGACATATAATTTACGGGTGACTGTAGGAGGATTATACTGTGTGCGGGCACATGAAAAATTAATGAGTGGGCGGGGTCAACACAAAAGTGGGTGGGGCTAAATTTGCCGCGGCGCGCTACGCGCACCGCACATTTTGTCCCTCTTTCAGTTCTTCAAAAGTTGGGAGGTATGTTTAACATTAAATATTAGATAAATGGACACTTCTGGATGATTTGGATCGCTCCTCATTACTGTATGAGTTGTTTCAACAGAACATCAATTGTAAGATCCTGGGTAACATTTTGAAATACTATACGGAGATGTAAATGCACATTGGAGAGACCTGGTATAAAGAAATAGTCAAGGAGTTGTGCATATTGGAAAGACCTGGTGTGAAGGAATGGTTAAGGAGTTGTGCATATTGGTCAATCTGTTGGTCTTAAATTATTTTCATGCAGTATTGGGACCATTGTTTAAGACTGATGTATAGATTCCTATTATTACTTACCAGTCTGCGGATATCCCTCTCACTTTCCCATTTAATTTTTGCGATAGCCTCCTGGTGGGACTGGTGCTCACTTCTCAGATCTCCAGCTTTGATTTTGTCAGCTTGTATCATATTGTTGAGGGCCTCATCCACCTGTTTCTTAGCAGATTTCAGTTCTGTAATCTCCTGTAAAAGCTTAAGGCGCTCGGAGTCAAACACTTTCCTGGCCTCCTCACGCGCCTCTGTGGTCAGAGCTGTCCTTACTTTGTCGCTGCTGCCATCTCGTAGAGCATTCACAGCAGACTTGAGTCTCAGAATCTCTGCCTCTTTTAGTTTAACCATCCGAGACATTTCCTGTTCATGCTGTTTGATAAGGTTCTCCCTTACTGCCTGAAGTTCCTTCATCTTGTCCTCGTGCAGCTTGGCCTTGAGCTCTGAAATAGTCGCCGTGTGTCTGTGCTGCTCCTGTTCCTTTATTCTCTTGCTTTCCTGGTTCTTCTCTCTCTCAAGTCTTGTCACCTGAAGAATACAGACATAGAGTATATTAGAGGAGACACCCAACCACAAACACAAACATGGTTTCACTATAGAGCTCCGCTATCATTATATATTGCTAACCCTGGAGCATGGTGCCATTCATTCAACTGAACTGTTAAAGCAGACGAGAAAGTGACACTAAATGACCAAAATTTCTATTACATTATAATAATAAACTAGTTATAGTAAGCAATATGATGTTATTAAAATTCAGCAGGACGAAATCTATGGATATTTGGATAATGAAAATTCTCTCCAATTCAGCGGGACTAAACCTGGATCTAAAGCGGGACTATATCTGGATCATGGAAATCCTCCCAAATTCAGTGGGACTAAGTCTAAGGGTATCTGGATAATGGAAATCCTCCCAAATTCAGTGGGACTAAGTCTAAGGGTATCTAGATCATGGAAATCCTCCCTAATTTAGCTGGACTAAGTCTAAGGGTATCTGGATAATGGAAATCCTCCCCTCTTCTGTTTTCTTTGTGGTCATACCTTTGATTTTTCCTGATGAAGCTCAATTTGAATATCTGTTAGTTTAGTCCTGAGGTCTTCATTTGCAGCTTGTAGAGCAAGTATGAGGGCTTCGGGCTTTTCGCCCTTGTTACGCCCCTTTTTGGACATGGTTTTGTCTTGCTGTAAGTGTCTTTGACTTCACTTCTCTCAGTAAGCCATCCCCAGTGGATGCTGAAGCTCCTGATTTGTTAGGATTTCAAGAAGAAAAATATTCTTCTCTTGTGGAAGCCCTTCAGAAAGAAAAAAAATATATCTTGATCAAATCATTGGAAAAAATATAGGTACATGACAGGAAATGAGCAAAGCCTATTCCAAAACAAATTGCAGATTAAAGGGATTTTCCATGAATATATTTAAACATTTTGACGATTAAAAGTTAAAACATTTTAGAAATA
Organism: Leptodactylus fuscus; assembly: GCF_031893055.1. Classification (NCBI taxonomy): domain Eukaryota; kingdom Metazoa; phylum Chordata; class Amphibia; order Anura; family Leptodactylidae; genus Leptodactylus; species Leptodactylus fuscus. Next base: position 170,256,817 of record NC_134269.1, on the reverse strand, counting down.
CCAAAGTTTTAAAGATTTTTTCTAATCATCATAGTGACGACAGTCTGTTATCATGATCGGTTGCCTTTGGATATACCCATGAACTTTCGATGGACTGGGACTGGTCAGAAATCCCGCCATGATTTTCTTATTGAGAAGACGTTATCAGGAAGGGGAAGCTACATGCACGAAATGATAACACTGGAAAACACGCCGTGAATATCTTAAATGTCATTAAGTTTTTCTTAGGGAGCCTTCACACGGAGTAAACGCTCGCTCATTCTGAATGTAAAACTCGTTCAGAGTGAGCGGCGTAAAAACAGATCTCATTGATTTCTATGGGTGCCGGCGTACGCACGCTCCCCATTGAAATCAATGGGAGGCTTTTTTTACTTATTGCTTTCAATGTGATACGCACGTGTGATACCTAAGCTATCTATCTACTAATATCTATGTACTCTTCTGCTTCATCCCTGCTTTACCATATACTCAGCTCTGCTACATCTGAGATCTACATCTCAGATGTAGATCTCAGATGTAGCAGAACTGAGTATACGGTAAAGCAGAGACGAAGCAGAAGAGTCGATAGACAAGCCAATGTACAGTAATGCAGATGTAGCAGACTTCAGTATACGGCACAGCAGGGGGGGAAACAGAATAGTATAGTTCACTAGAAACAGAATAGTCCACTTACCTGCACAGATCCGCTGCCCCTCTCACTCCCCGTTCTTCTCGATCCAGTTCTCTCTCACTTAGGGGCAGTTCACACGGAATAACGATCTCATTGATCTCAATGGGGATTATGATCGTATAACGCACGTTATTTTACGCCCGTAATTTTGCGGCCGCGAAATTACGGGCGCAAAATAGCGCGCGTTATACAGTCGTAATCCCCATTAAAATCAATGGGATCTTTTTTGAGCGTGCAAACTCTGACACGCGTATACATGCCAGATTGCACACCTGTTTACTCTGTGTGAACTGCCCCATACAGGCCTTCAGAACATCGTGCGTCCCCCTAGCTTCCAGGTTAGTGTTACAGACCTAGGAAGAAGGCAGGGCTTGTGGCTTAGGAGAGTGTGGTCGGGTACTGGGAGGGGAATCGTGAATGATGCATCCGCCCACACTCTCCTAAGCCACAACAAGCCCCGCCTACTCCCAGCATCTCTAATACTAGCCTAGCGAGGTGGGGGCGTGCAGGTAAGTGGACACCAGGGGGGACTAAGTAGCCAGAGGATTTATTTTTTTAATCACTACACAGTGTGAAGTCTAAAAATTAAAGCTTTCAATTTTTGGAGTCCATGCTGTTTAGTGCATAGGATCATTTTTAAAATCCGATCATCGATTATTAAAAAAATCCCATTGACTTACATTAGGATCCGAATTGGGATCGGGTTGAATGGAAAATGATCGGAAATCGGATTTTAAAAACGATCCTGAAATCTCAAGATCGGCTCAACCCTATAAATTATTGATATATCATTCTCTACAAATTTTAAATATGGTTGTGTTCATGAGAAAACTCTTTTAGGCTAAGGCCCCACGTTGTGGAAACACAGCTTTTTTGTTGCAGATTTTGTTGCGGTTTTTTGAGCCAAAGCCAAGAATGGCTACAAATGGAATTGGAAATACATAGAAAGCTTTTATACTTCTAACTTCTGTTCAATCTAGTCCTGGCTTGGATCAAAAAACCACAACAAAACCTGCAACAAAAAAAGCTGTGTTTCGCAATGTGGGCCCCCAGCCTTAAGGAGGAGGCTAAATAAGCACCAGACCCTATTGTCCCAGCACAGGGCAGGCACACACCAGCGCCCGGTCTCTGCTTTGCAGGTTTCAGTCTTCTGCTAGAGAAACTAGACAGGAGATGGAAACCTTCAGTCAGTTTTCAAACCCATTCACTTGAATGGGTTTGCAAAGTGACCGCCCATGAGCATTTTGTGCATGTCCACGGCAAAACCGGTGTGTTTAACCGGACACAAAGTCGGACATGCAGGACTTTGTGTCTGGATAAAAAAAAAAATGGTTTCGCCGCAGAGAAGCATAAAATGCTCACGGGTGAACACTGACTGCCGGGTTTCCGTCTCCTGTCCAGTTTCTTGGGCAGAAGATGGAAACCCACAAAGCGGAGACCGGGCACGGTATATGAGTGTATAAACAAAAAGTGGTATTTTAGTTATAATGCATATTCAACTCATGAATACTTCATTAATAAAGAGCGAATATCTTCACAACAGGTTTATTCAAACAGCATAGGATACGAGTCCTATTTTCTTTCGCTACCTATCATTCATTGAAAATAGAAACAGATTGGTTGCTATGAGTATGTCAACTTTGACATGTTTAGGAATTAAAATCATTTTAGATTCCTGTCAATCTTTGCAGAAAAAATAGAGAAAAGTTTGGTTACTACAAATAAGTTACAAAAGATTATTAAAGTCTTCTTTAACATTATGGCAGCTTTATGGACTACATGTCAATGTATTATGGGTAAAATGACCTACACAGGGCTGTGTGAAAAATATTAATATCTCACCTTTGACTTCAACCATCTACATCCATTGTATCCAGCTCTCCGGTCCATATCTGTTGAGAAGAGAAATATAACATGTATAGAAAATTATTTGTCTGACGGATAAGACCAATAATGTCTACAAATGAGAAAACAAGTGTCACCATTACAAGGGTACTAGTAAAGTTAACTGCTGTGTGTCAGGTACTTGTTACCAAGTGGTATACAGACATGTACTACAAAAAAGGAGCATCAATACATAGTGAAAACCTAGTTGTAGTGTCGTTCCATACGGAAGACATTATAGCATGTAGGTACAGAGACTGACAATGACAAAGAATTTATAGGAATAGAATTGCAGCACCAAGTATGGAGAAAGCGACCACTGACACCGCTCCTCCTACTCTATAACATACTGCTGGCAGATTGCACTAAACTTTCAATGTGACAGGTTTCCTTTAAGCCCAGTATTGTAATAATGAATCATTGTTTCCCCTTGCAACTCAAAAGGCAGCCATTATATGAAAAAGTCATGGATAAGGTTGGCAACCAGTACAGAAGGTGAAAGTATAGGACCTCTGTTTCAATCTTATTATATTGCTTTGTGAAGGTCAGAAACACACAATGAATTCTCTACCATGGAAGGAAACGCAGCAAAAAAGCTTCGCTGCTAGCAGAGCAGAATGATCCTTGAGCTGCATGCATTACTGTCTATTATGTTAAATATGGGCAAGGCAAACATAGCTGGTATGCAGGCCAAAAGAAAGGGTAAGCCTTTGCCAAGAAGGAGCAGCATATGGCCAGAAGCAGAGGAGAAGAGATGGAGAAGGGAGGATTCATGTACAGTGTGCGGCTTATGTCTATTGAGCAGATGCTGACACAGCGCTATGGCACGCTGAAGGACTGCTGGCGAGCATCTGTGTTATCAAGATGAGTAAATGATATAGCAAAATCCTATAATATGTCATATTCTTAGGCGCTACATGCACTCCTTCTTCCTAATCCCTAAGCGTTGAGATACCACCATGTTATAAATGGCTTCTTAGATTTGGTAGTCTCACATATGACACCATTGACCTCTCCTCTGCCTTTGACACAGTCGACCACTCCCTCCTTTTAGAATTCTCTCATCACTTGGTATCTGAGACCTGGCCCTTTCCTGGATCTCCTCATACCTCACTGACCGCACATTCAGCGTCTCCCACTCGCACACCACCTCCTCACCACGCCCTCTATCTGTAGGTGTCCCCCAGGGCTCCGTCCTAGGACCCCTCCTGTTCTCCATCTACACCCTTGGCCTGGGCCAACTCATAGAATCTCATGGTTTCCAGTACCATTGCTATGCTGATAACACCCAAATATAAATCTCTGGACCAGACATTACCTCTCTGCTGGCCAGAGTTCCAGATTGTTTAACGGCTGTAGCCTCCTTCCTCTCCTCCCGCTTTCTCAAACTCAATATGGAGAAAACGGAGTTCATCATCTTCGCCCCAACCCATATGGCCCCTCCACGTGACCCATCTATCAAAGTCAATGGAACCACACTTACCCCTGTCCCACAGGCCCGATGCCTTGGAGTAACACTTGACCCCGACCTATCCTTCAAGTCACACGTTCAAACCCTCAACACTTCCTGCCGCCTCCAACTCAAGAACATCCACCGAATCCGCTCCTTCCTCACCTCGGAAATGACTAAGACGCTCATCCAGGCCCTCATAATCTCTGCCTAGATTACTGCAACACCCTTCTCCATGGACTCCCAGCTAACACCCTCGCCCCCCTCCAGTCCACCTTAAACTGCGCTGCTCGCTTAATCCACCTCACCCCCCGATCTTCATCGGCTGCTCCCCTCTGCCAACCTGTCCCTTCCATATATCTCTAACCTAATCTCCCGCTACTTGCCCACACGTAACCTCAGATCCTCCAATGACCTCCCACTCTGCTCTGTTCTCATCCGCTCCTCACACAACCGTCTCCAAGATTTCTCCTGTGCATCCCCCATACTCTGGAACTCCTTACCACGACACATAAGACTGACCCCCACAATCACAGGCTTCAAGAAGGTCCTGAAGACTCACCTATTCAGGAAGGCCTACAACCTCCAATAACACTTTTACCACACTGCCATCTGTAGTCTCCCCCTCTCCTTCTGTCTCTACCCCCCTTCCTTCATAGATTGTAAGCTCTTGCGGGCAGGGCCCTCTACCCCACTGTGCCAGTCGGTCACTGTTAGTTTTATATATGCCTGTATATTTTGTGTACTGTATGTAACCCCCAAATGTAAAGCACCATGGAATTAATGGTGCTATATAAATAAACAATAATAATAATAATAATAATTGTCAAAACCAAATTTTTGGGTAGCTCATGGAATACAGAACATCATGTAAGCCGACTATTTGACTTATATATATGGACATATATTAATCTCTGATGCTTATGTTTTCCAAAATTGTTTACATAGTGCCTTTATACGTGAAGAATATATGACGCTATATTACATGGGATACCCATGCTATGCAATGTATGGGCATCCAGGGCATTTCACATACTGATATTAAGAGTGGAAGTCATGCATGAGCTTTAGTATGCTTGCATACACCACCATACAGTTCTTTTGGTTTCCACATGGAAATTTTCAAAATGTTCTTTGGGATTGAAAGAGTTAATTTAGAACAACAGAAAAATGTTGGAAAAATCCATTAAATTAGCATATGTTTAAAATATTGATTACCCTCCAAAATGTATTACCCAGCAGGTTTCACTTCCATGAGTAGACCTGGCAATGTTTCCCCTAGCAAGACTTTCACTATCCCATTTGCAGGGCTAACAAATGTCCTTAGAAAAAATGGTGGGAAGATTCCTGCAATGAAATCCTCAGTGCTAACAATCTCAAGCAGATTGTCATTCATTATGTATCAGCGTCTGGGATGTATCTCTTTGGTAGAGTTGCCAGCCCCCTTTTTCTGAACAAGCAAAAATCACAGACAGTGACAATTTTTTTGGAGTCAAATTGGAAAAGCTTAAATGTATCATTAGGTTTGTGTGTAATATGTGCCTTAAGGTTGATACTGAATATTTCTGGTGGTCTATGGTAACATGAGATCAATTGTGATACCCAATGTACTTCTATATGTGTATATATAAACCCCCTCACTCTTGAATCAGGTGCCTGCTAATTTAGTACTCTAGTTTGGCTCTGATCTCTGATTGTGTAATGAATTGCTTTGTTTCTGGTTACTCGTTTTTCTGCTGAGTCTGCCTTAGAGTTGACCACTCGGAACTGAACCTTGGCTTTGTGTTGGATATTCATTTTTGTTTCCTGATTCTGCCTCTGATGAAATCTCTTGGTACTGACCATTTGCTTGCACATTTATTCTCCTGTTTCAGATCTGCCCTATATAATTGTGGGTTCTGGTTTCAGTTAGTGAAGCGTATATTTCCTCCACGGTTTCTAGTGGTGATAACTTTTACATCAAATTCAGTAAAGTCCATCTGGGATTGCAGTTGGCACTGATAAAGGCAGAGACTGGGTCTATCGTGTTATCATGTGCTATGTATTTTGGGAACCTCTATGCAGCAGGTAGATACCGTATTAGTGAGCATCTGATTTGTGAGCTGAGATATTTGGCGGGAGCTCCGGATTGGCTAACCTCTCATTGAATATTCTCTAGTTTCCACAGTTTTCTGTAGGATGGCATAGCTTTCTTCGGTTCTTTCCAGGTATCCTGGTATTTCTTGTATATTCTATTTTATCTAGCTTATTTCAACCATGCCCATTATTATCAACATGTAGTTATATAATTTTTTTTTTCAACTACTACACATTCGGCCCTCCTGCAAGTTTTGGGGGTATTTGAGTAGTGGTAGATGTTGTTAGTACCCAGGAAAGTTGACTGCTGTACGTGGTCCAGTTCTGTTGTCTAATGTCTTGCTGCCACTGTCACTCCTATAGTTTTCCATATAAAAAAACCAAACATATATACTGCATGTTTTTTAACATGGTGCTTAGTTTTTGTAGGATCCATATGTCCATTGTCTATATCCATTGTCTATGCTATTCTATACAGTAAAAACATAAAAGAATATATACTGACATACTATATAAAAACCTGGTGAATTCCAACAGGCCACTTTTTTGTTGCCTCGTAGGTGAATGGGGATCTATGGATACATTTCACACATGTGCCAAACGTGCACTACAAATGCAGACTGAGCCTGCTATTCGGCAGTGGCAGACCAAGGAGAAAGACCTTCTTGGACAAGCAATCTGTGACTCGGTGCTGTCACAGGAAGGGATGAGCAACACGTACTGTATGTAGCACCACTGACCTGTGTACAATGGTACAGCTTGGACATTACAATGTGACTGTTATACACACAGTATTTACAGGCATGTGGCTAAAAATTCCAATTGATTTGCATCAGAACTGCAGTGTAATAATAGTAACTGCTGTCTCTTGTCTATCCGTATCCAGGTATTTATCCAGATACTATTATGCTACATCTAAACTGCCTGTAGATATACAATAGTAAAAGATGGAAATGTCCGTCAGACTGCCAAAAATCTACACTGAATGGATGGATCAGGTGATGAGGAAAGTCTGTGTTAGAGAGAGAGAGTGTTCGGGCTGCTTACACTGCAGCATCTTGTCAGCTCTCCTTTGTGCAGCTTCTTCTTGGTACAACTGCAGTGCAGAATCTTAATGAGGTTGTCATAGCTGGGTGCAAAACTCTACAGCTGTCATCCGAGGTACCAAGGAAATGAGTATCGGCATGCTACATAATAATAGATTTCTTCCATGATGCACCATTTACATACACAGCAGCTACATCCTCAATCAATACTGGACTCCTAAATATCACATTACAGCGAGACAGTTAGCTGGCAATTGTTTTGTTTTTTTTCTAGCAAAGTAGAATCATGGTTACCATATACTTTATATTTATCTATGGGAGATTAATTACTTCTCACCACGTTTTCTAAACCATATGAATAGGAAATTTGCAATATGGTTGAAGCACTGCACTTATCGTTGAAGCAATACAATATTTAGACTCATGATACAATCCCTACACTAGAGGCACTACAGGGGATCTATTCATAAACTGTTGCGTCATCACCCATTCGGATTCCTGCGCCATCCTCTGGCCTTCATTGTACGGCGCAGGAGGCGTGTCCACTCATGATTACCTACTCCCAGACTCTTGTCACTCTGTGTTGGCATAGTTAGGGTTAACTTTTGTATGTTTGACATTGACAGCTTATCTGCCAATCAAGCCTGGGACAGGTTCTGGTTGGCTCCTTGCTGTATATGCCCCCTGTTTTAGACAGAAATGCAAAATGTGCTGCAACCGTGATGATGCTATTATTAGAAGAAAAGCTGGTAGGACAACATGTATGAAGCCTTACACGGCCAGAGAACAGGCTGCCCAGCAATATTCTGAAGATAATTCAACTTCTGATGAAAATTCAGGTAGCCTTTAAATGCACAGACGTCCATAAACTACAAGGCACATATCATTCATAATCATAAGGTATCGCAATAAAGTAATAAGAATAGACTTTTAGAAGGGTAGTTTTCTCAATGAAGAGGGTTTGGGTGTTACAGATATAAATTTATGTGAAACTTGCCAGTGGATATATTGGTAGTTTGTGGACAAGAAGCTTTGAGTCAACGTGATGGCTCTAGCAAAGGAAATTTGGTGAACTTTTGTTATCTAAGAGCACCAAGAAGATGGATACCTTCCCAACTGCAAAGTCAACTTGCAAGGTTCTGTCAATGATCATACTGCAGATTAACAGTTATAACAACCAGTAGAACATCTGTGTTCCTCGTCCTCCTCATCCACCCTCCAGGACTTCTGCCATGTCTCTGAGCTTTCTCTATAGCCAGATGACAACCAGTTCTGTCCGGTCCAACATACTAGGGAACACTGGAGCACATTTACAAAGACTGGCAATATTCACGCCAGTCTTCATAGCCCCAGAGTTGGTGGAGGGTGTGCCTTGTATATAAACACACACCTCTTCATAAATGAGGAATACCCTCCTCCGGGGGATATGTATGCCAACTAACATCATACGTCTACCCCAATGTATGAAAACATATATATCATGTAAGGTGGGTATCCTCTTCGAATTCCTCTTCATTTTCCAAAGTATGAATGGCCCCAAAGGGTGAGTTCACACAGGGTTTTTTAGACCGGATTTTGAAGCAGAATCCACCTCCAAATCACTTTTTTTTTTTTTTTTTTTTGCCGCTCGCAGAGTAAAGAATCGAGCTGCCCTTACTTGCCCTTACTTGCCGCAGATTCCACTGAATCCGCCGCAGCGTCCGCAGCGCGACACTTCCTCTCGACTAGGTCCATTCATTTGGGCCTAATCTGGAACGGAATGCCGTGACTGGATACTGATACACTGCACCCGCATCCAGTCACAGCTAGACGTTTTTTTGGACCGGATTCTGAGGTGGCCGCCGCGTCAAAATCCAGTCCAAGGTCCTATGGGGCCACACGGTGGCTCAGTGGTTAGCACTGCAGCCTTGCAGCGCTGGAGTCCTGGTGTTCAAATCCCGCCATGGGCAAAAAAACCATCTGTAAGGAGTTTGTATGTTCTCCCCGTGTTTGCATGGATTTCCATCCCATATTCCAAAAAAGACATACTGATAGGGAAAAAATATACATTGTGAGCTCTATGTGGGGCTCACAATCTACATTAAAAAAAAAAAAAAATCCGGTCCAAAAAACCCAGTGTGAACTTACCCTAACAGTGTTGTTTTTGCCTTCCTAAGTTGTAACCATATAACAGTTGAGTTGGGCAGTCTTATTTTATCCCACTGTGTAACTATGGTATGTAATATAAATTCCTATCACTTCCCCTCCCCTCCAATAACCCAGTAAACATGCACCCACATTTGTTCAATGGACTTAAAGTAGGTACTTAAGAATGACTGGTCAACTTGAAGAGAAGAATCTCAAGTGGGATTAGCGCTGCTTCAGAGAATCACTCATCTTTATCGAGGAAGTCAAAAGAACATGTGAAAAATGTCTGGAGAGGATATGAAGAAACTCATTTTATGTGGTTATTTTTGGATAAATCTGTAAGGGTGGTAAATTCTAGGAGGACATTGATAAACGTAACAAATGAATGCCTTAGAATATTGATATGAGTTTTATAGGTATAGATATAGTCATGTGTAACTTGACATGACCTCAGCTGTGACCTTGCCGTTTGTAAAGTGATCACTGCTGAGGACTGTGATTGGCTGCAGTGGTCACCTGACTTTTAAACAGAAGCATGGAGTCTCCGACACGGGAAATGGTTTCAGCCCCAAGTGTGGATTATAGGCTCATTACTGGCCCATAAAAGCCTGCACTTCAGGGCAGATCCTGGGAGGAGAGGAAGTGACTGGGGCTGTCCTGACACTGAGTATTTGTGTATGGTATGGTGTTTTTTGGTTTGGCTGGTAGTAAGCCACACATACAGTTAGTGTTTTCTGTTTAGTTAGCGCTCAGACGAGCAGGATTTTGGTTTGACATTATTTTGCCTGAAGTTAAAGCTGTATTTTATCTTGCTCATTTTTGTGCCTGACGTAAAGGTTTATTTATTTAGCTGTTTTTCTTAAATAAATCACTTTGCTTCAAGATTTGTGTCACTGTCTCTGACTGATTGGGTCCTCACCACTGCTTCTACCGAGCTACCTTCCCCACACAGTATTTGTTAAACCGATAATCTGGGTGCCATAATAAATACAACTGGATAAATAGATGTGTCAATTTCCCTAAAGATGGTTGAGACAAATGTAACATTCCTGCAGAAACCCTCCCAGGAAATGAATCCACCATCTCTCCTTAAATAACTGCACTGTGGCTAGAATAGTAGAGATGCCAATGCTGGTATTCAGGGTAGTCATGTGCGTTGTACGATAAGGCTTATCTTGTAAGTATGTCATCACTATAAAATATATTAAAGGGGTTTTCTGGGATTTATATACTGAGGATCTACCCTTAGAATAGGTCATCAATATCAGATTAACGCTGCTGAGTAGCTTTATATTGAGAGCTGTGGCTGCCAGAACCATTCTGATGGAGAGAATTCTGTAAACTTTGCAGTATTCTACAGAAAAATAGCTTTTATTCTGCATACAAATTAGGTTCTTCACGTCAAGTGAGTGGTGAGCTAATGGAAAAAGCCATGCTCCCACTCCCCAACCCAGCGCCTCCGCTAAGAATGATGTCCCTCAGTCCTAATCCTGCAATGATGTTAGCAGGGTCGAGTGACATCAAATACAGATGTGACACCATGTTGGAGCATGGAGAGATTGACTTCTACTGTTAACTCTTCACACACTTGACATAAAACAGGAGAAACCCTACAAAGTACTGGTGGTACTTTAGGGGATGAAAACGAGTCAATAGGTTCCCATTAAGTAACTGCTCCATAGACATCTACGTTCTATGTTCTTCATGCTTGACGTTATTAAAACAGCTATAGTATATCAGATTTAGTAGGCAGCTTAAAGGGGATGCCTTCTTTCAGTCCAATATTGAGAGACAAATGTTATTGTTTATATAATAAAAAAATGTACAATTTTCCAATATACTTTCTATATTAATTCTTCATGGCTTTCTAGATCTCTGCTTGTTGTAACAATCAGTCCATGGTCATGTGACATACGGTCCATGGTCATGTGATGAGCACACAGGTGCACAGCTTGTTACCAGGCAGATGTCTGATTACTGTGCTGTGAGTATAATGAGCTGTGCACCTGTGTGTCCATCACATGACCATGGACTGTATGTCACATGACCATGGACTTATCTCTATCCCCTGGGAATAAGCAGAATGAATGGAAGCAAGCAGAGATCTACAAAATCATGAGGAATTCATACAGAAATTTTATTGGAAAATTGTATAACTTTTTCATTATACATACAGTAACATTTGTCTCTGAATATTGTTCTGAAAGTTGACAATCCCTTTAAATACTATTATATGATGGGTTGTAATTTCAGAATGCTTTCACCAACCACGCAATTGCCACACGTGTATATAGTGGTCCCTGAAGTTACAATGGCCTCAGGTTACAATATTTTCACCATACAATACTTTCCTGCTACAGGCACGGAGCATGAGCATATCCCTGGTAATACTCCCTTATGATTGAAGAACATGTAGAGCAGGCATGTCACACAAGGAAAGTGAGTGGTGGATTGGGGCGGCCCTGCTGGACGCAGCGCTGCTCCAGCGGCCGCCCCTCAGCCTTCGCAGAGAGCAGGTCTCCCTGCCTGCTCCGCTCCGTCCCCTCCTCCCTCCACTCCGCCCCCTCCTCCCCACACGCCGGGTGACGTGGCCACGTAATCAGGCCTGCACCCGACGTGTACCTGCGTCCTACGCGGTCTCACAAGACCGCTGCACAGGCTGAAAAGCAGAAGCAGGTAAGCTTCTGCAGAAGAAATTGTGATTTTTCAAGTATTTAACCCCTATCCTACGGATAGGGGATAAATACTAGATTTATGATGATGGGGGGGGGGGGGTTGGAGTGCTGGGGAAGGGTTGGGGTGCTGGGGGAGGGGGGCTTTTTGATGTCTATCTGGCCCTTCCTTGGGCTTGAGGACTGTTTTTTTTTCCCACCCACCTTTTAATTCTTTCACTTGGGGGTTAATTGGAGCATTACAGTCTGTAGTGCTCCTATTAACCCCCAAGCGAAAGAATTGCAAGTGGGTGGGAAAAAACAGTCCTCAGGCCCAAGGCAGGGCCCGACATCCAGAAGCCCCCCCCCCCCAGCACTCCAACCCTTCCCCAGCACTCCGACACAATAATGGTGTCTGCCAGCTTTAACTGAGGTGCCATTTTACCGGCAATCGCAGGCACCCAGAGCAAGATTCGGGGCCTGCGTGCATTTTTATGGCAGCCGGGAGCCTTGTGAGGCTCCAGCCTGTCATTCTATACTTTCTATTGTAGGCTACTCTATGTAGCCTGCAATAGAAATGCCAGATTTTTGCGATGCATGGTATTAGTGATCAGTCCCCTAGGCCCTAGCCATTAGCTGCTGTGAGCGGCCCTCGCAACAACCTCTTGTTACTCATGTGGCCCTCGGGGTACCCTGAGTTTGACATGCCTGATGTAGAGCATGTCGGTGCTTATTGACAATGGCAGTACTACATGTTCTGTACTGTTCCATAGCTTCAAAAGGTGAGCTGATCCCTTGGACACCAGAAGACAGTAGCTCGATTTCATTATTACTAAAACCAGATTCAGCCCGAAATTTTCAAGTGAATCTGAAATTTTTGTGGTTCAATGCACTTGAACTGGCTGAAATGGTGGTCACTAAATTAAATCATGGAGAAAGCAGAGAAGAATCACATGACCTCAAGGATTAGGTGGGCTTTCCCATAATACCTTGCAAGCAGCCCTTATGATAGAGGACAGGCAATCATTAGGGGGTATGGAAGACCATCCCACTCCTCCCTCTGGTTATTCTTGTAGTTAGACCACATCCAAAACTAACATACTTGTCATTGTCGTTATCGTCAATATCGAAGTCTGACCCCAACTCTTCAACTGTCAACACTGAAAATAAAATGGAACAAGAATACATTTCCCGTCATCCATGAATACAACAACTGAAATTGCATCTGGCAAACTTGTTAGTAGTACAGCCACTGCCATTCCACTTAGTGGATTTAATTGCCTTTAGGCAACTGATAGCGTATGGCCACTCTCTATGGAGTATTCCTAGCCACCATTGTTTCTCTAATAAAAGTGTCCTTGCTTTATACTCTTACAGATAATATGGGTCATTGCTTTCAGTTATCAATTGTACAATAAATCCATCATTACAACATCCTTTGGCAGTGACTTCCATAGTCGTACTACTTTCACAGTAAAGAATCCTTGTCTATGATGGTGAAATGTTCATTCCTTTAACTTTGCTTTTGTGACTCTCTGAGCCATAACTTTTTTCTTCTCTGTCTTAAAGTGCCATGTGAGCACAATTGTTGCAGTGGCTTTGCCCTAAGCCCGAGGCCTAGAAGTTTGAAGCCACCGCCAGAGGCGAAGAGAGGCCGTTCCAGAAGAAGATAGAGGCGGCGCTGGACAGTTCTCTGGCAGCATTGGAGATACCCGCAGTGCTGTTTGAGCGCTGGGGCCCGCCAGGGGCCCGCCAGCCCCCAGTGCTGCAAGAGAACTCATTTGCATACCGACGAAAACCAGGATTTCTACGGAACGGCAGCATGGAGAAGACATCTAAACGTAGGAGAATAGCCTTTCTTAAGGCTATTCCTATGTGTTAGGGATAAAAATTGAGTTTTAATGATAGGATCCCTTTAATAAGGCTCCTGGTTGTCATCATGACCGGGCAGCTCTTGCAATCCTAACCGTGGGAGTCGTTCCAGCAAAAGAACAGGAGGAGGCAACCAGGGGTGAACCTGCCCCTTTCGCCGCCCGAGGCGAACTACAGAAAGCCTCCCCCCCTGCCGGCTGAGCGGAGGGGCGTGGCAAATTGAAGGGGGCGGGGCTTAGCGCCGTTCGCCAGCAGAGAGCAGGCACAGAGAGGGCCTACTCTCTGCCTGAGCGTGAGGGGAGGCTGCTGGAGCAGCGCTGCTCCAGTGGCTTCCCCAAACCACCGCTCAGTGCTAAGCCAGTCCAGGACAGCTTGTCCTGGACTGGCTTAGGTTAGCAAAAATGCCGCCCTCCCTGGGGCCCTGGCATAGCGCCGCCTGAAGCGCTCGCTTCAGGTTGCCTCATGGGAGGTGCGGCGCTGGAGGCAACCAAGGGGCAATAAAGGTGGGCCTGCAATCGATATGGGCTCCGATCATGGGTATTACAGTTGAGTCTCTGCTGTATAATACCTATATTTAAACACCCAACTTTCACTGTAAAAGTATGGTGGAGGTCAGGAAAGGGTTAAAATCTGTTGCAGAGAAGCTAGAGTTATCAGTGGGTGACTGCTCTATTCTTATACCAACACTATATTACGTGACTATTATTTAAGCAGCTGCCTTACATTTTCTTATGGGAAACTAGCAGATGACAAATGTAACATGTTTGCAGCAGCTGTAAAATATAGATATCGATACACTGGCAAATCCTTTGTCGTATTGTTCCCAAACTTTAAGTACAGATCCCACATGGATTAGTCTCAGTCACTTTTCCTATTTCTGCCACTTTGCAGATAATTCTATATAGCAAAGTTTCCCTTTTACAAACTCCAAAATGCTCATTGAAGAACTTACATCAAGGATATACTTTTCAGCGTACGCCAGTCCTTGCATGTATGTGGCCTCTACTTCTAACAGATGGCGTGATTTGGCATGTGTTGAGGTATGCCAATTGTGCTGACAACCTCAAGCTGTGCTACAATCACATACAATTATAGATGCCAGTGTGGCACAGGCCAGCACATGCCATCAAGTGCTGCTTTATACTTCATGATGCAAATATTAAAGAAAATTTCCACCTTTTTAGCTTCAACACCATTTTGCTTTTTTTATATACATAAGTACAGAAATCTGTGCAGATAAATGTCTTTATTTATTTCTTATAGTTGCTGTAAGTCAAATTCCTTAACATATTGCCAAGTGCCTATACTACTAGGGGCAGCACAATAATATATCAGTATACAGCAAGCTCATAAGTCCCCACTAGGGACAGCTGCAGGGTGATAGAATTTCAATATTGAAATGGATTTTCCAGAATTAGAAAAAAATACGGCTGATTTCTTTCACAAGCAACACCACACCTGTCCATAGGTTATTTTGCATTGCAGTTACAGTAGCAAACACAACATACAGGCAGCTGTATTGTTGATAGAAAACGAACAGCCATGTTTTTTAGTCCTGCAAAAAAATGGGGGAATTTAATATAGACACTGTGTCAGTTTTTCTGATGTTAAAAATTCCCAACTTTTCACAAATGAGTGGGGCACGGATATGGCTCACACTAGTGTTCAAGTTTCCTTCCTTCGGGTCCGCTTGGGGACCCGAAAGATGGAAACCCTATCCTCTTACAAAGTGGTTACGTGCGGAAACCTGTGGACCCTGTGAGAAAGTGACAAGCAGAGTACTGGAATCTTGATATATCTCCCTCCAGGTTTCGGGTGGTTTCAACTTAAAAAAAAGTAACCCTGAGTCCGGTGAGACAATATTGCTCCTGTTTTGTTTATGTGGCTGGAAGTAAGCCACATGTATAGTTACGCTAGGTTCACACCTGCGTTCGGCACTCCGTTCTGTTGTTTCCGTCTTCTGCATGCAAGAAGACGGAAACCACAGACTGGGTCCGGCCGTGAGCGGCGGTGACCGTTTTATGCGCTCCGCCACAAAACCGTTTTTTTAAATGAGTACTGCATGTCCGACTCTGTGTCCGGATTAAAAAAAACTGGTTTTGAGCATAAAACGCTCACCGCCGCTCACGGCCGGACAGCTTTCTCACCCATTGAAATGAATGGGTGGGAAAGAGTCCGGCAGGTTTCCGTATCCTGCCTTTGTTTTGTGCAGGAAACGGAAACCTGCAAAACGGAGACCGGGCGCAGATGTGAACGAGCCCTGAGGTTAACATTGCTGTTTAGTTAGTTGCTCAGACGAGCAGGTTTTTATTCTGTTTTGCCTGAAGTTAAGGCTGTATATTGTTTTGCGGCTTAAAGAGGACCTTTCACCATCTGGGGCAAATGCGGTTTAATACACCGCTAGAAAGCTGACAGTGCTCTGAATTAAGCGCACGTTCCGTGCCCCCCGTGAAGAACTATCGTGCCGGTACCATAGTTCTTCACTTCCACAGTCAGTCAGGAACGCCCTTCCTCACAGCAACATTTATAGCGCTGTACTGTGAGAGCGGTCGTTGATTATCGCCCAGCCATGAAGCTGAGCGGTGAGGAACGCTCCCCCAGTACTCATCTATAGGCGCTACTGTGAGGAAGTCAAGGTTTATTTATTTTCTGTTTTTTTCTAAATAAACCAGTGTGTTGCATATTTTGAGTCCCTGTCTTGACTGTTTCAGTCCGCACTACTGCTCTTACCGAGGTGCCTTCCCCACACCCCATAAACTATAATATTATAAAATTATAGGTCAAATCTACGCCAGTGTGATTCAAGCTTATGGTGCATGGAGGACAAGAGATACATCTCACATCAGCAGACTGGAGGTCAAGACTGACTTATGAAATGCCAGTCTTCATAAAACTCCCCCTTGGTTGTTTTGGGCGTCTGTATGCCCACTTAAAGATAATTTGTAAAATGAATGTTTGTCCTGAGGATGACATGATGGATGATAATAGGTGGAGGGGTCTTCATCAGAGACATTCAGGTGGGACAGCATTAGTTGTATTGTTACTTCCTGATCATAAAGGAAGCATACACAGGCACTTTCCCCGGATCGATCTATACTGTGTAACATAACAGCCCAGGACAGGTTTATTTTTATCGCTGCTGCCGACTCTATAATGCATGCTATGCCAGACGTGGAGCTGAATGTCAGAGAGAATATTGAGATAATGCTGCCGGGCTCTCTAGGGTTCATTGTCAAATAAAAGCTTTCAAGTGAAGGGTATTGTTCTGCTTCTTAGAGATCCTCCTCTGTAAGGCTAAGTATTTCAGCTTTTATTCTACTCAGCTTGTTCTACATATGTGAGCAAGGCTTTGTCTGGGTTATTGACAGCTGAGGTCTCTATATAATATTAAACTGTGCTTGAGTTATTCTTACATCTTACCATATAAAATAAGGGATGGAATTCTCGGATAACCAGAACACTAGCATGTCCACATTCTGTACAGTGTCTATACCATGGCAGTTCTATAAATCTATTATAAAAGCGATATACAATATATACTATAGTCATCACTGTTCCCTCTGAAATCTTGCCTCTACTTCCCTCAATCACAGAGACATGTCATAGCTCAACCTGGGGAAGTATATATGATGATTACGGACCTATGAGTACAGGGGTAAAAGCTATATACCCATGGTGGCTCAGTGGTTAGCACTGTAGCCTTGCAGTGCTGGAGTCCTGGTGTTCAAATCCTGCCAAGGGCATAAAACCATCTGCAAGGAGTTTGTATGTTCTTCCCGTGTTTGCATGGATTTCCATGCCATATTCTAAAATAAAGACATACTGATAGGAAAAAATGTACATTGTGAGCTCTGTGTGCGGCTCACAACCTATGCTAAAAAATAAATAAAAATAATGGACTGTCATGTAGTGTGGATAGCAACATTCAGTTTGTCGATATGCATGCAACATTTCCTATACTGTCAGATGAGCTATATCTCTGCATACCTATATTGCTGGAGTTTTGCTTTAATTCTATAAAATCTTTTCATTCTGGAGCATCTACAGAACTTAATCCATAAAGCCTAATTTGGGATATGGCTACCATTGAGCTCCAGTACTTCTTCCAGAATACTATCCATTATTTGTGTTGCCCTACACCTGTTCAGACCCAGTACACACACGCAGAAGGCCACATACTGTACAACATTTTAGTGATCAAACTCCAAAATCTACTACACAGTCCAGTCATATTAATGTGACCAGCGCCTACTTTTGACGTCAATGTTAAATAACCAATCGCAGAAGGCACGTGTCATCAGCCATCTGGGTGCACTCATCATTGTGGAAGGCACGATGGATCAACACAAGTATGCATCTATCCTTGCGGACCATGTTCACCCCTACATGTGAAATGTTTTTCCTCAGGATGATGGTATCTACCAGCAGGACAATGCGATGTGTCATAAATCTCGCAGTGTACGTGCGTGGTTCAAGGAGCACCAGGATGAGTTTACCGTACTCCCTTGGCCAGCAAATTCCCCGTATTTGAACCCAATTGAGAATCTGTGGGACCACTTCGATTAGGTTGTTCTCGCCATGGATGCTCAACTGCGTAACCTAGCCCAGCTGGCCACGGCACTGGCGTTGGCATGGCTCAACGTCCCCTCTCTTCCTGCACGTCGCGCAGCGGTCCGCTCTGCCAAAAAGGTGGTTATTCTGGATTTTAACAGGTGGTGACATTAATATGACTGGACTGTGTACATCAAGTTTACAAACATATGGCAATTTTAGGAATTTGCTGCACATAGGGTAAAATTTGCTATTTCACTTAAGAAAAATGATGCCAGATACAATTGTTATACTTTTCCCAGTCACTTTATGGCAGTATCCCTGTAAATCACAGAAAAAATACCAGAAACCAAGAATATGATAATTACAGTAACATAAGAGCTTGATATCATTAAACATGGCTAAAAGAGCAAGCCCATCATTCAGCTGGACGCAGGGTTATGAAAGGACACAGGCTCATGTACGGACTGTCAATGTTAAGTGAATAAATGCGGCAGCACTACAAGTGCAAAGCATCAGAGTCAGGAAGGATAAGGGATAAGTGATTCCTCGAGTAAAAGACGCATACGACAAGCAAACATTTAGATGGCATCCCAGAAGAACGAGGGCAGGAATGTCGGGAATTGCACCACTTTGTTTGATTGGAGCTGTAACTGCTGACATGAGCATCTAATGGATATTCAGAGGTGAACCTGCATTAGCTGTATGGTATACGGAGGGAGAATACTAGTACTTCATCACTATTAGCAAGATTCTATTCATATTCTATGTAATAGAGCACTGGACATAAACATAATACATAGAATATTGTACTGCTGCACAGGCCACATTAGACTAAGGCTGGTAGAGAGGCCTTTGGGCCCCAAGAGGCTCCAGGGCCTGGTAGCAATTGCTACCTCTGCAACCACTATAGCTAAGCCCCTGAGTCCAGGGAATTCTATTATTGCCAATATTATGTGCGATCAGAATGGCTTTCTGTCATGCAGGGGCATTTCTGATGGGGAAAGGTAATTCCAATATAAAACCTGCAGGACTGCTATGAATTCAACCCAACACTGCTGCTCAAGAATCATAGCTAGACTTTTCTTCCCCAGGGCAAAGACTCAGTTCACCTGGGCAGATAGGCTTGTTTGGACTCCCATCCAGCACCCAGGGCAATATACCCTACCACCCTTCCCTAGCTATGCTCCTGCCTTTAGGCAACAGCATGAGAACTGCATGAAATGTATTTTCTTAAAGTAATTATTATTATTATTATTATTGTTTATTTATATAGCACCATTAATTCCATGGTGCTTTACATTTGGGGGTTACATACAATATACAAAATATACAGGTAGATATAATACTAACAATGACTGACTGGCACAGTGGGGTAGAGGGCCCTGCCCGCAAGGACTTACAATGTATGAGGGAAGGGGGTAGAGACAGAAGGTGAGAGGGGGAGACTGTACAGATGGTGATATGGTGACAGTAGTGTTATTGGAGGTTGTAGGCCTTCCTGAATAGGTGAATCTTCAGGGCCTTCTTGAAGCCTGTGATTGTGGGGGTCAGTCTTATGTGTCGTGGTAAGGAGTTCCAGAGTATGGGGGATGCACGGGAGAAATCTTGGAGACGGTTGTGTGAGGAGCGGATGATAGTGGAGCGGAGTGGAGGATCTGAGGTTACGTGTGGGCAGGTAGCGTGACATTAGGTTAGAGATATATGGAGGGGACAGGTTGTGGATGGCTTTGTATGTTAACGTTAGTAGCTTGAATTCTATTCACTGGGCAATAGGTAGCCAGTGAAGTGATAGGCAGAGAGAAGCCACCGATGAAGAAGGGGGGGCGAGGTGAATTAAGTGAGCAGCACAGTTTAATAAAAGAAATAACACAAACCTTACCAATCCCCCATTGTTCTCAATGACATCCCGATACTGATATGTGACATCTAAAATCAGTAATAGGGTGCAGTAGTCACATGGCGGTCTAGCTCATCATGCTGTGACTTTAGTAGTACTGACAAGTCACCATTACAGCCAGTGATTGGTGGCAATGGTCACATATCTCTATTGATTACTGAAGGCCAGCACATGGACACCAACTAGAGCCTAGGGAGCAAGAGAAGGAGAGTGGTAGGGTAAAAATAAAGGGAATATTACCTATTTTATTATTAACAAGTAGCCATGGGGATCCATAGATCAGCTTGAATGAGGTCCCCACCATCTAAAAAGTACAATATACAGTTACTGTGCCATTTCAAAGTGAGCTGGGGCACATCTGGCTCAGGGGCGCACCAGGGACTCAACAGTGGGCCTGGTTACATCCATGTTATACATCATTCTATGTGGTCAGAGATTACATTTCCTCTGTGACTCTCTGAAAAATTTGAGAGAAACTACTTCAGTTAAATGTTCTTTTAATAATGTATTTTTAATATTCACTTTATATATATAATTCAGGACTGGCTTATTGGTGCACCTCTGCCAATGTGAAAAGCAAGTGCAGAGAGGGGCAACACAGTGGCTTGGTGGTTAGCAATGCAACCTTGCAGCGCTGGAGTCCTGGGTTTGAATCCTGCCAGGAACAACATCTGCAAGCAATTTGTGTGGATTTCCTCCCAGTCTGCAAAGACATACCAATAGGAAAAAATGTACCCTATATGGGGCTCACAATCTACATAAAAAATAAAAAAAATAAAAAAAAAGAATTTTCCATAAACCAAAACACTAAAAATCCTTCTTCCACCACCTAATCCCATTCTTAAAGTGATAAACCCCAGTAGACAGTGATCCTTCCAACTTCTGTCAACTTGTTGTGGCTGGGAAAATTCCTCTTACCAGGTTTATGGCACTCATAACAACACGGTCCTCAGTCACATTGTTCATAAGATTGTAAAAAGACAATGGTCTATCACAGGGGTAGGCAACCTTTTTTGTTTGGCGTGCCGATTTAAATAAAAAAATCAAAGATGAGGTCCTCGGAGTGCCGGGCAATAATTGTAAAGCTGATGACACCTACACTAAAGTCATATAGCACAAACCACAACATAGGGGTGCTGTCATACTGCGCTCCCAGCCACATGCGCTTACTACTATTTGCCTGGATACACATGTTCTTTTCCATTAGAAGCAATGTAACATATGTAACCCACAATTAGTGGTAATGTATGTGACTGGGAGCAGAGTAAGGTCATACCTGTAAAGCGCTGACACACAATGTACTTGGATGCTCCATCCAGTCCCTTGGCCCTTCAGTTTTCTGTAAGTGAAACAGATTAATTTCAGTCACTTTTAGTTCCTGGTGGTGCAGTAACCGCAAAACCCTAGCCAGGAATTAATGGGTGTCACACTTACACCAAAGTGACCGCACTGGTGCCCAGGAACTGGATTTGGCTATAATTGCATCTAGTTACAGTGTCACCACCCAATAGAATCACACCAAGTCTGAGGCCCCACATTACAAAAATGCAGCTTTTTTTGTTGCAGATTTAGCTGCGTTTTTTTTTCCGTCAAAGCCAAGAATGACTAGAAAAGGAACGGGAAATATATAGAAAGCTTCTTATATGTCTCCCTCCTGCTCAATCTACTCCAGGCTTCGGCTCAAAAAACACAGCAAAATCTGCAACAAAAAAAAGCTGTTTCTGCAACGTGGGGCTTTAGCCTAAGGCTGATGCCCCCATGTTGTGAGAACACAGCTTTTTTGTTGAATATTTTGCTGCGTTTTTTTGAGCCTAAGGGCTCGTTCACATCTGCGCCCGGTCTCCGTTCTGCAGGTTTCCGTTTCCTGCACAAAACAGAGGCAGGAGACGGAAACCTGCAGGTCGTGAGCGTCGGTGAGCGTTTTATGCTCTCCGCCGCAAAACCGGTTTTTTTAAATCGGACACAGAGTCGGACATGCAGTACTCTGTGTCCGATTTTAAAAACCGGACATTTTGGCCCAGATACACAGCCACAAAAAATTGCTGTATATATGGGTCAATTGAAATGTATAGGTCTGTACTCTTATCCAAAGTTGTGGATAAAAAGTCTGGTCATGTATATTACAGCTTAGTAACTCATATTAATAGCAGTTAACCCCAATATGTCCCTCACATTAACCAACTGTGTGCTTTACATAAGGGACACTGATATGTGAGACATATGGAGGTAATAAGTGAACATCTTCATTATATAGGTCCTTTATTAGTACCCCTATATGTCTCACACATCAGTAACCCTTATGTGAGCCACACAGGGTTAATGTGAGGGACATGATGGGGTTAACTGTTATTAATGTGAGGCACATGGAGTTACTAACACTAAATTAATAACCCCAAATGCCTGACAGTAATAAGAATAGTTAGTAACACACACTTACCTGGTGTTTTTACTTTCACTTTGCTCCTCTCCTCAGGGCTGCAGATGGCAGGAGCTCCTCCTCACATGTAGCAGCAGGTCCAGGGAGCCCTTATCCTGTGCAGTGAGAGGCTGAGAGGCTCATCTCTGATTGGTGGCAGGGAGGGAAGGGGGCGTGTCCTACACCTCGGCTTTAGCCGAGCTTCTGAAAGGACGCTCTCTCTCTAAATTTAGTGTGAAGTCTCAGGCTGGCTGCCGTGCCAGCAAAATATGCCTCGCGTGCCACTCTTGGCACGCGTGCCAGGGGTTGCCGACCCCTGGTCTATCAGGTCCAAACCATAAGAAAAAAAAATTGCATCCAAAGTAACTTTGCTTTTAGGAACATGGTATTTGCATGGTCTTCCCTCTTACATAGTATTAGAAAAATAAAACAAAATGAGCAAATTATTTCAATATGCATGAAACATATTTCTAGAAAGTATA
The DNA here is from genome assembly GCF_031893055.1 of Leptodactylus fuscus. Classification (NCBI taxonomy): domain Eukaryota; kingdom Metazoa; phylum Chordata; class Amphibia; order Anura; family Leptodactylidae; genus Leptodactylus; species Leptodactylus fuscus. The sequence goes on along the minus strand of NC_134269.1, from coordinate 170,233,692 downwards.
TGATCTGTGGATAAGAGCTCATAGCTTCTCGTATTGTACAATAATTAATAATATCTGCTCCTTCCAACTTGCTGTCAAATGGCTGAGGATTTCCTAAGCTTAGACTGCACCAGGGAAGTACTGAGAAGATGTGATAAGTTCAGAATGTGTCTAGTTTCATTAACTCAGAAGGAATTTAAAAAGACAATCTGCATCTTATTGCCTAGGGATATGGGGCTCGCGGTGCGCAGCGGGCGCTCTGCTATTGTTAGTTACTGATACTGTAAATTCATTGTTACATTTTCTAAAAATCTAAGAAAGGAATGTAGAAACAGAAGAAAATTCTTCCATATACCATCTGCAATATTCCCATTAAAATTATATACAACGGATATACACTGGTTTACTCTAGTTTTGTATCACCTTATGGTATATGTACAGTATGCAGCTTACTGAATCACACAGATATCTATTTCAATGGTTGGGGAAGAGTATGTGATATTTACACAACTGCCTTGCTGAGAAAATACAATGTAAAGTATAGAGAGAGTAATGTACATACAGCTTATATGTATACAGTGGTACACAGTATTTTCCAGAGAAGGGTGTCCCAGGAGTGGGGATTGGCGAACCCCAAATACACATTATAATGCCCTATTAGTGCCCCTACACACAGTATAATGGCTGCCACACAATACACAGTACTATGGCCTCTTTAGTATGAGCTCTACCACAATACAGTATCATCCCCCAGCCCCTATATAATATATGGCCTAGTAAGGGAGTGGTGAATACTCATCGCTCTTAGGACTCGGCACTCCTATTCTGCTCAATGTGTCAATGCACACTACATCAAGGCAATGCCAGTGCCTGGCACAGAGAAGGAACAAAGAGTCCCAAGAGCAATAAGTAATGAGAGTCATACTCACAGTTTGCTCAATGGCCCCTATCCGGTAACCAATGAGTGCTTCCATTAGTAGGGCTCACTGGTTGCTGATGGGGCGCGGTAACCAATGAAGTCCTGCTCTCCGAAGATAATGATGGGCATCATCATTTAGCAGAGTGGTGGCTATGCAGGGTCAGCAAGAGGCCATGAAATTGCTCATTGTGTACATTAGACATTCATAGAATATCCCTGGGACATATATATATATATATATATATATATATATATATATATATATATATATATCATATATAAATTTTAATTTGACACAGCGATATTGAATTCAGCGCGCTGTCAGCTTTGCAGCGGTATGTAACATGGCAAATGTCCTCTTTAAGTGTCGCCCTTACAATAAGTAGAAAATACCATTCTAGGCTTGTCCTGACAAGAGAACCTTCTTATCCACGGTCCTGATGGAAAACTAACCAGTAAGAAATGAAATTGCCTGTTCAGTCTTTCGCCATATCGCTGACCCGAAAATTCTTATTAGCATTAATTACAACACTAGACAGATAAGCCCAGAGAACATGACTGGGAGCGTGCACTGGAATGCAACGCACATCCCATTCCCAAATAATTCATTTTCAGAAATGATATTACATGAGCTGCCCTGGGTAATGAATTTTAATGGAGAGGAGCTTTATGAGCGAAAATAACGGTTTTCAAGGATTAATTTACTAAAAGGCTATGTACAATGTCTGCAGAGAACATAATATGCATTGTCCAATATACAGAATCTATATAGTCACGTATAGGGCTTACTAGTTGTAGACAGAAAATAAGAAAAACTGAAAATGCAAATAGATGGAGATCAATGAAGTACTGCAATAATTTATTTTTTTTATGCTTTTCCTTCTATGTAATTGCAAACATCCAAAGTATATTGCCATTATACGTACACTGTTCTGAAAGGCATTGCACACACTGTTTCCTGTATGGTTCATAATGCAGGAAAGGCCATCAGTGCTTGGACATGGGGGATCCAATGTTGTGGCTACCTGCTGATCGTAACACTGAATGGAAATCTGTGGAGTTCACATAAACAGTTGAGTGGCCACCACTCTTTTAGTCTGGCAACTGGCAGGGGTTCTTGGGGTCCTAAGGATATGCTATCAATGGTTTAGTCCTGGAACCCCTTTAAATTTTTTTTTTTTTTTAAACCTATGTCACAGTACAGGGATAATCTACAGAGTAATGTCACAATACAGGGATAATAGACAGTTAAATTCCAGTACTTGGATATTAAACACAGTGATGTCACAGTACAGGGATAATAAACATAGTGATGTCACAGTACAGAGATAATAAGCACAATGATTTGTGTCACAATACAGGTATAATACACAGTGATGTCACAATACAGGGATAATACACACAGTGATGTCACAATACAGGAATAATAAACATAGTGATGTCACAATACAGGGATAATAAACAGTGATGTCACCGTACAGGGACAATAAACACAGTGATGTCACAATACAGGGATCATAAACACAGTGATATCACAATACAGGGATAATAAACATAGTGATGTCACAGTACAGAGATAATACACACAGTGATGTCACAGTACAGGGATAATAAACATAGTGATATCACAATATAGGGATAATAAACATAGTGATGTCACAGTACTAGGCTAATCTACGCAGTTAGGCTAGGTTTATACTTGTGCCGTGCTCCCTCAGAGAAGCCGTCCACTAAAACCCAGTTACCCGTGGACACCAATGGACCCCATAGACTAGGGTGCAGGACTTATCTCTCTGCCAATTTTCAGTGGAATCTGCGTCAGAGTCTACAGTGGTTGCTATAGCCAACTAAGACCGATTTGAGTTTAGACCATTTTAATAAATGTCTACGTGAATCCATCAAGTGGTTGTGCTGTGAACTGTATGGTGCGATATTGTATTGAATTATTTTAGAACAGGATAAAGACATCAATATTTGACCCTTAAGGTAGGCCAGCTGTCATCTACTTCACTGGAGTTTATTTTGTATTTTCCGCCTAAGGCTAGGTTCACACCTATGCCCAGTCATTGCCTCCTTTACTCACTCCGCTTTAAAAATGTGAAGCAAAAAATTTTGCAAACAGTGCTTTTCTCTCTGCATTTTTCACTATTTTCAGGTAGAAACCCGGCGGAATCCATTATAGTCTATACGGTCCGTGGGTTTCTGCAGGTACCGTAATTTCTTTACTAAGAGGAATAGGTTTCCATTTGGGGGTCCCCTAGTGTTACCAGTGTCTTTGTGCCATACATCCTCTGGTATCCAGAGACAGGGGACATGACAACTGTGCGTCACAACTTAACCCAGTTATTGACTTAGCAGGAATGGGGCAATGGATGATAGAAGTCATTATCGAAAAGCATTCAGCCCTTTTAACCCTGTAAATATATACTTTAGGGTACCTGTCACGTCAGAAAGAAAAACAGCCAATTTAATGGTTTATGGCTATGACTCCATAAACTGCGTAGATGTATCTTTTGCTTACATGTGACTTTCTGGGTTCACTTCTCTACCAAATGCTAAGCAAGGAACAGGGGACACCATGACAGTGCAGTCTAACATATTTCCTGTAAGACATTTATCAGCTGTATGAAAACACACGACTGCTCCTGCTCCCCAACTCTCTAGAGATATCAGCTTTCCACTTTACAGCTTCAATTACCATAGCAACAATTAGAACTCTTCCTGGAGCAGAGAGCTTGTATTCGGCTCCCAACATAAGCCGTGCCTTGAGGTTCAGAAAGATCACATATCGGTGACCTTATTCCGCTAATATGGTTTAACTAAGCCAGCAGGTGGAGGAAGAGAAGGGATGTCACGCCGAGAAAAAAGCAGCGCAATAAAGAGCAGGAAAAAATAAATTATTACAAGGCATTTATTTGACTTCCAATAAAGTGAGTAATGGCGCTTATTTCTTTATAATACTATTATAATACTATGACCATTACTACCAAAATACTACCATGAGTGATCTGCACTATTTTATATAAATCCATACTGGACTGGTTCTTGCAGCTCCTTCCAGTCAATCGATGGATAATCCATTGTAGAAACCACTGAAAATTGGCAAAATTTGGGAAAAGTCCTGCATGGATGACTATTTTCTCTGCTACTTTCAGTTTTGAAATGGTGGACACCTGGCAGACCCCATTATAATTAATACTGTTTTAGGGGTGCACCTGTCTGTCGTTCAAGTCCAATAGGACCGAACTGTCACCCTAAGGCCCGGTTCATATCTGTGTTCAGGTCATTCCGTTCCCCTCTCCGCATGAAAAATGTGGAGAGAAAAGCATGGCAAGCAACACTTTTTTCTCCGCATTTTTCGTGTGGAAACCGAGTGTAAACCACACGGACTCCATTATAGTCTATGGGGTCTACCGGTTTCCTAATGAAACCACTTATTTATGCGGATTAGGTTTCCATTTCATTCCCCAAGTGGACTCCTTCAAATGGAAACCCGTGCAACGATGTGAACTGGGCCTATCTCTAACTATTACATAAAACCGACAACAGTGCCAAGTTCCTTCAAGAGCACTGCTTCCAACACCTCCCAACATCTAGGTCAGAACAGTCCATCTTCTTTTCTCAGTCCAATGATGTGCCCCTTCATAAAGTCTATCAACTGGGCAAAATGTCTTTCAGTGCATTGTAGAGGCATGTCTAGTAGTCTGTGATCTCTCATGCAGAAGTACACTACCCAAAAGTTGCCCCTGAGAACCTTTTAATAAGGAAGCAGATCCAACCTTACCTCTGTGGTATGTACACCCATGTAAATTATTATATCTCCTAACATGAAGTAAAGTAGCACAAACACCAAATATGAGTCTGTATGCTCTCTGGTAGTTTTGTGATTCTGTAAAAGAAATTTTACAAAGGAATGAGAGACAAGCCAACTTTACGTATGTAAATATCAGGGCATTTAAGGACCATTTTTGGCAGGGTTGGCACAAATCGCACTCCCTTTCAGGTTGGCTAATTTGTTGAGGTTAGTACTGAAAATTCAGGACAATCCCAGGAAACGGATGAGTCTGGGCAGCTATGGAATAATCTGTGTAGCGGCCTTCAACACCCATCCCTAGGCAGAAATGTGCGAAGTTGAAAACACTAAATCGATACTGTATGTTGTAATGTGGGGCAGCTGGAGGACATGACTATCCCCTAATATTCTCAACTGATACAAAAAACTCTCAATGTAACTTGATAGAATAGATTTAGCTTATTATCTTTTTTCATTATACAGCTGATTCGGTTTAAGATGTGGAGTAGCCTTCTACCTGCCGGGGGGGCTACGTATACCACAGGCTGCGAAACAGCGGCATTTATCATGTAATGGTTTATTAGCTCTGGCTAGACAATCAGAAAGGCTTAGGGTATCTGCAGGGTGTCTGGGCTTATCTGTAAGAAATGATATATGGAATAGATGAAAGGCATATCCGCTTTAATGCTTTCCAGGAGAAGTGGCAGAATTCATTTTATGTATTAGGACTATTTAGACAGCTACGTTTTGTCTGTAAAGTAGGACCTTGGTGAGAGATCAATGCGCTATGAAGGTCATAATGATTTAATAAATATTCAGCTAGGAAAATTGAGATGAAGTTTGCAGGTTATTTAAGGCCTGTAACCAGAAACAAATACAATTGTATCAAAGTGAAAATCATAACATATAAATTCCTATGCGTAGTGCAGTGTCCCCCAAAAGGGGGATCGGCTACAGAATTTTGCTGCTTTATAAATGCATGATGTGTTGCACTGTTTTAAAATAATTTGTACAGATTTGCACCGTTTCATGATGAATATTTGCACATTACACTAGACAGTTAGCAATGATCAGCCATGTCTGTGTTATTGTACAAGAAGGAGTGGCTTATTCTCTGGATTTCCTAGAGGGTGGGGGAAGTTTAGTGGTTGCTAGAAGCCCCCCATCTTTAGGCAAAAGTTGACTTCCTGTTCATCTCAATCACTCTATAGTTAGGACCTATTTACATCTGCGTTCGGGTTTTCATTCGGGGAGTCCGCTTGGGACTTGCAGGACTTTTCTCTCCTAATGTTTTATGCAGAAACCAAGCAGAAACCACACGGACCCAACTATAGTCTATGGGGTCCACAGATTTCATTAGGTAACCGCTTTTTTATGCAGATAGGTTTCCGTACTGGAGGTCCCAAGCAGATTCCCAAACAGAAACCTGAATGCAGATCTGAATAGGGCCTTAGCTGTAGAAGAGGGATGTTTAGTCAATTGCAGAGCACCATCAGCTCTGTAGGCTAGCTAGTGGCAGATAGGGCTAGCAGTCAGTTCCCTGTTACCAGACATCAGGGTCACAGAACTAAGACTTTGTGAACTTTTTGGTTACTGACCATCTCTACTGCCGAACAGTGTGGAAAGATAGGCATCCATGGCATATGGGGTCTGTGTACTTTCACTGCTCACTACTTGCAAATGCATTCGATAGTCCATTCGGGGGTCCCCATGCGGACTCCCCAAACGGATTAGCAAAGGCAGATGTGAACCAAGGGTAATGCACCATGAGTGTGGAACCTGCAGCTGTAACTAAATTGTGCTTTCATGTTAACTTATAACTTTGATGTTTTTGTCAAGTAAACTGAGCAACAAGCCGAGTATGTTTCACCTGCCAGCCTGTCTCTTGTCATCCTGAAATGCCAAGCAAGTAGCAAGGAGTGCCCTAGGATTTGGTGATAAAAGCCAACAGTAAGGCCACCATCTTGAGCCTATTCCTAACTGCGTCATCTTTACACTGCTGTGCATCAGGCCTCCACATCAGCATAAAATATGCAGTAATATGTGTGTACGGTATTGTTTTCCATAGCAAACAGACTTAGGCTCTGTTCATTCTGTGCTTACAAGGCACATATGACATATACAGTACGTATAGAAACATTTTGGATTTTATAGTGGGTAACTTGCGTCTGATTCTGAACCAGGGGAAATGATATGGTCCGGAAATGACTAAACTTTGCTACTTCTGTAAATAAAGTGTCAAAACATCAAGTGTCAATTTAAAGTTTCCACAATCAAATTAACGTATTCTACTGTTCATCTAGAGTCACAGCTGCGCCCGGTTTTTCCATCCCCCATTCTGTTTATAATATGTGCCGATTTTGGTCGGAAACCAAGTAGACCCCATTCTAGTCTATGGAGTTTGTGGGTTTCCATAGGTAACCGAAGAACAGAAACCTAAATGGTAGTGTGAACCTAGCGTAATACATTTCAATATCCTGTACTTGATCAAATATATATTTAAGAAACTAGCTTAAACTGGCAATTATTTTAGCTCTAAAGCCCCCAAAAAGTTAAAAGTTAAAAAACGAGGATTAAACTAACAATTAAAGAGGCTTTCCATTCCCCAAACTGATTTTTCTTACTGATCCAAAACTGATCCAGCAGCCTCTGGGTGTCAGAAGTTGTGAACAGGGATCATGTACAGCACTGCTCTTATTCCAGTAATGGGGTGGTGCAGCAGCCTTGTCCATTGCTCAGCGATAGTTCCGGGGAATTTCAGTGCTGCTCCTATTACTTGAATAGGAGTTGGCGCTGCAGCCCCTGTCCACTAGAAGAGGCTGCTGAAACAGCTGATCTGTGCGGGGACCAGCTGTTGGACCCTGACTGATGACATCCTGTACATAAGTCATCGGTATGACAAATTAATTTTGGGCGGGACAACCCCTTTAAGCAAATAACTAATACTGATAAAACACATCCTTATATACAGAAGTCAGAAATGCAGGAAGCTGTAAATCTACAATACGCTGAGGACAGGAGCTTCTTCAGGGTTCAGACAACACAGTAACATGCAACTATCATTATCCGGTGCAACGCAGATCATCCTGGCACACATACAGAACACTTCAGTGCATGTACTTCTGGTAGAGCACAGTACAATACATCTAACACAGTACGACCCTTCCAATACTTTCCTTCTTTAGAATACACTTGAAAATATAAGTACAGTCCTATGAAAAAGTTTGGGCACCCCTATTAATGTTAATCATTTTTAGTTCTAAATATTTTGGTGTTTGCAGCAGCCATTTCAGTTTGATATAATAACTGATGGACACAGTAATATTTCAGGATTGAAATGTGGTTTATTGTACTAACAGAAAATGTGCAATATGCATTAAACCAAAATTTGACCGGTGCAAAAGAATGGGCACCTCAACAGAAAAGTGACATTAATATTTAGTAGATCCTCCTTTTGCAAAGATAACAGCCTCTAGTCGCTTCCTATAGCTTTTAATCAGTTCCTGGATCCTGGATGCAGGTATTTTGGACCATTCCTCTTTACAAAACAATTCAAGTTCAGTTAAGTTTGATGGTCGCCGAGCATGGACAGCCCGCTTCAAATCATCCCACAGATGTTCAATGATATTCAGGTCTGGGGACTGGGATGGCCATTCCAGAACATTGTAATTGTTCCTCTGCATGAATGCCTGAGTCGATTTGGAGCGGTGTTTTGGATCATTGTCTTGCTGAAATATCCATCCCTGGCGTAACTTCAACTTCGTCACTGATTCTTGAACATTATTCTCAAGAATCTGCTGATACTGAGTGGAATCCATGCGACCCTCAACTTTAACAAGATTCCCGGTGCCGGCATTGGCCACACAGTCCCAAAGCATGATGGAACCTCCACCAAATTTTACAGTGGGTAGCAAGTGTTTTTCTTGGAATGCTGGTTTTTTTGGGCGCCATGCATAACACCTTTTTGTATGACCAAACAACTCAATCTTTATTTCACCAGTCCACAGGACTTTCTTCCAAAATGAAGCTGGCTTGTCCAAATGTGCTTTTGCATATCTCAGGCGACTCTGTTTGTGGCGTGCTTGCAGAAACGGCTTCATTCTCATCACTCTCCCGTACAGCTTCTCCTTGTGCAAAGTGCGCTGTATTGTTGCCCAATGCACAGTGACACCATCTGCAGCAAGATGATGCTGCAGCTCTTTGGAGGTGGTCTGTGGATTGTCCTTGACTGTTCTCTCCATTCTTTTTCTCTGCCTTTCTGATATTTTTCTTGGCCTGCCACTTCTTGGCTTAACAAGAACTGTACCTGGGGTCTTCCATTTCCTTACTATGTTCCTCACAGAGGAAACTGACAGGTTAAATCTCTGAGACAACTTTTTGTATCCTTCCCCTGAACAACTATGTTGAACAATCTTTGTTTTCAGATCATTTGAGAGCGGGCTGTCCATGCTCGGCGACCATCAAATTTAACTGAACTTGAATTGTTTTGTAAAGAGGAATGGTCCAAAATACCTTTATCCAGGATCCAGGAACTGATTAAAAGCTACAGGAAGCGACTAGAGGCTGTTATCTTTGCAAAAGGAGGATCTACTAAATATTAATGTCACTTTTCTGTTGAGGTGCCCATACTTTTGCACTGGTCAAATTTTGGTTTAATGCATATTGCACATTTTTTGTTAGCACAATAAACCTCATTTCAATCCTGAAATATTACTGTGTCCATCAGTTATTAGATATATCAAACTGAAATGGCTGTTGCAAACACCAAAATATTTAGCACTAAAAATGATTAAGATTAATAGGGGTGCCCAAACTTTTTCATAGGACTGTATATTGAAAGAAAACCACTACTACTGGTGTGAAAGGACAAGCCATTAATATTCCAATATATACTGTAATACAAATACAATCCAATGCAATTGTTGAAAATCCTTCCTTTAGGTGATAAGAAGGATTCCAAATTCCTCATGCAATTTCCAAATTCCTGCTGCAGGCAAGAAAGCAGATGTAGGCTCCATATGTCATTGCCACAACAGTCTAAAGCCCACTATTAGGGAATGTGAAAGTCTCCGCCATCCTGCACGGATGGGCACAATATTACTTGAAAGTAAGTTTACAATATTCAGTTATTCCATCATTCCTTCCTTTACTCATACCCATTATAAATATATAAAAATGGAGTCTACTTGGGGCAACACGGTGGCTCAGTGGTTAGCACTGCAGCCTTGCAGCACTAGAGTCCTGGGTTCAAATTCCGCCAGGAACAACATCTGCAAGACGTTTGTATGTTCTCCTCGTGTTTGTGTGGATTTCCTCCTATTCTACAAATACATACTGATAGGGAAAATAAAAAGTACATTATGATCCCTATATGGGGCTCACAATCTACACTGAAATAAATAAAAATGGGGTCTACTTTTGGTGATGTTGATATAGCAGACACGACAAGTGGCACAGAGGGGACACCTCTACATTCTAGTTAAAGGGGCTTTCCAAGACTATGATATTGAGCTCCATATCCTCTTCTCTGACCAATGACATCCCATCCATTGTTCATATGGTAATGCTGTGGATCAGTCCAATTCATACAAATGGGACTGTACTGCACTACTAAACAAAGCCACAGTACAATGTATGGCGCTGTGTGTGTATTCGTGAAGTGGCCACAGAAACAATATTGTAGTCACAGAAGACCCCTTTCAATCATACAACCCCCTACGTTCAACTAGTAAGACTAATAACGGGTACATTGAAATACAAGCCTATGGTGAGCTAGTTTCTAGAAGGAAAACCGTCTGGTGGCATAATCTGAAAACTTTCTTGCCCTCCACTGCCAGTAGACTATGTTCTACTATTGAGCTATGTGCCATTTATCGCCATGTCACATCAGTAAAGGATTCTGGCGTCTAGATTCCTATTATCAGATTCAGTCAGTCTCATTGGTGATGAACTTAAGTCTTATTCGATTTTAACGTTCAATAAGATAATACTAATAAACTCAATACCTAATATCCATAGGTCAAGTATTAGACAGAATGTCATAGGTTTACTACGCTAAATAAGCCAGAAGAGTAATACCAGGCACTCGCCAGTCACTTTAACTCTGCTTTATTCCATTAATGTATGACAGGAAAGAGACTGGGAAAGACACGCATGTCAAATTAGCATGACCCCTGCACCGGGATGAGATGCAAATGTGTGAAGAGTTCCATATTTTTGCTTTTAGAAGCTGTTGTCTTTTCCATCTCCTGCCCGTCTTCTACCCATGGAATGAAGCAGATTATAAAGTGACTGGAGAGTGTCACATTTATTTTTGTATACCCGTTGACTGGGCGCTATTGCTGGGCACCACGGCTTACACCCCTTATTTACTTGTATGTACATGTACCAGGATTCTGGATGAAGTTATATCACAGAACCAGCACCCATGAGCCATATTTAGTATTTTTTGTGTCTCGCCAGATGAGAAGGGTTGTGGACTAAAACGTGCCAATGTATGCCAAAATTATGGCAAAAAGTATTGGTGTATTGTAAAGTAAAGGGCATGGCTTGAGATGTGCCAATATACACCAAAAATATTGCTGTATATTAAAATAAATGAAGCAAGAGGTGACATAAGGATTAGAAATGTGTTTATCATGCCGAGCAAGATGTGTTAAATTCATCATACAGTTTAAGCCGCTGTGATAACTTTGGCGCAACGTCTGACTGCCAATTTTCTACATCATTAGTAAATTCCCCTTAATGTGTTGCTCATGTATTAAGCATTCTCCTCCAGTAAAATGCTATAACTGGGTCACTTCTGATAGGCAGCATTTACCGCTATATTCACATTACTTTTCAGTGAGGTACTCCATCATCTTCATCAGTTTCCTTCATATAAGTCTTTATCTGGCAGTCTCAATACAATAAAATATCTATCATTAAATGGTGCCAACCAAGCCTGCTAGGAAATAGAGAACACGCATATAAGTCATGCCAGTTCACATTGCTACACAGGTATGAAATGCCACATCACACTTCCAAAATCTGTTCCAGATTCAAGCATCTTCATTGGTATCAAAATGGAAAAGAAAATTGTAGAAATGACACTTTTGATGCCAGGTTTATTTCTCAAGGGACTGCTGGCACAGAATATTCCCTGAAAAGATTCTGATCAGCCAGCACCACATAAAGAACCAATCTTTATAGGTATGGCAGAGTACACAGAACATAGAGTTACATAACAAGTGTAGACGTATTGGATGGAGGCTACTGCACCCACTTGTACTAGACATATTATAATGTAGCTCTGAAACTGAGCAGCAGACACGCTTTCCTACAAGGCTCAGGGCCATGGTTGTCATGCCTATTTTAAAGGGATTTTCCCGCTAAGAGTCTACCACCAATGTAAGCAAAGGCTTTAATTCATAACGTCACCACTAGGTGGCCACAAATAGACTCACGTAGCATACCAGCGGTGAACCTCACCAAGCAAGGTTATCTAGGAGGTTGTGACATGTATCCAAAATGGGCTTCAAGCACCCAATGGGAAGACTGGACACATAAATACACATAACAAGCTAGTATTATAATGTAGCAAGTATTATAGTGTACAATGCTGCAGAATATGTTGGCGCTATATAAATAAAATTTATTATTATTATTATTATAGTGATCATTGTGGTCTTGAAAAGCTAATCATCTTGTGATACACATATTTGGATCGGATGTGTTAAGCCAAGAAGAAAGGTATAGGTGGACATATCTGTATGTCATAAAATTCTCAGATTGGAATCCCCCTTTAAAGGCCTTACGCACTAGTACTGGAGATTGTTTTTTGCAACTGTATGTGTAGCAAAGAGGATTGTACAAATGACACTTTTGATCAGTGCCAGCTTTACATCTCAAGGGACTGTTGGCACAGAATTCTCCCTGAAAAGATTCTGATCAGCCAGCAATGGGTATCTCTTATTTCACTGGATTGGGCAATAATCAACAAAATTCTAAATGTTGGCCATCTTTTGCTAAAGAGACAAGCCCCCTTTATCTGAATCCAGAAGCCAGATTGCCACCTCATGTCTGTACAATAGGCCTGAGGCTGCTTTCATATGGTCAGTATTTTGCATCAGTATTTGTAAGCCAAAGTCAAGATGAGATTATTCCATTACAGTTTCTTTCCTGTATAGCTGCCACTTCTGCTTCTGAAGAGTTGTCCATAGTTTCCAAAAAATTTTCCCATTAAAGGCCAGGGCCCCATGTTGCAAAAATGTAGTGTTTTGGCTGCGGTGGACATCCCAGCAAAAAATGCTTTGTTTTACAATCTGCAAACTGGATGGGAATCTATCGAATCTAGAGATGAGCGAACACTAAAATGTTCGAGGTTCGAAATTCGATTCGAACAGCCGCTCACTGTTCGAGTGTTCGAATGGGTTTCGAACCCCATTATAGTCTATGGGGAACATAAACTCGTTAAGGGGGAAACCCAAATTCGTGTCTGGAGGGTCACCAAGTCCACTATGACACCCCAGGAAATGATACCAACACCCTGGAATGACACTGGGACAGCAGGGGAAGCATGTCTGGGGGCATAAAAGTCACTTTATTTCATGGAAATCCCTGTCAGTTTGCGATTTTCGCAAGCTAACTTTTCCCCATAGAAATGCATTGGCCAGTGCTGATTGGCCAGAGTACGGAACTCGACCAATCAGCGCTGGCTCTGCTGGAGGAGGCGGAGTCTAAGATCGCTCCACACCAGTCTCCATTCAGGTCCGACCTTAGACTCCGCCTCCTCCGGCAGAGCCAGCGCTGATTGGCCGAAGGCTGGCCAATTCATTCCTATGCGAATGCAGAGACTTAGCAGTGCTGAGTCAGTTTTGCTCAACTACACATCTGATGCACACTCGGCACTGCTACATCAGATGTAGCAATCTGATGTAGCAGAGCCGAGGGTGCACTAGAACCCCTGTGCAAACTCAGTTCACGCTAATAGAATGCATTGGCCAGCGCTGATTGGCCAATGCATTCTATTAGCCCGATGAAGTAGAGCTGAATGTGTGTGCTAAGCACACTCATTCAGCACTGCTTCATCACACCAATACAATGCATTAGCCAGTGCTGATTGGCCAGAGTACGGAATTCGGCCAATCAGCGCTGGCCAATGCATTCTATTAGCCCGATGAAGTAGAGCTGAATGTGTGTGCTAAGCACACACATTCAGCACTGCTTCATCACGCCAATACAATGCATTAGCCAGTGCTGATTGGCCAGAGTACGGAATTCGGCCAATCAGCGCTGGCTCTGCTGGAGGAGGCGGAGTCTAAGATCGCTCCACACCAGTCTCCATTCAGGTCCGACCTTAGACTCCGCCTCCTCCAGCAGAGCCAGCGCTGATTGGCCGAATTCCGTACTCTGGCCAATCAGCACTGGCTAATGCATTGTATTGGCGTGATGAAGCAGTGCTGAATGTGTGTGCTTAGCACACACATTCAGCTCTACTTCATCGGGCTAATAGAATGCATTGGCCAATCAGCGCTGGCCAATGCATTCTATTAGCGTGAACTGAGTTTGCACAGGGGTTCTAGTGCACCCTCGGCTCTGCTACATCAGATTGCTACATCTGATGTAGCAGTGCCGAGTGTGCATCAGATGTGTAGTTGAGCAAAACTGACTCAGCACTGCTAAGTCTCTGCATTCGCATAGGAATGCATTGGCCAGCCTTCGGCCAATCAGCGCTGGCTCTGCCGGAGGAGGCGGAGTCTAAGGTCGGACCTGAATGGAGACTGGTGTGGAGCGATCTTAGACTCCGCCTCCTCCAGCAGAGCCAGCGCTGATTGGTCGAGTTCCGTACTCTGGCCAATCAGCGCTGGCCAATGCATTCTATTAGCCCGATGAAGTAGAGCTGAATGTGTGTGCTTAGCACACACATTCAGCTCTACTTCATCAGGCTAATAGAATACATTGGCCAATCAGCGCTGGCCAATGCATTCTATTAGCTTGATGAAGCAGAGTGTGCACAAGGGTTCAAGCGCACCCTCGGCTCTGATGTAGCAGAGCTGAGGGTGCACAAGGGTTCAAGTGCACCCTCGGCTCTCCTACATCAGAGCCGAGGGTGCGCTTGAACCCTTGTGCAGCCTCGGCTCTGCTACATCAGAGCCGAGGGTGCGCTTGAACCCTTGTGTACACTCTGCTTCATCAAGCTAATAGAATGCATTGGCCAGCACTGATTGGCCAGAGTACGGAATTCGGCCAATCAGCGCTGGCCAATGCATCCCTATGGGAAAAAGTTTATCTCACAAAAATCACAATTACACACCCGATAGAGCCCCAAAAAGTTATTTCTAATAACATTCCCCCCTAAATAAAGGTTATCCCTAGCTATCCCTGCCTGTACAGCTATCCCTGTCTCATAGTCACAAAGTTCACATTCTCATATGACCCGGATTTGAAATCCACTATTCGTCTAAAATGGAGGTCACCTGATTTCGGCAGCCAATGACTTTTTCCAATTTTTTTCAATGCCCCCGGTGTCGTAGTTCCTGTCCCACCTCCCCTGCGCTGTTATTGGTGCAAAAAAGGCGCCAGGGAAGGTGGGAGGGGAATCGAATTTTGGCGCACTTTACCACGCGGTGTTCGATTCGATTCGAACATGGTGAACACCCTGATATCCGATCGAACATGTGTTCGATAGAACACTGTTCGCTCATCTCTAATCGAATCCCATCCACACATTGCTGAAAAAAATCAGTGGAAAAGCTGCCAGCATGTCAATTATACCTATGGAAGTGCTGACGTTTTCCATATAGGTATAGTAGGGGCAGAACGTTTCCTTTGCGGACTTTCTGTGAAAAATTCTGCGCAAATACCAGCAGTGCATTTCTGCTATAGTATTTTTTGCAGCGTTTTTTTTGGCTGCAGTTCCCTACGTGGGGTCTTAGCCTAAAACACTTTTCCACTTTGAGCTACTCACTTTCAATTTGGCAAGTGCCCCAAGAAATGTACTGATTGAAGGAAATGTTCTGGGACCCCCTTGGCAAATGCTATTCTTTACAGTAGAACTCTGCTCTGCAAATAGGTGGGCTCTGAACTAGGTAACAATGCTTTATCACAGGGTTTCCAGGGCCTGACGAGCTGTCAATATCCATACCAAAAAGGCACATGTAATGTGGTTCCAGTGTCAGCCATAGTGCCTGCAGTACTAGCCACAGATTCTTGAGTACAAGTCACTGAGCCCCGAGTATTAGTTACAAAAACTCCCAATAACATTTGGTAGACACTTACCCCGGCCTCTTCTCACTTCCTTTGTAATCTACATTGGAAAACAATCTACTGGATGAAGTGATTTGTGGACGGGGAGTAGTGTCATGTCCTGGGACAGTCTGTCTGTCCAGCTGAACTTCAGATGGCTGGAAACAGGGTTGTGGTGTTGGTAGGTCAAAACCACTCACTACCGACTAGGACTCCTTCATCAATGGCTGACCATGGTCTGGACATTGTCAGACAGAAGTAGTAAAGCTCCTCTAATTCAAGGTCAGTGATTGACTTCCTGTCAAAGTAACAAACTATGCATCTAACTATGTAATATCAATGCTTCATATAATAATGATGATAATAATAATAATAATAATATTGTTATTATTATTACATTATTATTATTATTATTATTATTATTATTATTATTAATAAAAAATAATTATTTATTTTATTTTGAAGGAGTTAGAGTTGGTAACTTTTTTCCTACTCCAGCCAAAAATTAGTCCCAACTCCGACTCCACATCCCTACCTGGGAAGAATGTCGAGCCTCACTCAAGAACTAGGGGTAGGTCTACTCATAAGTGTGGCCTTTATATGATGTTTTATAAGCAGATTCCGCAAACATGTAGATAGATGGACTCTTAATGTCTTCTGGATACACATTGATCACATGGGACATCATTTCACCCAGGGGGATCTCTATTCAGGTCTGTTACAATGTGATCGGGTACTGGAATATCCAGCGAGCTGGCGGGTATTTATGCATTGCATGGGCACATACCCTTACAATAGGATTATAATTAAAGCCATATAAAGGCGCCATCCAAAGGAGAGGGTCAAATATAGAAATCTGAGACTATTAGTTGAATATAACAAAAATAAAATGGACATTGAGGTCAATGACTATAAATCATACAATTGCCAGATTATCCTTGCATGTAGCAATAAACCAAGAAGTAGGACCCAGGCCTGAAAAGCTGAATATATAGTAGGACCCTACGTGCTGTTACAGTATAGAAGCTTTGTGTGCTCTCCTCGACATTCACTGCACAGTGCCAAGTCAATATTATCAGCAAAAATCAATAGGCTACAGTAAAAGACAAGCACGTGATAACCTACAATCACAAACCATACAGGACAGTAAATATTCTGCCAGTGCAGTAAAACGCCATCTACCGTATTTATTGGACTATAAGGTAGAGTATTACTGGAATACAACAATACATGGACTAGTGATCTAGTGATAAAATATACAATGATGGCATCTCATGCGTAAAGAAATCATGTGACATTTCAGTAAATGTACCATCATGGCCCACCGTGTTCTTCCCTATCACAATAAATGGCTGACATTGTAGCATGAGATTTCATTTCACGGCCTCGACATCCCACCATACCCTAGGATTTTCTTATTTCACCTTACATAGCAGTCATGCTCACTTGAACATATACATCAATAGAAAAGCAATTCTGTATATACAGCACAGTCCTATAAGCAGAAGGTTTGTGTTATTGCTACGATAGAACAGAACACAATAAAGGAAAGAGAAACATTGTTGCACATGACGGAATTATAAATTCATTGTAACTCTCTGGGGATGTGGTGTGTTCCAGATGGAAATGAAGGTGAGGCCCAGCCCCATTACTACCATCGCTGCCATCATTACCCTTCAGATGACTATGGCAGTGCTAAATACTATACAGCGGCAAGGGTCATTCTTCTACGGAGAGGGCCGGATTGCATCAAGCTGTCAGTACAGCCCAGCATCCTCCATCACTCATCCCTGCACAGTACGCTGCTGATTCCCAACGATGACAATGACAATGCAGCCGAAAACATAGAAGGATGAGCTATATTGGGACTCACCATGTTGAGGTCTGGCAGAGAGGAAAGCTGAGCTGTCTCAACCCTGAATCCATTTTGCTCCTGCAGCTGACTGTATAAGCCACACATCAGCAGCTGGGGCTGTGATGATGCTGAGGATGGCTGGATGGGTCGGCAGCCGCCCCTCCCTCCTTCTTCTAGGGAGGCAGACAGAGAATGAGCTCATGGAGCCTGGAACTGCAATCTCCCTCCCTCAGTTCCTATGGAAACTAGGCTGCTATCACAATGGAGGATTGCTGCTGTGTAGGTGCTCACAGTCTCATTCACAGCTCGAGCTGCACGTTGCGACCGTGGCTCTGAGCTCTCCAATAACTGCACAAGTGATGTGCCTGGTATATTGTCATTGGCCGCACAATACCAAAATGAGTGTCTGCAAAATAAAGAATTAAGTGACCTTCAGGCGACCGCTGCTATATAACAAAGTGATAATAAGCAGTGACTATTCTAAGAAGACGTTGTATAGTAATACATAATAGTAAGTCTACATAGTCAAATGTTTGTTGTTATTTATAATCAAAGGATTATATCGGGACTGGTCAGATAAACAGCGATGCCATAAAGGAGAAATAGGGAGAAATCATTGTCACCCAGCTTTCTACAGACACTGCATGTATTTAAATCACTTCCTCTTCCCAATGTCCTACTACTGTTAAAGGTTAAGGACCTTTTCTGATGGCAGCGATTCCCATCCGTGCGCTGCCAGAGTGTATAACGGACAGCACACTGGCATTAAACTGAACGGACATATTCATAGATAAGATTTTCTAGGGAAAATCGCAGCATGCACTACTTTGGTCCAATTCTCAAACTAGACCTGACACTTAATATAGCAGTTTTAGTTTACTACACCTTTAAGTATTCTAGATGTATATAGTGTGTCTAAGTTGGTAGTCTACCCAGTACATTCCTTGATAAATTGTATTTGCTACAATGATCACCTTTGGTCAGTCACTGCACTGGCTACTCATTCACTACAGAATACAATAGAAACTTGTCACTGTTAACCGCGAAGCCCTGCGCATCCCTACATTTTCTCCCTTTTCTCTGCCTATGACCCAAATCGTTCTCTCCATTCTGCCAATAAGCTATATTAACAGAAACTCCCCTATCCAAGACTTCTCCAGAGTTGCACCACTTATTTGGAGTGCTCTACCCCAGGTAATCAAATTAACTCCCAACTTCTATAGCTTTAAGCACATCCTAAAGATGTATTTCCACGCAGGACTATCACATATCCCAATCTAAACATTTCTGCAGTTATGCTCCCCAAAACTAACTCTCATCTGTACTCACACCCACATTATCGCACACTCCATGATGCCTTTGATCAGAGTGTAACCCTGTATGCCCACGCACTTTGGATCTATTCATAAAAGGACACTGGCTGGTTACCAGCTCATATACCTTTATTTATTGGGATAATTATAGTAACCTTTAGCAATTAATAATGGTAACTATTATAAATAGAAATTAATATATTTATAAATAAATATATTTTACTCTATAAAATGTGGCATCAGATGAAGATACGATTATTTAAAGAGGACCTTTCATGTCCTAATGGCACATGCGGTGTAATACACCGCTAGAAAGCTGACAGTGCGCTGAATTCGGCTTTCCTGTTCTGTTCCCCCGCTGAGGAGCTATCGGTGCCGTTACCGTAGCTTTACAGCTCGTCTATTGCGCTGTACTGTGAGAGGTGGCGTTCCTTACCACCTAGCGATGACACTGAGCAGTGAGGAACGCCTCCCCTACTCCTGATAGTACTCATTCATAGCAATGGTGGAGCATGAACTGTTGCCTGAGGCAGTAATGTGCAATGAGCCTGAGGCAGAGCCTGTAGGCAGCACTGTAGGAACAGGGTGCGTGATTTTATTCATGATTATTATTATTAGCATCACTACACTAATCTAACTTTGTGTGATCTGAAAGTTTGGAGGTACTGAATGTCTAAGTAGTGGTGATGGGGAGTCATTTATAAAAGCTTTGCACTGGTGAGCAAAATGTACCCTTCACACTGTAGAAATTGTGATGTTTCATATCATGAAGCAGAGGCAGCCATACATTGGACTGTTGAAACCCTAAACACCTTCACCAGTGTCAGTGCTGTACTATTGCGGGGGTGCTGGTTTGATCTTGCATTTTTTTTTTTTTTAATGGTTATTTTTAGACCTCCCAGGGGGTCTGACCACCAATACATTGCAGTATATAGGGAAATCCATAGAGTTCTTTTCCAGCCTATCATAAAACTGGCTCCCGCCTGTCAAGGCAATGGATTGCTACCCTGGATCTTGTTCCAGGGATGTTGAGCTCAGTAAACATGGCGGTAAAAAAATGCCTCAGTCACGTTTGACTGAGGACTATTAAGGGTTAATATCTGAGGAGGCCCTTACCGTTGGCACTGTCACCAGGTCTACGATATGTGATACTGTGTAGACTATATGTGGTAGCTATGTTGGCCGCTCATCTCCTGAGCAGCTGCCATGATTAAGGACCCCACATCTGCCGTGATAGTACTGTGGAGGTAAGGAAAGGGTTAATATTTAAATATAACCATGTTTAGTGATCTAGTAATATATAAATTTTTCACCGCTAGGTGACCACAGATGCATCCCTAATGTTTAGGCACCCATAAACCTGTAGGTGCTTGGTTAACTACTGCATACTGGGAACTGATCCAGTCATCCCCAATTAGCACAGATCCTTACGCTTACATCAGTGGCGTAACTAGGAATGGCAGGGCCCTGTGGCAAACTTTTGACATGCCCCCCCCCCCCCACCCGACGACCTCGACCGACCCCTCCTACGCATTTCTGCGCGTTCTATTATGCCCCATAGTGGCCCCTTAACACAGTATTACCCCCCATAGTGGCCCCTGCACACAGTATTATCCCCCATAGTGGCCCCTGCACACAGTATTATCTCCCATAGTGGCCCCTCCATACAGTATTATACCCAATAGTGGCCCCTCCATACAGTATTATCCCCCATAGTGTCCCCTCCATAAAGTATTATACCCAATAGTGGCCCCTCCATACAGTATTATGTCCCTTAGTGGTCCCTGCAAACAGTATTTTCCCCCATAGTGGCCCCTGCACACAGTATTATGCCCCATAGTGGCCCCTGCACACAGTATTATGCCCCATAGTGGCCCCTGCACACAGTATTATCCCCCAGATTTGCCCCTGCACACAGTACTATGTCCCACTGTGGACACCCATAAACAATTATTATACTCTGGGGTCTTTTCAGACCCCATAGTATAATAATCGGAGACTCCTATGCGGTCTTCTCCACTGCCTTCTGCGCTGCTGTCCTTGTTCAATGACGTTTGACGTCACATGACCTGGGACGCAGGCCGGGTTCATGTGACGTCAGAGACGTCAGGAAGGAGCACTGGCAGGATCATGGAGAGGTAAGTAACATGTTTTTTATGTTTCTTACCTCTTCCAGTCCGCCAATCATTATATTCAGGGGTCCGATAAGACCCCCGAGTATAATGATAGCAGCGGTAGCGGCTGTCACCGGGCCCCCAATGTCCCGGGCCCTGTGACAGCTGCCTCTGCTGCTATGGTGGTAGTTACGCCACTGGCTTACGTGTTTTTTTTTTTTTTCTGATTCCAAAAAATCTTCCAAAAACCGTCTATTCGAGGAATAGGCAGTAGAGATGAGCGAATAGTATTCAACAAATAGTTTTGAATACTTCGCTCCCATAGGAATGCATGGAAGCGGCCGAACAACAAGAGGTTAAGCGCCAGCCGGCAGCGCCGGCCACTAACATGCATTCCTATGTAGCGAGGTATTCGAATCTAGTATTCCAGTCAACTCTAGTAGGCAGCCTTCGGCACTCCAGCTGTTGCAAAACTACAACTCCCAGCATGCATACTTTCTCTGCTGTTCTTGGTACTCCTATGGAACTGAATGGGGCATGTTGGGAGTTGTAGTTTCACAGCAGCTGGAGTGCCGAAGGGTACCGACCCCTGGTCTACTTACTAGTTGCCTATCGTATCTTAATTCATGAACTCATGAATGCTATTCATATAATCTGTCACTGATTTTATTTTTATTACTGATTTGTGCATGTAGGTTTTTACATATTAAGGATACTTTATGGGACCTTTAGTTGATCTCCATCTAGTGGACAAATTTTATATTTCATTAAATGATTGTATTTACAATTTACCCATTTTAATAAATGCATGAAAAGACACCAAACCAACACTGCATGGCTTATGTATGTGTCTATATATTAATTCTATTAACACATTATTAATTGGACATTCATAAGAAAATATTAATTTTCTCCTCCTTGAACGAAAATCAAACAAGCCATGTCCCATCTTTACTAGCTACCATCTAGCTTAGCTCCGTTCACCTCAAGCCCTTCACTACTCCTTAATTTATAGCCCCCTCCACCAACAGCGGACTATAACATGTACTCATTACACTGCTTATATCATAGACTGCAATACTATAGTAGTGCAGCCTATTGTAAAGTGTGTAGGGAAATCAAGAAGATTAAAGCAGACAGTGCCAGAGGACCCGATGGGTTAAGGGCAAGAGTTCTTAAAAAGTGTGGAGACCAGCTGTGTGGTATTATTACGCACATGTACAATATGAGTCTAAAGTTGGGAGTGGTACCTCAACCGTGGAAAACATCTTGCGTGGTGAAAACCAAAAACTAGAACCCAGCAGAATAGAACAAACTGGCCTCAAAACAAATACAGAATATAATTCAAACTACTTGAGACACAAAACATAAAAAATATATAATTTTATTAATAAATATCACATAAGACAATACAATACATAAACAAACAGGGGAGACACATGGGAAAAAAGGGTAAATTTCCCCATTAAATCGCAGAGGAGTACCATAACCCTCCCACCGGCAATCACACAGAGTATACCCCCAACTATAGAAGATAATAGAAGGATACTAAGAAAAAAGTCATAAAAATCACAAAAAGGGAATATATTCCCTAATATAGACTAAATACCTAATATTACACACCAAACCTAGGTAAGAGGACTAGATATCACATGTCCACTAACCATATAGTACAATCAATAAAAATAGAAGGTGGTGAGTAGGTAAAAAAGTGTACCCCAATAAGGTCACCCTTAATACATACCCGTAGGTACCGACATGTTTCCTATGATCCAAAGTAACAAATGAAGGTAGCAATAGGGGGAGCTCGGTCTGAGGCCGGTGGGACTGTAAGAAACGCCTGACGCGCGTTTCGCCCGCACTCGGCTTCGTCAGGAGGCTAATAGCTATAACTCAAATAGCGGTATATATAACCAAAATCTTTGTAATAATGAATTTCACCTGTACATCAATAGTTCCATTGCGTCCCTCTCATGATCCGGCAGACTGTCCACTGCGCATGACCGCGAGTCACGCATGACGTCATCACGCACGCGTAACGTGACGACGTCATTGTGCTCATAAAATGTATCAATAAAGTTTGGCCGGTCGCGCACGCGTACACGCGCCGGCCCCATATAACATAGTATAAGCGGCCACAGGGACGGACTGCCATATAGATGAACGAATAAGGTACAAACATCTTGC
Organism: Leptodactylus fuscus; assembly: GCF_031893055.1. NCBI lineage: Eukaryota > Metazoa > Chordata > Amphibia > Anura > Leptodactylidae > Leptodactylus > Leptodactylus fuscus. The sequence continues at coordinate 170,210,306 of NC_134269.1, read as the reverse complement.
GTGGTACCAGTCCGAAAGAAACCCAACCCGATGGGCTACAATGACTACCGACCTGTAATACTGACATCTCACCTGATGAAGGTCCTAGAGAGACTGGTCCTGACACACCTACGCCCTCTAGTGTACTCTGCTCTGGACCCCTCCATTTTGCCTATCGGCCGGGCATTGGGGTAGATGACACCATCATCCACCTTCTTCACAGAGCTCTCTCTCACCTGGAGAAACCCGGGAACACTGTGAGAATAATGTTCTTCTCCAGTGCGTTCAACACCATTCAGCCAGGGCTAATGAGGGACAAGCTGGACCTTGTTGGAGTGGACCACCACCTGTCTAACTGGATACTAGACTACCTGACAACCCGCCCTCAGTATGTGAGAGCCCGGGACTGTGTGTCTGACACTGTGATCTGTAGTACGAGGGCACCACAAGGTACAGTTCTTGCCCCATTTCTCTTCACACTGTACACTGCTGACTTTAGGCACACCTTATTCAGCTGTTACTTACAGAAGTACTTCGATGACTCTGCAATAGTAGGCCTCATCACTGACGGTGACGATAGGGAATACAGAGACTTAAACTGGGATTTTGTTGAATGGTGCCAACTGAACCACCTCAGGATTAATGCTGGGAAGACCAAGGAGATGGTGGTGGACTGTAGTAAATGGAGAAGTGCTCCGATCCCGGTGGAGATCCAAGGAACATGCATTGAGATAGTCAAGACCTATAAGTACCTGGGTGTGCTCCTCAATAATAAACTGGACTGGGCTGATCACCTGGAGGCGCTGCACAGAAAGGGCCACAGCAGACTCTACCTGCTCAGGAGGTTGAGGGCCTTTGGAGTCCAGGGGACACTTCTTAAGGTCTTTTTCAACTCTGTGGTTGCTTCAGCCATCTTTTTCGGGGTGGCCTGCTGTGGGAGCAGTATATCAACCAGGGACAGAAATAGACTTCACAGGCTGATCAGAAGGGCCAGCTCTGTCCTGGGGAGCCCCCTGGACCAGTACAGGTGGTGGGTGACAGAAGGATAATGTCTGTGGTGACCTCCATGCGGGAGAACAAATCCCACCTCATGTATGAGACCTTGATGACACTTGGCAGCACTGTAAGTGGCCGTCTGCTTCACCCAAAGTGTGAGAAGGAGTGCTATCGCAAGTCCTTCCTTCCAACCGCCATCAGGCTACATAATCTATAGCAGACAAAGCAAAGATCACTCCGCACAGAAAACTAAATGATTCTGAAGTCTTCTTTCTTTCTTCTGTTCCTTAGCTGCTATGGACTCCTAGTATATCTTCTCTTTTTAGCATATGTGTGTCTATTTATGTAATATATTACTGTGTATTATCCTGTATCTGTATTACTATGCTGCTGTAACATACTGAAATTTCCCGACTGTGGGACTATTAAAGAATTATCTTATCTTAAAATTACTATCCTACTCCTAAGTCCCATGTAAAATTGCAGAAAACCGCCTGCTGTGCTCCTCAGAGGGCACCAAGACCAAACATTTGCCATACATGTGTTACAGTAAACATTATAATGCAGTTAATTGAATAGTGATGCAAAATCAGACACAACCTATATGCAATCTGTGAAAGGAAGCAGCCATGTTTTTGCTATAAACCCATTTTATACAGGATTATGCAATAGCAGTGATTTTTCCAACCCATTTTGTATTCTAGGATACCAAAAAATGTTTTGGTCCATTCCCAGGAAGTATGCTACAAGGCATAGGAGCTTGTTTTAGGCCTTGTGCATGCTGTGGATTTTATTGTGTACAGCATGTTTGTGTTGAACTACCTTTATTGAGTTACAAAAGGGCTATTCACAGGCATATAAAAGTTTTAGGAATCATAAAGGGGTCCCAGATTGGTACTTCGTTCTATTCGTCAGAATGGAGAGCTTTTAAATGGTCTCTAACATTTAATAGCACAGCTGATTTTGGACCAAAATGTAATGCATATTAAAAATGTTGCAGCTTTCTGCCTAAAAAAACCGCTCTAGGTGTACCAGGTCTAAATAATTTGCAATTCACTCCAGGTTACCAAGGAAGTCACGTCCATAGATATATCAGGCTTCACAGTGAGTGGAAGGAGGGATTGTTCTAGCTTCAAACAATGAATAGAGAGGGGAAGGGTTGATTTATCTTACAGCACGTCCTCAAACAGCTTTCTCTGTGCAATGGACTGAGCATTCTGCAGCATTTCATAACTTATGAAACGTAAGAACAGTCTTCTATATACTTGTACCTACTTCTGGCTGTTTGTGTGGTTACAGATGGGATATTAATTATTGACTTCAAGCAGTTTACCTTACTTTGCTCATAGATTTTTCTTTTCCTGTGTGCTCTTTTTAGCCAAATCATGCCTACATGTATATTATTACTTTGGCTTTTCTTAGCTATGTGTTTTCTATCTGAATTAATTCATGGCTTTGGCTCGTACAACAACTGCCACCAATTCCCTCCCCCCCCCCCCCAATACCGCATATGTCATTCAACGCCAAGTCTTACATATCTAAATAACAAAGGACACAGATATTGGATTTGTCCAGCCTTGGTTTAATTAAATTTCAACTAGTTAAACTGAGATTTAAGAACATTTAAGAGTTTCCTAACAGATTCTTACCACTAATACGTAACATAAAATGCAGTTGTTCACTGTATAACATGGTTTAGATAACATTGCAGACAAAGTCACATTATCTTATCCCAATTCTGGATCTTATTGCACATTGCTTGGAGTTTTCTTCCTCTAGAATATTTCACAATAACATGAGTTATGTTTCCAGTTTGTTCTTTTATCATACTACAAAAATGAATACAATTGATACAATAGAAACATTAAAAGACTGAAGCTTTGGGTAGCACGGTCTTAAAGGTAATGTTCTTTGGTTCAAAGAAAATAAATACATGGTGTGCACAATAAAGATGTTGGTAATGGATTACCATTGGTTTATCATGGTTACCATGTTGCTAAGAGAGTCTATGGTTTATAGAATATTTACTTAAAAAACAAAGCACAATTTCTAATATGTTAAAATGTAGTACCCAAAGTGCTCATGGCCGGCACCACTGCTGTGATGGAGGGAGCAAGGAATGGGGGGATGCAAGTTTAGTGAATACATGTATGAATCCTTATCAATATAACATATGAATAACATCTATGAAACAGCAACCTTCTCCCCAAAAGCAACTCTCATGAACAGAAATATTTAAAGGGGATGTATGAGATTATGAAAAAAATCACTCGAAAAGTCACTTGAAAGTGACAAATACCAGCTACAGCCTATGAACAAAAGCAGTTCTGTTTTTTTTTTTTTCTAATCTCAAACAAACTCTTTAAGGCCGAGGCCCAACATACTGTAAATGCCATAATTTGGCAGCGAAAAAAATCACAGCGTTTTACAATATTGTGGACGGAATTCTGGCTAATCCTATTCACACACAGCGGAAATGCTGCTTTTTAAAAAACGGTTACGTTTTTGCAAGTCGCAGCATCTCAATTATACCTACGAAAACATTGGCGGTTTCTGTATAGGTATAATGAAAGCAGAAAGTCTGCAGAGGAAAACTCTGCAGACTCTGAAAAGCGATGTGGGAAAAACCGCAATGCGTTTCCGCCATGATTTTTCAGCAGCGGTTTTTGGCTGCTGGGGCCTTAGCATATTTATATACAGCTCATACAGCAGGTTTTCAACCTGAACTGCAAAACCTCCTTTCTCAGTCTGATTTCATGTGAAGTTTGCTAAGAAGGTCATCTATTGAGCAGTGGACAGATACAGCCAAATATATGGCTGGAGAACTGCAAAAATAGAATAAAGCACCATGGCACTCTATGCTATGTCTATTGTGTGGCTGTCAGAAGCATACAGGAGTACAGTATGGCGCCAACCTATAGGTGCTGTATTAAGGAGCTGTACAATGTCTGAGTGCATGAACCCTTACGCTGTAGTTACATTAACACTGCTCAGCCTCATTCGCCCTTGTAGATGTTGTCTGGTCTGAAGAGGTCTTCCATCTCTGACTGTTCTTTAATTTTAATGTAACATCTGCCTGCTTTCTTATGTAAGAGGAAACATTGCACATAAACAAGGGAGCGTATAAATGTCAACTATTGGGCATCATGTTCTTCATCAACCATGCTCCAGATGTCTCATTGTAGTTATAGACAAGCATTGGTATACACAGCAAGCAGACCTGTAGGATCAGACTTTCTACACATTTTTTTTTAGAGTAGTGATGTGGTCTAGAGCTCATGTTCCTGAATTATGACTAAACGGTTAAGTTTGGAAACTCAGGTTTCCCCCACTCAAGTAGCCCGAGCAGATGTTGGGCCGGTAATAACTACCGGATATTGGCGGCGTTCATTTAATCGTGGGTATATATTTATTGCATTATCTGCTTAAACCCTGAGTTATAAGTTAGACAGCGGATACTAGAGTAAAATGCAGCGTAGAGTTTTGATTCTTTAGGACAGGAAAATGTTACTTGTTGGCAGTCATCCATCAATACTACAACTTATAGTAATGAGTTTATGATAAAGCTATTGAAATGTATCACCTCCTGTCTCATAAGAGGGCTCAGCAGACCGGAGACGTCGTATGGTAGCAAACCTTTCTACAATGGAGTAATCGTAAGAAAGTGAGGTTTTATTTCGGCAACGTAAACTATATTAGGAGTTGACAAAAGCTTCAGATCTGTTAAATGGTTCCTTTATACAAATGGCACATGAAATGGTTACACGTTCTCCACACAAGGCTTTAAGTCTCGAGATACATTCATTCATATATGTTTGTCACGATCAGCCACACTCACTAACTTAACCTATTATTAATCTATTGTGTCTATAGCACAACTCACAGAACGCAAGATCACAAAAACAAGCTTTAGAATTGCTTATCTCAGCTTTCTGCCCCTGGATATTCCAATAGTAATCATTTTTAATACATGTTATATTCCTATACCCACACCCCCTGTTGCTGAGAAGTCTTGTTCATCAATATGAAGCACCAAAATTATTAGCACCAATTCAGATGGTGATATTTGATCCGGGAAGCTGTATATATGATGGCCGTACGTCTGCCAGAGCTTCTGTGACCTCTCCTTTCTACAGTCCTGTACTCGAGGCATCATCCAAGTCTGGGTCACCTGTGGTCCATCTGTAATGCAGTGAGCTGCAGACGGTCCAAGAAGACCATGTTTCCTGGACCAAACACAACCATCTGAAGCAGGCCAGGGAAACTAATCGGAAAAAGAAACAAACCTCCATCTTATCTTGGAAACCATACAATAAACTTATCAGGATCACGCTTTCAATAGGTCAAAGCTTCAAACACCAAATATCTGGTAAATGTGAGACTGCTTAGAAGGCAGTGAGGATCAAGACAACTTCCTCATCCAAATGGTAAAATGAATTTCTTAGAATCGACCTAACTGAGACAATAACCAAAACATGTATAGCGACCCCTTATACAAGTATGCACTTAAGGTGCACAGTATATAAAAAACCATTATACCCTGTATAGTACTGGAGTTCCTAAGAGCAGAGAGTGTCAGAGCTATTATTAGAAGTTATTATCACCATATGCTTATTCTCCTTTACCGATCCCACATAATAAAGGAAAGCTTACTTCTTAGTGAGTTTAGCAGCAACCTGGCATACTGGAACAATGTGCACAGGCCTGGATCAGATTTATCAGTAAACCTAAAACTACCCTTTCAAGACAAGTCTGCATCATTCCCATGTAATGTTAACACTGGATGTCAGGAACAGCGGCAAGTGCAACGGGAAATATTGCCAACACTAGCGGCACCCAGAACACCAAGTACTGGACCCCTTGGGGACCAAATGCTGCCACTTTTTTTTTTATTGTGTTGCTTAGGTTTACATACAGTACATGTTAGCGATTTATAAACTTTACAAAAGCCTAAATTTAGGGTCAAATGTGTTCACCCCGTAATAAAGCTTTTGTCCTTGCTTTATCTAGCTAAAACTCAACAACCAGTTTTGGGAATGCTGAATAGTCACTTAATAATATTACTTAGCATTACTGAACAATGGGGCACAATTATTAAAAATATAGGCAGCTAATGCCCCAAATTTATAAGTGACACATGGTGGATGATAAATTCGGTATAGTTTTGTCATACATATAGTCACTTCTTGGTTGGCTTACTTAAGCCAAACTTTTTGCAGAAAAAAGTTGAGCGATTCCAGGTTTCATAAACTACACTTGTCAAGCAAGGCACAAAAAGTATCTGAAACACCATTATGTACCTATGGACATGGCCTTTGCGACATTATTCTGGCGCCATCTGCTTAATACACCTGCCGCAATGACTGCTATCAGCTTCATACACAAGAATTACAAGTTATATTATCTAAGCTTTCCATAAATCTACCTAGTCCAAATGTATATTTACCAATTTATTATTTGCTGTGTAACAATGTTCACTATTAATGACATTTTATTATATTTCTATTTTACTAATATTTATAGATATGCCTATGACTTTCACTATTGCTTGTATTGTTTTATGTACTATAGATCATATTGTTACTGATGTACCACACTTTAAGGAGGCGCTCTCAATGCCATATGAGGAGTTCAACGTAAATGATGCTGCAGTGTGGCATATAACAAGTTAAAGGGGCTCTATCAGCAAAATCCTGCAGATAGAGCCCCACATATGCGTGCATAGCCTTTAAAAAGGCTATTCAGGCACCGTAAAAAAGAATGTGCTCTACTTACGGAACGTGCACCCTGGGCTGGCATTCAGGGTGCGCCGTCTTCTTCTTCCTCTGACGTCTTCGGGTTCCGTCCTCCTCCGGCGCTTGCTCGCGGACACTGATAAAAAAAAATAGCCCGGGCGCATGCGCAGTAGCGCGCGGCCTCTACTACGGCTACTGCGCATGCGCCCGGGCTATTTTTTTTTTTATCCGTGTCCGCGAGCAAGCGCCGGAGGAGGACGGGACCCGAAGACGTCAGAGGAAGAAGAGGCGGGGAAGAAGATGAAGACACACCCTGAATGCCCGCCTAGGGTGCACGTTCCGTAAGTAGAGCACATTCTTTTTTAAGTTATTATTTTAAAACGGGGGGGGGTAGTTTAATTTAACATTTACGGTGCCTGAATAGCCTTTTTAAAGGCTATGCACGCATATGTGGGGCTCTATCTGCAGGATTTTGATGATAGAGCCCCTGTAAAGTTTGTTTTTTTTATGTAGATTGTGAGCCCCATATAGGGATCACAATGTCCATTTTTTCTCCCTATCAGTATGTCTTTGTAGAATGGGAGGAAATCCACACAAACAGGGGGAGAACATACAAACTCCTTGCAGATGTTGTTGCTGGTGGGATTCAAACCCAGGACTCCAGCACTGCAAGAGCTACCCACTGAGCCACCATGTTGCCACCAGCTTGTTTCATTTCTGTCATTTAGCATTCATGCTGGTTGTTCAGTATATGCTTTAACCTGTCCTTGGGGTTTGGTTAGATTTTTAAGAACCTATTGTGTCCAGACTGTTTAACCCTATGCAATTGAAATACTTGCGGACCAAGACAACTACAACAACAGAACCGAAAGGCCATATAGACCCTGGTTATCCCTTTGTAGTCCGGACATGATATGCCCTAGTACAGCTTCTCTTTGAGTTTGGTCCCATTTACATTAAGAATACTACGTATATAATAAGTCTATGTACTACTTTACATCAAAATAGTTGCTGAATAAATGTCGCACCCGCAACTCTTGTAAAAGAATATTGCCTGGGGTATAAGGGGTATTTGCTTCGGAAAGTACGTTTACTAAACTATTCTTGTGATTTGATACTTCAATAAAAGGCTGCATAAAAATAATACAAAAAAAAAAAAAAATGATAAAAAACATATTTTGAAGTATCTATAAAAACTGAAGACATTTCTACTAAAACTCTGCACACAGATGACTTGTATATGAAAATACATCACAAATGTGTAATAGCAGAGGCAGGGAAGAAAAGAAAAGAGCACATCGGGGACTGAAATTTTAGGCACTAAAGGTACAGACAATAAATATTCTGCTCTGCTCCTTTATCATAGGGTATTAAATATATGTCAAACCCTTCACAGGTTTAGTCAAGGGTTATTGGCATCCTGATCACATTTTGATGGAATTTAGTAAAGAGATGTGGTGCTTTGACTTAAAAGGGTTATTCCACATTAACAAGTATTTATCTCTCCGCAGGGTACATGATAAATGTCTGACTGATGGGGCTCCATCAATCAATCATCAAAAAGGAAGGACAGGTCCCCATTTTAATGGAGAGATAGTGGTGCATATGAAGTGTCGCACCATTCAATCTCAGTTGGATCTATGGAGAATTGTACAGTTGAATTGAACAGTCATATGGTACTTTTATTAGGAATATATTGGAATGTTGTATCATATTAATGGTTATGGCAAACTTTGAAATTTGTGCACTTAGTGGTTTATAGAGATAAGGGTCACAGGTAAGTGACCTTTGGCAGTCAGGTTGATGATTCCCAGTATGGTCACAGGTAAGTGACCTTTGGCAGTCACATTGATGATTTCTAGTTCGGTCACAGGTAAGTTACCTTTGGCAGTCAGGTTGAGGACTCCCAGTATGGTCACAGGTAAGTGACCTTTGGCAGTCAGGTTGATGATTCCCAGTATGGTCACAGGTAAGTGACTTTTGGCAGTCAGGTTGATGATTCCTAGTTCGGTCACAGGTAAGTCACTTTGGCAATCAGGATGATTCCCATTTGGCTATTTATATCAGAACTATGTGCATTAAACCATATTTAGAAGGCAAATATAGACATGTTGAGCTGTTTTGTTGGCAGGTCAGTCACAGTTTGCGGTGAGCAAATTCTATAAACAATGTATGGATATGTGCAGTATTTCATGGGTAACTGCTGTCATTGGTAACTAAAACAAACCTTCAAACCTAGGCTCCATGTACACGTGGGAATCTGGGCACGGAAAATATGGTCCATGTACCGACTGGGTTTCCCACTTTGAACCCATTTAGGAGACCAGGACTCCTTGTATCCTATGATGTTAGGAGTCCCTCCATGTCCTGGCATCTCTGTGCTATACTCTATATACGGATGCAAGACCAATATGTAGGGCACCGCGTATTAGTCTTGCATCTGTCACCTCGTCCCCTGTGGACGTTAAGAGCCACAGCTGCTGAATACCTCCCCACTCACTATCCAACACTCCAGAGCCATTCCAAATCGAAGTATGGTCATGCGCTCGGTACCCCACCCCCCAGTTTATACTCTAGATACGGGACACTATAATGGAAGGAGTCCTGGTTGGGTAATCTGATGTATGAACCAGATTTTAAGGCCCAGATTCCCCTGTATGGATGGGGCACTATACTTGCTCACATTGAAGTGAAGATGACTGAGATGAAATACCAAAAAATAACCTAGAAAGCTTTTTTGACATCATATGTCCAACAGAAAAGAAGAATTATTTTCATTTATTTCAACACTGCTTTCCTTTGTGGTCGGTTCCCAGTTCTTTCTAATAAGTTATTGTCATCTTCATAAATATTATTTGAGATATATACCCCGATAAACTGTAAAAATCATAAAATGTTTTCTATTGTATGGTCAAATAATAATCATTTAAAAATAAAACCAGCATTTTTTTTCTTAAACCTATAAAAAATACTTTGTGTCTATCTTGAAAAGGGTTAAGGACTTGCTTTCTTTCAACAACATACACTTTCTGAACACGCATGGCCTTGAGGGTTGTAGGATTATTGTCTGGTCAGGATTATAATCCTTTATTGAAGTAGACTCTCTCTAGACCCGGACTGTTCTCTTTAATTTGTGCTTGCAGTTCAGGCTCCAGTCGGGACACAGACATCGAGCTAAGTAAAAGAGAAAAAATTATTAACCAACAAGGTAAGTGTAACCTTTGAGACTCTCTGAGACACATAATGATAACAACGTTAGCTTAATGGTGCAACAAAATGCTGGAACAAAAACTGCGAATGGAAAAAAAAACTATGGTGAAAAAAAAAGTGGGGGAGTACCATAAAGGTGTGCCCTTGAGGGAAGGGGGGTTGTTTGTCTCATTTCTCTCACAATAAACCGTTATACAAGGTGTGCTGCTATACAGGGTAGTAAAATGCTTACAAGTTTCACATAGTTCTATAACTGCTTACAATATTTTGCTAATTATTTCCCAAGTTGAAGTTCAATGTGTTAGAAATGTACATTCACCTTTCAGAGGCTAATTCTATAGACAGTACCGTATATACTCGAGTATAAGCTGAGTTTTTCAGCACAGTTTTTGTGCTGAAAAAGCCCCTCTCAGCTTATACTCGAGTAATATAAAATATTTAACTTATTTTGTATTTATTTATTTATTTTAGGGGGGGTTCTATGACCAGCCGCAATAGTAATGTATAGAATCTCCCATAAAATGGTGAAAAAAAAGATGCTTTAAAAAATATAATAATAATAATAAAATAAATAAAAGTTCTAAATCCCTCCTTTCTCTAGAATACATATAAAAGTAGAAAAGGACTGTGACACACATACACATTAGGTATCCCTGTGTCTGAAAGTGCCCGGGCTACTGAATATAGGGGATCTGCAGTGCTCCTATTCCATCGGGAAGGGGTTAATAGGAGCACTGCAGATACCCTATATTCAGCCAGGCTGAATTCCAAGTGGGGGGGGAAAACCTCAGTCCTCAAGCTCAGGGAAGGGGCAGACAGACAACCAAAACACCCCCTCCCCTTTCCCAGCAACTACTGCACCCAAAAGCTCTGAACATTTTAATTTTTGAAATTTTCTAGTAGCTGCTGCATTTCTCCCCTTCGGCTTATACTCGAGTCAATAAGTTTTCCCAGTTTTTTGTGGTAAAATTAGGGGCTTATATTCGGGTCGGCTTATACTTGAGTATATACGGTATATTATTTACTTGCTTTCTGCTTTATAAGGCTAGGTTCACACTAGAGATGAGCGAACACTATTCGCGTGCCGGCTATGTCCATTCATTTCTATGGGCGCGTGCTATTCGAAACAGCTGTTTCAAATAGTGTTCGCTCATCTCTAGTTCACACAAGTGCTTGGTTTACGTTCAAGGAGTCCGTAGCTCATTCAGTTTGAAAAATGCAAGCAGGACTTCTCTCTCTGCATTTTTTTGGATGGAAACGCGTCAGACCACATTATAGCCTATGATGTCTGTGAGTAACCACTTTTTAAACAAATAGACTTTTCATTTTTCTGGTCCTCAAGCGAACCCATAGAAAGGAAACACGAGCGCAGGAGTGACTGTAGCATAACAGGGGTAAAACATGGAAAAAAAATCCACATGTACCTGACCAACTGTTTCTTACTATAAAACACAAAACCCTTGTGTGTGCGCAATGCTCTGTTCTACAAATATGCCTTCAGTTCAAGAACAGAAAAGACCACCACATACTGAGAAAGGAAAGATGTTCAGAGTACAGCAAAACTTTCAGTAAGGATAAGGCCCCATGTTGCAGAAAAGCTGCTTTTTTTGTTGCAGATTTTGTTGCGTTTTTTTTTTTTTTTTGAGTCAAAGCCTAGAATGACTATAAAAGGAATGGGAAATATCCAGGCAAAACTTATATTGCTAACTTTTGCTCAATCCACTCCTGGCTTTGGTTCAAAAACCCACAAAAAAAAAAAAGCTGTTGTTCCGTAACGTGGGGCGTTTGCCTAAGGTTTAGGCTCAATGTTGAAGAAAAGCAGTTTTTTGTTTGTTTTTTTTGTTGTTGTTGCAGATTTTGCTGCGTTTTTTTTTAGCCAAAGCCAGGATTAGCCTTGACAGAAGGGAGAAGTGTACGTGTTTCCTTTACACTTCTCATTCCTTTTGTAGGCACTCAGGTGTTTGGCTCAAAATCTGCAAAATAAAAAAGCCGCTGTTGTGTCAGGGGCCATAGCTTAAAGGGATTCTACCATTAAAAAACTTTTTTTTTCTAGGTAACACGTCGGAATAGCCTTTAGAAAGGCTATTCGTTTCCTACCTTTGGAAGTGATCGCCGTTCGTTCAAAATACCGGTTTGTACTGGTATGCTAATTAGTTCTCTCGCAGCGATGGGGGCGTCCCCATTGCTGCTCGAAAACCGCCTCCAGCACCGCCTGTATTCTTCTGCATCCTCCCTTCCTTCTTTGGCTTGACGTCGGACGCCTGCGCAGTATGCTCTGTTTGGCGAGAACAGAGCCCTACTGCGGAGGCGTCCGACGTCCAGCCGAAGAAGGAAGGGGGATACAGAAGAAGACAAGCGGCGCTGGAGGCGGTTTTCGAGCAGCAATGGGGACGCCCCCATCGCTGCGAGAGAACTAATTAGCATACCGGTACAAACCGGTATTTCGAACGAACAGCACGGCGGCGATCACTTCCAAAGGTAGGAGACGAATAGCCTTTCTAAAGGCTATTCCGACGTGTTACCTAGAAAAAAAAAAGTTTTTTAATGGTAGAATCCCTCTAAATCAGTTACCTGAGCTCCCCCCCCCCCATCTACTTTTTACAATGGCGTCCAAAGAAAGCTAACACATATATCTGGATAGGGTTTTGTAATATACTCTATTACACTACCCAGTGTAATTATCCAACGCTTTGTAAAATTTGGGCAATTATTAACACACATATGATTTACAGGAAACAAATTTGGCAAAACGTAAAACTTGTGTAAACCTTTTGGCAGGAAGCTGATAATTTACTGTGTATTGTGGCTCATGAGAAAGAAGGACTGGACATACTGAATTTCAATATGCCCAATCATTTCTTTCTGCAGGAGAGTCTCCTTTAAAAAACAAGTTTGGGATGGAGTTGAAAAAACAGTTGTCATCTAAGCTCTAGTTCATTGGCAGCTTAATGGGTTTGCCAGAACATGTCATTCTTCCCATCAAATCTGCCAGGCCTACAGACACAGCCTTGGCTGCAGTGTGAGCACAGCGTTAGTAATGGGTAAATTAGCATTCATGTTGATGAGCTAAATGAGCTAATTCAGACGGCTGTAATATAACGTATAACAGACGAAAATCCCACCCCAATCACAAGTCGCATAGCTCAAACTTACAGCATTATTGATCCTTATAATACTGGTAGTTTAGATATCAGATCTATAGCTCAGATATGACTTATGGCCATATTACTAAACATATAATACAGCTACATTACAGCCCTCTGAGATCGCCATATTTCATATTGAATTCCAAAACAATGGAAGACTGTGTTTATAATAACTCTTACCTGTTCTGGGGAAATAATGCACAGCAAAGAGGCGTTGCAAATACCAAGCTAAAAAGAAGAATACATTTATCAGTTATATAATGGGAATACTCAAGATTTAATGAGCATACGAAGGAAAAATATCTTATAGATTGCTCGGATTTTTGTTGCTTCCACCCCGTCCCATTCCCCAATACAAGAGATACCTATATGCAAAGATCAGTATACCACAAACACTTACCAGAATCCCACTAATCCTACTTGTATAGGTGCGCTCATCCATGGAAAACGCTAAACACAAAAATAAGAGCAAACGCGTCAGACAAAGATCTGATTTGGTGTAAAATGACTAATAAACAGAATAACAAAATGGTGATATACCTTGAGAAAAGCTTTCTTCTCCAAACTGTTCATTATAAATGGTGGAATTGCTGGAAATAAGGAAAAACAATTGAAGGAAAAACCATTCCTTTCTCTTTTCTGAAAATTTTTACATCAAAACTACGTAACTAAAACTATTAGTAAGTGACATTACATCAATACTATACTGTCAGTGGAATAATGATCATAGTTGAAGGGCATGCCCGTAGAGGTATGGGGTTTGCAGCTAGCTGGAGATGGCTTATTCCCCGCAGAACTATGATATATCCCCTATACATTGCACTAATGATAAGAGACCCAACCTCATGTGACGTATGTACATGTTGCGGCGTCACTTTCCAACAGAAGCCTACCCAGGGTATATAAGTAAAAATATCAAACACTTATATTCACCTCTGCTGGGCTTCCCATGGTCCCCAGTATCATCCTCGAGACACTTCCAGTTTGCGCCTTATATCACTCTCCCCAGGGGTCACTGCTGAGGTCTGTGGTGCGCCTCCAAAATGATGTCAGTATGCTTCACGTGACTGCTGAAGCCCAATCACAGGCAGCAGTGACCCCCGGGGAGCATGATGTCAGTCACAGGACATAGAAGCCCGAAGAGTATGCTGAAAGGAGAGAGTTGTATACTGTGTTGGGCCACTGTGGAATATAACACTGTGTGGGCTCACTGTGGAGAGCATATTATACTGTGTGGAGCCAATATGGAACAATAAACTGTATGGGGCCTCTGGGGAGAATATTATACTGTGTGGGTCCCCTTCACTATTTACATCACACCCATCTGTTTTATAGTAGCCACACACTATTATTACAGGCTGTACTTCCACTGCATAGTCACTATAAAATAGATACTGCTCAATGTAAATAGTGATGGGGTTACGGTGCTTGCAAAAGCACCACGGTCCCTTCAAACAGCTGATCAGCAGGGATCCTGGGTGGTGGACTCCCACTGATCTTTCAGACTATTCGGAACCTGCAGAGCACCTTTTTCCCGAAGCAAGCAGCTCCCAGTATTGTTTACATTACAGGCGCTGCTCACTCACTGTATTCTTCATAACCGCAGTTGAGGGAACCATAGTTTTATCCCTTCAAGTATCTGACATACTGCTGTAGTACCAATAACTGTTGCGATCAAGTATATTCTGTAAAGAGGGGGTAGGAGTTCTCGGGTCAAAGTTTGCACCGGGGCCCACAAGACTTTAGTTATGTTTCTGTATCCTGTTATATTACATTTTTTTATTGAAAGCAAAATAGGCCTAGTAGGGTCATGTATCAAACTAGGGGATCACTTCACTTTGATGTCCCAGCGCAGAATGTGCTCTGTACACTACAGATCCATGACCCCGCAGACAGTAACAACTTGTTACCGAGCTTTTCAAAAGTTGTCAAAACAATGCCCCCTCTATGACCACTGACTGAAGCAATTCCATGCAGGCTACATCTCTGCCCACCCCCTACATGCACTCAGCACATAATACTGGTATTACATTACTACTATTTAGCTACTCCTTCCTATGTGTGAGCCAGAAAACAGAATATTAACCAGTTCATGAAATACGTACCCATGCCTGGAGCAGCCATAAGGATCCTAGAGATGACCACCTGAGTGATGGCTTGTTTAGCAGCATTGGCAGATTCTCCGATCCGATTTCCATTCTCATCTGTGACGGGAATGCCATATTTCAATTCCCTGTTATGTATAAGAAGAAATATGTTAATTGATATGGTCAGCTACTGTATGTTCACACTTGTGCTGTCGGTTCAGTAAGTAACACCACAAATCTGGATTACAGGGACAGTTAAGCTGCATTACCAATTTAAGAAATAAAAAAACCAAAAAAACAAAAACAGCCTTTTTTCTAATCTGCTAGATTTATAGGGGTGTTCTGACTTATATTTTTAATATAAGGGCCCATTCACACGGAGTAACGTGCCGCGTGACCTGGCACGTATACGCCGTGTGAGATTTTGCGGGCCGTATACGCTCCCATTGATTTCAATGGGAGCGTGGATCGTAAACGCTGCGTTATTTTGCGGCCGCAAAATCACGGCTGCAAAATAACGCAGCGTTTACGATCCACGCTCCCATTGAAATCAATAGGAGCGTATACGGCCCGCAAAATCTCACACGGCGTATACGTGCCAGGTCACGCGGCACGTTACTCCGTGTGAATGCACCCTTAAATGGGGCTGCTGAGTGCTCTATTAACATCTTAAAAAAAAAAAAAAAAAAAAAAGCTTTTTTCACCTCTCCCTGACCCTCTGACACCAGCTATGACCGCTCCGGTCATGTGTATACAGGTCCCTTGGCTGATGTCCCTTTATTGCTAGGGGCCCTGTGATTGGCTGCAGTAGTCACCGGAACATTCAACTGGGGGACTTGTATTCCGCAGACCGGACCTACTACTGCTGGAAACAAAGGCCCTGGGAGAGGCGAGTAAAGTTTTTTTATGTTTATGGTCCCCACAGAAGCACTATTAAAAAATAAAAATAGAAATATGAACACCCCTTTAATGTGCTTGAAATACTCTTTCACCACTCTCTTATATTATCAAGCACAATGAATGGTCAATATGAACACTTTCTATTATCTGGTATTGATCTTGAGTTACGTCATACCTTATATTATATTCACTTTTACGCCGCTGTTTCCAATTAGTAAACAGCTTTGCAGAGTCTATCAGTCGGCTATATACAGCTCATGGATCGTATACATGACTGCCGAGTGATTGTAACTGACAGATATACAACAGCAATAAAATTAATGGGATTTCCTATTTGGTTAAGAAACAAAGCAACATTACAGAATTTGTGTTAAAGGACAGCAACTCTGTCAGTCCTATAGACTCTGAATGGAGTAGTCGGAGGGCCGTCGCTGATCATGTATTATCACATGGTTAAGGGATAAATCTTTGTCAAGTGATAACTCTAATATTTATTTTGGGTGTTCTTTCTGATGGTTGTATATTCTTTCCTATATATGTATGTACATAGCCAAGTCGGTCTGTCTTATCTCAAGCATATTTTATTTGATGTATCACACACTGAGGGACCTAGATGTGAGCAGCAGTGATCATATATATGCCTTTTCCTGCTAAGCTGATCCTAGGTATGAGTCTCTTGTGCAAAAATGACAATATGGCCTTGCTATCAAAGTACCTTTGGAGACATTTCAAAAAACGTCTTACGATATATCTATCTATATATGTATCTATATCCCCTTAAGTCATGATGCATCTTACCGTTGTCTCATTAACGGGATGTTGATACAGTTAGCAGCAGCAACAGCAGCAAAAGGAACAAATCTTCCTATTAGTGGCGAAACATGCTAAAAAAATACACAAAAATGTCAGTGAGATACTACTGGCTACTGTCAGATATATAATCGGCTATACAGGTTATCCCAGTCCCCTGTACTTCTTTAACATAACCCTTTTGATATATACAATATGATGTGAAATCAACCAATATACTGTACAGTACATCATGAGTAGGAAAAAAAAAAAAATCTTCAAAAATAGGAAAAAGCAATGAACATTTATATTACATGTACATTAGATTTAAGTTATTCTTCTTTATGGTTTATATAAGTCTAACTGTGTGCTGTCACACGATAAGCAAAACCACCCAATTCTACAAGGAACCAGAAGAGATTATGACGTTTAGCACAAGATACAGTAGGACAAATGTACTGACACAATGGACAGACAGACAGCAGACTGTACTGTACAAACCCCCAGGTCCTGCAAGAAGACTAAAGAAAGGGACCCCCATCTCTCTGCTGTCAGATCAGAATCTGTGGCAACCTGTAGTATGAAGTATAGATGACTGCTGAATCTATATTGACAGGATTCTTGAATTTTATTAAATATTAGAATCTGAATTTGTTTTTCCCCAAGAGAACCTGGAAGTGATTTTACTGCACTAGACAATGAGATTGGCTGAATTGGGGGGGGATCCAAATGTTGACCAACCAGTGACCGTGAACAAGTCTCTGTATCATGACTTTATTTTAGCCATTAGTCAGACCCCAATATTCAGTCAGTGAGGTCATAGCCCCTCTGTCCTCCATTTCATTCTATATAATGGAACATTGGTAAGATATGGCTTATTTCACATCTGTGGCAGGTGTCCTTTCTTCTGTTCCATATGAGGACAAGAGCAATGGAGAAACAGGCGACTAAAATGGCACACACCAACCAAGTGACTATAATGGCGTCTATCGGGTGTTCGTTCTGTTTAATGGTAATTGCCAGACAGACATCCAGCGCAGATGTGAACTAAGCCTTACTTACACATCAGATGTATGTAGAGTACACTTACAGTATATAAACATGTAAATAAGTGCTACATGTATGACAAGCTTTATAAGCAACATAGGAAGACTTCAATCCACCTTTCTATAAGACAGTACTGTCTGCTACTCTTCCAGAACCAGAATTACACATTAGACCAGGGTTGTGCATATTGGGGAAACCGTTTTCACTACCCATATTTAGGTTACCTGTATTAGGCATCACCTGCTGGACGAGAACAGTTACATGAGTGGTGATAAAATGGATTATTAGTAGAGTCATTTTATGGTGCAGCCTCACAAAGTGGCCCCTGGGCACCCGAAAACCATGTTACCCTGCAGCTTTCAAGCTGATTTGTATTGGTCACACCATTTTTCCCCGTGGCCACTCCACGTGGCTGCACCACAAGGCACAACATAAGCAGATAGACATACGGTAAGTACCTTGGTTAGTGCGTTAAGTCCTAGAGCTGTGGCAACAGCACCTGTGGTGGCAGAAACATAAGCTGTTCCCAGTTGGCTAAAACAACAAGAGGTAAAAAGGTTTGCAAATGTACAGAAAAAGCATGAAACCATGTCAACACATGTCAATAATGAGAGTGAAGGTGAGACTTAGATTGTATAGGCACTATGTTAAAACCAGTGACTGCCTGACAATGTAGGACTCTGCGGATGGCTAGAATGTGCAATTGGGAAACAAACAAAACCTTTAAGGAATATTTTTACATTCCTAGATGTCTATATTTTCTACATAACTACCAGTATCTTCTAGGATAAAAGCTTTTAGTCAAATGGCAATAGCTGGGCATACAACAGTGGACATGACCCCATACTATGCTGTTAGATCCTCTCTAAGAAAGGTCATAGTGAACCTGTCTGGAAAATTGCAAGTTTGAGAAAAAAAACAAACAAACACTTAAAAGGGATTCTACCACTACAGCAACATTTTTTCTAATTACCACGTCGGAATAGCCTTAAGAAAGGCTATTTATCTCTTACCTTTAGACGTGGTCTCCACAGCACCATTCCTTAGAAATAACGGTTTTAACCGGTATGCAAAATGAGTTCTACACAGCAATGAGGGTGGACCCCAGCGCTCAAACGGCAATGGGAGCGTCCCCACTGCTGCCCGAGAACTCTCTCCAGCGCTGCCTCCATCTTCAGCTGCAACCCCGTCTCTTCTGTCTTCCGTCTCGGTCCAACTTCCGACGCCTGCACAGTACGCTCCTGTATTGAATTACAAGAGCAAGAGCGGCCTCCCAAAAATGGCCACCGGCCGGCGATTTTTGGGTGGCCGCTCTAGTAGTTCAATACAGGAGCGTACTGCGCAGGCGTCGGAAGTTGGACGAACAGAAGAAGACAGAAGAGGCGGGGTTGCAGCTGAAGAAGGAGGTATCACTGGAGTGAGCTCTCAGGCAGCAGTGCGGGACGCTCCATCGCCGTTTGAGCGCTGGGGCCCGTCCTCATTGCTGTGGAGAACTCATTTGCATACCGGTTAAAAGCAGTATTTCTAGGGAACGGCGCCACAAAGACCACGTCTAAAGGTAAGAGATGTATTCCGATGTGGTAATTGGATAAAATGTTGCTTTAGTGGTAGAATCCCTTTGATACCTACTGGCAGAAGAGAATACACAAACACGTATGAAAGGATTTAGAAGATCTTACGTTTATGACTCTGAACCTGTCCGCTAACAATGCTGCTCTATCTACAGCAGGTTATTACAGAGCAGAAGGAGCTGAACAGATTGATATAACATGACTTAAATCTTACTCAAAGACTGGCAGCTTTCACATATGAGTGAGCACAGAAAGCTGTCCTTCACTTAATAGAACATCCCACTGAACTCCTTGTGTGGATCCTAACCACTATAGATTACAATGACTTCATAGAAAGCTGTGAACAGTGGAAGCAATGTGCGCATAGAGATGTATATGAAAACCATACTAAAGCCATAGCATGCAGTCTAGTACAGTGATCTTCTACCTGTGGCTAAATTCCAATTCCCAGCTTGCCCTGACAGCTACAGGATATCAGAAAATGCTGGGAATTGGAGTTTTGCTATCATTGGAGAGCAACATGTTGGGGCTAAGAAACCATTTCCAACATTCTTATTTTTAAAAAAATAATATTTAGTGGTGGCCTTGGGGTACAGCTCTGGTCCTATTAAGTGAAATAAGAGCAAAGCTGCTCCTGGCTCAGTCCATCTCTATAACTTCTGGTATCCAAGTGTATATATTTAATCCTATGAAAAACGTTGGTGGGGGGGGGGGGGGGGGAAATCTGCTGAAAAATTCATTGACCTACACAAAAAGCTATTTGTTTTAATAACTTCTGTTTGTGGCTCTTAAGCTGACAACACAAGACAAAATCTACTACATATTTCCCTGAGATTACACATGGTCGCCCCAAGTCATACTACATGGGACTCGTAGTTTTGCAGTACCATGTATGACATGGGAGAGCAACCAACGATAGACACTTACTATATAATAACATGTATTTTTTCCTATAATTCTTGAATAATTTACATTTTGGGGGAATTTCCATTGCATTTCCCATACTAAGTAATGTCCATAGTACAGTAAGATATTACAGGGGGATGTAAGCGGTAATGAAGGATGCATGGAGGTAGGGAACCTACTGTATTACTGACCACACAATATTAATGGCAGGGACCTGCATATTAAGAATGCAATGACAGTGTTAGAAAATGGTTAGAAGAAGTAGTACTATCAATGTACACCTCTCCACAGGCAGGGACACACTGCAGTTATTCCATTCCATATGCTGTGCAAGGCTATGAGCACTGTTTCAGGGACATCATGCTGGTGAACAAAGGAAAACACAATATATAGTTCATGGTGAATGCAAAACCCTGGAAAAACTGGTGAAGACATATGCAAAATAATGACCAACAGCACCTAGGATACCCTCCTAGTAATATAGTCTCATAGGTGCTAAAAAGGACACCAAAGGGCAGGACTATGATCACGACCTTCTCTTGACAGGAGGCAAAAGAAATTCAGAAATTGATGGATTGTATCCACATGGGATTAACCTACTGCAGACTTTCCTATATCATGGACTGGGATTGATGAATTGTTATTTCTGTAAAACTTGTTCCGCACTGTCAACTTATTAACACAAGGTTTAGTAAAAACCCCATGCGGTAGGCTGGTACTGTAATATGTGCCATGTTTTCTGCACACAATTCCGTAGCAGAAAATCCTCTGCATATCCCATAACATACTAGGTGTGAATCCTACTAATGTTATAAATGTGAAAGTTTGTGTGTTTGGATGTTTATTCCTCAATCAGGCGAAAACGGCTGAACCGATTTGGCTGAAATTCGACACATACATAGATTGGAACCTGGAATTAAACATAGGCTACTTATTATGCAGATAAATGCCCGCACTGCGCCACCGCTACAACCAAATTTATGTACACGAGAAGCTAAAGGACCTGTGATGACATCATCACAGGTCCTCAAGCCGTTCTCCGATAGGTTCGCACGATTGTGTGGGCGGCGCTATATAGGCTGACACAGCACAGTGTGCAAGCTGAGGAAAATGGCGTCGCATCAGTCACGACTGGAGCGAACATGCAGCCTTGGTGTCGGGCTCCGAGGAGTGTATCGGGTGTGCCAGCTGTGTGTGAGGATGACAAGGAAAGTAGTGTTTCGCCTCTGTCAGCAGGGAGTGAAACGTGAGATACATGGAGGGTAAGTGAAAGTCGCCACATTAGCGAACATACAGCCTGTGTCTCGAGTCGCTAAGGGTATCGGATGCACATACTCTGTGACTACGGCGATGGAATATGCTCTTCAACCTTTGCCGCGGTAGTTGGGGTGGGGTGGGCGGTGACGTGGAAGATCAGGGTGGTGGGAGATGGGGGGAGCCGAGGGCCCTCGGGAGGGTGGGCCACATGGGGGGTTGAGGGGCCCACACCTGCGTACACTGGGCATATAAAGAAATGTAGCAGAGCTAAGACACGGGCGCAGGCCGATCATCGCCAACACCAATTGCATACATATACGCAGGTCGTCGCCAAAAACAACACGCGGATAACGTCGCGGGCAAATGCTGGTATACTCATACCATACTACGTGTGAATATACCCATACCATACTACGTGTGAATATACCCATACCATACTACGTGTGAATATACCCATACCATACTACGTGTGAATATACCCATACCATACTACGTGTGAATATACCCATACCATACTACGTGTGAATATACCCATACCATACTACGTGTGAATATACCCATACCATACTACGTGTGAATATACCCATACCATACTACGTGTGAATATACCCATACCATACTACGTGTGAATATACCCATACCATACTACGTGTGAATATACCCATACCATACTACGTGTGAGTATACCCATACCATACTACGTGTGAGTATACCCATAGCATACTACGTGTGAATATACCCATACCATACTACGTGTGAATATACCCATACCATACTACGTGTGAATATACCCATAACATACTACGTGTGAATATACCCATAACATACTACGTGTGAATATACCCATACCATACTACGTGTGAATATACCCATACCATACTACGTGTGAATATACCCATACCATACTACGTGTGAATATACCCATACCATACTACGTGTGAATATACCCATACCATACTACGTGTGAATATACCCATACCATACTACGTGTGAATATACCCATACCATACTACGTGTGAATATACCCATAACATAATACGTGTGAATATACCCATAACATACTACGTGTGAATATACCCATACCATACTACGTGTGAATATACCCATAACATACTACGTGTGAATATACCCATAGCATACTACGTGTGAGTATACCCATAGCATACTACGTGTGAATATACCCATAACATACTACGTGTGAATATACGCATAACATTCTACGTGTGAATATACCCATAACATACTACATGCGAATATACCCATAACATACTACGTGTGAATATACCCATAACATACTACGTGTGAATATACCCATAAAATTGCCTATTACATAACAGTAATAGTGGAGTATTGCTATGGATCTTTCACATGGTAGTAAATGTAGGCGATCTAATGATTTACTAGATAAACACATTCCCACGTTTCGGGTAATAGAAATCTCTCTTGTAACATAAAACAAGACATTCACTAGGCCTCAAGAAATCTCAGATTCTTATGTAAAATCCTTCACCTACTACAGGCCTTTGTTATTTACACCATAAATGTCATTTTTCAGAATGGTGACTATATTTTTACAGATGTAAGTCCTCCCTGGATGCTAAAACACTATGCTTATCGGACACTATAAATTGCCGGCTTTGACAACAATCTTTTCAGCCTGATGTGTTCCTGACACAAGGTCATTCATTTCATTCCTGCACATGGCTGGACTCCAAACCTCTAGAGCCACAGTAATAAAGCAGTGAGAGCTGAGGCTGCTGGCGTGGAGCCATGTTTTAGACATCCGCCTACCTTCCAGTGATAGGAGCATCTCCACTCCGATTTGTGTAGTTAACAATGGCATTAAAAGACTGGTTAATCCACTGCCAAAAGATCACGGCTGGTGTTGTCCTAAAAATAGAAAACAGCATTTTAAAGCTTTTATTTGACATGGCTTAAAGGCTAGACATGAACATCTGGGAGCTGGCTGCATTTATATATGTAATTTCCACTTCTTTCTCTGACAGATGCACATATTGGCTGCCCTGCTTGTTTCATTACCTTCAGATGATAAAAGGTTGTCTCTACGCTGTATTAAAAGGTACAAATCATTTTGCCAAGACCTTTTCTACATCATGTGCACAAAGACATCAATTAAAGAAATAATTCAATGGGAGATACTGAATAGATCACTAAGTGTTGTATTTGACTAAATTAAAGGTGTTGTCCCGTGCCGGCGTCGCTCCGATAATTCATGGGTCCATGCTGCTTCTCTGCTACCTGCTCTCTCCACACACATAGGAATTGTTCACTCAACCACTCACTGGACTCAGTAGGGATCCGTCTCATCCAGCACTTGGCTAAGAACCATCATTTCCTGCATGTCGAGAGAGATGAGGTAGAAGGGAGCAATAAGAGACCCACGATGGCAGCCACTTGGGATCAGTGAGGTTTGTAATACTTATTTAATTTTTAACCCATTATGTTCTTTTTCTAAAAAAACAAAACAAAAAAAAAAACAATATCCCGCTGGGTAACCCCTTTTATGATGAAATATGGGCTGTATAATTCAAGCTGTTAATTTCCTGGCCCAAACCTACTCAGGAGACTGAGACTCCTTGCATGATAGTTTCTGTCTCCACAAGGCTACACAATCCATGAACGGGTGTGGTGCCGTTTCTGGAATAAAGCATCCAAATATACCTAGCTTACAAGAGTGTGCAAAGCAGGAATCAAAGCAAAAGGTGGCTACTTTGAAGAACCTAGAATATAAGACATATTTTCAGTCGTTTCACACCTTTTTGTTAAGTACCGTATTTTTCGGACTATA
The DNA here is from genome assembly GCF_031893055.1 of Leptodactylus fuscus. Classification (NCBI taxonomy): domain Eukaryota; kingdom Metazoa; phylum Chordata; class Amphibia; order Anura; family Leptodactylidae; genus Leptodactylus; species Leptodactylus fuscus. The sequence goes on along the minus strand of NC_134269.1, from coordinate 170,185,874 downwards.
AGACGCACTTTTTTCCCCCCAAATTTCGGAGGAAAATGAGGGTGCGTCTTATAGTCTGAATGTGGGTTTGCAGCATGACCGCGCTACTGCCACCGCTGGTTTTCTTCAGCAGCAGTAGCGCGGCAATCCGCAGGCCCCGGCAGCTAAGACAGTCCCCGGCATCTGCTGTAATAGACCAGCGGATGCCGGGGAGTGTCTTAGCTGCCGGGGCCTGCAGATTGCCGCGCTACTGCCACCGCTGGTTTTCTTCAGCGGCAGGAGTGTGACAATACTGCAGGCCCCGGCAGCTAAGACACTCCCCGGCATCCGCCGGTCTATTACAGCAGATGCCGGGGACTGTCTTAGCTGCCGGGGCCCGCGGATTGCCGCGCTACTGCCGCTGAAGAAAACCAGCGGTGGCAGTAGCACGGCCATGCTGCAAACCCACTGCTCCTCCGCAGGTCCCGACAGTTAGTTAGCCCCCCCCCCCCGGCCTCATACCTTTAGTGATGCAGGCCGGCTCCTGCACGGCGAGGCCGCAGGAGCCGACCTGTTCCGATGACAGCCGGGAGCCTAATGAAGGTTCCGAGGCTTTTCATAGCTATATATTACTATCGCGGCTGGTCTATGACACTCCGCGATAGTAATGTATAGAATCTCCCATAGACGGCAATACACTTGTATTGCCGTCTATGGGACTTGCAATCAAATGATTGCAGGTTCAAGCCCCCTAGGCGGGGGATATTAAAATAGTAAAAAAAAAAAAAAAAAAAAAAAAACACTTAAAAAAATATAATAAAAAATAAAATAAATAAAAGTTCACCTCCTTTCCCTAGAATACATATAAAAGTATAACATTACTGTGAAACATATACATTAGGTATCCCTGTGTCTGAAAATGCCCGGTCTACACCTGGCCCCACAAAAAAAACGCCCTATACATCCCCGTACAGCTGCAGGGTCACCTGTCAATGTGGCCTTGAAGCTGTTCCAAAACTACAACTCCCATATATTAAATATTTTACCATTTTTTGCCTGAAAATTTTTTTTCCCTATTTTTCTCCTCTAAAACGTCTTATAGTCCAGTGCGTCTTATAGTCCGAAAAATAATAATATATATACATAATATAATATATAATTCCACATGTGTTAATTCATAGTTTTGATGCCTTCAGTGTGAATCTACAATTTTCATAGTCATGAAAATACAGAAAACTCTTTGAATGAGAAGGTGTGTCCAAACTTTTGGTCTGTACTGTATAATAGCTGGGACCTCACCTGATCACTATAACAGGGATCCTGAGCCACCTGTTCCTTCACACTGCATGACTGCAATGGAACAGGTCACACAAGTACGGCACAGGACTGCAGTAACGCGGAATAAGGAGGTAGGGTAAAGGTGTGGGTAGGGTAAAGCTGTGGGTAGGGTAAAGGTGTGATTTTAAAGGTCTTACCTGTAAAATGTCATCATGCATCCTGTGATGGTCATATTCATTGGTACCTGAGCTGACATCCTTCCAATAAGAATCATCTTTTCACCAGTATCTGGGTGAAAGGCAGAGTCATAGACATATTTTGCTCTCCATAATTCATCTTCTGTGAGTCCAGGTTGCACAATTCCATTTCTACAATGAACAAGATCCATTCCCATATTACTATAGCAGCCCATTATTTTATAATGAAATGGATATGTGTTGTTATGCATAGACAGTGTAAAGATACTTGCATACTGCATATGCTTACAGACCATAACTCAGGCACATACAAAGTACTAGCAGTGGCAGATAAGGCTCTAAACCAGTGATCTGGAATCAGTAGGCCAAGCCATTGACTCCAACTCTATTACTTCTTCATAAATGGCTGACAGCCATGGTTCGTCAGAGGCAGTAAAGATCCTCTAATTCATTAAAAAACTATTGACTGTATTCATATGATGTAAACGTATAACTAACTATACATCTGATTAATTATACAATATTGATAATTGCATAATAGTAATTAAAAATAATTTGATTTTGAAGCTGGAGTTGGAATTGACTCCACAGCCCTGGCTCTAATGACGATATATCAGACTTTAATTATTCACAAACGTTATTGCATTTACATGTAGGAATAGAAGAAATGAAGACGTTTAGGCCTAGTTCACATCTGCGTTCAGTATTCCATTTGGGGAGTCCGCCTGGGGAACCCCCGAACAGAATAACAAATGCATTGACAAGTGGTGAGCAGTCAAAGCACACGGACCATAGGCTATAATGGGGTCCGTGTGTTTTCTGCATGGTGTCTGCACATGTCATGTGGAGAAGAAAAGTACTTCATGAGCTACTTTTCTTTCCGCATGTTCTGTGCGGACACCAGGCAGAAAACACATGGACCCCATTATAGCTTATGGGGTCCGTGTGCTTTCACTGCTCACCGCTTATCAATGCATTCGGTACTCTGTTTGGGGGTTCCCCAAGCGGAGACTCCCTGAACGGAATACCGAACACAGATGTGAACCAGGCCTTAGACCCGGACCCCACGTTGCCAATATGCAGTATTTTGGCCATGGAAAAAAAGCTGCATTTTCCAGCACCTTCAAAGTGGAATGGACTCTGGCTGATCCCATCCACACACTGCAGAAAAAAAATGTGCTACTGTTGCGTTTTTGCAAATCACAGCATGTCAATTATACCAATGGAAATGCTTGAGTTTTACATACAGTTATAATAGAGACAGATTCTGCAGAGAAAAACTCTGTGGACTTCCGTTGTGATCCTTTCAGTAGCGTTTTTCGGCTACGGCTCGCTACATGAGGCCTTAGCCTAAAGGGGATTTTCTAACCACCTTTACAGCACATCAAATGGATGTCGCAGAAAACGGGACCTGAGTCTATTTAGAAAATAAGTTATTGGTAAAAGCTGCACTGTTATGGCACCTCTTCAGTCACAACGGCCGCAAGACTGGAGTAGGGGAACCCATATTCCAGAGGTAGGTGTGACCATCTTCTGGATAATTATGGTATACTCTCTGATGTACAACAGCATAGATATTTAACTGCACTTGGACCTTGCAAAAAAAATTAAAGTACAACAATAAACCTAAAACTCAATGTCAATAAATATATATGTGTTTGTGTATTTGGCAGGGTGTCCATTCCAGGTAACAAAACAAACAAATGAAGATGTGACAAACAAGTTTTCTTTATATATTTACGCAGATAGTAAGGTTATCGCTTGAACCTAGTGCTGGTGAAAGATTAACCATCACTAGCACTGGCAGCGTCCCTATGGTGGTGTAATGTTACTGAGAATATGTAATAAAAATGACTCAAATATTCGCTCACATGTAAAAAGCAGAGCATAAGTCACTGAAATACAATGCTACTCAACATAAAATATACAGTACAGAAGAGCTGCATAAATGTAAAGTCTTGTCAAAATGTTGTATGCACAAGAAACAAAACCATCTACAAAGTACAGTATCTATTAGCATATAGATGGGTAAAATGGTATAGCATTCAGCTGAAAAGGGAATGCGGGAGGAGCATTGTGAAGTGAGCCGTGATGTCAGCTGCCCATAGGTAAAGAGGCTTAAGATACTCCCTGGCATGCCGAATGGGATGTAGTGATCTACTTCTAATGATCTTCCCAAATGTCTTGCTCTTAGTTACCATTCGTCTTTATAGATATCATATAAATCACATTGTCTATCAGGTTCGTCGCTGTGAAACAGATCATTTGGTATATCAAAGCTTTCCACTGCCACTGACTTCCAAACAAATGAGTGTTGTGTAGGGGCTTTTTAAGGTGCAGAAACATATTTATGGCCACAATCTGAGACAGGGAAAACCGTCTTTTCATGGGTATGCAGATTAAGCTGCAAGTGCACTGGGGGCCACCTGACTTGTTATATTTACCTACTGGGATCAGAATGATCAGCGATATGTCTCTACCTGCCCAGGCCTACCTCTGCATTTGCATATTATAAGTTGGCGCTGAACAACATCTAGACATTGTGTACAGATATGGTATGCAAATGGCAGGCTGGAGCCAAAGCAGAGCTGGGTATGGATCGGAGTGGTTTTTTTTACCCATCTATCCTTTAATGTGGGACTATTAAAGGATTATCTTATCTTATAGTAAATAATCAGCAGTCACCTGTAGGAATAATCCAATATGTGGCTAATAAGCCACTGTGTGCAGGTCAGTAAACGGAGCAAAATACTGTGCAGGGGCCAAAAAAGTGGGCAGTATACTGTGTGAGGGTCAATAAAGGAAGAAGTATACTGTATGGGGAGCCAATAATGGAAGCAGCATATTGTGTGGAACAGTCTTGTGTAAAATATGGAAGATTGCAGCATGGGGAGCCTGGAATCTTACTAGAAAATTGCACAACTGCACTACTTTGTCCAATTTTTTTTTTCTAAACTTGCAAATGGGGGTGGTTCCTGAAAATTCTGTTTGGGGCCCCCAAATAGCCAAATCTGCACCTGCTACTAATTTGCAGATCACTAACAAGGTGCATATCTCTGCACTGCTTTAATGGGACTTGAGACCCCAAACATATGTTTCTATTCCTATTAAAGGCCCCTAAACAGCACAATTATTTGTTGGTGAAGCCAAATTTTGGACCAGACAGAGTTTCTCTAATTTTGATCACATAGGTTTTTCTCTTCTGTTATAATTTACTCCAGAGTGGTAAAAAAATAATAATGGATGAACCTGATCCTGTAAATTCCTATGGGTTCGGCGTGAGTGTCCACTTTTGCTTCCGAATATTTCCCTAGCCCAAAGAGTGAAAAAATGTTGCATGCAAAATGTCCTAGCACTTTTCTGGCTACCCAAGGCAGTGGTGATGTACAAAACACACAATCTATTCCAGAGTTTTTTTTATTTATTCAGTGTTCAATATAGGCTGAGAGACGCCAGGATGGAAGCTGACACGGATCCGTTCTACTTTCACACTCCATACCTGTAGTCATGTACAATCTGCCTGGCATGCTCCAGCCGCTCATTTGACAGGAGGATATTTCTTGGGTCGGTTACTGTAAAGAAATGTTTTGCTCTTCCAACAAACGTGCTCTGGTCCCAGCGAGGTTCCTTGATGTTAATATTTAGGGATAATTCGCTTGACATTTTTTGAAACTGCGTGGAAAAAAACCCAAAACATAGTGAGATCAATAACATCACCATATAACTTATTATGGTATCTATTAATAGGACTGCTATAAAATAATTCTAATAATATACCAACCCCCATCTTCCCAATCCTATCCCTGGATTATTACCCAGAACAGGCATTGAAGGCTTTCAGTATATTACCGTATTTTTCGGACTATAAGACGCACCTAGGTTTTAGAGGAGGAAAATAGGGAAAAAAAATTTTGAAGCAAAAAATGGTAAAATATTTAATATATGGGAGTTGTAGTTTTGCAACAGCTGCAAGGCCACATTGACAGGTGACCCTGCAGCTGTACGGGGACGCATAGAGTGTTTTTTTTTGTGGGGCCAGCTGTACTTTTTAGTTATACCATTTTGGGGAATATCTATTGCTTAGATCACCTTGTATTGAAAAAAAACCCGGTGGTTTATGATATACACTCACCGGCCACTTTATTAGGTACACCTGTCCAACTGCTCGTTAACACTTAATTTCTAATCAGCTAATCACATGGCGGCAACTCAGTGCATTTAGGCATGTAGACATGGTCAAGATAATCTCCTGCAGTTCAAACCGAGCATCAGTATGGGGAAGAAAGGTGATTTGAGTGCCTTTGAACGTGGCATGGTTGTTGGTGCCAGAAGGGCTGGTCTGAGTATTTCAGAAACTGCTGATCTACTGGGATTTTCACGCACAACCATCTCTAGGGTTTACAGAGAATGGTCCGAAAAAGAAAAAACATCCAGTGAGCGGCAGTTCTGTGGGCGGAAATGCGTTGTTGATGCCAGAGGTCAGAGGAGAATGGCCAGACTGGTTCGAGCTGATAGAAAGGCAACAGTGACTCAAATAGCCACCCGTTACAACCAAGGTAGCCAGAAGAGCATCTCTGAACGCACACTACGTCGAACTTTGAGGCAGATGGGCTACAGCAGCAGAAGACCACACCGGGTGCCACTCCTTTCAGCTAAGAACAGGAAACTGAGGCTACAATTTGCACAAGCTCATCGAAATTGGACAATTGAAGATTGGAAAAACGTTGCCTGGTCTGATGAGTCTCGATTTCTGCTGCGACATTCGGATGGTAGGGTCAGAATTTGGCGTCAACAACATGAAAGCATGGATCCATCCTGCCTTGTATCAACGGTTCAGGCTGGTGGTGGTGGTGTCATGGTGTGGGGAATATTTTCTTGGCACTCTTTGGGCCCCTTGGTACCAATTGAGCATCGTTGCAATGCCAAAGCCTACCTGAGTATTGTTGCTGACCATGTCCATCCCTTTATGACCACAATGTACCCAACATCTGATGGCTACTTTCAGCAGCATAATGCGCCATGTCATAAAGCTGGAATCATCTCAGACTGGTTTCTTGAACATGACAATGAGTTCACTGTACTCCAATGGCCTCCACAGTCACCAGATCTCAATCCAATAGAGCATCTTTGGGATGTGGTGGAACGGGAGATTCGCATCATGGATGTGCAGCTGACAAATCTGCGGCAACTGTGTGATGCCATCATGTCAATATGGACCAAAATCTCTGAGGAATGCTTCCAGCACCTTGTTGAATCTATGCCACGAAGAATTGAGGCAGTTCTGAAGGCAAAAGGGGGTCCAACCCGTTACTAGCATGGTGTACCTAATAAAGTGGCCGGTGTATGTGTGTATATATATATATATATATATATATATATATATATATATATATATATATATAAATTTTCTAGGGACAGGAGGTGATTTAGAACTTTTATTTATATTTTTAAAGCTTTTTTTTTTACTATTTTATTCCCCCCCGGGGGCTTGAACCTGCGGTCGCTTGATTGCAAGTCCCATAGACGGCAATACAACTGTATTGCCGTCTATGGGACATTCTGTCTATTAGTATTACGGCTGGTCATAGAGACCAGCCGCAATACTAATACAGCAGTAACAGGCCTCGGAGCCTCATTAGGCTCCCGGCTGTCACCCGAACAGATCGGTTCCTGCGATATCGCCGCGCAGGAGCCGGCCTGCAACTCTACAGGTACGGGGCCGGTGGGGACCGGCCCCGGGGGAGAAGGGGCCACCGATACTGACCTGGCATCCGCTGTACTAGAGAGGCAGATGCTGGGGAGGGATAGACGCTGGCACAGGTGCCGGGCCTGAGACATCGCTGCGCTCCTCTGCCCTGCATGAAGCCACGGAGGGGACGGAGGAGCAGAATAGCATCACTCCTCCTGCTGCTGGCTTCATGCAGGGCAGAGGAGCACAGCGATGTCTCAGGCCCCGGCGTCTATCCCTTTCCGGCTTCCGCCTCTCTAGTACAGCGGATGCCAGGCGCCACATTCGGACTATAAGACGCACCCTTCTTTTCCCCCCAAATTTGGGGGAAAAAAAGTGCGTCTTATAGTCCGAAAAATACGGTATATTTCTATAAACCATATAAACCAAAAGTTGTATAACACCCAAGAAGGCTGAGTAAGCAGGGTATTTCATGCCGATATTCAACATTCACAGCAGATCCAATTAGGGCTAGTTCACACGGGGGAAGTTGGCATCGGATTTTGACGTGGAATCCACTGCCAAAAAAAGCTCCCATTGACTTCAGTGGGAGCCGCTCGCTTCTTTTTTCCGCTAGCTAGTAGCGGAAAAAATAAGCGAGCTGCCCTATCTTGCTATGGATTCTGCGGCTGAATCAGCTGCGGTGCGAGGCTCCGGTCCATTCATTTGGGCCTAATCCAATGCCGCAACAGGATACCAGTGCATTGGTAGCTTCGGAACGCATTGACAGAATGTGTATATGCGGAGTTCATTTAACTCCGTGTGAACTAGCCCTTAGAGAAACCCCAGCCATCTGCTGATATCTCCTAGGGAATCTGTAGCAGCAGATGTTGGGTGATGTCATCTACACGATAACCACTTAAAATCCAGATAAGATGTTTTACTGGTGTATAAACATCCTCTCCTCTGATCAAATTGAGTCTATTGACAAGAGCCAGCGGTTTTTCTAACCTGTTCCTGCTACATACAATGGTGCAGCGCTGATCTCAATGCCAGTGATAAGCTTGTCAGCTTGGTGCCAGAATGTCAATGCAGTGCCTGGTGCTGGTGATCTTATGCTCATGACTTTCAGCAGGCCCAAAGCTTTAGATTTATGTTCAGTTGACCTCCACATTGATATTAATACAAGTGGCAAGCCATAGCTGGAGTCATATAGTAAACCACTACGAATCCTGATGATAAATGAGATCTGGCACTGCTCAGACATGCATAAGGGAGTTTACAGTTCCACGTATACACAGGAGAGAAGTCATCTGAATTTATAGAATCGGAACTAGACGACTATCTTAAAGGTATTCTATCATTAAAATGCTATTTTTTTTTTCAGTAACACGTAGGAATAGCCTTAAGAAAGGCTATTCTTCTCCTACCTTTAGATGTCTTCTCCGCGCCACCATTCGGTAGAAATCCCGGTTTTCCTCTGTATGTAAATGAGTTCTCTCGCAGCACTAAGGGTGGTCCCCAATGCTGCGAGAGAAACCTCCAGTGCCGCCTCCATCTTTGTCTGGAATGGCCTCTCTCCGCGTCTTCTTTTGGTGCTGGGTTCAAACTTCTATGCATGTCCACGGCCATTTTTTTGTGACCGCTTACACAGTAAGCTGGGGTAAGCGGCCACAAGAAAATGGCCACGGGCATGGACAGTCGGCTTTGCCTGAGGCCCGAGGGCAGAGCCATCTGCACATGCCTAGAAATTTGAAGCCAGTGCCAGAAGACGACACAGGGAGAGGTCATTCCAGAAGAAAATAGAAGCGTCGCTGGAGAGTTCTCTCGCAGCATTGGGGATGCCCCCAGTGCTGCAAGAGAACTCATTTGCATACCAAAGAAAACTGGGATTTCTACTGAACGGTGGCGCGGAGAAGACATCTAAAGGTAGGAGAAGAATAGCCTTTCTTAAGGCTATTCCTATGTGTTAGGGACAAAAAAATAGCATTTTAATGATAGAATCCTTTTAAGTATTTGGGGTCCTCTGCAAAGACACACTAACTGCACTGACTGTACCACCTAAGAGCCACACTGCCTTATAGTCACTGATGGGAGGGATACTACATTGGGGTACAAGGCTTTCATATACTGTAGATATGGACCTGTTATAGCAGCAAATGAGTTCCACCGGTGATAAAATGCATTTCTTAGTGGTACATTGTAGCCATAAAGAGAAAAATCTTAGTATTTCTCCAGCTTTTAGATGTGTCACATAGAGGTGCAGAGCTACTGTAAATTCCCTTCAAGAACCCTTGTCATAAAGCAGAGGCTCCTGGGAGCAAGGTCAGTCCAAGGACAAAGCAGAATCTGGCATCTCAAAACTGCTGCTCCTGTTTATAACATGTCATTTTATAAAAGGTCCTTCACATTTATTTCTCCCTCACATCAGTTTGTTTTCTTTGCCTTCTAGGCATATAATATAGAGCAGGCTGACTGTAAGTATCCAGCTTTCCTGTGCAGAGCTCACAATAGGAAGGAGCTACAAGAACAGAAAACTCGGTGAGATATTCATGTATTACTCACTATCCTGTACGTCTCATCTTTACTTTGGTAAAATTATACTGTACGGCACATGAAGCAGAAAGTGTTCATCATTTTAATGTCTACCTTTCAATTTCATTAAAACATCTAATACCCCCGACGCCATCATTAATGTAAATGCAGAACTGGGAGTGTTAAACAATGGGTTAAACAAAGAAGTGGACAAAAAGGTACGTTCACATGGCTAAATATGGAGAGGATTCTGCACTGAAATCAGCTCTAAATTCCATCTGAGATCTCCCTCCCATTCATGTCAATGAGAGATAAGATGCTGTTTTTTTTCCTCTGACCCCTTGTTCACATCTGTGTTTGGTAATCCGTTCAAAGAGTCCCCCCCCCCAGTTTTCTGCACCCCTGCCCAACCACCTGAAGATGCCATGGCACTGTAGTAGGCGCTACATTCCTCTTGCTTCTACCAAGGTGATTGGTAACATCGGGGAAAAACAGGTTTGTCTGGTGCAGGCCATTCATTTGCTGTCATAGATGAAAAGAATACTAGTAGAAATGCTACATATTGGTAGCCCTACTTACATATAGCCATCTCTCACCTCCAATAAATCCTCAAGACATAGGTATAACAAAAGTGAATGTCATAAATGCATTTGTTTCAGAGGTATCAGTGAATATACTGTATATATACTGCTATTTTCTATATACAGCTGCTATGCAGACCAGGCAAATGTAGCTCCTATTATAGTGAAATAGACCACAAACAAGCCCTTTATAATGGCTGCCCCAGTGATATACTTATGTTTCCCCATAGGTGTCTATACTACATTGTAAAAGGTTTTATGTAGGTTCAATGTTATCTATACTTGGCCGTCATGTCCCTGCTTTCTAACATGTTCGGTATTACACTAGCAGTTTGTTAGTAACCTGTCCAAGTGTGACATCCCTCCGAGGTTCAGTTAGTAGCTGATCTATTACAAACATGTGAGGCTAATACATGAAGAACACAAATGTCACCTGTGTGCGCAATAAACCCTCAGAGATGGCTGGCACGGTGACTGGTACGGATAAGCAGCTGATGCGGAGAGAAGGCAAGGGTATGAGTCATGCTGCAACATTTGGGACGCGGAGATCGAAACAGCTCAGTGTCAAGGCCCAAATTCCCTAAATTAACCATGAAAAGCTGTGTCAGCTCAATGCTCACTAAAAGCAACACAATGCCACTATATTTAGTAACTATGGTTTACTATGTTGCACAAAAAAGAAATAGAATCACAATGCTGCAAAGACCCGTGTTACGTCTAGTGCAGGACCTGGGGGGTGACAGCATGCAACAGTACAATTCCCTCTTTGGTGTTCTTTCAGTCTTCCTATCTTACTCACCCAGGCCACATACTATATTAAAGGGATCCTATCATTGGATACCCTTTTTTTCTTGATAACATGTAGGAATAGCCTTAAGAAAGGCTATTCTTCTCCTACCTTTAGATGTTTTCTCCGCACCGCAGTTCGGTAGATATCCTGGTTTTCTTCGGTATGAAAATTTGTTCTTTCACAGCACTGGGGACGGGCCCCAGCACTCAAACTGTACTCTCCAGTGATGCCTCTATCTTATTCTGGAACGCCCTCTCCCTGTGTATTCTTCCGTCCTGGGTTTCAATCTTCTAGGCCTCGGGCAGAGCCGACTGCGCATGGCCTGGCCACAAGAAAATAGCCGCTTACACCAGCTTACAGTGTATGCGGCCATTTTCTTGTGGCCCAGGTATGGTCAGTCGGCTCTGCCCAAGGCCTAGAAAATTGAAAAACCAGGATGGAAGATGATACAGGGAGAGGGCATTCCAGAAGATGATGGAGGTGGCACTGGAGATTTCTCTCGCAGCATTGGGGACGCCCCCACTGCTGTTTGAGCGCTGGGGCCCGCTCCCAGTGGTGAGAGATAACTCATTTGCATACCGAAGAAAATCCGGATTTGTACCGAACGGCGGCGCGGAGAAGACATCTAAAGTACGTCAATGCAGTTCTCGCAAGTTCAAGTTCACAAGCATCACAAAATTTCTACATGGATTTCTGACTGTGGGTGGAAATAAGTGGCACGTCACTTACTTGGGACTGAAGTGAGGCTAAATCTTGTGCACATCAACTGCACACTTATGATAGAAGTGAATCTGTAATTACATTGTATGGCTGCTATGAGTCAGACAACCCGGGATGTAAACAGTGAACAGTCCTTGCACAAGCCCTTTAGACCCTTTACATAGTGGGTCTGGGGGGCTCAGTTGTTGAGACCCCTATAGAACTTTTACTGGTTATTTATCCTGAAAATAGATCAACAACAAAAATGAACAGGACAACCCCATTAAACTGCCTTTAAATCTTGCAACAAAAATGTCGCTGTATCACTATGGTGTCGAGTTGCGAAGTGCAAAATCAAGTAACTGCAACGCGACAGTCACAGAAAATTCAATCCACTAACTTGGCACCCCAGCAATGTTTGGCCCCCAATTTCACCCTATGATTTCAGTTGCAAATCAAATAGATATTCTTCAAAGAAGGGAATATCCTGCTGATACAAGCCCTTTAATGCCTTTTTAGTCTCAATGGTGTAGTGTATTAATTATACAGAGGTCATCGTCATTGTAACCATTAACTAATATTTGGATTGATGATCAAGAATAATGTCAAAAAAACAGAAATAAATGACATTCTGCGCTACAGAAGCAGAACAATGCCTTACACATTTACTGTACTATGGACACAGTAAGGCCAAAGGTTTGTTTTGTCAGAGCACTGCACAGCCAACTTGCTGACAAGTGCAAGTCTTCACAAATGAACGGATCACATGCTTCATATCTCTTGCTTGCCAGCCCTGGGGTAACTAGCAGGCATTTGTTAGAAGACATCATTCCTCCCGTCTTTACATGAAGAAATACCACCCTTTCATTGCCTTGTATTAGGGTAGTTTGAGGTCCCAATAGTTAGCCTAGGAGGAGTCTTCATACTTCATACTCCACATACAATGACCAAGACGTAACTTAATTCATACTGTATGTTTTTTCTCCTTTGCAATGTTTCTTAATGAATCCTACTCATTTTTATGTAAGGCAGTTCCAAGCTGACAGCTATGGACAGTCAGAAACTGAAAAGCTCCAAGGCCTCAAATAGATTTTTCATAAGGATATGTTATCAGTATGTGAGTTCAGACAACACACAGATCAGCTATAACTCAGACACAGGAAATGACAGCAATGTGGCTTGGTCATCAGTATAAAGAAAATTTAGGGGCTAGAAAAGCCCTTTAAATTGAATTCCCATGAAAGTGACAGTAGATTCACACAAACAACCGAAAGCCAGACCGCTAAAACATCGATTGTACACGAACACTGACGAACCCCATTGTCTTTAATAGGGTCCGGCTTTTTTGAAAATGAAAGCAGTGGAGAGTAAAGTTCTCCATCCTCCAAAAAATTTCGCCGGTTTCTGCAACAGAGTTGACTTTGGCACAGATGTGAATCCAAACAAAATATTCAACAAACTATGCAACAAATATATTATACAACATAATTCTATATAAAATACAGCTATATAAATATTTATTATTTAATATAGTTACAAATATTTCATCATTTTTGTTTGTGGCTAGAGTTGGTAACTTTTTTCCAACTCAGACTTGACCTAAAATTGTTCCTGGCTCTGACTCCACAACCCTGGTAAATCTGCCCCTCTGTGTACATCACAGCAGTTGGCATTAACATGCAGGGTTTTTTTTAGAGGCAAAGTCAGGGATGGGTGGTAAGACCATGTTCATATCTGCACCAGATGGCAGGACTGGCTCCACCTACAGCCCATATTCACTCTAATGGATTTCATTGGGTTTTCAGATATAGAGCTCCAGTATTTGTCCATGCTTTTTCACATATTCATCTGTGAACTAGCCTAAAGGGAGGGGAATTGTGCATAAAAGATTCTGCTTCTCTTTAAAAAAAAAAAAAAAAAAAAAAAGCATCAAAACTGTATGTGTGAACGTAGCCCAATAAGGATCACTGCTTACACCAGCTCTATGCTACAAATTCAGAGCCGGTGACAGGAAGCTGAAGAGATGATGCAACACCATGTGAGACCTCAGCTTTCACTTCTAGAATTACAATAAGCCAGCATGGTTGTCAAGTCCCCCAAGGCAAATACCTACACATCATACTATGAACCCTATATAATACATAGATCTCCAGGGATGTCCCCCCTACACATCATACTATGAACCCTATATAATACATAGATCTCCAGGGATGTCCCCCCTACACATCATACTATGGACCCTATATAATACATACATCTCCAGGGATGTCCCCCCTACACATCATACTATGAACCCTATATAATACATACATCTCCAGGGATGTCCCCCCTACACATCATACTATGAACCCTATATAATACATACATCTCCAGGGATGTCCCCCCTACACATCATACTATGAACCCTATATAATACATACATCTCCAGGGATGTCCCCCCTACACATCATACTATGGACCCTATATAATACATACATCTCCAGGGATGTCCCCCCTACACATCATACTATGAACCCTATATAATACATACATCTCCAGGGATGTCCCCCCTACACATCATACTATGAACCCTATATAATACATACATCTCCAGGGATGTCCCCCCTACACATCATACTATGGACCCTATATAATACATACATCTCCAGGGATGTCCCCCCTACACATCATACTATGAACCCTATATAATACATACATCTCCAGGGATGTCCCCCCTACACATCATACTATGAACCCTATATAATACATACATCTCCAGGGATGTCCCCCCTACACATCATACTATGAACCCTATATAATACATACATCTCCAGGGATGTCCCCCCCCATACACACATACACTGGCTGATGTCACAGCCTGCACCATGTAGGTTATTCACATGTCATCCATTGTATCCACATCACAGAAAATACCAGACAAACCCCATTACTCATAAAGAGCAATAACTGCATTAGAAGTCATAGTGTCATAAAGCAAGGCACAATCCATACATTATAGTTCACTTATAGTCTAGGAGAGCAATGAGCTGTATACATGTCATGTCAGGCATTAACCCCCTGGGGTGCAAGCTCGGCTAAAGATCTTGTCAGCGGGGACTATAGAAGAAGCAGGTGATATAGCTTTATACAATACAATATATACATATATATGCACGCACAGATATACATGTGGATAGATATGGATGGTATATGCAGAGGCAGGGGACTATAGAAGAAGCAGGTGATATAGCTGTATGCAGGCGCCTGTATACCATTAGATAGATAGATAGAGATAGACATATGGATGGTATATGCAGTGACAGGGGACTATGAGAGCAATGGCCGCCTGCAGTGCAGATGAATGGCTACCCAGGGATGAATGCACTCACACTAGTAGTTGTGCAATGAGTCCTGCTGCAGCAGATGCTTCTCCGCTTCTCCTCTCTCCCTATCACTGCCAGCCCCTCTGCCGCGGTGGCTCAGCTCCTAGTCACGTGGTGCGGTGATGTCATCCGGCTACGGGGACCCTTTTAGGACAATTCTAGTCAGCGCTGCTTCTCCTGCACAGTTCCCATACAATTCCCATACCTCATGGAGCAGGGCAAGGCAGAGCTGCAGGGAGAAATCTCCCTCAGTGCTCCACCTCACCCTACCCCATACCAGTATTTCCTATCCCCACAGCATGAATGCAATTCAACAACTCCATACCTCCCAACTTTTGAAGAACCGAAAAAGGGACAAAATGTGCGGCGCGCTACGCGCGCCGCGGTAAATTTAGCCCCGCCCACTTTTGTGTTGACTCCGCCCACTCGTTAATTTTTCATGTGCCCGCACACAGTATATTCCTCCTACAGTCACCCGTAAATTATATGTCCCCCTTCTATCTCTCCCCCAGTTTCATATACACCCTTCATCTGCCCCCAGTTTCATGTCCCTCTTCCATCTCTGCCCCCAGATTCATGTCCCTCCATCTCTGCCCCCAGATTCATGTCCTCTCCATCTCTGCCCCAGATTCATGTCCCCCATCTCTGCCCCCAGATTCATGTCCTCTCCATCTCTGCCCGCAGATTCATGTCCTCTCCATCTCTTCCCCCAGTGTCATGCCGTCCTCTCCTTCATCTGCCCCCAGATTCACGTTCCACCTCCACATTAAACTTACCTTCTCCTCCGCTCCCTCGCCGCTCTCTGCCCGCCTCTCTCGCTGACACATGCAGCTGAAGGAAGGAGCTGACACAGGTCAGCTCCTCGCTTCGCCGCTGCCCGCCTCTCTCCCTGACACATGCGGCTGAAGCTGCTCGCGTGCTCGCTTCGCCGCTGCGTCTCTCTCTCGCTGACACATGCGGCTGAAGCGAGGAGCTGACCTGTGTCAGCTCCTCGATTCGCCGCTGCCGCCGGCTCCTGGCTTGTACATCGCGTCTACAAACCAGGAGCCGGCGGCAGCAGCGAAGCGAGGAGCTGACACAGGTCAGCTCCTCGCTTCAGCCGCATGTGTCAGCGAGAGAGAGACGCAGCGGCGAAGTGAGCACGCGAGCAGCTTCAGCAGCATGTGTCAGGGAGAGAGGCGGGCAGTGGCGAAGTGAGGAGCTGACCTGTGTCAGCTCCTTGCTTCAGCCGCATATGTGTTCAACTCAGATCTGCTTCCTCTGGACGCAGATCTGAGT
Organism: Leptodactylus fuscus; assembly: GCF_031893055.1. NCBI lineage: Eukaryota > Metazoa > Chordata > Amphibia > Anura > Leptodactylidae > Leptodactylus > Leptodactylus fuscus. The sequence continues at coordinate 170,169,528 of NC_134269.1, read as the reverse complement.
TGAAATCGGGACATACCTCCCTCCAACCGGGACCGCGGGACATGTCACCCAAATCGGGACTGTCCCGCGGAAATCGGGACGGTTGGGAGGTATGCAACTCAGCTATCTGACATGTGGAGTGGGGGAAGTACACAGGCTGAAGCTTTACACAAACATGAGGGAGGCAAACAATTGCTATTCTAACTTAACAGAGCACCCAAGCCAGCATGGGGGAGGGAGAGAAGGGGGGAGAGAGAGGGAAGACTGGCTTAGGGCTCTGTCAGGGCAACCACACGAAATACACATCCTGCAAAATCAAAAAGCACAAAATGGAGGAAACAATCAGAAGAAAAAGTCCTTAGTCTTCTTTTTTGTTTATAAACATTTTATTGTTTTCTTTTGTAATACAAAGGCATAAGGGGGCGTTCACACTACCGTCGGTTCCCGACCGGTAGTGTCCGCTCCTAGTGTCCGCTCAAAATCTGGTACGGACATTAGTATCGGACACTAGCTGTGTCCGTGACACTTGTCATTTATTTAAATGGGCATCGGGTGCGTTCTTTTGCACTCCATGCCCTTCCTTCCCTGTCCGCAAGTGAAGATGTCCGACTTCTCAAGCTGACAGAAGAACCCTACATGTTGGGTTTTTCTGTCTGCTTGAGAAGTCAGATGACCGAAACGTCAAATCTCAATTGATCTAGCCTACCTTATTGTCCAAAATCTATATTTTGCTTTGTGTCAATGGCGTTGATTGTGTCGGGGACATTAAAGAGTCCTCATAGTATGTTGCAGAGCTCCAAATTAAATAATTAATTAACAGGCCTAGATGGGCTACCACCCATTGGGCCTGGAGAAGCCACACAGACACGCAGGTGATTGTGTATCAAGTGAGTTCTGATTTATTATAAGAAAAAGGTAGTTTAAATACATTACAGACAAAGAGCTGGCTTGGCTATTCTAATCAGGTACAACACGATTGGTTATAGAGATATAAGACAAGCCTGGCACATGACTATTGGCTGAGGTCTGCATATCATTATTACACTCCAACCTGGGATGACCTTTCTCATGACATGAAAAAGAATCTAAGATATTTATGTGTAAGCCAACATCATACACTAGTTCTAGATGTATATCACAGAAAGAGAGATAATGATCACGTACTGGTCCGCTCCGGCCTTGGGGCTAACGACCAAACAGGTTATTTGAACCGGTTTCTACACCCACCCTCAAAGATGACCACAAATAGATAAGGAGTTATAACCCAACCATTAACATTCCACACGCCTTATCCCCTAAAGGGGTCTCTTAGACTCTAAACAGACATCCTTATGAAGCTTAGAACAGAAAATGCTTACAAAATGGCTGACAGAATACAAGATGGAAGATGTGATCCTAACAGTTGTATTGTAAAATAAATCACCTATCCTTTTTACCTTAAATTGGTGTGTGCAACAAAATTTATTTGCAAGCAGTCCTGAAAGGTGACTTGTTCCCTCCTGAGAACAAGCCTGTTTCTAGCGAACCAGATAGCGTCCTTGAAGCAGTTCAAGATGCGCCAACCCTTCTCACAGTCAGTCTCTCTGTGGATCCCCGGGAACAGTCCATAAAAAAACGAATGGTAAGAAAGGTTGCTCCTGGGAACAGAGTCCTGCAAATCGTCCTCCAGGGCATCCAACAGACCCTGAGCAAACGGGCAGGCCCAGAAAAGATGGTGGGTGGTCTCCTCCTTGAAGGGACATCTGGGACAGTAGCGCGTCTTGCTCAGGTTGCGGGCATGCATGAACGACCTCACCGCCAATCCTCCCTGCACGGCCATCCACGACATGTCCTTGTGCCCGTTGATCAGCTGGGCCGAAAAAATGTTCTTCCAAACGACCTCCGCGGTTCCAGCCGGCAGCCCTGGGATCTCCTCCATGGTGTCCTTAGCTCGGATGAGCTTTTGGACCGTCTTGGGTTTCCAAAGGTCAGGCTTGAGTCCCTCCAGCTGGTGCTCCCTCACGAACCGGGTGATGTCTCCGTAGTACCAGGGGACGGTCCAGTTGTAAGGGACGGACAGGAACAAACGAGACATGGCTCGGCCTGCCGACTCCTTTCCGGTTATCAGGGTTCTGCGGACACAATCACAAACAAAGGTTAGTCTCAACAGAGTGGGGATGTCGGGGACACCCTTACCTCCTTTGGATGGATCCTTGTACATGACGGCCCGCTTCACCCTGTCTATCTTCGAGCCCCAGATGAAGTGGAAGATGATCCTGTAGATGGCTTTGACCACGGTGTTGAGAGGTGGCCAGGCCTGCGCGGTGTACTGGAGCACAGGCAGCATCTCATTCCGCAGGACCAGCGTCTTCCCTTCCAGCGAAAGCTGTCTGAGGCTCCACAATCCAATCCTCTGGTTGCACTTTGCCAAACGTTCGTTCCAGGACTTCAGAGCCACTCCCTCCTTTCTGAACCAGACTCCCAGGATCTTGATGAAGTCCGGTTGCACTGTGAAAGGAAGGGGAGAGGAGGTAGCCAGCTGCCAATCTCCGAAGAGCATGACCTCTGACTTCCCGCAGTTAACTTTTGCCCCCGAAGCCCGGCCGAACTTCTCACAGGTCTGAAAGAGCGTGGAGACGGAACAGAAGATGGTGACGTCGTCCATGTACAACGAGCACTTGACCACGTGGTTCCCAGGTCCCGGTGCGTAGATCCCTCTAATCCCTGCATTCTGCCGGATAGACTCCACGAAGAGTTCTATGACATAAACAAAAAGAAGGGGTGAAAGAGGACAGCCTTGTCTGACCCCAGAGAGAACCGGAAAGGGGTCAGTCTTCCAGCCGTTCACCAACACCGAGCTGTGGATATCAAGGTACATTAGGCTGACATACTTACAGAACCCCGCACCCAGACCGAGTCTGCGGAGCGCCTTAGCCATGATAGAGTGAGAGACACGATCAAAGGCCTTCTCCTGGTCAAGGCTGACCAGGGCCGCGTGTGCACGGCGGTCTCCAATATAGTGCAATGTATCTCTCACCATGGCCAGGCTATCCGCAATCCTACGGCCTGGAATGCCGCAGGTTTGTTCGGGGTGCATGATTCTGCTGATGACAGCCTTCAGTCGAGTCGCCAACACCTTCGCCAGGATCTTGTAGTCCACGTTGAGGAGAGAGATGGGTCACCAATTCTTCAGCTCACACCTGTCCTCCTTCTGCTTGTACAGGATCGTGACCAAACCTTCCCTCAGCGACGGCGGCATAGTACCCCCCACCACCATCTCCTTGTACAGGTCCTTCAGGTCCGGGCAAATGAGGTTGCCCAGCGCTATGTAGAGCTCCGCTGGGAGGCCATCACTGCCCGGGGTCCTTCCGGCCCTAAAGGATTTAGAGGCAGAGAGCACCTTTTCCGCCGTCAGAGGGGCATCGAGAGCCTCGGCACCTGCAGGATCAAGAATGTTAGTGATACCTGACAGGAACTCCTCGGCTGTGTCGTCATCTGTGGGCTTCAGGGAGTAGAGGTCGCGGTAGTAGTCATGGACGACTCCCATCACTTCCCCCTTCCCTCGTCGGATGTTGCCGTCCGCGTCCTTCATCTCTGTCACAGGCGTGTGGCCAGCGTGGAGTTTCCTGAAAAAGAACGAGTTACACTTCTCACCCTTCTCCAGTGTCTCCACCTTGGAACGGAAGATGACGTGCTGAGCCTCCTCCTCAAAGTGCCTTTTCAGACCCCTCTTGGCCTCAGCGAGCATGTCCCTGACGTCCCAGCCGTAGCGTTCGAGGTCCATCAGTGAGTTGGCTGGCGCTGCATCCCCTTGAGGTCCCTCTTGCGCTGTGATGCCTGCTGGCGTCCCTTCGCCTGGAAGAAATGACGGATTTGGAGTTTAACATATTCCCACCACTCTGAGGCAGTCCTGAAAAAGAAGCGGTCGTTACGCCAACTCAAGTACGCATCTCTAAGCTCCTCCAGCGACCCCTCATTTTCCAGCAAAGCGCAGTTCAACTTCCAGGAACCTGGGCCAGGAGGAAAACCGTGGCCCAGAGTACCCTCAAAGAGAATGCCTCTGTGGTCAGAGAAGAAGCAGGGGATCATAGAGTGCCTTACCTGGGTGACTGATCGAGAGGTGAACACAAAGTCAATCCTGGAGCGCTGCGAGCCATCCGTGCGGCACCAGGTATAATTAACTGATGCTGGCCCCATGGAACCCATAGCGTCCCAAAGAGAGGCTTCGGACACCTTCTCGATCAGTAGCTTTGACGTCACGTCCAACTTTGCAGATGTCGAGGAGCTTCGTCCGTCCGCTTCGACAGGGCAGTTGAAATCCCCCGGCAATACCACTGCCCTGGTGGTGACGAGCTGAGTGCGCAGGACCTGGAAATGCTCCAGTCGCTTGGCCTACATGGGGGAAGCGTACACGTTGATGAGCCTGAGAGGCTCTCCCACCCAGGTGCCGTCGATGACCGCAAGACGGCCACCGACGAGCTCCTGGACGGATTCAACAGTGAAGGCATTCCCCCTAATGAGGACAGCAATACCTGCGGACTTACAGTCGCCCCCACCAAACCAGTAGGATGGACCGTGGCTCCACTCCCTGCACAGGTGATGGTATGATCTGGAAGAAGGAAGGGAACACTCCTGCAACATAATAACGTTTATACTGGGCATGGAAGCAAAAAAAGCAAGCACAGTCTGACGTCTCCTCTTCTCTCTCACGCTTCGCACGTTAATGGAAAGAAAGTTAATTCCTGCCATGGTGAAAAGGTAAAAGGGTTAAGTTAACAGTCAGAACGATACAGGCTAGTTACCACTCCCATCGCTGATGTCTGGGCCCAGCTCCGGTGTCCCGAGGCTGAGGCCGCACATTTCCTCCAGCTGCTGGACAGTGAGGGCCACCGCGCTCGCAGGTCCTTCCCCAACCAGGACGGCCGCGATGTCGTCATCCAACTCCGCGACGTTCTCCTGGGAGGGCTCGTCCACGATCTGGCAGACCCTCCTCTCCAGCTCGGTGGCCTAAGGGATGGGGTCCCTGTGGTCATCCGCCTCAATAGCATCCTCTGCGACCTCAATGGCGATCTTCTTGGAGGGATCGTCGCTGGGATCTTCTCTCTCCTTCCTCTTCTTGGGCTGTTTGGGCGGCTCTTGGACGACAAGAGGTCGAGAGGGGAGGGGGGGGAGTCCTCCATAGACAGTACCGAGGTAGCTGGAGGGGGGTCGGTTAGTGCTACCTCGGTGGGAGGGAGGGTGGGGATTTGGGTACTAACGAGGGTGTCCACCAAGGTTGTGGAGGCTACGGGGAGGGAAACCTCGGTGGAGGTAGGGGGGGGAGACGATCTCTTACCGTTACCCTTTGCCGGTGCCTTCTTCTTCTTCCCTTTGTCTGGACCCGGTTTCTTCTCTGTGGCCGCCTGGGCTCTAGCCTGGGACCCGGAGGGTCCGGCCTGAGCCGCTGGGGCCTTGGAGGCCTTCGCCGGTCCCGCCTTGGCCCCGGCAGAAACCACGGTGGTAGGGGGCTGTTTGGCCACGGAAGCCCAGGTTCCCAGCTTACAGTCCTTGTAGACGTGGTCCGCCAGTCCACACAGGTTGCAGGTCTTTGCCTTCGGACAGTCCTTGGTCTCATGGCCTCCCACTCGGCAATTCCTGCAGGCGTCAGCTTTGCAGTCCTTCCCTTCGTGCCCCTTCTTTCTGCATTTCCGGCAGGTCTGCGGTAGGTCTGGGTAGAAGATCAGACCGGTGCTGTTACCTAGAGAAAAAGACTGAGGGAGATGCCTTACCTGCTTGGTGCTGCTGTCTCTTCCCAGCTTGACCACTGCCGACCACTTTCCAGTCCAGTAGCCCGCCTTGTTGAGTATGTGAGAGGGGTCCCGCAGTACCGTACAGAAGCGGCTCAGGAACAGGGCGATGTCTCTGCCTGGGGTGTGCGGGTTCCTCATTGTTACCGTGATCCACCTCTCATCCATCTGGTCAGGACATCTGCCCAGAAAGTCTGCGAAGGGGGACTCCGGTGCCACCGATTTGACCGCCTCCCAGTAGTGGCGGCAGATCTCCATGCTGGCGAAGGTCACGTAGAATAATCCCGTGACGCAGCTCTGGATGCTCAGGGTCTCGGAGGCCAAGAAATCCTGGTCTGCCAGCATCTTCTGGCAGAAGACGTCCTTGGTCAGGTCTGGGCGCCTCCCGTCTACCTCCTTCAGCTTAAGGACCACAGTCTGCCGCATCCAGGGCTCCAAGGCTGGAGGCCCCTGTTTTGGCCGACTGGGTCCACTAGGCTCGGAGGAGGCTTCAGGGCTGGCGGCACCGGTTGCTGTCTTCTTTCCGGCGTCTTCCTGTGGAGCAGCAGCGGCAGCCATGATCTCCTGGGTAGTCGCCATCTTCTCCGTCTTCTCCTGGAGAATCTTCTTTAGCTCCAACGTTGCTCGGTCGTCTTCAGCTGCTGCTCCTCGTCGTCCATGTGTTCTGTCACTCGTCGACAAGGGGCTCGCCTTCTCGACCTCGAACTGGTCGGATTCAAGGGTTCTCTGGTATCAGATAAACTGATAAGAACAGATACTAAACTTGATCTTAGCCAAAAGGCCGAGAAGCGGACAAGTATCATATTGTCCTGTATAAATTCTGCAGGCATTGTCCAATTCTGCATGATGTGCACAGTGCTCTACAACCCCCACTGAGTGCATACATTGCTCAGTTCATACATTACTTAGTCTATACAGTGCCCAGAATGCTATACATTGTCCATACAGTGCCCAGAATGTTATACATTGTCCATACAGTGCCCAGAATGTTATACATTGTCCATACAGTGCCCATAATGTTATACATTGTCCATACAGTGCCCAGAATGCTATACATTGTCCATACAGTGCCCAGAATGCTATACATTGTCCATACAGTGCCCAGAATGCTATACATTGTCCATACAGTGCCCAGAATGCTATACATTGTCCATACAGTGCCCCGAATGCTATACATTGTCCATACAGTGCCCAGAATGCTATACATGTCCATACAGTGCCCAGAATGTTATACATTGTCCATACAGTGCCCAGAATGTTATACATTGTCCATACAGTGCCCAGAATGCTATACATTGTCCATACAGTGCCCAGAATGCTATACATTGTCCATACAGTGCCCAGAATGCTATACATTGTCCATACAGTGCCCAGAATGCTATACATTGTCCATACAGTGCCCAGAATGTTTTACATTGTCCATACAGTGCCCAGAATGCTATACATTGTCCATACAGTGCCCAGAATGCTATACATTGTCCATACAGTGCCCAGAATGCTATACATTGTCCATACAGTGCCCAGAATGCTATACATTGTCCATACAGTGCCCAGAATGTTTTACATTGTCCATACAGTGCCCAGAATGCTATACATTGTCCAGATAGAGCCAAACAAATCATTACTTGATACAGTTAGATCAGTGGACAAATACCGCCAGTGCGACAGAGCACACACTGCTATAAGGCGCTATTCACATTACCAATATGCTCAGGCTAGTGCTACCTGTGATCTATAAAAAAGTAGAGCAGGGTAGATTGGAAACATGGCTCCATTTCAATGGGTCTCTGAAATAAACAGGATGCCACACTGGTGCTGTTCCACTTGCGACTAAACATGGCTATAGATCAGCGCAAGCATAGAGCAATAGATATAGTAGAATATTGTCCAATCACGTACAACACAGCAATTTATCAATCCCTCTACGTCAGTTTTTTCATTTGGGAATGCCTAGCCCAACATACTCACTATAACCTATGTCAGTTTTCTGGTATGAGTTATAAAAAGAATGTACGTCAGTTCCCAACTAGCAAAGATCTCCATTCTGGTGCTGGGACGTCCAACTGATTTATGAAGAGGCTCTTCAACCATCACCTGTTCCCTGCGCCATATAGGGCCTTTATAGAGACTGGCCGCAAAATAACGCGGCGTATACGCTCCTAACTCCCATTGAAATGAATGGGAGCATTTTGAGCGCGCAATCTGCTGACACGTGTATATGTGCCAGATTGCGCCCCACATTACATCGTGTGAATGCACCCTTATACTGATACTGCTATAGACACACTCCAAACTAGAGGGATTTTCCAGCTCTTCCTGGAGACTCCCAGTCATTCCTGGGAGAGTTGGCAAGTATAACTATAAGGTACGATTAATGTAAGGGGGAATTCAGAAGCCAGTGTGTGGTTTGGGTAAGATGGATGTAAAGTTGTGGAAGTGCAATAGCAACTCTGGACACTCATGCTTTTGAAGTAGCATTTAGTATTTCTATTTAAATACTTTGGGATGAAAGTATTTAGTATTTGTATTTACACGTGTCAGCAGATTGCGCGCTCAAAATGCTGTGAATGTGAATAGCGCCTTATAGCAGTGTGTGCTCTGTCGCACTGGCGGTATTTGTCCACTGATCTAACTGTATCAAGTAATGATTTGTTTGGCTCTATCTGGACAATGTATAGCATTCTGGGCACTGTATGGACAATGTATAGCATTCTGGGCACTGTATGGACAATGTATAGCATTCTGGGCACTGTATGGACAATGTATAGCATTCTGGGCACTGTATGGACAATGTATAGCATTCTGGGCACTGTATGGACAATGTATAGCATTCCGGGCACTGTATGGACAATGTATAACATTCTGGGCACTGTGTGGACAATGTATAACATTCTGGTCACTTTATGGACAATGTATAGCATTCTGGGCACTGTATGGACAATGTATAGCATTCTGGGCACTGTATGGACAATGTATAACATTCTGGGCACTGTATGGACATGTATAGCATTCTGGGCACTGTATGGACAATGTATAGCATTCCGGGCACTGTATGGACAATGTATAGCATTCTGGGCACTGTATGGACAATGTGTAGCATTCTGGGCACTGTATGGACAATGTATAACATTCTGGGCACTGTATGGTCAATGTATAGCATTCTGGGCACTGTATGGACAATGTATAGCATTCTGGGCACTGTATGGACAATGTATAGCATTCTGGTCACTTTATGGACAATGTATAGCATTCTGGGCACTGTATGGACAATGTATAGCATTCTGGTCACTGTATGGACAATGTATAGCATTCTGGGCACTGTATGGACAATGTATAGCATTCTGGGCACTGTATGGACAATGTATAGCATTCTGGGCACTGTATGGACAATGTATAGCATTCTGGGCACTGTATGGACAATGTATAGCATTCCGGGCACTGCATGGACAATGTATAACATTCTGGGCACTGTGTGGACAATGTATAACATTCTGGTCACTTTATGGACAATGTATAGCATTCTGGGCACTGTATGGACAATGTATAGCATTCTGGGCACTGTATGGACAATGTATAACATTCTGGGCACTGTATGGACATGTATAGCATTCTGGGCACTGTATGGACAATGTATAGCATTCCGGGCACTGTATGGACAATGTATAGCATTCTGGGCACTGTATGGACAATGTGTAGCATTCTGGGCACTGTATGGACAATGTATAACATTCTGGGCACTGTATGGTCAATGTATAGCATTCTGGGCACTGTATGGACAATGTATAGCATTCTGGGCACTGTATGGACAATGTATAGCATTCTGGTCACTTTATGGACAATGTATAGCATTCTGGGCACTGTATGGACAATGTATAGCATTCTGGTCACTGTATGGACAATGTATAGCATTCTGGGCACTGTATGGACAATGTATAGCATTCTGGGCACTGTATGGACAATGTATAACATTCTGGGCACTGTATGGACAATGTATAGCATTCTGGGCACTGTATGGACAATGTATAGCATTCCGGGCACTGTATGGACAATGTATAGCATTCCGGGCACTGTATGGACAATGTATAGCATTCTGGGCACTGTATGGACAATGTATAGCATTCTGGGCACTGTATGGACAATGTATAGCATTCTGGGCACTGTATGGACAATGTATAGCATTCTGGTCACTGTATGGACAATGTATAGCATTCTGGGCACTGTATGGACAATGTATAGCATTCTGGGCACTGTATGGACAATGTATAACATTCTGGGCACTGTATGGACAATGTATAGCATTCTGGGCACTGTATGGACAATGTATAGCATTCCGGGCACTGTATGGACAATGTATAACATTCTGGGCACTGTGTGGACAATGTATAACATTCTGGGCACTGTATGGACAATGTATAACATTCTGGGCACTGTATGGACAATGTATAACATTCTGGGCACTGTATGGACAATGTATAGCATTCTGGGCACTGTATGGACAATGTATAGCATTCTGGGCACTGTATGGACAATGTATAGCATTCTGGGCACTGTATGGACAATGTATAACATTCTGGGCACTGTATGGACAATGTATAGCATTCTGGGCACTGTATGGACAATGTATAGCATTCCGGGCACTGTATGGACAATGTATAACATTCTGGGCACTGTGTGGACAATGTATAACATTCTGGGCACTGTATGGACAATGTATAACATTCTGGGCACTGTATGGACAATGTATAACATTCTGGGTACTGTATGGACAATGTATAACATTCTGGGCACTGTATGGACAATGTATAGCATTCTGGGCACTGTATGGACAATGTATAGCATTCTGGGCACTGTATGGACAATGTATAACATTCTGGGCACTGTATGGACAATGTATAGCATTCTGGGCACTGTATGGACAATGTATAACATTCTGGGCACTGTATGGACAATGTATAGTATTCTGGGCACTGTATGGACAATGTATAACATTCTGGGCACTGTATGGACAATGTATAACATTCTGGGCACTGTATGGACAATGTATAACAATCTGGGCACTGTATGGACAATGTATAGCATTCTGGGCACTGTATGGACAATGTATAGCATTCTGGGCACTGCATGGACAATGTATAGCATTCTGGGCACTGTGTGGACAATGTATAGCATTCTGGGCACTGTATGGACAATGTATAACATTCTGGGCACCGTATGGACAATGTATAGCATTCTGGGCACTGTATGGACAATGTATAGCATTCTGGGCACTGTATGGACAATGTATAACATTCTGGGCACTGTATGGACAATGTATAACATTCTGGGTACTGTATGGACAATGTATAGCATTCTGGGCACTGTATGGACAATGTATAACATTCTGGGCACTGTATGGACAATGTGTAGCATTCTGGGCACTGTATGGACAATGTATAACATTCTGAGCACTGTATGGACAATGTATAGCATTCTGGACACTGTATGGACAATGTATAACATTCTGGGCACTGTATGGACAATGTGTAGCATTCTGGGCACTGTATGAACAATGTATAACATTCTGGGCACTGTATGGACAATGTATAGAATTCTGGGAACTGTATGGACAATGTATAACATTCTGGGCACTGTATGGACAATGTGTAGCATTCTGGGCACTGTATGGACAATGTATAACATTCTGGGCACTGTATGGACAATGTATAGCATTCTGGGAACTGTATGGACAATGTATAACATTCTGGGTACTGTATGGACAATGTATAACATTCTGGGCACTGTATGGACAATGTATAACATTCTGGGCACTGTATGGACAATGTATAGCATTCTGGGAACTGTATGGACAATGTATAACATTCTGGGTACTGTATGGACAATGTGTAGCATTCTGGGCACTGTATGAACAATGTATAACATTCTGGGCACTGTATGGACAATGTATAGAATTCTGGGAACTGTATGGACAATGTATAACATTCTGGGCACTGTATGGACAATGTGTAGCATTCTGGGCACTGTATGGACAATGTATAACATTCTGGGCACTGTATGGACAATGTATAGCATTCTGGGAACTGTATGGACAATGTATAACATTCTGGGTACTGTATGGACAATGTATAACATTCTGGGCACTGTATGGACAATGTATAACATTCTGGGCACTGTATGGACAATGTATAGCATTCTGGGAACTGTATGGACAATGTATAACATTCTGGGTACTGTATGGACAATGTATAGCATTCTGGGCACTGTATGGACAATGTATAACATTCTGGGCACTGTATGGACAATGTATAGCATTCTGGGCACTGTATGGACTAAGTAATGTATGCACTCAATGGGGGGTGTAGAGCACTGTGCACACCATGCAGAATTGGACAATGCCTGCAGAATTTATGCAGGACAATATGACACTTGTCCGCTTCTCGGCCTTTTGGCTAAGACCAAGTGTAGCATACATTCTGTTCAGTGTTTGTGTGCTGCCAAGGGTCTTAGCCGGAGGTGCCCCGGGTACCCTCTACTCGGCCTTGCAGGGAAAGTCAGGTTTATAGCCTGGCTGGAACTGCATGCTGCTATAGGGTTTGAGGCTTAGTCCCGGGGCAACGAGGAGCGATCACCTGGATAATCTATTGATTTTCGCAGGCTTGGCTGAGACGGTGGTGGTGACCATGGAGCTAAAGAGGAAGAAGTTCTGCTTGCGGTTCTTCCCCAAGAAAGAGGCTTCCTTGGACGCTTGGGATGAGACGATGATGGCTAAAATCCTGATGGATGATCTGATGATGACCAGAGATGACGTCCTTGCGATGCAGTGGAATTCCGCCAGAGGTTCTTGTGATGTCACATTCAAGTCGGAGCTCCTATGCTCGGAGGCCTTCCGGAGGTGGAACGAAGGAGGTTTCGTTGGGATCAGGAACCGAGTGGCTTGCTTGACCTCCTTGCAAGGCGGATGGAGGACATTGGTGGTATCCATGGACGACCCGTTTGTGACGACTTTGGAAATTTTGAACTTTGTGAAGTTGTGCGCACCGGTATGCAGATTCAAGAAAGACTTGTTGAACAAGGTTGGTTTTTGGACTGGCAGAAAGAGGTTCTCCGTCTGGATTAAAGAGGAGGACCTAAGCCGGTTTGATGGGGACATTGAGTTCGGTGCAAACACTGGATATTGTTATTGGGAGGGTCTTGGTAAAAGATCCTCCAGTATGGACAAAGTAAGGACTGATAAAGAAGAAACAAAGACTGATTGTAAGGACTTTGCTTTTGATTCAGGACCCAAGATGGGAAAAACAGAGACTGTGTGTGGGACTCAAAAAACAGAGCCTAGCTCTGAGGTTTCTCTTACAGATTCACCTTCAATGCGGAGGGTGGGGGAAGCTTTGTCTTATGGGGGGTTGTGTGAATTTAACACAGAAAAATGTTTGGAGGAGGTTGTACCATTTAAAAAAGTATGTAAAATGAAGGCAAAGGTAATTGAAATAATAAAGGTAGAAAAAGCAGAATATTGGGATGGGATAGAGGCAGATTACAAAAAGCCTAGTGAGGAAATGGAAGATGCTTTTTTGTTTAAAACAATTGAAGACCAGGATGCTTTGAGAGGGGAGTTAGAAAACTTTAATAAGGAAAGATATCATGCAATTAGGGAATTTCACCGTGATCATGAAGGTTTTTTTGATAGGTACTCAATTAATGACCCTTTGGCTAGGGTAGTATTAGATCAGACATGTTTGAGTGAGGTTCATATGACTACGTTATTTCTTCTTGCTATGCAGGGAGGATATCCAACAAGTGTTAAGGGAGAAAATCATGGAGGTAAATATAGGAAAAGTGCAGAAGCTCAGGAGGAAATGGAAAAGAGATCGAATCCATGGAATTAATATGTTGAAATATGAACATGTTGAAAAGTGCAGAATATGATGTGATATGTAAACAAGTATGTGTTTATGTGTAAATGATTTATTTTTGTATAAAATGTTAAGTTGATGTGTATTGATAAAATGTTAAATAAAGATGCTACCCTTTGTGGTAGATTTCAACTTAAAAAAAAATCTGTTCTTATCAGTTTATCTGATACCAGAGAACCCTCGAATCCAACCAGTTCGAGGTCGAGAAGGCGAGCCCCTTGTCGACAAGTGACAAAACACATGGACGACGAGGAGCAGCAGCTGAAGACGACCGAGCAACGTTGGAGCTAAAGAAGATTCTGCAGGAGAAGACGGAGAAGATGGCGACTACCCAGGAGATCATGGCTGCCACTGCTGCTCCACAGGAAGACGCTGGAAAGAAGACAGCAACCGGTGCCGCCAGTCCTGAAGCCTCCTCCGAGCCTATATCCCAATACAGTCCATTCACTTTAGGGGGGGTGGGGGGAACCGCCTGACATTTTCTGAAGCAAAAACTGCTCCAGAAAAAGCTCCAAAAAACATCTCAAGGTCAAAAAACCGCTTCCTAATTAGGAAGCAGCATATAATACTGTGTAGGGGCCACTGTGCAGTATATAATACTGTGGGGGAGCCACTGTGGAGCATATAATACTGTTTGGGAGCCAATGTGCAGTATATAATACTGTGTGGGGGTCACTATGGAACATATAATACTGTGTGGGGACCCTTCACTATTCACATCACATGCAGCTGTTATATATTATAAATATGGCCATAGGAAAGTTCTGGGTGATGTACAAGAGCGACATCAACAGGTCCTTTAATTATACCTTTCAAACAACTAGAGACACAGAGTATAAAAATTACATAACTTTATTAATAAATATCACATTAAACAGTACATCAACAAACAAGGGAGACACACATAGGGAAAAAGATAAATTTCCCCATAGAGTAGCGGAAGAATACCAAAAACCCTCCCACCAGTCAAAGGCTGAGTCAAACCCCAAACATGATATATAAAAGTGCAAGAACAAGAATCACAAAAAGAGGAATATAATCCCTAATTAAATACTTGATATTACACACCAATCATAGGCCAGGGGACTAAAATACACATGTCCTCACAAGAAAAGAGGCACCCCAAATAGGGTCACCTTAATACATACCCGTAGGTGTAGACATATTCTCTATAGGTACCAATATATTAATGGAGAAAGTAACACAGGGGACTCAGTCAGAGACTGGTAGGACCATGGGAAACGCCTGACGCGCGTTTCGCCTTCACTCGGCTTCGTCAGGAGGCTGGGCCACTGTGCAGTATATAATACTGTGGGGGAGCCACTGTGGAGCATATAATACTGTTTGGGAGCCAATGTGCAGTATATAATACTGTGTGGGGGTCACTATGGAACATATAATACTGTGTGGGGACCCTTCACTATTCACATCACATGCAGCTGTTATATATTATAAATATGGCCATAGGAAAGTTCTGGGTGATGTATAAGAGCGACATCAACAGGTCCTTTAATTAGTTAGATTCGGCACAGGATGTACACCAATGACATCACGGTGCGCCTGCACAGACAGCGGCAGTGAACACTGTAGCACAGAATTTTTTTCTATGTTTCATTTTCCCCAGCCTGCTCTGTGAGTTGTCCAATTCCTGGATAACCCCTTTATGTTCCATTTCAGAATGCAAAGGTTTAGTTTTACCATAAAGGCAATTCCTGGGCTTTCTAGGACCTGTTCATTTAGACCATTATCTTGGTGCTGTAAGACCACTAAGGGTCAGTATACTATAATTGTGCAAGATGAAATTCCTCATTAAGGCCAGGTCCCCACGATGCAAAGAACACTGCATTTTACAGTATGTGCAAAGTGAATGGGATTCTAGCTAATCCAATCCACAAATTGAAGAAAAAAATTGGCAGCATTTTTGAAAATCGCAGCATATCAAACAGTGGCGTAAATAGGAATGGCGGGGCCCCGTGGCGAACTTTTGACATGGGGACCCCCCCCCCCCCCGACCGTTACCGACGCCGAAGACCTCGACCGAACCCCTCCTACGCATTCCTGCGCGCTCTATTATGCCCCATAGTGGCCCCTTCACACAGTATTATACCCCATAGTGACCCCTGCACACAGTATTATCCCCCATAGTGCCCCCTGCACACAGTATTATCCCCCATAGTGGCCCCTGCACACAGTAGTATGCCCCATAGTGGCCCATGCACACAGTATTATATCCCATAGTGGCCCCTACACACAGTATTATCCCCCATAGTGGCCCCTGCACACAGTATTATCCCCCATAGTGGCCCCTGCACACAGTAGTATGCCCCATAGTGGCCCATGCACACAGTATTATCCCCCATAGTGGCCCCTACACACAGTATTATCCCCCATAGTGGCTCCTGCACACAGTATTATCCCCCATAGTGGCCTCTGCACTCAGTATTATGCTCCATTGTTGACACCCATAAACAATTATTATACTCTGGGGTTTCAGACCCCAGAGTATAATAATCGGAGACCCAGGGGGAGAAAAACATAAAAAATACTGTGTTACTCACCTATCTCCCGTCTCCTACGCTGTCGGCCTCCGCAGTAGTCGATCTTCAATGACGTCAGACGTCACATGACCTGGGACGCAGGCCAGGTCATGAGACGTCAGTCGACTAGGCCGAAGTCTGCAAGGATCGTGGAGATGTAAGTAACAGTGTTTTTTATGTTTCTTACCTCTCCCGGTCCGCCAATCATTATATTCGGGGGTCCAAAAAGACCCCCGAGTATAATGATAGCAGCGGTAGCGGCTGTCACTGGGCCCCTAATGTCCCGGGCCCTGTGGCAGCTGCCTCTGCTGCTATGGTGGGAGTTACGCCACTGATATCAATTATATATACGGAAACAATAACGTTTTCCACATAGGTATAGCAGGGGCAGAAAGTCCACAGCGGATAACTCTGCGAAATCACAAAAAAAAAAAAAAAAAAAAGCTACAGTTACTGTTGCAGATTTTGCTCTGGCTTTTTGAGCCAAACCCAGAGTGGAGTAAACGCACGCTCATTTTGGCAGAATACACGTGTAAAGAATACACGTGTAAAAATAAGACTCCCATTGACTTCAATGATAATTTTTACATGTGTGAAAAACGCGCCAGAAAATGTGACGCATATTCTTTACACGTGTATTCTGCCAAAATGAGCGCGCGTTTACTCCATGTGAATGGACCCTCTATGCGAAATATATAGTTAACACTTACACCTGTCTGTTCTATTCAATCCACTCCTGGCTTTGGCTCCAAAAACCACAGCAAAATTTACAACTTAGACTAAAAATTATTTGTGTTTAATATGTAGCTGGATGCTTTTGGGATCAATTGCCAGTTTGAACTGGTTTTAATATCCATCTAAAATGAGGATTCACAGATAGAAAAAACATGCTGTTTAACTTCATCACTGTATTCCTATCTATGCATCCGAAGAATCATTGCAGAGTGCAAATCCAAGAGTTAGCGACTGCTTAACCTGCCTCATCCTATTAGCATCAGGCTCAAAAACAATGGTAACCACAGATGCAAACTGCTGCTAAGCTAAAGACACCCCCGGAGCCATCAGCAAAGGGGGACATGACTTTGGGATGGGGGGACCAATAACTCCTGCAGTTTCTTCTTTGTGCAGTAGTTGAGTAGATTTATACAGACTGGGTCAGCTTTAAGAATATATCGGTGTATATTCAGCTTTAGTGTATATACAGCTGTAGGAGTATATATCTGTGTATGTTCTGCTGTAGGAGTGTATATCTGTATGTTCTGTGTAGGAGTATATATCTGTTGTAGGAGTATATATCTGTGTATGTTCTGCTTTAGTATATGGTGCTTAGTGTGTTACTGTAGGGAGGGAGGAGTTAGGAATAGATGTCACTTCCTGTCTCACCCATCTTGGGACATCCCATATCCAAAGTCATGTAATGTAGAAATGTCATATCATAACAGGCCTCAAACCAGATCTGCTAATGCTAATACATATTTGGCCTTTTTATAGTTCCCTACCTTCTCTATGGCTTTAGATCACTGGTCAGAGTTCACAAGGTTACGTTTGCTTAATATGGCTAAGCCCCCACATTGCAGAAGCACAGCTTTTTTTGTTGCAGATTTTGTTGCAGTTTTTGAGCCAAAGCCAGGAGTGGATTGAGCAGAAAGTAAAATGTATAAGAACTTCTATATATTTCCCATTGCTTTGTAGCCATTGCTGGATTTGGCTGCGTTTCCGCAATGTGGGGCATCAACCTAAATGTTTCAGCATGGAAACATAAGTTGCAGAGTAGAGATGGGGGAACCTCATGAGATTCATTTCGATGAGCAAGTTCTGTTGCTCGAGAGTTGTTTCGATGAGATGTTCTCTTTGATGAATAACTTGTTCGGCATCAATCAGAGGTGCTATTATTAAGCTCTGGGGTCTCTTTAGAGTATAAGTAAAGTTCCAGGGGGTGCAGCAACATAACATAACAAACAGTTATACTCACCCTGCTTTCCCTTCCTGAGCATCCGTGTGGGCCCCTGACATGCTTTCTTGGCCCCTGGATGATGTCACGTGCCCTGAGGTAACTGCCGAGACCAATGATTGGTCCTCAGTGGTCACATGGGGTGTGTTGATGACACTGGGTGTAATATTCTTTAGTGGGTGACAAAACCCAAACGTTTGGGGTTCTGATTTAGCCTAATGCTTTTGGAAAATTTGGGTTGAATCTAGTTCGCTTATCTCTATTACAGAGATATGGATACTAATATGAGAAAGAACAACCAAACAAGAGTACAACAGACACTCAGCATAAATGTCACTGATACTATGACACAAATTCAGTTTAAAATAGTAATATTTATTATTGAACAGTAAGTAAAATCACATACAAAAGAGAAAGGAGGATGCAGTACTCATACACGATAATGGAGTCGGCACAGCCGTGTCCACATAACTCCCTATAACAATCTCATAGGTATATAGCATGGGGATTCAACTCTTAGTAAAGTAGTATACATGTGGTACTATACTATAGTCCATAAACAACATGAAATATACATATACATAGAAATTGTACTAGCAGAGTTGCACAATAGCCCATGCCAAAGGGTAAGTATGCATGTATACATAAAGTCCTACAAGTCATCAAAGTCCATATATAAGATGTAATGCTTTACCCATAATAGTATACACAGGTAAAGGGAGAGTAGAGGACACAGGTGTAAGCGCCGGCGCCCACCCTTTGAGTGCTTTGAGTACAGACACGCCCCCCTTTTTATTATTTCTATATCCCTCTGTTGCTATGTTGTTTGTATTGTAATATGAGAAAGGATGTGACTAGAAGTATTGGAGCAGCAGTAAGAGCCAAAGTAAGCTGCTTACTCCATATTTTATCCCTATTCATTTAATTTGGTGCCATATTGTGCTGTATGTTCCAAGCATCTTTAAGAACTGGATTACACAAACTACAGTATTGGTAGTACCCAGGGCCTTACCTCTAATGAGGCGAGGTGAGGTGGCGGCCTCAGGCGGCACACCGGAGGGGGCGGCAGTTGCAACAATTTTTTTCTAAATTAGCACAGGAGAGGGCCTATTATGCCCCACAGCGGCCCCCTGCAACCTCTATCATGCCACGTAGTCTATTGTGACAAATTGTGTCTATAGGGAAGAGACAGGAAATGTGGGAAGATGTCTCCTGTATGTATTACTGTATAAAACATTGCTGCATTGTACTCACTGTAATGTTACCTCCCCCCCCCCCGCCTGAGACGGACAACCAAAAGATAAACAACCCCCCCCCCCCCCCCCCCGGAATTCAGTCCAGAGAGGGGAGGGGGTGTCTTTTGATTGTCCGCCTCAGGCAGCAGAGAGGCTAGGTTCACCACTGATAGTACCTCAATATGCAGGCAAGGATGTGAGACTGAATTCCACTTTAACCTCTTCTATATCAAGCCTGCTTCTCTAGTCCAGGGCCAGACATGTTTTCAGGTTTTTTCATACATGCAGTTTTGAGGGCTATAACATTTTTTTTTTTCATTCAGATTGTTCAACTAAGTTTTGCTTCTGTTTTTGGTGACAAATAAGACTTTATTTTATTTTATATTTTCATGTTTTTTTTCTTTTTATATACAGGAAACATAAAACAAATAAAGGAGGAGAAAACGTTTTTCTTTTTCACATTTTTGCACTTTTTTTTCACAACAAAATTTTTTTTTTAAGGCTAAGGTTCCATGTTGTGGAAACAGCGTCTTATGTTGCAGATTTTGTTTTGGTTTTTTGAGCCCCACGTTGTGAAAACACTGCATTTTACACTATCTGCAATGTGGATGGAAGTCTGGCTAATCCTGTCCACACATCAAAGAAAAAAATGTGCAGTGGAAAAGCTGCAGCATGTGAATTATACCTATGGAAACGCTGGTGCTTTCCGTATAAGTGTAATAGGGGCAAAAAGTCCCCAGAGGAACACTTTCTTTTTTGTACTTTGGACTCACTCCTGGTATTGGATTATAAATTCTGGTGCAAAATACTAATGAAAGTACTTCTGTATGAAAGTGGCTTTATTGTATTTTGCTTATGTAGCTATGCAGTTTGAAAGCACTAGGTGGCAGCATTACATCACGCTACACATCACATGAAGGAAAATGAACGCGTTATACGCATTAGGTTTTATGGTGTATACTACAGTACCTTCATGCTGATAATGTAAATAGACGGTGTTACTGTAATAACCCAATGGTTAAGGAAAATGACAGGACACAATTCAGGCTCCACTCAGTGTAGTGAAACAAAAGTCTTTTATTTAACTGCTTCCAGGACAGAGGTACCAGCTTCACCCATCAACCGCTTTTTTCGATTTTCTTTTTTGACTCCCTGCTTTCCTTGAGCCATAATTTTTTTTTTATTGTTCTACTAACAGCTATGTGAGCATTTTATTTTTGCAGGACAAATTTTACTTTGTAATGGTGTCGTATAATATTCCTTACAACATACTGGGAAGCTGGAAAAACTTCAGAATTGGGTGCAGAAAAACTGAAACTTTCTTAGGGGCTCCTTTGTTCACTGTGCAGCTAAAATGACATGTTACCTGCATTAAATAATTGCAGCAGCAGTAGCAAATCTGGGGATTATCCCACAAATTGCACAGCAGAAATCCCTCTCCAGGCAAAAGGGTTTGCAATAGAAAAAACAATCCGGTCTGTCAGCAACTTGTATGGATGGAAAATGTCCTTTTATTGGAAAAAGCAGTACACCACGTATCGATCTACACTGGCACTTGAGAAAGGTCCCAGTGTGGACCGATACGTGATGTATTGCTTTTTTCAATAAAAGGACATTTTCCATCCATACAAATTGCTGACAGACCAGATTTTTTTTTATATATACAGTATATATAAAAAAAATCTGGTGTACTGCTATATATATATATATATATATATATATATATATATATATATATATATATATATATATATGATCCTTTCCAGGCTTGGAAACAGACCAGCAGAGCTCTGTAAGTAGCACAGGTGTGCTGGTTAGAGAGGAGAGAGACTGAAAGACTGACACAGTCAACCAGCCTGAGAAAAGCTCTGCCAAAAGGACGCTGTTAGGGTGCATGCACACTACGTAACGCCGGGCGTGTATGAGAGCCGTACACGCCGGCGTTACAGCAGGGCTGCCGAACACTTCCCATTCACTTCAATGGGAGCGCTCGTAACAGCGGCGTTTACGAGCGCTCCCATTGAAGTGAATGGGAAGTGTTCGGCAGCCCTGCTGTAATGCCGGCGTGTACGGCTCTCATACACGCCCGGCGTTACGTAGTGTGCATGCACCCTTAAAGTGTAGGGTATGTGTACCACTTGTTTCCAAAAGGAAACAGATTCCCAGGGACAGAAATACTGATTTGGCAATTAAATCCACATTATGATTAAAAGACTTTATAACTGAGTCGTTCATGATGTTAAGGATGCTGCCCTCTATAGGGTGGCGTACAGAGTGCACTCTTCTCCTAATTACATCCTGGAGAATAGATTTGCATATTTTTTACCCAGAATCCCTAGCGGAGCAGGAATGACTTGTAAGTCTCCGTACTGCCTATGTAGGCAAACACTCTCCCTGATGTGTACGATTGTCCCCTGACCCTGGTCTATAGTCTCTCACTTGTTTCCTTGTAAACCCTGTTTTGTTAGGAGGTCAGCAGTAGACTGACCCCCTGGTTAGTGAGGGAAGAAATTGTTTAGTAAGCCGCTGGACAAGCGTAGGTCTTTATTTTCATTTGTTTGTTTTGACATGCTGAGCTGCACTACCTGTACCTGTGAGCTTGTCTGCTGCAATAAAGACCGCTTTTGGGAAAGAAACCAGAGCTTCTGAATCCCCCGTACATCACAATATATATATACTAGCAGGAGGACCCGGCTTTGCACGGGTATATTTCATTTTTTGTTTGTGTAGTGGCTCCATAAGAATTGTCCAGTTTTGCACTGGTGCATTTTGTATATCATTTGTGTGTTTCCATAAGCATCTCAATTCGGATATCAGTAAAAAACCTGCAATCGTTTTGTTATGGAGACCTGGAGTAAAGCTGCGTGTATGTGACCTTGTGTAACAGTGTCATCCACAGCGCCCTGCCCCTTTAAAGCTGACATAAGGCAGTGAAGAAAAATGGCTGGGTTACTATGGAAGCCTGGAATAAAACTCTAATATGTGGTACTCTATACAGAGCCATGTATCTAATCCTCCGGGGTGTGGTATTGTGTGCAGTGGTGTGTATCTAATCCTCTGGCATGTGGAATTGAGTGAAGACGCGTGTATCTAATCCTCTGGTGCTTGGTGCTGTGTGCAGACATGCGTATTTAATCCTCCAGCATGTGGTGCTGTGTGCAGATGCGCATATCTAATCCCCTGGCGTGTGATACTGTGTGCTGACTTGTGTATCTAATCCTCCAGCATGTGGTATTGTGTGTAGATGCGCGTATTTAATCCTCCAGTGTGTGGTACTGTGTGCAAACGTGCGTATT
This sequence comes from Leptodactylus fuscus, assembly GCF_031893055.1. NCBI lineage: Eukaryota > Metazoa > Chordata > Amphibia > Anura > Leptodactylidae > Leptodactylus > Leptodactylus fuscus. The sequence continues at coordinate 170,146,858 of NC_134269.1, read as the reverse complement.
TAATCCTTTGACGTGTGGTACTGTGTGCAGACGCGTGTGTCTAACCCTCCCCGTGTGGTATTGTGCTCAGTAGTGTTTATCTAATGCTTCGGTATGTGGTATTGTGTGCAGTGGTACGTATCTAATCCTCCAGTGTGTGGTGCTGTGTGCTGACATGCGTATCTAATCATCTGGCATGTGGTACTGTATGCATACATGTGTATCTAACCTTCCCCATGTTGTATTGTGTGCAGTAGTGCATATCTAATCCCCTGCCGTGTGGTATTGTTTGCAGGGGTGCGTACCTAATCCTCCATTGTGTGGTATTGTGTAAAGACGTGCATATCTAATCCTCCAGCATGTGGAACTGTGCGCAGACGATTGTATATAATCCTGCAGGATGTGGAACTGTGTACAGACGTGCGTATCTAATTCTGCAGCACGTGGTACTGTGTAGAGACGTGCATATCTAATCCTGTGGCATGTTTAACTGTGTATAGATGCACGTATGTATGTAAGGATTGGAGTCAGGGTCATGCGGTGCAAGATGACACAGCTAGGATGCAAAACTGTGCAACTAATGACAAAAGGGGTCGTAGGCCCTGTGGCTAGAACTATGCTGTTATATCCTGAAATGTGCGGAATCTGTCCGGTTTACCGTCAAAACGGTCAGGCAGGAGCATTTTAGGATCCTGACGGGTATTAAGCATAGGAAAAACTGGCGTTTGAATAGAAGAACCTGCAGCGGCTGATGCTGGATCAGGCAAAGCATCCAGACGCTGTGAGACTTGGTTAATTAACCCAGCCATGCCCTGCACTTGCCTTGACAGCTCGTCCAGGCGGTCAGTTACGGAGCGTTCGGCATCCATACTAAACCGCCGGGCGGCCTGCCTAGGGTAAGGGCCAGCCATTATGTAAGGATTGGAGTCAGGGTCAGGCGGTGCAAGATGACACAGCTAGGATGCAAAACTGTGCAACTAATGACAAAAGAGGTCGTAGGCCCTGTGGCTAGAACTATGCTGTTATATCTGAGGTGAGGCAGACCAATGCACTCCCTAATTGAAGTGCGCCTGCTGTGACTCCTACGCTACTGTCCTGGAGGCTAGGGTGAAGGAAGAGGAAGCCCTGAAAGTGCTAGGGGCTGGAGTAACGAGGGTCATGCCTAAGCAGAAAGCACAGTGTAAAATGCAATGCAAAACAAAAGACTAAATAGAATGGAACCAGGGCGGACAACAAGTCCCAGCGAAAACACAATAGAGTAGGCGAGGTCGGACGAGCAAAGGGTTAAACCAGGATATCAGAATAAAGATCCAAATCAGAAGACAAAGAACAGTCAAATACGAGCCGGGTACACTGCACTAATACACAGACTGAAAGAAACACAGACAGGATAACTGACAGAGCAGGAGACTGGGGAACACAAAGTGAATGGCTGGCAAGGATACAAACCTGGGTGGGGTTTAAATAACAGCAGAGAAAAACACACCCAAAACCTATGATGGCTAATGGCATAGAGTCCTGAGAGTAGGGAAAAGATTTAACCCCTAATGACCTAAGCACAACCAACAGTACTCTTAACACGTCTCCAGGGGAGGCGCCGCGCAGCAAGGAGACCGCGGCGACTCCGTGTCCTGACAATGTAATCCTCTGGCGTGTAAAACTGTGTGAAGACACGCATATCTAATCCTCCGGCATGTGGAATTGTGTGTAGATGTGCGTATCTAATCCTGTGGCGTGTGTAACTGTGTGCTTTGGTGCGTATCCAATCCTACAGTGTGTGGTATTGTGTGCACATAGTTAATCCTGTGGCGTGTGGAACTGTGTGCAGATGTGTGTATCTAATCCTCCTGCATGTGGTACTGTGTGAAGACGTGCATATCTAATCCTCCAGCATGTGGTACTATGTGCAGACGTACATATCTAATCCTCCGGCTGGTGTGTGGTACTGTATGAAGACGCATGTATCTAATCCTCTGGCATATGATACTGTGTGCTGACTTGTGTATTTAATCCTCTGGCGTGTGGTACTTTGTGCAGATGCACATATCTAATCCTCTGGCATGTGGTACTGTGTGCTGACTTGTGAACCTAATCCTCCAGCGAGTGGTGCTGTGTGTAGACGCGTGTATCTAATCTTCTGGCATGTGGAACTGTGTACAGACGCACTTATCTAATCTTCCGGCATGTGTTACTGTGTGCTGACATGAATATCTAATATTCTGACATGTGGTACTGTGTGCAGACGCGTGTATGTAACCCTCCCCGTGTGGTATTGTGTGCAGACGTGCATATCTAATCCTCCATTGTGTGGTATTGTGTGCAGATACACGTCTCTAATCCTCCAGCATGTGGTGTTGTGTGCAATGGTGCATATGTAATCCTCCGGCATGTGGTATTGTGTGCAGTGGTGTGTATCCAATCCTCCGGCGTGTGGTATTGTGTGCAGTGGCGTGTATCTAATCTTCTGGCGTGTGATATTGTGTGAAGATGTGTGTATCTAATCCTCCAGCTTGTGGTACTGTGTGCAGATGTGTGTATCTAATCCTCTGGCCGGTGTGTGGTACTGTGTGAAGATGCGCATATTTAATCCTCTGGTGTGTGATACTATGTGCTGACTTGTGTATCGAATCCTTTGGCATGTGGACCTGCTTGCAGACGCGCATTTCTAAACCTTTGGCATGTGGAACTGTGGGCAGACACGTTAATCTAATCCTCTGGCATGTGATACTGTGTGCTGACCTATGTATCTAATCCTCCAGCATGTGGTACTTTGTGCAGACGCATGTATCTAATCCTCTGGCATGTGGAACTGTGTGCAGACATGCGTATCTAATCTTTCGGCTTGTGGAACTGTGTGCAGATGCGCGTATCTAATCCTCTGACATGTGATACTGTGTACTGACCTTTGTATCTAATCCTCTGATGCGTGTATCTCAGCTTGGATATCAGTGTTGAATTGTACATGTGGAGTGACCGTGTGTATGGCAGTTGGAATATGAGTGAAAGACTTGCAAGTTTATTTTGGCTAATGGGGGGTGTCCGCGTCGTCTTCCGGCCTGGCTTTCAATCTTCTACGCATGCGCAGTCAGCTCTGCCAAGTGCTCTTTGAGCGTTGGGGCCCACCCCCAGTGCAGCAAGAGAACTCATTTGCATAAAGACGGAAAACTGAATATCTACCGAACAGTGGCGTGGAGAAGACATCTAAAGGCAGAAGAAGAATAGCCTTTCTTAAGGCTATTCCTATGTGTTAGTTAGAAAAAAAGGGATTCTAATGATATGATCCCTTTAAACTCTAAGTTTGTATCCACTGTTTGCCATTCATTTTTCCATAGACAAACATGTTGCATTCACTTTCACATAACTTTGGCTGTGTTTGCCTTAGAGAGCCAGAAATTGCATAGATTCCTAGGAGCCCTAAGATTATTTTACCCTATGTTTGAAGCCAGTGTCAAGTGTGGTTCATACTAAACTTGTTCTACCTGAAACAAATCGGGCATCCAAGCCCCCCGAACCTAAATAAAAACGAATCTTTGGAGGGTCATCTAATGTTTATGTTCATGAAAAAACCCCTTTAAGACCTGCTAAGGACTGGATGGTTTGATTTTATGTCCTGATACGTAAAACTATATAATTCTAAGAGGGTGTACTTTGTTTTTCTCTTGACTGCACTTCTTTGCTTGCCCACTAATAGAGAAAATAAGATTAGTTTAATATTTTATTGGGAAATAGAACATTGTTGCCTCCAGGGAAATACTAACACTACTTAGTTGTATTAACTTATTTAATCTTAATAATTTATCTGATGTCTGTTTCAACTTAAAAGCTTCAGACACCTTCATTTTGTAGGATGAAGTACTGCAGTGTTTTATAGAAGCCGATGCATTCCTCTTACACAGCAACCAAAATCTTTAAGGTGATGAAAGAAAGGCTTATAATTATAGCTGTCTGACCTCATTAAACTGTAAGAAGGTGGATTTAATACAAGCCATCATCCTCTTGTTGTGAGGATATTTTGGCTTAGCATTCCTGAAGACTGTGTAATATTTCCATAACAACTTTATTTATATCTACAATTCAAGAGAGGTTTGTTAAAAACATTAATTATAGTATTTATTTGCCTAATTATACTATTGTAGCGAAGTCTTCTGCAAAACATCTAAGGCCTGGTTCACATCTGCATTCGGTATTCCGTTCAGGGAGTCCTCATGGGGACCCCTGAACGGAATACCGAACGCATTGGCAAGCGGTCCAAACTGGCTAGATATTTTGCGTGTTCTAGACCCTTTACAGTAGATGTTAGTGTTTAAGTAGATGACTGTCTAACCATATTTTATGACAGTAACATTATACTGCTTGTCTGGCACAGGTTTTATCCACTAAAGTGACTGTTTATATTTTTCACATTCTAAGCACAAATATATCTACTGTAGTGTCTGGTGTACTACAAAAGCTGGGTTAAAAGGGTTGTCCGATAATGGACATGTATCACCTTTACACACATCCCCTCTCCTTCTCACATAAGGAAAGGGTTTCAATGAATGTGTGATTGCACATATACCCTGCCACACCATTCTGTATTTATAGGATTGACAGAAACAGCTTTAGATATTTTTTCACAGACAGATTGTCCTAAGCCATTGGTTTGGTTTTTTGCATCTTGTCCCATTACTACTAGAGATGAGCGAGTAGTACTCGATCGAGTAGGTATTCGATCGAATACTACGGTATTCAAAATACTTGTACTAGATCGAGTACCACTCACTATTCAAATGTAAAAGTTCGATGCAGAACCAGCATTTATTGGCCGAATGCTATACAGTTGGCCAATCAACGCTGGTTCTTCTCCTACCTTTAGAAGTCTTCTCCGTGCAGCTTCCCCGCGGTGTCTTCCGGCTCTTCATTCACTCTGCCAGGCATCGGGCCTGGGCGGAGCTGACTGCACATATCCGCTTGTAGTGTGGGCATGCGCAGTCGGCTCTGCCCAGGCCCGATGCCTGGCAGAGTGAATGAAGAGCCAGAAGACGCCACGGGGACACTGCAAGGAGAAGACTGCTCGGAGTATCCAGCCTCACTCGTGGACTTGATAAGTATAATTTGATTGAACGTTGCCTACCCCTGAAACAAGCATTTTCCCCCCATAGACTATAATGGGGTTCGATATTCAATTCGAGTAGTCGAATATTGAGGGGCTACTCGAAACGAATATCGAACCTCGAACATTTTACTGTCCGCTCATCTCTAATTACTACATTTCTTTGTTATGTAATGAAAAAACATAACAATATTCAATTTGGAACTATTTTAAATATTGCTGTTGCAGACTTGTTAAGGTGCCCACTGCTGTTCTTTTAATTCCTTCCCAAAAAAGGTTCACTAGTGTTCTGGTGAGAAGGAGCGTCATGTAATGCAGTGGTTCTTATTGACTTGGCTTACACAACTACTCTGCCTTTATACAAGAGGTACTAGGTGATGGGAGCCTCTTACTGAGGATGTGTGACCACCGGCAATGAACACCTTAGGTGGACATTCTGAGAGAGATTCAAAAGATCATAAGAAATAGATCACGCATGGAACAACAATATCTAACGGAATAAGTATTATAAAATATAGTATTATTAAAATGTGTAACATTAGAGATGAGGTTGGATAAAGGTAGTGGTCTATCCAGTCCAATGTAAAACTCTACAGTGTTAATACTGATAAAACCAATAAATATGATTATTAAATAAATAAAACATAAAAAGCAGTCTTCCCATAAAGCATTATTTGGCAAGAGATACATGTGTGCTTCTGCTATTCAGCTGTAAAAGTTTTGCTATGTGAAGTTAAACCCAAGGGCACGGATTTCAAGTGGATTTATGCTTGGTAATAAAAGAAAGTAAAAAAGTCACGGCAGATGAAAACATAGCTTACAATTGCACTGATCAAATCCCATCACAAGGGTTTCACCTAGAGCATATATCACTTTTTAGTAAGCTATCCTGGTGTCTGCCTCAGATTTACTTGATTGACTATGTCAGTGTGATATGAATAAACGAGATGTACTTTACTGCGTAGGATTTATTACAATGCTTTATAAAGTACTACTGACCTGCCTTTACTTTTGGATATATTTTTCTTTTTATGAATGATTATTGTAATTATATACCATATATTTTTCTATTAATTAATTTCGATAAGATAAGATGACATCCAATTACTTATTCTATAATAATAATAATAATAATAATAATAATAATAATAATAATAACAACTCTATTTATAGAGTGTGAACATATTCCATGGCGCTTTATAAATCAGAGGGTATATGAACAGACAGGAGTGAGGGTCCTGCTTATTAGAGCTTACTATAGGGAATAGGGAGACATAAGAGAGCTTGTTTGGTACAATGGTCCAGCCATCTTTTAATAAATAAGGTCATATAACTAAATCTATATGAACTCGTCCCAGCCAGTATCTGTGAATATATAGATACTGTGTATGGAGTAGAATAGAGTAGATAGGATAGCTTAGGATACAAAATGTTAGCTTAGTGTGCAGAGGTGTAGTACAGTGTGATCAGGTCATGTGATAAACCTGCCTAAAAAGATGTATTTTTAGGGCATTTTTGAAACTGCAGTAGTTGGGTATTAATCTTATTGTCCAGAGTAAAGCATTCCAGAGCATTGGTGCAACTCAAGAAAAGTCTTAGAGACAGGATTGGGATGTTTGGATAACAGAGGAAACAAGACTAAGGTCATTGGCAGAACAGAGAGGATGGTTAGGGTGGTAGACCGTCATGAGGGAGGAGATCTAGGGAGGTATAGTGCTATGGATGGATTTGTGGCTGAGTGTGTTAAAGTGGAATTAAAGTACACAGCTATGTCTTGCGTATTGAGGTCTATGACAGGTACCTACACCTTCAGAGTAAGGTGGGAGTGAAAGGTGTCACAGAGCCATTTAAAGTTGTTGGAGAGAAGAGCGGTGAAGTAGGCTTGCTTGGTGAGGTGAAGGGTGGAGTTGTAGGCTTTAAGCGTAAATTTGAAGTGAACAAAATCTGCAGGTGTGTTAGATTTTCTCCACAGACGTTCAGCACATCTGCATTGCTGAAGAAAACGGTACAGACTGAGCGCCCACAACCTAGAGATAGAGACGGGGCGATACAGGCAGACGTATAAGTCATGGGAGAACAGACTGTGTCAGCACTGTGACCAGGGGGCCCTAGAAGACGAGACCCACTTCCTGCTACACTGCACCAAATACTCAGCTGTGAGGGCCGTCTACTACCAAAGACTCTCTGCCCACACCCCATACTTCATACCTGCAGACGAGAAGAGGAAACTCTACATCCTACTGGGAGAGGAGGAGACCACTGTGGAGATCGCTGCCCAATACGTGTCCAGCTGTCACCAAATAAGAGGAAGATGAGACTCCACGGACTGTTATATTTATCCCAATACACCCACCCCATCCCCCCCCATATAGCTGTCACTAACGAAGAGGAAGATGAGACTCCACGGACTGTTATACCCCAAACCAACCGCCCCGCCCCACCCCACCTCCCCATATAGCGGTCACCAACTAAGAAGAAGACGAGACTCCATGGACTGTTATACCCCAAACCACCCCCCCCCATATCCACCACTCACCCACCCGAATCCAACCCCCCCCACACACACACTTTACTAGCTTTGGCAATGCCAAATATCTATTCGGACGTGCCAATAAAGCTTTTTTGATTTGATTTGATTTGTTTGAGGAGTGTGCCAAGGTTGCCGTTGTCCCTGCTGAACTTTGAGATGGTCAAGAATGTTATTTCATCCAGGATGGTTTTAAGAGCCTCGTTGTAGTGTTTAGCAGCCAGTTCAGGATAGGAGAGAGAATAAATGTGGACAGTGATCACTGTAGGGTATCTGAGGGGTGCGCATAGATTCCTTTATGTGCGGTAGATTGGTGTGTTTTGCGAAGGACAATAGCCTTTGATAGTAAAGGGAAGAAGATCTGAAATTTGTAGGCAAGCGTTAGTAAAGTCAGAGACAGAAAAGTGCGTATATTTTTCTTTAATGTGTGGATGAGATTTGCTAGAATACCATGCACTTTGCAGGGACTGTAAAATGCCATGTTCTTTGCCGTTGCGTTTCCGCCGAACCGTGGTGTTTGCACCATGTGAGGCCCCAGCCCAAAACTTACTGCTGGTTGGGTGCCATTCACTTTCTTACATTTTCCATTCCTTCTCCTCTTAACAATCTAATGGAAGAAACAATTGGGATAGATTTATTAAGACTGGTGTCTCGTACATCATTGTTAATAAAGGCCCTGACGGACTCAGAGCGCGATTGATATATAAATCAGGAGCACCCCTGTGCGGTAGGAACTGCCATTGGTAACATGTAAACCGCTTAATAATTTTGACGTATTCATGCCAGCACAGCTGTTCCTTAAGACTGACATACAGTCCTATGAAAAAGTTTGGGCACCCCTATTAATCTTAATCATTTTTTGTTCTAAATATTTTGGTGTTTGCAACAGCCATTTCAGTTTGATATATCTAATAACTGATGGACACAGTAATATTTCAGGATTGAAATGAGGTTTATTGTACTAACAGAAAATGTGCAATATGCATTAAACCAAAATTTGACCGGTGCAAAAGTATGGGCACCCTTATCATTTTATTGATTTGAATTCCCCTAACTACTTTTTACTGACTTACTGAAGCACAAAATTGGTTTTGTAACCTCAGTGAGCTTTGAACTTCATAGCCAGATGTATCCAATCATAAGAAAAGGTATTTAAGGTGGCCAATTGCAAGTTGATCTCCTATTTGAATCTCCTCTGAAGAGTGGCATCATGGGCTACTCAAAACAACTCTCAAATGATCTGAAAACAAAGATTGTTCAACATAGTTGTTCAGGGGAAGGATACAAAAAGTTGTCTCAGAGATTTAACCTGTCAGTTTCCACTGTGAGGAACATAGTAAGGAAATGGAAGACCACAGGGACAGTTCTTGTTAAGCCCAGAAGTGGCAGGCCAAGAAAAATATCAGAAAGGCAGAGAAGAAGAATGGTGAGAACAGTCAAGGACAATCCACAGAACACCTCCAAAGAGCTGCAGCATCATCTTGCTGCAGATGGTGTCACTGTGCATCGGTCAACTATACAGCGCACTTTGCACAAATAGAAGCTGTATGGGAGAGTGATGAGAAAGAAGCCGTTTCTGCACGTACGCCACAAATAGAGTTGCCTGAGGTATGAAAAAGCACATTTGGACAAGGCAGCTTCATTTTGGAAACAAAAATTGAGTTGTTTGGTTATAAAAAAAAGGCGTTATGCATGGCGTCCAAAAAGAAACAGCATTCCAAGAAAAACACATGCTACCCACTGTAAAATTTGGTGGAGGTTCCATCATGCTTTGGGGCTGTGTGGCCAATGCCGGCATCGGGAATCTTGTTAAAGTTGAGAGTCGCATGGATTCCACTCAGTATCAGCAGATTCTTGAGAATAATGTTCAAGAATCAGTGACGAAGTTGAAGTTACGCCGGGGATGGATATTTCAGCAAGACAATGATCCAAAACACATCTGGCATGGTTATGGGATTTATGCTTATGAATTCGCAAGGCGAATCGGCCTGAAGAATGAGCACCTCACTTCTTTTTCCATTGAAATTAATGGGAGCCGCTCAGGAGTTTTTACCGGGAGCCGTTCCTTCGTCTTTTTGGTCAGGATTTTGAGGCTGATACGACATCAAAATCCTGACCAAAAATCTCTGTGTGAACTTACCCTAATAGTAAAATCATATTTTATTGTAGGCAAAAAATCACTATACATTTTTATTACTGATTTTAGTTACTCTGTTTTAGTTCAGCTAAACACATTGAAGAAATGATGAGCCGGTCAATCACTAACACACATAACATTTATGGTATAGTATTTTATTTGCACATTATTAGACTTTCGTGTACGTCCCTAGCTGTTGTGCGGTTCCCTGTCACTTTGTCGGCCTAGAATCAATGCATCATTATTTTCTCAGTACAACCATTATATAAAATACTGTATCTTTATGGCAGATTCATATTTTTTGCTTTACTTGGTTTCAGTGTGGGTGGCTTACATAAGGAAATCTGGAGTTTCCCCGTAAGTATATATTTATATGAATTCAAGAACTTCTGAAATGCATAGAAATGACAGCAATGACATTCTTTATTTGTCAAAAAGGTTTGCAATTGTATTAATAAATGAAAATATGACTGTGAATGAATAGCTAGAAGTTATCACTTGTATCCCCAAATTTCCAGTAAATTGTACAATGCAAATTTTTAGAGAACTGGAATATACCTAAAATAACAAGTTATATACTGTCAAAGTATATGTATACACTCTTATTTTCCAGTCTGCATAAACAATTTAGGTAAAAGTTTTTACAGTGTTGACAGCCTATTTAACCAATAGGCTGTCTAGTTATTGGCCTATGTTAGTCTACAGTAAGGGTGCATTCACACTGAGTAAACGCTAGCTTATTCTGAACGTAAAACACGTTCAGAATAAGCGGCGTCTAAAGCAGCTCCATTCATTTCTATGGGAGCGGGGATACGAGCGCTCCCCATAGAAATGAATGGGCTGCTTCTTTCACTCCGTGCAGTCCCATTGAAGTGAATGGGGAGTGCCGGCGTGTACGCTCCGGCATGAGCAGAGCTTGCCGTATACGCCGGCACTCCCCATTCACTTCAATGGGACTGCACGGAGTGAAAGAAGCAACCCATTCATTTCTATGGGGAGCGCTCGTATCCCCGCTCCCATAGAGATGAATGGAGCTGCTTTAGACGCCGCTTATTCTGAACGTGTTTTACGTTCAGAATAAGCTAGCGTTTACTCAGTGTGAATTCACCCTAAGGCTGCATGTGCTTCCATTGTGGGGCTGAGTGCCTGAATTCATCTGGCATTTTTTTCATAATGGCTCGCTGGTTCTTGTCTTTACTCTAGTAAAGCGCTGCGGGAAGAACCACTGCGTGAATGCATTGCGGTTCTTTCCACAGCGCTTTTAAGAGAAAGTTCACAGAGTTTTCCTTTGCTGACTTTCTCTTAACATTATATCTACGGGAAAACCGCCGGCGTTTCCGTAGATATAATTGACATGCTGCGATTTGCAAAGCCGCTATGGCTTTGCAAATCGGAGCGTGTCCGCGCTGCGATCTTTTCCGCAAAGTGGGGATGGGATTTGCATGAATCCCATCCACTTTGCCTGCACTGTATAATGTCACAGTACAGATGCCACAGTGTCTCCGTGGGGCCCCGGCCTTAGGCTCCGTTCCCACGGAGTAATGCGCCGCTCATTCTGACACGTAAACATGTGTCAGAGTGAGGCGCTTCAAATCAGATCCCATTGACTTCAATGGGTGCGGCTTACGCGTGCTACACATTGAAATCAATGGGTTAAAAAACCTCCCATTGATTTCAATGTGTAGAGCGCTAAGGCGGCACCCATTGAAGTCAGTGGGATCTGTTTTGAAGCGCCTCACTCTGACACGTGTTTACGTATCAGAATGAGCGGTGCGTTACTCTGTGGGAACGGAGCCTAAGGCTAAGGCTTGACGGGCCGGAACCGCTGCACTAAAGTGCTGCGGGAACAACCGCGGCATGAACGCATTGCAGTTCTGCCCATTGCGCTTTGAACAGAAAGTTCACAGAGCTTTCCTACAATTTTATCTATGGGAAAGCCTCTGTCGGTTTTGTAGATATATTTGACATGCTGTGATTTTCAAAACCGGAAAAAAATGCGGAAAAAATTGCAGCGTGCACACGCTGTGATTTTCAAAACCATTGCGGTTTTGAAAATCACAGCATGTCAATTATATCTACGGAAATGACAGCGGCTTTCCAATAGATATAATTGTAACAGAAAGTCCGTAAAGGAAAACACTGTGAACTTTATATTCAAAGCGCTGCAGGAAGAACCGCAATGCGTTCAAGGCGCGGTTGTTCCCGCAACACTTTAGCTTGTTGGGCCTTAGCCTTAAAGGAGGATATTAAAAGGTACCATTAGGAAGTACAAATTATCATTTAGTATAGGCTATAAATATCTTTTAGGAGGGGGAGAAACAGGTGGCCCTTACATGGATCCGCTGTATGGGGCTGCTACCAATGATCTTACTATGCACATTAGGAAGCCCAAACCAGTTGGCTACAGATGTTGTAAGTGGCGGGGCGCCAGTGCTGTAGATCAGCTCACATTGAAGTCAATAGAACCTCAGCTGCAGTGATGGTGCCCATCTAACATTATTATCTGCAAATTAGGCTTGTCAGTGTAATATTACCATAGTATTATGTAACTAAGTAGTATGCCAAAGCATTAAACAAACAATTAAATGATGGCTTGTATAATGCTTTGGAAGTCCCCTATTGGGATATTAAAAAAATATTAAAAATATATATAAAAAAAAACACATTTAAAAAACAATAACTGCAATAACTGGAAATAACTTATTATTCTAGCAAATTGTGCATAATATTCAATAAAAGGAATAAAAATGTATACTTTTATAGAAATTAAGCATTAAGTTATATGTACCCCAAATAATAAAAATAAAATAAAACTGTAACTTCTCTAGTAAACAACAAGCCTTTATATGGCTATGTTAACAGAAAGTTATATCTCTCTGGTAGGAGCAACAAAAAAATGACACTTCATAAAATAAGCTTTTATTGTATTATTCCAATCTAAAAACAATCATTTCCAGCACAGAGTGATTTCCATGTAAACCTTCACCTTTATTCACACAATTAAAATCAGCAAACAGCCTTAGGGCGGATTTTGGTACCGAGAGTGACGCGTCGCGGTCGCGGCTTCTCCCTCCGGAGTCGGCTCAAATGAACGGGCTGATTCCGGAGGGTGCTGCCGCCAGGTGGAAGCTGCGGCTCAGTGAGCCACAGAATGCGCCTGAAGAAAGGGCAGCTCGCTAGTGGTCTCCATAGACCACCACTGTATGGAGGCGTTTTTTTGAGGCGAAATCTGCTGTCAAAATCTGCCTCCTTGCCCCCGTGTAAACTAGCCCTTTTAGTCATAGCATTCCCTACTGACATGTACTGCTCTCTTTATAGGGCCAATTCATATATAGGGTTACATGAAATTAAAACTATAGTAAAATTGTATACATAGTAAACCACATAATCTAAGATACCAGATAGTGACATAACTTGTCTAATGTTGATATATAACATCCTGTCCTATAGTCATACTTTCTGGTGTTCATGTTTGAAGTGTCAAAATCTTGCTAGCAACTTCAACCTTGATTCTCCTCCCTTTAGAGACTTGTGCACTTTCTTAATGCCCTTAAACCTGAAAGAACTACAATTCCCATAATGCACCTGTGAAAAAATGTTTCAGTGACATAGAAGCCTTCACTGCATTGGGATTAACTGCATCTCATAGATGCTGACATATTCATATTTTTCTCGGACATGACGTAAATCCCACATGTTGTAAATGACAAGCAACAAAAGTGATTATATCTATTACATTTTCTGTGTTTCAATTAATATAACTTTTTATAGGATGATCCTGGCACATTTAATAGAAAATGGTGAGATTTTTCCGCACACTTACATGCATTTGTTGTGTTCACTTTGAAAAAAAGATACAGTGGTATTTAACCACGTTTTATTCATCATTTTATTACCTTTAAAGTTACTTGGTCACAACACTTACTAAACTCACCCGTCTGCAATCTGTCCTGAACTCCACCAGACTCCACTTTTTGTCAAACTGGTTTACAGACGCATCTACCTTGTGCCAGTCTCTGTACGGGTTGCATGTCCACCACAGAACACAATATAAAATGATCACACTCTCCCATAAATCCATCCATAGCACTGCACCCCCCTATATCTCTTCCCTCATCACTATCTACCAACCTAACCAATGACCTGAGACGTGTGTCTTCTGTTAACCGAACAGATATCCTGATATATGTCCTTATTTTATTAAAAGATGGTTGGACCCTTGTACCAAACAAGCCATCTAAGGTTGGGTTCACACCTGCGCCCAGTCTCCGCTTTGCAGTTTTCCGTCTTCTGCCCGAGAAACTGCACAGGAGACAGTAACCGGGAGTCAGTTTTCAAACCCATTCACTTGAATGGGTTTGCAAAGTGTCTGCCTGTCAGCGTCTTCTGCTCTCCACGGCGAAACCTTTTTTTTTTTAACCGGACACAAAGTTGGACATACAGGACTTTGTGTCCGGTTAAAAAAAAATGGTTTCGCTGCAGAGAGACCCAAGACGCTTATGGGCAGACACTTACGGGCAGACACTGACTGCCGGTTTTCCGTCTCCTGTCCAGTTTCTTGGGCAGAAGACTAAAACCCACAAAGCGGAAATGGGGCGAAGATGTGAACCCCCCTTACCTGTGGTGTTTCCCTATTTCCTCATAGATTATAAACTTTTGCGAAAAGGACTTCACTCCTATTGTTTGATATGTTAATTATTTTGTCACATTGTAATGTTTAATATTGTCTGTACCGTATCCTGTTATTTGTAAAATGCTGTGGAAAATGTCGCTATATAAATAAAATTAATAATATAATAATAAATAATAATAAACATATGTGTTATGAATATACTCATTATATGTAATTGATCCTGGAAATCTCGGCTGTGATGTACATTCTGGAAGGAGGGTTATGTCATTCTCGTGCCCTCTGACCTGACGCAAGCCATCTTGCTGGCTCCTTAGGACAGCAGTCATTTGTGTTATAGCAGCAATTGCCAATACAAATAGAAATAAATAGTTAAAAGAATTTAGGAAAATATTTATGCCACGGTATTATTTCAGTAATTATTTTTTTTATTCCCACATAAATCTTTTAAAGGAACAAATTCTCATTTGAGGACATAAATCTAAATTTGCTGGTTCTTCTGGAGCTTGCAAGGCTTTGAACCTAATTTCCCAGGAGATCTAAAGGGAGGTTTTGTAATGCCAGCTGTCTATGATCTCTGACATCTCTCTTCTCCGGGCAGTCTCAGCTGCCAGAAAGCTACACTTTGCCCCAACTCTTGTCTCCTTCCTCTTGCTATTGCATTCTCCCATAAGGCACACTCACTCTCTCCTGCTCTTAAAGGACCACAGCAAACATTGTTAAAACTGTCTCAAGTTTTTCACCCTGGTTCCTTTTGTATTCAAGGCATTTTTCCATATGGGAAAGGAAAAGTTCTTAACTTGCTAGTTCCTGAGAAGGTGTAAACTCTGACCTCTCCGTGTTTGACTGCTGACAGATTGACTCCGAACCTGTGCTGCCTGTCCTGACCTGATTACCATATTAACTATTGCATGAATTACCATATTATACAAGTTCTTCCAACCCATACCTCAGATTGTCCCTTGACCACTGGGACTGCTGTGATAACACTGGGACTACTCCTAGACCTCTGACCTCCCAGTGTTTGACTGCTGACAGATTCCATTCTGAGCCTGTGCTGCCTGCCCTGACCTGATTACCATACAGTCTATTGCATGAATTACCATATTGCTCAAGTTCTGCCAGTACATAACTCAGATTGTCCCATGACCACTGGGACTGCTCTGATAACACTGGGACTACTCCTAGAATTAGTGACCTGCTGATTCCTTGCAGTGAAGTCCAGATCCCCTTTTTCATTTAAAGGGTGAAATCCAGGGGATCACTTAGACAGGAAGAGCCCAAAGTCAAAGCAGTTTATTGATCCAATGGGTCCACAAAATAGATCAAAAGGGATCCATTATATGTCATGGTTCAAACTGAAGACATGGCATCATGTGAACAGAGACTAGGGCTAAGGCCCCACAGGAAGGGGGGGGGGGCGGAGGAGCGGAATAACAGCATCGCTTCTGCCCCTGCTGGCTTCATGCAGGGCAGGAGCATAGCGATGTCGCAGGCATCTGTGCCGGCGTCTACACTCCCTGGCATCCGCCTCTCTATTACAGCGGATACCGGGTCTGTATTCACATATGCAAAGTTTGCAGAGTTTTCTTTGCGGACTTTCTGTTACAATTATATCTATGGGGCAACCACCGGAGTTTCCGTAGATATAATTGACATGCTGAGATTCCCAAAACCATGCCAGGTTTGGAAATCGTGGTTGTCCGCACCGCAGTTTTTACTGCAAAGTGGGCAGGGGATTCGCTACAATCCCATCCACTTTGCCTGTACTGTAAAATGCCAAGATTTTTCCTGTAGCATTTCTGCCGTGGGCAAATTGCGGTGTTTGCTGCCCGTGGGGCCCCGGCCTAAGAGAAACTTCTGCTTACAAAAAGGCAGAACATTTGCATGATCACAGGATTTTCTTCTTACTGTAGATAACCATCCACTGAAGAAAAGTATTTTAGTTCTCATTCAGAATAAGTTGTAAAATCGGCACATATCATCCATTTCCCATGAAAGGCATGAATAGATGCATCTGATATGGAAATGACTTTTCTGTTTGATTCTGCATTAATGCTTTCTTAGTACCACATTCCCTATTAAAGTATCTCTTCTCCTTAGAGACTGATCACAAATCTATTTATACGTTTGTATGAAAGCACCTGGTACTTGGATTTAGCTGTGGTTGACAGTTAAAATGAATGGAAATGAATGTAGAGTTTGTTCACACTAGGCTTACCTTCAGAAATATCCTAATTCATTTACATGTTTAATGGATTTATGTATGAATGATGTATTAGCAATTCTTAAATGATGTTATATGTGAAAAATACAAGAAAATAATTATTATAGCTGCAACAGCACTTCAGGGGAAATGTAGTATTATCCAGTGCCCAATTAAAGGGGACCTGTCACCCATAGGTCATAATGAACTGGTAGCTTAGTGGCCCAAATAGGTAAGAAATATGACATTGATGGGGATCCAACAGCAGTTTTCAGCAGCTGATACAGAGAGAAAAGAGCAGAAAGCAGACAGCTCCATTCTCTGTGTAGTGGTTGAACTGGGTCAATGCAGATTAGGTCTAATTCGAGTAAATGAGAACTGGTCTGCAGTAAACTGATCTGGTCATTACAAATAGATGGGAGATTATTGCTTACTGCTCTATTCTCTGTGTATCAGCAGCTGAGAAAGGTTGATCATTGGGGGTGACAGTTATTGGACTCTTATCGATCTGGTATTGATGACCCATCCTTAAGATAATATTTTGAGCCTGGAAAACCCTTGTAGGCTAATGCCCCACATAGTAAAATAGGTCAAAAACACCCTGCCCAAAAATCCACCCCAAATTCAGCAGCAAGTTCCACCTTGTGAACGGGGCCTTTAGCATCACCCATAGAGGAAATTTTTCAATTATCTTTTGAAATAAAAAAAGTACTTCTTCTTCCCCCTCGCTGCCATAAGTCCATCCATTGGCGCTCCACCTGTCCTTTCGGTCTTTGCTTACAAGTAACCAGAACGTGACTGTTGTAGCCATCAGCGAACATGGCAGTCATGTGCTGTATTCCGTCAGCACTGCTCAATGTTGAAATTGAAAACAATAGATGAGAGGTAGAGGTTTAGGAGACAGTGAACACATTTTCTACCAATGCATGCAGCATGTACTGCACTAGGGTCATTTTAGGTCAAACCTAATAACAGCTAATGTGAGTCAATTTGATCAATAAGTCTAAAGTCTGCTCTGTTTCCTATGCACACAGTCAATGCAATGCAAAAAAAAAAAATCACAACTCTGATGCTGTGCAGTATGGGATTGACACACATTTGCCCAGATTTACTAATAGTTACCCTATATTCATCACATGGCTGCTTTAATTTCGCTGTATATTAATGGGTCTGTTCACATGACCAATATTTTGATGGTCTATTTTCATGAACAGCCAAAGTTTAGGTCCTATGTTTGGCTGATTCATGAATCAAACTGGTAGATTCCAGGCTGGAGCGTCCATTGCGCTGCATGAAGGCTGCTGGCCTGCTGTGTTTCTTGTGCCGTGTCCGGCGCTTGCGGTCCCTGGAGGGGGAGGACAGGAACCTCTGCAATAGTCTGTGGGGGTTGTCGGTCTCCTCCTTGGACCAGAGCCTCACGGTTTTTGGGTCGGTGGGTCAGCGGCAGGCCAGAAGCTATATAGGCGTCATTCTGGCTCCGGCCCACTGGTTATTCAGTTCTCCTGAGAATCAACTCACCTGCGCTCCTACTCCTGCCTGTCTTGCCTTTCCCTGCCTTCCTGTTGTGTTGCTGTTTTGTCCTCCATGTATGATCCTGCTTGCCTCCTAGACCACCTCTTCTTGACCTGTGATTTGGATACCTTGTGACCTCTATTGAATGACCCCAGCTTGCCTGAAGACTACCTCTTCTTGACCTATGATTTAATACGTTGTGTCCTCCTGTGTATGATCTGGTTTATCTGATTGCTCTTCTGCTGTACCCTCTGTTACTTCATGATCTCCTGTGTACCAGCTTGTTTGACTATATCCTGACTATCCCTGGATACTGTGTGACCTCCTGTGTACCAATCCAGCCTGCATGACTACCCTGTGGTGCTTCCACCATCCATTACTGCACTCAACTCTGCTGACCAGTTTCTCCTGTTTCTTCACCCACTTAGGTGAATTGTTTTTGGGTTTTCTGGTTCCACTGAAACTTGGGGTGCACTGTACATGTGACTCTCTAGGCAGCTGCGGTTCTGGGTCCCAGAATTTACCAGTCCAACTCCACCATTAGGAGGTCTGGCGAAGACCTCTGGGGCCTGGTTCCACTCTGTTTTGGAGAGTGTTGGAAGCTCAGTGCTGTTTTGCCTCGGTGTGCAGGGGTCTCTGGTTGCCCGGGACTAACTGTCCATTGTATATTGCACTAGGCTCCTAACACAAACCATAAATGGTGTGAATGTATCCTTAGACAGTACAAATTTAGACAGGTAGTCTGAAAATATGCCAGATTTATCACAGTGGCTGATGCTGCATGTTAAATCTGGTATATCTTTAGCCAGTCTAGTTTACATTTATACTACATTTTAGATGGCTTATTTTGAGCTAGCACACAATTTTGGCTACACCCCCTTTTTCTGAGAATCCACACTCATATGTCTAGCAGGTAGACAATTTTAGCCCAAACTTGATGTGCCAGATGTGCACCAAAGATGAACCACATTACACCAGTCTCTAGCTATATCTACAATAATGAATCTGGGCAACTTGGGCAATCAAGTCCAACCTATAAACACACCAAGTTGATCCAGAGGAAGGAAAAAAAACAATGAGGCTGATGCCAGTTGCCCCATTAGAGTTAAAAGTTTCTTCCCAACTCCAAATATGGCAATTGGACGAAGTCGCTAGATCAACATTAGGTGGAGGAGTGAGGGAAAGTATTTCTGGTTAAACATGACTGCCCCAGTGATATGGGTAAATATACATTTTCACTAAAGTATGTAATTTACAAAGTAGGTGGGGGAAGGTGTTTAGATTAGTATAGAAATTCCATTTTATCCCAGACAACATCTTTAAGGCATTACAGCTAAATATATCATAAAAGTCACACTGATAGGTGTTCCAACTGTCAGGCCACTGAATTATGAGAACAATTTTTTGCTGGAAATGTTATTTTTTGTAATAGGATTTAATAAGGGTTTCAATAACTATATAATGCTAGATTCAAACCTGTGCGGGCTCTCAGTTATTCGATTGCGCCATGGGATCCAAAGAACAGAACTGGATCACTAAAACAGTGGTTACCCACTGATACCGTGGATCCCATATACTACTATCATGTGGTCTTCTAGGTGTCCGTTGGGTTTCCGCCATTTACATATTGAAACCGGCAGAGAGAAAATTCCTACATGTTGGACTTTTCTGATTTTCTGCAAAATCTGTGGCAGAGTCTCCTACTGAGACTCTGACACTGATGTGAAGCTAGCCTGGTATCATAATGAACTTCAGAAACAAAAATGCAATGTAATTTTTATTGAATGTCATTAAAAGGGAAGTCCATTAAACAGTGATGAAACCGCAGGGTTTTTTTCACACTAGTTGAAACATTATTAAAAGCTAAACACAACATCATGGGGGTTATCTTACATTTAAACTATTTTTATACATCATAAATTTTGTGCTAAATTCACCTAATGGAACTTGTGATTCCAATGCCATCAGACTTGTTTATTTTACATTACTCATGTACTGGAGTGCAGTTACCCCTTTTTTGTGCTTTTTTAGGAAAGAATATTTCATAAATGCAGTGTAATATGTTAACCCTTGTTCACATCTGCATTGGTATTCCGTCCCCATGGGGACCGCCTCGAACGGAATACCAAACGCAATTGCAAGCGCTGTGTAGTAAAAGAACACGGACCCCATAGACTATAATGGGGTTCTTGTGCTTGCCACGCACTGCCCACACAAATCATGCAGACAGGAAAGTATATTGTGAACTACTTTCCTGTCCTCACGATCCCTGCAGAGATTTGGCGGCAAGCACACGGACCCCATTATAGACTATGGGGATCCGTGCGATTTTAATGCACAGCGCTTTCAATTGCGTTTGGTATTCTGTTCGTGGGGGGTCCCTATGCGGACTTCAGACGGAATACCAATGCAGATGTGAACAAGGCCTTACTCCATATAAACCATGCTGACATTGCTTAACAGAGACGCAAAGTGACAAGCCCATTGTAAAACCCTTCAAAATAGGCGCAACACATGATAAATCTTGCACATATAGCATAAAATGGTAAGAATTAGAAAAAAAAAATAAATGTGGCTTAATAAATGCCCCTTATATGTATCCCAAGAAGGTGGCATCTAAAAGTTCAACTTGTCGTGCAAAAAACCTCTATATCCTTTTGCTGATCAATAAATAAAAAAGATAGCCACATGCATTAGTCCAATAAAGGTCACATCCAACAGGGGTTAAAAATGATACGAACAGAATATAGTCCTATGGAAAATGTTCATTATAAACTAAGTAGTATAGAATAAATTTAGAATAAATGTACAGGTCAATAGTCAGTACCCGGAGGTCACGTCAAAGACAGAATCAGGAGGCAAATGGATAATAATAAAACAAGCCAAGAGTCCAAATAAAGCAATCCAACAAAGACAATCAGGGTTCAGAACCAAACTAGAGTACTAAATAAGTAGCAGGCACCTGGTTCAGGAGGAAAAGGTTTTAAATACACCTCCCTAGCTGCTAATTGGATAAGTTCACTGCATAAGCTTCTCAGATTGACACGGTAACCTTAAAGGTACAGCAGCTGATCTGAGATTCCTGACAAGTCTTCCCTGGCCACGTGCCTAGCAAATATGTTCCTCAATCTCACCATTTAGACATGAGCTCTACTGGTTTGTTGTATTATACTTTAGTGAAATACATGCCTATTTATACTGTATACTTGCTGTATATAGAGATGTATGTTGTATTTGTGCTCCCATTTTGTTGTTACATTGTCTATTTCTTTTCTATAAAGGTTTTGACATTATATTTACTTTAGATTGCATTATATACTTTAGATCAGTAAAGTTTCTTAGCAGTTAAGTCTACCCAAAGTGAAAACTGCAGAAAAAACTCAGCAATGCTTGTTTTCTAGGTAGCTGGATCTCTGCAGGAGATTAGTACTATTGCCTTGAGTGAATATACAGTATTATCAATACAGTGCTGCTACTACTGTGCTACAGCCTGTGGGTATACAAAGCGTATACAAAGCAGGTGCACAGTATGTAACACTAGACATAATGATTTTTATGTCTCCTTACAAAAGTGGCCTGTTGTTTTTATTCCTAGGGAAAACATTATCATGAAAATGATTGTTCCCAACCAGGAAACATTTCAGAATGTCAGGTTTTCTAATTTTATATATTTACTGTACAGATTAAAGGAGTTTGGGCTGAGTGCTGAGCTTGGTATTCAGTGAAGAGACGGCAGAGCTCACTCGAGTGTCTCTCCACCATTGATCAACAGTGGTACTGGGTGATGATATATCCCAAGGTCAGGTCATCAATATTAGAATCCTAGAAAACCCTTTTAATCATAAAACTCTTTAACACTTTCTGATATAGTTTGTGTTTCAATGCATCACCATTTGCAAGGTCTCTTTTTCTCAGTGAATAAATACATTGTTACTTACATTTACATGCTGAAATGCACAACTTCTAAAAGGGCTTACCCAGGATTTTTTTTGGGCAGATGGATTTCAGCCAGAGACACACAAAAATAGACACACAGAATAAAGACACACTACAATATAGCCTTAACTATAGAAATACAGAATACAAATAACTCCTATAATGCAATAAACCAAATACCTGAAGTCATGTCTCAGAATGGTAAAGGTCAGCTAGCGCCCACGAGAAAGTACTGACAGGTAGACGGACCACCCCTACGCGTTTCGCCACTACAGTGGCTTCCTCAGGAGGTGACAATATTATAGGGCAGATGGCGTCTTTTTATATGTAAAGCGATGAGTGATGTCGGCGCGCCGCAGCTGCGATGGCGTCCCGAGGAGCCGGAAACGTCAGTGCGCATGCGCCGGCAACGTCAATGACGTGCCGGTCACATGACACACACAACGGACCACATCACATGATCAGGAGGCCAGAGCGCAGCCGAAGCGCGCACCTCATCAAAAACAGGTAAGTATGGTGATATAGAAACGAGAAATCAAGGAAGAGAGCATGGTGAATAGGATCTTTTTTCAAAAAAGCATCAATAAAGCTTCTGACAGACTTAATATTTGGAATCTCATTACTATGGAATTGTTACGCCACGCTTCTTAGGGAACTGACATATCTAATCTAAGATGCAACGATGTAATATATTGTACATATACTCTAATTAACAATAAGACAATGTCACTGGTGAACACCTAAAGTGGTATATAAAACACCAAACAAACACAAACAAATATTCAGTGGAACGGCATGGTATACATGTAGATATATATATATACGTATGCGAATGCATAATTATACATTCACATACATTAAAATATCTAAAAAGAAAAAGAAAAAAATACTATATGCATAGCATGCCAGTTTAACACAATACATGTGTGCAAACTTCATTGCATAAATATAAAATAAACTCAATCAAAATTGTGATCAACATAGATTAAGAGGGATAACCGAATTAGAACAGTGAATATATCAAAAGGGATAACCCAATTAAGACAGTGAGTAAACACTGAAAATTATAAGCTAACAGTGATATAAATAAGTGATTAGTTAAAATTACAACCACCCCACTGGAAAACAAAACAATAAGATACTGTGTAAACATATACAACAATGTAAGTCAGTAGGATGGCTGAATCTCAGCCGATCCACCAACAGAAATTTACTAAGAAATTATTCCTTTACTAACTTTCCTTCAGTAATGACATGCCAACCATGCATAGGTGCCAATTGCTGTACTCAGTCATGTATACATGGCTGGTATGTCATCACTGCAGGCCAGTTAATAAAGACTGGCATAAGCCAATAAATGGGGGGATTTACCTTATGAATAAGTTATTTTATTACATTCCCAGCTTTGACACAATTTTTAACCAGTGTTGTTCAAGCCCTTTAAATAGGACTTTTCATGTGCTCTGACCTCAGCTGTCAAGCTGGCCTGCTGCTGAACTCGTTCCTCATACTGTGCCCACGATTGTTCCAGTATCTCAGCAGCTCGCTGGGACGCCATATGATGAGCGTGTTGATGGTGTTGATGATCCGCACTGTCAGTGCACTGTCAACTTTGCCAGTATGCGCCTGGGTACTGGTTACACAATGAAGCCGTTAGTTTTGGTACTGATATCCCTCCACTGTTAAAAGGACGTCATCGCTGGGCTGTGAGGGATGCCCCCCAAGAGTAAACGTCTATGAAAAATGTACTGTCAGGGGGGAGTTCCTGTCATGAGCCCCATATGAATCAGTGCCTCCATTCCCAAGATATCGCTGTTTTTGTCAATATGCTAATGAACTATTTGGGACAATGAAGCCGTTGGCACTTATCTCTTTGGAACAACGGTGATGCTCTTGTTGCTCTGAAAAGTTTATTTGTATCTTGACAAAAACAGTGCCATCTCCGATTCACAAGGGGAATGACACTGATTGATTCAGGTTACCCAAACCAAGCTTCCTGCAGGGCTCAATTGATATGATTGGCTCCCTGTAACTAGTTATCATATCTTAAGGCAAGTGTTGGAGTACTGTGACATTAATATGTCTGTTATACACAAGTTGGTTATGTGACACCTTGTGATACCTGGATCCCTTGCAATTCTAGTAACCATAGAACCCTACAATGATCTAATAGTTTTGATTGTATCAGATCTGCTCAATAAGCACAAATTAGAGGTTTATTGAATGAACCCAGTGATTCTGATGTGTCTGACGACCATGTAATGTGTATAGAGAGCTCTTGACTTTCCTCAATGCAAATGTCTAGGGTTTTCAATTGCTCAATTGGTTGACTCTCTGCCAGGATCCTATGTTTCCTCTCCCTGTGTAGGACACATGCACTGCTTGGTCAAACTAAACCTGCATATTTTTGGAGACTTTGGCCGAGATAGCTGTCAGAAAATAAATAAATTGTCAGAAAATAAATTCACATAATCTTCACACTACCATTATGAACATCAGCAACGGACATTAATGATAGCAGAGGTGATACAGATAGAGGTGTAACTTGAAGTTCCCGGGCCCCAATGTAAAATCTGTAATGTGGCCCCCAGTTAGTTTAGTTATATCATTAAGAGGTCTTTGGGCCCCCTAAGGCTCCAGGGCCTGGTAGCGATTGCTAGCTCTTCACTCCTATTGCTACCTCTGTGTCTGTTCCCATTGACTCTAATGTAAAAAAAAACCATTGTATAATTCCGTAATTTGCCTGAAAAGTGAGGAGCTACATCTGCATCATTCACTTAACATTGGATGCTCTTATCCTATGATAGAGCAATAGTCATTAATAACTGTAATGTGAACCGGCCCTTATAGAATTACCATATATACAATTCTTTAACCTATATTATTTATGATAATAAATGTTACACACATTTAATGTGTATCATTAATGATCGCCATATGATATAGTATACAGAATTATACTTTTATATACTGAATTACATTTAAGCCCATTTACTATCATTTTTTGCACTGAAATTCTAATAATTTGCTCATCTAATACAAAGAAGCCAGAAAGATTAACACCTAAGAGCAATAGAAAGAAATGAGCCCTGATAGCCTGAAGGGAAAACCTTATGTTCCCAAATCCACTGCATCGTGATGAATCAGATTCCTGTGCTGTGGCATGTCTCTCTATAGTAGACCATTAGAGGGCGCTATGAATACATATTCTCTGTACAGGACGTCAGATAATCTAACAATGGAATGAAGAGCATAACCAAGCAGGGAGACACAACAGCACTCTCAAAGTGAAGAAGACAAGACAGCATTGTTTTAACAGGAAGGCTACTTTCATCTACAACACGGGGAGGTCGGAATCATCTTGAGGACCAGCTGAATTCTTCAAGATTTCTGTAAGTGATGCTTGCAGGATGAGTGTTTGCTGAGGCTTAGTTCTTTATGTCTGCACATAGTATACCTCTATCTATTTTTTTTTAATGTCATAGAAGGATATAAAAATTTTAGGTCTGTAGCACGTTCACAGCCTACGTGCCCTAAAATTGGTTTTCTCTATTCATTTTATTGGATTTGTATATTGATTGTATAAGTTTTTTTCGTCTATGGGATGTGTATAAAGGACAGCATGGCTTTATTTAGTCAGGAGTGTATTGATGGGATAAGATTTTTTTATTATTTTGCACTCAATTGTATATTTGTGTCTTGTTATTGTGTCATTTATATTATCGTAGGAGGAATTGACTCACCAAAGATTCTGGACATTGAATGTGTGCAACTCAGGTAGACTTGAGGAACATGAGGCCATGATGATGTTTCATAGAAGTGGACCATGAAAAGATAGCTCGTCTCCTCTCTCCTAACCATTTAGTTTATTCTGGATGAGACTGATGCCACTGGTTAATGTAAAGATGTTAAATAGTGAAAATCCATCCGAAAAACCAACATCTGGAGGAGTGAAACCAGGTATCTCCTGCCTGGACCCTTCTTTTATTTACACCAGGAAAACCTTCAGAGATCCAAGCATTTAGAGCCAAACCATGATCCCGAGATAAAACTTCTGGCTACCATCCTAAACTACTTGTGTTAATACTTTGTAACAGCTGACTTTGGAAAGATTCTATGGACACATTCTGAAGAACCCATAGAATTTGGAGAGATGAAGATGAAGCTTCTTGATATGATCGCTCCCCAGGCATAAGGTCCATTCATTTGCTTTTGCAAACTTTGAAATTATTTGCACTTTACCTAGAAAAGCGTTTGTAATGTGGAATCGTATATATACACTGTTCACATTTCTTAAGGGATATGACCGGAGACATTATGATTAAGCTCCACTGGGTTATTGGCAAAAAGGTACTGGGACAGTGGTGAAATAAGGACAAATATATATTAGGTGATGTATTAGGACATAAACATGAGGTTTACAGTGAATTAAGGAACAGTCTGAACTCAAGCCTATAAATGACAAGCGAGAAGAATGTAAAAGTACTGTCAAACTATGAGAAGGATCCAGGATGCAGATCTATTATCAAGGAAACAGATATTCAGACAAGGCAAGATCCTCTGGATCGACTCCTATGAAGGATCCAGCTTCGGGTAGTCCAGGTACAGTATGATCATCACTTCACATTGCATACTTGAAATCTGCTGTATATGAAAGCAGCTAGGCAATGGAAGGAGCGCTTTAAAAGCATCTGCATCATCTAAGGCAAAATAAAATAAATAAATAATGCAGTGACATTTATTCTGTGTGATACATTTAGGGCTGCCGTGTCCTGCCTACAGTGTCCTAGATATGCAGACCGTAATAATGAAGCCTACAACGTGGGCTTTTAATGGCTGGAGATAAACTGAGCTCTCTGGGAGTTTATAATAGGGATGTACAAGAGTAATTGGGAATCATTTCATCTTATAGATGTACAAACCTACTAAGCTGTCAACGTGTTGAAAATGGTCATGTATATCAGCAACTATTGATATTTTAGAAGAAAGATGTTTGTATAACTAGCTTTTGGAAGTGACAATATCATTTATTGTTACTAATATACCTACATATTGTGTTGCGCTTGTACGCTGTCCCAGAAACCAATGGGACTGACAATGGAGTTACACACACATACACACACTAGGGCTAACTGTATAGGGACTCACTATACAGAGGCACCCTTAATACAAACCGATTGTCTTTACTATGTTACATTTCCTTGATATATATGAATGGAGTGACCAGCTTGGCATTTATATCCAGGTATAGAATAACGTAAGTTGTAGCAGTCATGACTTTACATTATGAGGATACTCCATCAGATGTCATGAACAACTTTCATCATGGGCTAGTACTGTGCTTTGATGTACTTACATGGGAGACATTTACAGTTGTCTGTTATAACAGATGTAACAGAGCATTTGTGATATCTTTCTTCATCAGGGTAGTATAATAGGTTCACCTGCAGTTCTACTGTATATAAATCGACGTATAATATGTAATATCAAACTAACTTCTACCAAGTGATATACTCGGCTCCTCTACATTCATAGTATAGCACGCTTTCTTTGATCTTCTTTACAGCAAGCTTCCTATTAACTACTGTTTCATTCGCTGTCCTAAAAAATTTCCAAACTTATCTTCTAATCTAACATATTAAAGCAGTAAATAAGTACAGAAATAAAAGACAGCGTGCCATTCTTGTGCCAGACGATCCATAGTTAGCAGGCGTCACCATTTCACTGCTGGACTTTTTGCTGTGCCCTAGAAGTATTTGTGTTATATAATGAATGTCATTTCAGAGAAGCAGCTCTTGTATTGTTCTGTCAGAGTGGTCTGCGGTATAATGAATACTTTACATGATAGCAGCTTTAATTCATAGTTAGAAAGTGGGCACCGTAAACAGATACATATAACAGGCTGAAAATGGGCATGTGCATTCATGTGTTCTGTAGACTAATGAATCCATTTTGCTGTATTGAATGAGTCAAGTATTATGTAACTAAGAGCTTTAGACTCAGACCTAGCATTATAAAATGGTAACCAAGTATTAACTCTATGGATACAGCTGCAAAGCACTTACCAGCTATATATCACTGCTGTGCCCACAATAGAAAAATACAACTATCAGAATAACAAAGAAGCGTTATACCCTCGCAGGAAACTTACATTTTACTAAAGCCTACATATCATGTTACTACGACTATATATATATATATATATATATATATATATATATATATATATATATATATATATATATACACACACATATAACACACACATAGATGTAATAGAGTAACCCGAACTTCAGCAATTGGTTAAACTGCTGCACTGTGATATCTTATCACAGAAAACAACAAATATCAATGGGATGTCAATGGAAAAACATTTTTCAATTACTTTTCTGTTGTCTTCTGTGATAAGATATCACACTGCCGCAGTTTAACCAATTGCAGAAGTTCGGGTTAACTCTGCTAAATCTGTATATAGATGTCTGTGTGTTTACATATTACTGCTGTATATACCTTGTGCTTCTTCCAAGACCAGATGCTTTGGACCTAAGTCATAGCAGTTTGATAATTATAGGTGACCAAAGGCTTCTTATTCACCACTCATGTTTCTTTAAGAGTTTGTCCTGTTTCAGTAAATAAATGTTATTGCTTGTATAATGAAAACTTCTACAATTTTCCAGTGTGTTTTCTGTATCAATTTCTCTCTGTTTACTGTCATTCATTGTTTACTTCTAGTGTATAAAAATCAGTCCATGGTCATGTGATATACAGTCCATGGTCATGCGATGGACACAAAGGTGCACAGTTTGTTATAGCCACAGAACAGTAATCAGAGCTCTGTTTAGTAACGAGCTGTGCACTTGTGTGTCCATCACATGACCATGGACTGTATATCACATGACCATGGACTGTATATCACATGACCATGGACTGTATATCACATGACCATGGACTCTGTATCACATGACCATGGACTGATTTTTATACACTAGAAGTAAACAATGAATGACAGCAAGCAGAGATCTAGAAAATTGTGAGAAATTGATGCAGTATATTGGAAAATTGTATAGCTTTTCAGACTTCAGTTCAGACCCCTATATTACTTCAGACCATAGTCCAGACCTCAAAATAACTTCAGACTACAGACCAGACCCAAGTCCAAAATTAATTCAGAACACCCTAGACTAGACATCTGAGTAAATTTCAGACACCAGACCCAAACCCTTAATAAAATTCAGACTCTGAAATCAGACACCAGTACAAAAAAAAGAAAAAAATTCTGACTCTAGATCGGATTAATTCAATCCAATTTTAAGTCCTAGCCCACAAGCACTTAATATAACAAGAAGCAGAAGCAGATTTTGTTAACAATATATATACCCTAAAAAAATTAAACATTTGCAATGTAGTTCAATAAATAAAAATATATTTAAAAAAGTAGCGTAATTCAGATGGACCATTGTGACAACTACTAATCTTGATTTATATTGTGCCAGCATATTCTGGAACATGAAGTCAAAGGGTACATGCACAGACAAAATCAGACATTACAGAGTGATAATAACAATTCACAAAACTAAATTACTTACAATCTATGGGGAAATATGGGTAACCTATTAGCTAGCCATGTACATGTATGCACACATATGTGCAATGCAAAGACAAGGGCAAATAGATATGAATGAAGCATTAAGTTCTGAGGAATAATGTGGAAATGGGAAATACAGAACGGAATCAGATTAGGGAATGTGATAGGCCTGCTTAAAAATATGTTTTTAGGGCATATTATAACTGAATTTGGGGAAATGATATGTCTGTCTGGGTAGCACACTGCAGAGTATTGGTGCAGCACAAGTAAAGTCTTGGAGATGGGATTGGAACATTTGAATGATGGAGAAGATTAGTCTTAAATCAGTGGCAGAAAATTAAGTCATGGTAGATCAGTGCCATGAGAGCGGAGGCACTGGTGTAGCATTTGGAAATGGTTTCAAGGTGCAGGTGAAATAAGCATGCAAGTGATTCAATATATGGAATACAGTAAAGGTCCAAAAAAGACCCCAAGACAATGGGCATTTTACCAAGGAGGTAAGAAATATCAGGTTCAGTTTTTTCAAGCCTCAGCTTCAGACATCTGACCCCGACAGAGGTGATGTCACAGGCAGAAAGATATAATCGGATGCCATATATGTCAGAAGTTTTTCCCATAGGGGTTATGTAGAGACTATAGAGTAGTGGGCCTAGAAGTAAACCCTGAGGAACCAAAAGCAATGGATAGATGTAAAAGAATACAATTGGTGAATGATGCACTGAGCAAGCCGTCGGAGAGCTAGGAAGAAAGAGTTGGTAAGAAAGACTTGTGTAAGAGTTGGTAGTTTATGGTGTCAAATGCCACAGGAAGCTTTATTAATATCAAAAGATAGTAGCTTTCAGCACATTTAGATGTCAGAAGATCATTTGAGACTTTCATAAAGGCAGTTTCTGTAGAGTGTGAAAACCAGATGGTACAGAGCGGAGAAGAGTTAACGCCGAGCTATCTGATAAGGTGAGAGTAGACCAGGCAACCCAGGAGTTAGCTGCCCGAGATGGGTCAGGAAGCACACGTAGATATAATAATCATTGGTAGATGTAAATTGTATTACACCATATAATAAAGCAAAAAGCAGCTTCTCCCTAGACTGGTGTGAAGCAGCATCCAGTAAATACAAAAGTAACTTTAGACTCCAGACCTGATACCTTAAAGAGATTGTCCAGGATAAAAAAAAATATTATTTTTAGGCCAGGGAAGGTGAAATAGCAGGGGAAGGTGCTCTGCTGTCTTCTTTTGCCAGAAGTCCTCGCTGGCTGGGATGTCCTGTGTCCCTTTTCATAGGCCGCTGATTGGCCTTAGTGGTCACATGACCACTCAGGCCAGTCACCAACCTCAGCAGCCTAAGGAAAGGACACGGGACGTCTCAGCATCAGCATCATCACGTGTGGTGGGGACTTCTGCCAGAAGAAAACAGGGGAACTGAGAGGCACTTGGGCACTGAAGACAAGCGAGTATGTTCTTTTTTGATTTTTTTACACCTTCCCCAGCCTAAAATAGAAAAAAAAATATTCTGTACAACCCTTTAAATATATTTAGACCCACTATATTAATATCAGATCCCAGAATGGACCTTTACAGTAGATTAATATCAGACTCCAGATCAGACCCCTACTTAAATAAATTCAGACCCCAGATCAAAAAAATAAAAATAAAATAAAAAATTGGAGACCCTGTTGAAGACTATACTTAGTAGAGATGGGCAAACCCCTGAACAATGATTTTGTTTCAGGTTTGTGTTGTTCGATCCAAAGCTGAAGCGCTGCAGGAAAAACCGCTGTGGGAATGCATCGCGGTTCTTCATACAGCGCTTTGAACAGAAAGCTCACAGAGTTTTCCTCTGCGGACTTTCTGTTACAATTATATCTATGGGAAAGACACCGGCGACATCCTGCAATTTCCAAAACCACACAGATTTTGTAAATCGTAGTGTCCGCGCTGTGGTTTTAAATGCAAAGTGGGCATGGGATTTGCATGAATCCCATCCACTTTGCAGTTACTCTACAACGCCACATTGCCGCCACAGCAAATAGTGGTGTTTCCAGCCCGTGGGACCCCGGCCTAAGGTTTCCACCCACCACTCATTAGAGGATGATGTCAGGTGATACCAAAAGCCTTTAGTGTCACAGACCTGTAATATTTCATCTCTGATATATTTTCACTCTGCAATGTGTGTCACGGCGGCCATTTTAGTTCCCCTGTGACGAATAGCAAGGGTTTCAGTTTTATTCCATGAGTATAGAATATTTACACTCCATCTTCATTGTCCATTTACCATATACATCCAAAAAGCTCCCCAGTACATACAATGAACAGACCTCTATGATGTATGCCATATAGTGGCTTCTGTAACTTTTATGGATTCTTGGTAAAAAAAAATAAAATAAATTACACAATATATGTTTTTTTTATTCACGGAATTCGTTTTTATGGATCAATGCAGTCTGCTGTGCTATTTAATACAGTTTTAAAAATGGAAACCCAGGCAGGTACTAAACAGAAACCAAAAGAACACCGGTTTAGCATCTTTGAGTAAAATTCGAGCCTATGGATTCTTTTAGCATATGTGTAGAGAGATTTATTGGTGCTTATGATAAACGTACACTGCAAACACCATTTGGTAAGAGCCTTAGGCTATGGCCCCATGGGACGATATGCAGCGCTAAAAAACGCGGTGGGATGCATCGCTTTAAACAGAAAATTGTCCGAGTTGTCCGCGCCGGTTTTGGAAGTTGCAGCATGTCTTTGCTGCGGTTTTTCCCGCAAAGTGGGTATGAAATTTGCAAAAATCCCATCCACTTTGCAATTACTGTAAAAGGACGCAATTTTTCCTGTGGCGTTTCCGCTGCAGGCAAATCGCGGCATTTTCGACTCATGGGACCCTATTAGATGGGGCGAATTAGTGGCCACTTATCAATAATGCTCATTCAAGCTTATGTTGAACTGGCCTGTCTAATAGCACCGACAATCATCCAATGGTCAAGCGCTTACTTGTTCAGAGGATGAGCAGATTTTTTTAGCAGGACAAAGAAATCATTTTCCATCAGCAGAACATCACCCTAATAAAGGCTCTGCTGCTGGCGGACAATGAAAGCATCGGCCGGGGGAATGATCCCTTTATTGACCGTTCCTCCAACATGTCCTCTGAGTTGGCCTGTATAGTAAGACCAATGCAGAATAAGTACTGATCAACACGGTCTGTAAAAAGATCTCTCTGTACGGTACTAACCTTAGCCTTGTCAATCCAACCCCTTGTTCAACTTCAGGTGCAAAGTTTCACTTTTCCAATTGCCACATTCGAAGGCTAGTTTTAATATACAGTGAAACTTCTTAAAGAGATCACCACTCCTTCATCCTGAAGAGAAAACCACTCCTTCATCCTGACCAGATTTCCTGTGCCAGATTTTCAGTTCCACCATATTGGCCATCTTCTCTGAGATAACCACCCTCTCAAAGCTCACTTTTCAGTGCTGTTATTGGAATTGGATAAACCAGACAACTTTGACACAAAATTCTCCATTGCATTTTCCCTTGTGTAATGCTACCATATAGGCACACCATCAGTATAATTCCCAAGAAGGAAGGCCACCATTTTCTCTAGGGTGTCTCCATCTGAAAGGTGGTATATATGATGTGTAAATGGGCAAAAAGTGTCTGTATACAGAAAATTATATTGTAGGAACAAGAGCAGCTTAGTTGTGGAGCTAAAGAGAAAAAAAAAATAATGACATGTAGTATTTGGAGAGAACACAATATGGATACGTTATATTATGCTTTAATGATATCCATGTAAAATGCATCCATACCGCAGAAAATAGTCCCTGACAGTGTGGGCAGGTAGGTGGTATTAAAACAGTTTTTATTTCATTAGTTTTTTTTTTAAAAAAAAATCATTATTTATTAATTTATAAAATCAATTTTTAACTTATTCATTTTTATTTTATTTTATTACTATTTTATTTTCCATTTTTGTAAAAAGCTAGAATAGCATTATCTACGTTTCTCTAAGCATTTCTCTGTATACAGATCACATATCATTAGATTACTATTAGCAGTGATTTGTATACTGGGGATTGTGGCTAGAAAATGGATCCTCCTAATAGTCCATGATGTCATTGAGCCGTCAGAGGTTTCTATGGCAATGTCCCGACTGCATAAAGTAGGTTTCCTGCGCTTCGTTCCTGTTGCTGAACACAGCGCTCGCTTCCCACACTGATCGTTTCAGCTCCCTGTCACTTCAAGGGATGGGGTTGATATGGTGTCAGCTTGACGTCTTTAATGGCAGAGCACTGTGCAGCACAATCTGCCTATAAAGTAGATAACTTAAATATACGTCACTGCAGAGGTATATGTAACGGTGATGTAAATGGACGTATTGGTGAGGTGTAGGGGTTAATAGGGTCGCTAATAGGAATTCTAGAAATTGCATGCCTTTTATTACTGGTGTATGTACTTTTCTCCAGTTATTAGGACCTTCAATAACATACAGTATGGCGGGATAATATTAATAGCGCTAGTAATAAGATGCAGTTTTATAGATTTCGAGCTCTTTAGCACTAAAGCTCTTGGTATTATTTTTCAGCAAACCATAACAGACTTTTATGAATTTTCTTTAAATGGATACTACTGTCTTTGGCAATAAAGGGGTTATATACTAACAGATCAGTATCTGCCATCTTCATGCATTGTATATGCTCACAATTCTATAACACACTGTGTATATTGGGGTATACAATATAGTGTAGATCGCCAGTTGTTGAATAGCTGCTTTAAAAAAAACAAAAACAAAAAAACCTTTATTTTTAAAGTACATGTATTGACTTTTTGTTTGACTTTTGCATAGAAAATATTTTCCAAATTATAAGTTTATTTTTTGCTTTAAAATCCTTTATTTTCAATTATACATACAGTACAATGTATTTTGGCAATGCGCAAGTTAGGGTACAGCTGCAGGTCTGGCTCCACTCAGCGCTCTCAGGACGCTTTCTGCCCCCCCCCCCCCTCCCTTTCTCTGGCTGTCCTCTGCCCACCAATGAGAGGGCTGAGGAGAGCCCAGGAGGCGGGGCTTATCCCTATACAGAAAATGGGCCCCTGCCGAGCTCCTGCCGTCCTGCTCACAAGAGAAGGAGCAGAAGAAGCTCCAGGAAAGTGAAACTAAAAAAAGAAAACACAGGTACACAGGACATACTGGGGTTACTATGCTTATTAATATCAGGTATTTGGGGTGATTAATTTTGTTTTAGTAACTCCATGTGCCTCATATTAATAGCAATTAACCCCACCATGCCCCTCACATTAACCCCTGTGTGCCTCACCATAAGAGTTACTAATATGTGAGACATATGAGTGTAATAATAATGAAGATACTTTATTATTACTTCCATGTCTCTCACATATCAGTAACTGTTATGTGAGGTACACAAGGGTTAATGTGAGGGACATGATGGGGTTAGCTGCTATTAATATTAGGCACATGGAGTTACTAAATTGTAATGCACATGACCAGACTTTTTATTCACAATTGTCCTGGTATAGCGGTCAGCGGGTGATGTGACAGTATTTAGTCCTGTAGGGGCCACTGAGGGACATAATAGTGTGTGCAGAGGACACTATGGGACATAATACTATGTTCAGGAGCCACTATGGGACATAATACTGAGTGCAGGGGCTACTATAGGACATAATACTGTGTGGAGGGGCCACTAAGGGACATAAAACTGTGTGCAGAGGCTACTATGGGACATAATACTGTGTTCAGGGGCCTCTAAGGGACATAATACTGTGTGCAGGGGCCACTATGGGCATAATACTGTGTGCAGGGGCCACTATCGGGCATAATAGAGCGTGCAGGAATGCGTAGGAGGGGCTCGGTCGAGATCTTCGGTGTCGGGACCCCACCATTGCTAGTTACGCCATTGACAAATACATTTATCATAGAGATGAGCAAATAGTATTCAGTCGAATACTTCCACTGCATAGGTATTGGTGTACTTGGTCGAATACCACACGGGAAAAATTTGATTCCCCTCCTTTCCTGGCGCTTTTTTTTACAACATTAACTATGCAGGGGAGGTATTTGATCAAATATACTCGCTTATCTCTAAATTTGATCATATATAGCAATATAACATACTGCACAGATTTACCTAAAGTATATGTGACACCACATAAGACAGTGACAATATAACAAATGGGCATGAGCAGTGTTAAGGGGGAAGGAGAGAAGGTTCACATGACACTTTCTATAGAGACAGGGACATGAAGTGGAGATAGGAAGGGAGAGGGGTGTTCATCCTATTATTTCTGGACATCTGGACTGTACAATGTGAAATAGCCTCTAGATCAGCCTGCGGTGGTCTAGAACACACATGCTGTCCATTGCCAAGACAGAGCAGTTCTTGGCAAGTCATATTGAACTTAAAATGGTTCAAAGTCCCGGTTTCTTGGATTACCTCAATTGTGTGAATCATAAGAAATCGTCCACAGTCCATAGCACTGAATAGTATTGTAGCCCATTTATAGATACTGAGTCTTTAAAGGCAGTTAATTAAAAATGGAAGGAGTTTTACAAGGTTTATTAAAGGAGCTGTCCATTCTGCTTAGCTTTCAGATTACAAAAGACGGATCTCTGTCATCAACTGCTATCTCTAGAGGATCCACCATTACTCTTGTGAGATTGTCAGATATTAAGGCAGAACTTAATAACTCTATCCTCTAGAGATTTGCTCCTGAGGGTATCCATGTTAGACAAAGTGATGCTTTTTGGTATATTTTATGTGGCAAAGGGACCTTTGAGTACCATCATGTCAAGGGCCTGGTACTACAGCTGTACCCCCCTATAACTACACCCCTGGTTCAATATATTCCCTTAGAGGGGTACAGCTGTAGTACCAGGCCCTTGACATGATGGTACTCAAAGGTCCCTTTGCCACATAAAATATACCAAAAAGCATCACTTTGCCTAACATGGATACCCTCAGGAGCAGGCACAAAGCTTTACTACACAGTATACTAATACAATGTATAATAATACCACCATATCAAGTAAAAGTGTTATACACTGCTTATCCAAGGGGTCATTTAGCATTTTCGTATTGCTTAGGATAGCTCATAAATATCAGACTACTGGTATTCCAACACTTTATAAAATGCCTAGAAATCTCAATATGAAAAATACATATTTTATTAACCCAAAACATCCAACATTACCAATAGGAAAGAGCACAATGGACCAGAAACATCAAGGATGAGATGTGGTTAGAGAGATTCAGCTCATTCACGGTATAGTAGAGGCGTTGGCGGCTATTGGGAACAGTAGATGGGGGGGTGTCACTGCTAAGAGCCCAAATATGTTGTTACTAATACAGTAAAGTATTTCAGGTAGCCTCTGTGGTAAGGACGTTATTTTTCTCTGATAATAGGCTTTTACTAGTCAACAATGTAAGAGAATAACAAAAACATACTTAACCCCTTAGCGACCCTTGACGTAACTGTACGTCATGGGTCGCATGGGGATGTATGGAGCGAGCTCACACGCTGAGCTCGCTCCATACACGGCAGATGCCGGCTGTATAATACAGCCAGGACCTGCCACTAACAGCAGCGGTCGGTGCCCGAGCCGATCGCTGCTGTTAACCCTTTACACACTGCGGTCAAACGTGACCGCAGTGTGTAAACAGCGCAGGCGGCATGAGCGCCGCCATGTTTCCCCGATCGCCGCCCTCCTGAACGTCACATGAGGGCGGTGATCGGTTGCTATGACAGCCGGAAGCCTATTGAAGGCTTCCAGGCTTGTCTCTGCACTAGATCTATTAGACGATGCCAGAGGCATCGTCTAATAGAAGTGCTGCGATTTTCCTATTCACTGCAATACTGTAGTATTGCAGTGAATAGTATGAGCGATCAGACTCCCTAGGTTTCAAGGTACCTAAGGGGTCTGATCATAAATGTAACAGAAGAAAAAAAAAAGTTTTTAAAAGTATTAAAAAAATAAAAAAAATATAAAAGTTCAAATCACCCCCCTTTCCCTAGATCAGCTATAAAAGTAATTAAAGAACATTAAACATAAACATATTAGGTATCCCTGCGCTCCAAAATGCCTGAACTATTAGAATATTAAAACATTTATCCCGTACTGTGAACGGCGTAGCGGCAAAAAAAATAAAAACAGCCAAAAAGCGTTTTTTTCAACACTTTGCCTCCTATAAAAAAATTGAATAAAAAGTGATCAAACCATCGGATCTTTCCCCAAATGGTATCAATAGAAACGTCATCTTGTCCCGCATAAAAAGACACCACAACCAGCTCCATACATGGAAATATGAAAAAGTTACAGGTGTTAGAACATGATGACACAAATTTTTTTTTCTATTTTGCAAAGTTTATCATTTTTTTAAAAGTATCAAAAAATTTCAAATACTATATAAATTTGGTATCACCGCGTTTGTACTGACACGTAGAACACAGGTAACATGTCATTTGTACCAAACAGTGAATGCTGTAAAAATTAAACCCATAAGAAAATGGCGCAAATGCATTTTTTCTCCAATTGCGCCTCATTCTGAATTTTTTTCCAGCTTCCCAGTACATTGCACAGCATATTGAATGGTGCCATTACAAAGTACAATTTGTCCCGCAAACAATAAGCTATCATGTGACTCTGTGAACTGAAAAATGAAAAAGTTATGGCTCTTGAAATGTGAGGAGGGAAAAACGAAAATGCGAAACCAAAAAATGGCCTGGTCCTTAAGGGGTTAATAGTAGAGGAAGGTCATTACATTGTATTAGCACATTCAGACAATTCACAAATTATTGTGTTTCACATAAAGAGATTCTACCATAAGCATGCAGCATGTCACTTATTACTGAATTAAGGCCATGGTCAAGGGCGGGGAGAACTGAAATGTTGACAAGTTCTATTTATTTTATGCAGATAAAAAGAATCCTATTCATATTCTTGAAATCTGTTACACTAAAGCTAGTGTTATTCAGATCAGTCTGATTTTAGGTGAAATATTTATTTAGTCTCTGGACAAATCCTGGCGATAGAATAAGATAAAATGCTGGGGATTTAATCTATACTAACAGGGCTTTTTTTTCCCTCTGAGTAAAATCCTTTATGTAGTGTCATGCTTGAATAGAGCGGGGCAAAAAAAAAAAAATTTGACTTAGGATTTTAATTTTAATATTTATATCTAGTAAGGGATAATTCACTATTTATCAAACACTATTGAAAATAGTTTAATTTAGGCACCTGGCAGTGAACGCTAAACTACGATATATGTTCAGTTATCAAGAACATTTTTTCACAGAGGTGTCAATCAGTGGCGTAACTAGGAATGGCGGGGCCCCGTGGCAAACTTTTGACATGGCCCCCCTCCCCCCCGACCGACACCAACGCCGAAGACCTCGACTGACCCCCTCCTACACATTCCTGCGCGCTCTATTATGCCCCATAGTGGCCCCTTCACACAGTATTATCCCCCATAGTGGCCCCTGTACACAGTATTAGGTCCCTAAGTGGCCCCTGCACACAGTATTATCCCCCATAGTGGCCCCTGCACACAGTAGTATGCCCCATAGTGGCCCATGCACACAGTATAATCCCCATAGTAGCCCCTGCACACAGTATTATCCCCCCATAGTGGCCCCTGCACACAGTATTATGCCCCATAGTGGCCCCTGCACACAGTATTATCCCCCATAGTTGCCCCTGCACACTGTATCATACCCCATAGTGGCCCCTGCACACAGTATTATGCCCCATAGTGGCCCCTTCACACAGTATTATCCCCCATAGTGGCCCCTGTACACAGTATTAGGTCCCTAAGTGGCCCCTGCACACAGTATTATCCCCCATAGTGGCCCCTGCACACAGTAGTATGCCCCATAGTGGCCCATGCACACAGTATAATCCCCATAGTAGCCCCTGCACACAGTATTATCCCCCCATAGTGGCCCCTGCACACAGTATTATCCCCCATAGTGGCCCCTGCACACAGTATTATCCCCCATAGTTGCCCCTGCACACTGTATCATACCCCATAGTGGCCCCTGCACACAGTATTATGCCCCATAGTGGCCCATGCACACAGTATTATGTCCCACTGTGGACACCCATAAACAATTATTATACTCTGGGGTCTTTTCAGACACCAGAGTATAATAATCGGAGACCCAGGGGGAGAAAAACATAAAAAAAAAACCTCTAATACTCACCTACAGTATCTCCCGTCTCCTACACTGTCGGTCTCCGAAGTAGTCAATCTTCAATGATGTCAGACGTCACATGACCCGGAATGCAGACCAGGGTCATGAGACGTCAGACGACTAGGCCGAAGTCTGCACGGATCGTGGAGAGGTAAGTAACAGTGTTTTTTATGTTTCTTACCTCTCCCGGTCCGCCAATCATTATACTCGGGGGTCCGAAAAGACCCCTGAGTATAATGATAGCAGCGGTAGCGGCTGTCACCGGGCCCCTAATGTCCCGGGCCCTGTGGCAGCTGCCTCTGCTGCTATGGCGGTAGTTACACCACTGGTGTCAATCCCTTTGGCCCATTCACCTAACACTGATTTTTTATGAGGGGCATTTACCTAATAATTTTAAAATGTATTAATAAAGTTTACTGTTTTATACTTACCTTGTTAGTGGGTGGATATAGGACTTTTCTGCCAATCGGTTTTTGGTTTAATGTCTGATACCCCACCCATGGAACTTTCATCTGTCTTCAGAACAGAAGTCCTTCACTCCCTGCCTGGTAAGGCGAATAGAGGGAAACACGTGCATACATGGCCACCTTTTCATTTGTTCTATGCTTGAATCCCAATGGGATGAGAATCTGAGTCTGTCAGACATTTCAGCATATCCTGTGGATATGCCATAGATGTCTTAGAAGAGAATGGTCATTTACTTGTAAAGCTGTTTAGACGTGTAGACATCCATTTCAGCACAATCCTTTTCTCAAATTTTCCTATATGATACTTTTCTTTCTATAGCTACCCTGTCTCTATCGAGGAGAGGAGATGACACTTTTTAGGTTTTTAACATAGAAAAATGAGACATAAAAAGTTTAATGTCATAACCAATAAAACATATTCCTTTCAAGCAGAAGTTTCATCGTAGTTCTGTGGATCAAAGTCTTTTGTTGTATTTGTATTTTCTTGTCGTTGTCCCTCTTGGGGATTATCTGTCAAAGTGTCTAAGCTTTAAATAGGAAATTACAAACTCTTGAAGCGCCAATAAAAATATTTCACTCGATATGACATTCTAGCCATCTTCCTGATCTATTTATACATTGTTGTATTTTAAGAAAAACTTTTTTGGATGGGAAAATGGCAGAAGTGCTCTGTATGGCCACAGATGAACGTCATATCTTTATTCTGTTTAGTCTATCAATTACCATGGTAGAGTTTAATTTTATGTATTTCTAGTACATTATGATGCTGAAAAGGTTACGTAAATCTCTGATTTCTATAAATTTGTTAAGCCATTGGATGTAGCTACAGTATAGTATTGAGTAAAGAAGTTAGACTTAATCCCAGAGGCTGTGAGAGCTCGGTAGTCATCCCATGGTTCAGGAAAGAGAGCCCTGGAAGGATTGTAGCTGGTGAGTGGTGGGATTGGGCATGGACTTGGTTGGCATACATCTACATTGTTCTCTATGATGACTTCTGTGCCGGGTTCTGTCACGTTGAGACTATTTTTTTTTATTGAATGTTTGAGCTCTTTTGAAACATCCAGTAATTGAACAGATCTACAATATATACTGAGATCCCCAATTTCTGATGATGTCTTTTGGTATATCCTAAAAATCAGCTTAGAATTTATTTATTATGCTTACTTGTATAGTGCTATCATATTCTGCAGCGCTTTACAGATATATTGTCAGTCACTGTCCCATATAGGACTCACAATCTAAATTCCCTATCAGTATGTCTTTGATTTGTGGGAGGAAACCGGAGTACCCGGAGGAACCCAACGCAAACATGGGGAGAACATACAAACTCCTTGCAGATGTTGTTCTGGGTGGGATTTGAAACCAAGACTCCAGCGCTGCAAGGCTGCTGTGCTAACCACTGAGCCACTGTGCTGCCCGATGAATTGGAATATATTGATGAGCTTCTTCTCACTTGTTCTGTTATAAGCCTAGACATAAAAGAGCAACATCTGCCAAGTTATGTGTTTTCATTTTTACTTTACATTAATAAGAACATGATTGATATGGATATATTATCACTGTGTCCAGTTTTCCCATTGGCTGCTTGAATCTTTTTAAGGTAATTTGTCAGGGCTGTTTGGGACACACTATACTACCCACAGGACCTTATGGACTAGAGGTTTAGAGACCCGAATAGTCCTGTTGTAAATGTCTTATACTTGTTGTGTTGT
The DNA here is from genome assembly GCF_031893055.1 of Leptodactylus fuscus. Lineage (NCBI taxonomy): Eukaryota > Metazoa > Chordata > Amphibia > Anura > Leptodactylidae > Leptodactylus > Leptodactylus fuscus. Next base: position 170,104,869 of record NC_134269.1, on the reverse strand, counting down.
ACTTACTTAGAGATGAGTCTGATGACTCTGATCTGTGTTGCTCTCGACACCTGCACAGTGGTTTAGTGAAGCCGAGAAGTACCCCTTTGTGTCAATGTCCATGTGCAGGTCTGGTGCTTGTATAGCGAAGCCAAGGTGTAGCTTCACTGAACCACTTCACAATAGCTTGCAGTACACATGCTAGGTAAACCTGAAGGCTTTTATTTCAATGGGGATACCTTTGCAACATGACTATTTGGGACACTAAATCCCCAGTGCATATGGACCTGTGGGTGTTTTAGAGTTCCAAATTGCCCCTTTAAAGTTTTACCCACACATATACAGTATGTCTTGCCATAAATAGAGTGCTGCTGAAAATATGATATAAGCCCTATTCAAGGAACCAGGACACCAGTGATATAGCGCGTACAGCCATTAGCTATTATTAGTAATAAACTCACCAGGCATACACTACCTACCCTGTGTATGTGATATTGTCCATGGATTAATATGAGAGGTTTCTTTCCAATACTTCTCTATCTCTCGCTTGTAAGTGCTACACCATCAAGTCCTGAAGGGGTTAATAAGTGATCCCACAATTTCACTGTTATTATTTCTCATTAGAACGGCTATGCCATTGCTGGGGATAGACACATCACAGTAGAGTAGTATAAGGTCAGTGTACAATCTCTCAATAATTGACTACTAAGTATTACATACCATTGTGAAGGTCTAGTAGTATTCTTTGGTCATAGACGGAATATTACAAAACTGTTATTGCACAATTTACATATCTGCATATTAAATATTAAACAACTGACTGAAACCGCTACCAGCAGCATCTGTCTGACTGAGACATATGGATCGTAACATACTTACTAAGCGTACCAGACGGAAAAGTTCAGATAAGATTAATACAGTTAAACAGAAAATGCAGGAACAATCTTTCTATTGTAATGTGCAGCTATTACTATTACTAAACCCAGTTATTCTTACTATTAACCTTTCAGGTCTCCTACTATTACAGAATTTTGTTTTGACCATATAGTTCGGCATAAGCTGTTGTTACATAATAACTTAAAGAGTCTTGTGTGTACCTTATGTATACCGGGTTATGTTAATGTGCCCTATTTGGGTTATCTGTTATCGTGATACCTATGTTTATATGGTTCCCCTGCTACAGATCCCTATATAGACAGAGATTGGAGCTCATACAGCACTTGATACAGTCCAAATCCTTTCTAAGGGTAGCTAGCGTTAGATCAGTGACATAGCACTTCTTTCCCCTAACTACATAATGGCGCCATTTAATATTTTCCGTATTCTGTGGGTTAAGTTAGTTATCTGTGGTTAATAGGACAGTGTGGCTGAGAGGTGCGGCAATTACATCCCTCTTCTGGGTGGGTGGGAATGACCAAACCAATCTTAGACCTGTTTGTGGTTGAAGGTCATGGCCTGACCCTATTTACCTACTCTGCCTTCTGGATGCATCCCCATACATTGGCTGGATGAGCTGAAACAGCTAAGTGGAGGAGGAACTTGGTCCCTAGCGGCAAAAAAATAGCAATTTATGCATTTTCATTTCATTTTTAAGTTGAGTTCATTACACAAAATATGGCTTTCACACAGACTGTGTTTCCTGGACTGGAATAAAGCCTAAGCCCTGGCACAGTAAGGACTCAGTAGTAAGAGCAGTGGCAGGCCTGGGAGCCTTCAAAAGAGTTGTGTCTCATTTGACCACTGTAGCTGAGATGTTGATTGTCTATGATCGGAGTCATCGTAAATCACAGACAATGCTGTCTAGTGTCTACTGTATAAAACAGAAGAGGCCCAGCATAGTGCCCATGGGTGCAGGGTTAAAGACCTGACCTCCACTGTACAGGTATTGCAGATGTTGATATCCAGTGAAAAGTTTGTCAAGACAACTGTACACATTGGACACATGGGGTAAATTTATTAATACTATCTAAAGGTTAGATGGTGCAGAGTTACCCTTCGTTCACATCTGCGTTCTGTATTCCATTCGGGGAGTCCACATGGGGACCCCCAGAATGGAATACCAAACGCAACTGCAAGCGGTGTGCCAGTGAAAGCACATGGACCCCATACACTATAATGGGGTCTGTGTGCTGGCCGCGTGCTGCCCGCATGAATCATGTGGACAGGAAAGTAGATTGTGAACTGCTTTCCTGTCCGCATGATCCCTGCGGAGATCTGGTGGCAAGCACACAAACCCCATTATAGACTATGGGGTCCATGTGCTTTCACTGGCACACCACTTGCAATTGCGTTCAGTATTCTGTTCGGGGGGGGGGGGGGGGGGGGGGTCCTCATGAGAACGGAATACTGAAGCAGATGTGAATGAGGCCTTAGACTAAGCAGTCTAAACTGCACCAGATTTATCATAGTGTATGATGCTGGATGATTAATCTGTTGAATTATTATGCTGTGTAATCTGAAATAGCTGGCTTGGTTTATACTATTTCCCGTAAATCTATGCTCCCTTTATGTACAAGTAGTAAAGGTGTCTAAAACATTTGATAAATGTGGCACAAGGCATGTAAGGGAGCATTCACACGGCCGCAAACTAGCGCGGCGCATACGCTCCCCGTTCCCATTGAAATGAATGGGAGCGTGTACGGCACGCAAAGGGTCACGCGGCGTACACGTGCCAAATCTCGCGGGACGTTACGCCGTGTGAATGCTCCCTTAGACAGTTTTGTTAGACAAAACAAATGAAACCAGAATTATCCTCCATTGTCATTTACCCATTAAATAATACCCTATGGCTGTGTTGCCCGACCAAGCCACACCGTGGTCTTGTCAGTTACAGTTACATAGTGGCGATTGATAAAATAATGTCACAGAGAAGCCACCAGACAATATGTTATGTGACATCACTATAGATGAAATGTAACTACTGCCTAGTCATAACACAGACTTTGGGGGCATTCACACGGAGTAGCCCCGGGCGTGTATCACAGCCGTACACGTCGGCATTACGGCAGACTGCCGAACACTTCCCATTCACTTCAATGGGAACGCTCGTAACAGCGGCGTTTACAAGCACTCCCATTGAAGTGAATGGGAAGTGTTCGGCAGTCTGCCGTAACGCCGGCATGTACGGCTGTGATACAAGCCCGGCGTTACTCCATGTGAATGCCCCCTTTGTGATACAGCTAGCGAGGATAAATCATGGACCCATTAACCAAGTGACCAAGACCACAATATAAGACTACTTACTGGAAAAAATGTACAGGAAATATATCAAATTAAACATTTATTAATAACAGATGATAGGACAAAATTCCATGCAGATTTAATGAAACCATACAATACCGCTCTTAAGCACATGCACGCGTTAACATATTTACACTAAATATCTAACTAAAATCACTGGTTGAGTACACATTGGAACGTTAGTTAGTGTCCATTAGGAGTAAGGATGCCAATACAGAAGATAATATTAACAGAAATAAGGTTGGCAAAACTTCTGACCGTAGTAGGGAGAATAAAGTAACAGTAAGTGCAGGTTCACACCTGTGCCCACTCTCCACTTTCAGGTTTATGTCTTCTGCCTGAGAAACTGAACAGGAGATGGCAACTGGCAGGCAGTTTTCAAACCCATTCATTTGAATGGGTTTGCAAAGTGACCGCCCGTGAGCACATGTGGGCGTCTTCTGCCTCTCCGCGGTGAAACTAATTTTTTTAACCTGAAACAAAGTCGGACATGCAGGACTTTGTGTCTGGTTAAAAAAAACCTGTTTCGACGCAGAGACGGGAAGATGCTCACGGGCGGTCACGAACGGACACTGACTGTCGGGTTTCCATCTCCGATCGGCAGAAGACGTAAACCCACAAAGCGTAGACCGGACACAGGTGTGAACCTCCCCTTAGTATATCAACCATCCTAAAGGTCCACAGGAGTCTTTTTTTTAAAAAAAAACAAAAAACATTTCATACAGTTGGCATGGTGGTACAAGGTCTGCCCATTTGGTTTTCCATAGATATAATGGACTCTTGGGCTGTTTGGAGCTGCTTTTCTTATGCCAATTGTTTGGCTGACTGCTACAGTATAGAAGAAGAAATGTGTGACTCGTGTTTCATTTTCCTCTTTGCTGGTGTATTTCAGATAGACGACATTGACTTAAAATTTCATTCTTGACTACACTGCTATTTTGCTAAAAATAAAAAAATGTACTTTACCATTAGAACATATTATTTTTTCCATTGCAGTTCCTTTTACATCCTGAAACTGTAAGTCCCCAATAAAAGGATGAAAAGCTGTTTAATATTTCCTCTTGACGGATGGACCTGCTGATTGTACTTGGATTGCCCTACATTTCTGCTAGATGCTTTTATTATACAACCTCTGACTCTTTAATGAGGCAAAAAGCAAAGCCGACACAGGCTTGCCAGATAATTGCAAGAAAATCATTAATATGCTACCTTGTTTGATGACATTACGTCCGGACAAATGAACATGTTGAACACTTCCTCCAGAACGTTGTGTTCCGAATAGTTCAAGTTTAGATTTTCGATTCATTGAAATAATAGGGGAGATTTATTTATGGCAATAAATGTATTAATTCAGATTTAATGAATTAGTAGGATGTGTATGTATACTAACGGCTAAACGATCCACATTCAATGAGATCAGCAAGTCCCATCCAATTTTGTAGGACAGTTTGGCATGTATACATTGCCATATCTACTCTTATTCCTTAACAATTTATATGTTTGTCATAAAAACTAAGATTTCCTTCTCATCATGAATAAAATGGTAGAGCCAACCAGCAGACCAAGTCCTACTGTTGCCTTAGGGGAGAGATAAATTGACAGTCCTGATCAGATTGATTCTAATGCTATAGGACAGCGCTAATGCCAATTTGATTAAATCTATATTAAGATTGGACATGGCTTCTAAGCGTCATCCTCCAGCACAAATCCTAAAAGCAATTCTGCTATAAATCACAGGAAAAAGTATTTCTTCCAATATCTGTAACCTTGAGATTTAGTAATATGTACGTACATCGCAAAAACTGAAAGCTGTGATCTCTGTAAATCACCCGGTGAAATCTTTAGCTATCTGAGATGTTCCCAGGTCAATAGCAACGTGTTAGCATAGAAGAAGGATGTGAAAACGTGCAGAAGCAATGGACCTGTCTCAAGAATACATAAAATAACCTGTTGTATTCTAGTCTCGATGTGTGAATGAAGGAGCTTTCACAGTAACTAACCATTTGTGCGGACTATTAAAAGATAAGACATTTTACATCCTAGTGTATATCGGTACGCTATCCGTGCACCATCATTTTTCACCATCACCTAGCACGGCGTGCTTGTCTATTTTTTTTCTCTGGACCTGGAGAGCTGAACGGCCAGAACAAGTAGAAAAAAAAGAAAAGATAATGCGTGCAATTTTTAGTGTCTCAACAATGGACATGTATATGTTCTCATTCACCGTTGTTCATTTGATGTTTGATTTTTTTCACAGATAGCACACAGACAGAAAAGTAGTTTGCGTAAAAGAATTTTTTTTAGTGTTATGCTAAGGCCCCACGTTGCGGGAACGCAACTTGTTTTGTTGCAGGTTTTTGTAGAGTTTTTTGAGCCAAAGCCAAGAATGGCTATAAAAGGAATGGAAGCATGTAGATAGTTCTTATACTTCTACCCTCTGCTCAATCTACTCCTGGCTTTGGCTCAGAAAACCGCAGCAAAATCTGCAATAAAAAAAGCTGCATTTCCACAATGTGGGTCCTTAGCCTTACCTGTGGTCCAGGGAAGGACCTGGCTTATGTAAAACCTTTCATGGGCACAGTATGTAAAGGGTCCGATTTCACCTTGGTGGATTATTAGAAAGACATAAGGAGGTGCTTTACTCTGAGCAATTTGGGAAGAGGGGGTATACTCATACCATTCTCCATTCACAACCATAGCAGTCCTGTAGCAAGCTACAGTTATCTCATATTTTGATGCTGGGTTGTTTTGGGGGTTTTTTTTTTGTTAAATGACAAATTCAGCTGTACTGAATATTTGACCATGATAGTCTACAAAAATGTTATGGACACCATGTATATGTTTTGTTTCACAGCCAAGTCAATGCAATAGTTCTTTAAAGAGGACCTTTCATCAGATTGGGCACAGGCAGTTCCATATACTGCTGGAAAGCTATTGGCTTTCCCGATCTGTGCCCCGGGTAAAGCGCTATCGGTCCCGGTACCGTAGCGCTTTACAGTCAGAAGGGCGTTTCTGACAGTCAGTCAAGTATGTCCTTCTCCACAGCAGTGCCTATAGCACTGTACAGTGTGAGCAGGGAGGAACGCCCCCTCCTTTCCTGATAATACTTGTCTATGGACGAGCACTGTGAGCCGCTTTGTCTGTTTTGTGTCTATTAAACTCTGTAGGGTTAGACCTTACTCCAGCATTGAATCAGTGCCACAACATTTTTGGCCCTTTGGCTCATGTGATCGGTCATGTGACTTAGTCACGTGAACTACGTGGGTTGGTGTTTAGTGTTTGAATCATGTGGGCGGTCATGTGACCTAGTCACGTGCTGGTGTTTAGTTTGTAGGACGGAATTTGTCAGGTTTTGCTGTCGGCTTGAAAAGTCGGACATCTTTCGGAACGGACAGTTAAGGACTAGAGATGAGCGAACACTAAAATGTTCGAGGTTCGAAATTCGATTCGAACAGCCGCTCACTGTTCGAGTGTTCGAATGGGTTTCGAACCCCATTATAGTCTATGGGGAACATAAACTCGTTAAGGGGGAAACCCAAATTCGTGTCTGGAGGGTCACCAAGTCCACTATGACACCACAGGAAATGATACCAACACCCTGGAATGACACTGGGACAGCAGGGGAAGCATGTCTGGGGGCATAAAAGTCACTTTATTTCATGGAAATCCCTGTCAGTTTGCGATTTTCGCAAGCTAACTTTTCCCCATAGAAATGCATTGGCCAGTGCTGATTGGCCAGAGTACGGAACTCGACCAATCAGCGCTGGCTCTGCTGGAGGAGGCGGAGTCTAAGATCGCTCCACACCAGTCTCCATTCAGGTCCAACCTTAGACTCCGCCTCCTCCGGCAGAGCCAGCGCTGATTGGCCGAAGGCTGGCCAATGCATTCCTATGCGAATGCAGAGACTTAGCAGTGCTGAGTCAGTTTTGCTCAACTACACATCTGATGCACACTCGGCACTGCTACATCAGATGTAGCAATCTGATGTAGCAGAGCCGAGGGTGCACTAGAACCCCTGTGCAAAATCAGTTCACGCTAATAGAATGCATTGGCCAGCGCTGATTGGCCAATGCATTCTATTAGCCCGATGAAGTAGAGCTGAATGTGTGTGCTAAGCACACACATTCAGCACTGCTTCATCACGCCAATACAATGCATTAGCCAGTGCTGATTGGCCAGAGTACGGAATTCGGCCAATCAGCGCTGGCTCTGCTGGAGGAGGCGGAGTCTAAGGTCGGACCTGAATGGAGACTGGTGTGGAGCGATCTTAGACTCCTCCTCCATTCTATTAGCCCGATGAAGTAGAGCTGAATGTGTGTGCTAAGCACACACATTCAGCACTGCTTCATCACGCCAATACAATGCATTAGCCAGTGCTGATTGGCCAGAGTACGGAATTCGGCCAATCAGCGCTGGCTCTGCTGGAGGAGGCGGAGTCTAAGGTTGGACCTGAATGGAGACTGGTGTGGAGCGATCTTAGACTCCGCCTCCTCCAGCAGAGCCAGCGCTGATTGGCCGAATTCCGTACTCTGGCCAATCAGCGCTGGCCAATGCATTCTATTAGCCCGATGAAGTAGAGCTGAATGTGTGTGCTTAGCACACACATTCAGCTCTACTTCATCGGGCTAATAGAATGCATTGGCCAATCAGCGCTGGCCAATGCATTCTATTAGCTTGATGAAGCAGAGTGTGCACAAGGGTTCAAGCGCACCCTCGGCTCTGATGTAGCAGAGCCGAGGCTGCACAAGGGTTCAAGCGCACCCTCGGCTCTGATGTAGCAGAGCCGAGGGTGCACAAGGGTTCAAGTGCACCCTCGGCCCTCCTACATCAGAGCCGAGGGTGCGCTTGAACCCTTGTGCACACTCTGCTTCATCAAGCTAATAGAATGCATTGGCCAGCACTGATTGGCCAGAGTACGGAATTCGGCCAATCAGCGCTGGCCAATGCATCCCTATGGGAAAAAGTTTATCTCACAAAAATCACAATTACACACCCGATAGAGCCCCAAAAAGTTATTTTTAATAACATTCCCCCCTAAATAAAGGTTATCCCTAGCTATCCCTGCCTGTACAGCTATCCCTGTCTCATAGTCACAAAGTTCACATTCTCATATGACCCGGATTTGAAATCCACTATTCGTCTAAAATGGAGGTCACCTGATTTCGGCAGCCAATGACTTTTTCCAATTTTTTTCAATGCCCCCGGTGTTGTAGTTCCTGTCCCACCTCCCCTGCGCTGTTATTGGTGCAAAAAAGGCGCCGGGGAAGGTGGGAGGGGAATCGAATTTTGGCGCACTTTACCACGCGGTGTTCGATTCGATTCGAACATGGCGAACACCCTGATATCCGATCGAACATGTGTTCGATAGAACACTGTTCGCTCATCTCTATTAAGGACAGGCACGGACTGTAAAAGAACGCACCCGATATCCATTTAAATCTATGCAAAATGTCACGGATACAGCTAGTGGCCGCTGCTAATGTCCGCACAAGATTTTGAATGGACATTAGCAGCAGACACTAACTGTCGGACACCGATGGTAGTGTGAACGTCCCCTGAGCGTGCCCTTGTCTCACTGCTTTCCATAGTTAAGGAGGCCTTTCTTTGTCAGTCCATTGGAGGGGACAGATATCTCAGGTATATTGATATTTTTCTTTTATTTGTTCTGCACTAGCATTTGCCCGCAACTTCTTCCGCGGGTCGTTGTTGGGGACAATGCATCTGCGCCCGTGGACTCCCGCTGACCCCCAAACCCCTCTTTTGCGCCTACCCCTCCCGCACGGCACACTGTGAACTCCTCCCCCGCAGGACCCATCCCGCGCGGCACTTTAGTACCCCCGGGCCACCGAAAGCCGTCTTGCGTGGGCCCCCCCTCCTGGGTGGGCCCCCAAACCCTTCCTCCACGTCCCCCCTGCCCCGCGGCCATGGACACCTGACTGGCCTCCCAAATCCCTCTCCCCAAAGCTGCCGCGTGTCACGGTCATGGTCATGTGATATACAGTCCATAGTCATGGTCATGTGATATACAGTCCATGGTCATGGTCATGTGATATACAGTCCATGGTCATGTGATAGACACACAGGTGCACAGTTCGTTAATAGAGATGAGCGAACACTGTTCGGATCAGCCGATCCGAACAGCACGCACCCATAGAAATGAATGGAAGCACCTGTGACGCTGACTTTGCCGGCGGCCGGCTGGTGTCACAGGTGCTTCCATTCATTTCTATGGGTGCGTGCTGTTCGGATCGGCTGATCCGAACAGTGTTCGCTCATATCTATTCGTTAAGACAGATTTCTGATTATTGAGCTGTGACTGTAACAAGCCGTACACCTGTGCACCTCACTCATCTCATGACCATGTACTCGTTATTATCCACTGGAAGTCAATAATGAATCACCTCAACCCGAGATCAAGAAAATCTGGAGGAACTGATACAAAAATATATTGGTAAATTACATAATTCTGAAAACAATAACATTTGTTTGCCGACAGAGGATACTACAGATAAATTAAGATGAAGAAGGGGTTATTTTTTTTATTTTTACAATGGGCTCCCCTCTTTTATGTATATTCTATGCTGGAATAATTTGTGTCTGCTACAACATCCATAACTTGTTTTTGCCTTCCCCCAAGGGTAAAATAGCTATATGTAGGACTCACAGATATTTTCCCATTAGATCCACAACGCAATAGACATATGATCACTGAATTCAGTCTCTCTGCAAGAGAATGTTGTTCGTGTTAACTGATGCAATCTGAAATATTTATCTGACATTAAATGACATACATGTTTACAGACGATGAATAAAATATGTTAAAGGATGGAAGGAGTTTAGACATAAACAAAGGATCCTTGTGATTCTAAACTGCTACTAGAGAAGTATTGTGCCGTTAAAGACAAAGATGAATTCTAGACCTACATAATGCAATGAGCTATTGCTTAGCTGTTATGTCCTCTTTAGAATAAAACTAAATAATGTAAATTCTATTATAATAGTAGATATTTTGTAGATGTATTACTTCTGCTGTAAAGTTGTAATATAAAAAAAAACTGAAGCTAACAGTTAGTGATCCACTTTAAGGCTAAAGCCCTATGGGACGATACACAGCGCTAAAACACTGCGGTAAAAAACGTGGCGGGAACGTATCGCGATTCTTCCTGCAGTGCTTTGAACAGAAAGCTCACAGAGTTTTCCGCCGCAGACTTTCTGTTACAGTTATATCTACGGGAAAGCTTTGCCATAGATATAATTGACATGCAGCGATTTCCAAAAAACGCCAGTTTTGAAAATCGCAGTGTGTCTGCGCTGCGGTTTTAATCGCAGAGTGGGCATGAGATTCACATGAATCTCATCCACTTTACAGTTACTGTATAACGCCTCGGTGTTTCCGGCCCGTGGGGTCCCGGCCTAAAACCCCTCAATATAAAACTTCAAGTTTCTAATTTAGAAATGAAAAATGAGTGTGTTCTGCTGTGTATTAGCTTTACTCACGTATAGGCTGCACATTATACTCATTTCTGCAGCACTTTACTTCCTACCTGCTGAGTGAGATAATAAAGAGAATGGGATCACAGCAGAACTGGCACTGACTCTGGCAGTGCGCCATGTAGCGTAAACACCATAAGGGACCCTTCACACGATGTAACACTGCGCTTATTACATTGTAACACGCGTAATACATTGAAAGCATAGGGAAAAAAGCCTCCCATTGATTTCAATGGGGAGAGCACGTATGCCAGCTCCTATTCGAATCAATGGGAGCTGCTTTTTACGCGCTCATTCTGAACGTGTTTTTACGATCAGAATGAGCGCAGCGTTATATCGTGTGAAGGCTCCCTAAAACTGCAGTGTTTTGGATTAATGCCTGGTTTAGTAATCCGATCGGGGAGTCCACGTGGGGACCTGCCCTAGAACAGAATACTGAACGCAATGGCAAGCGGAGAGCTTATGAGAGCACACGGACCCCATAGACTATAATGGGGTCCGTGTGCTTTCCGTGCGGTGTCCGCACGGAACATGCAGGCAGAAAAGTACTTTGTGATCCACTTTCATGTCTGCATGAGTCGTGCGGGCAGTGCATGGAAAACACATGGACCCCATTATAATCTATGGGGTCCATGTGCTCTCATAAGCTCTCCGCTTGTCAATGCATTTGGTATTCTGTTTGGGGGTCCCCATGCGGACTCCCCAAATGGATTATCAAATGCATATGTGAACCAGGCATTACATCAAAGTGATAGCATTTTGAATTCCAGCATTACCGATGGAGGGCGCCAGTTAGACTGTCAGAAACGCCCTTCTGACAGTGAAGAGCTATCGGTAACGGCACCTAACGGAAAGCCGACAGCGTGCTGAATTCAGCGCATTATTGAATTTCTAGCAGCATATAAAACTGTATGTGCCCAAGAACATGAAAGGTCCTCTTTAATCTACTACAGGTAATGTCCGTTGCTGTCATCCTGTGACATGAACACTGATAAGCTGAGCTGAGAGGCGGAAACAGGGGGCTTATTCTGTATCGCAGAGAATGTTTTGAGGCAGGAGTAACAAAAGAAGTAGGGAACTGAAAAGGATGCGGGAACCATGTAGATGTTACTGGGGTATCCCACTCCCCCTCTCCTTTCAATATGTACTGAAATATATTAAATGTATAGGGCATGAAGAAAATGTTAAAAGGAGTCTTTACATGAAAAAGATATTAGTTTTTCCAGTGCTGATTATCTTTCTGTGGCAAAATAGTTGACTGACAAGGATATAGACTTTTTAATAAATGATGTGTTTCAGTTTCTCAATTTAATTAATCTTTTTTTTCCATACATTCTGGATTCTAATTCTGGCACAGATTTCTCATTGAACTGGAATGAGTAGCTACAACATCTTTGCATGAAACTCATGATGCATGTTTTGTAGTATATCCAGACTGGCTTTTCAGTATTGAATATATCAGTGATATGTGTAGCCTCTCATAGATGAAAGTTTACACCTATTGTATCCAATGCGTATTCCCACTAAATGTATCAATGTCAACAACACTCTCAAACATTGCAGCATCTGTAACAGCAAATTTAGTGTCATATGATCAAATATATCATATGTCATGATTTATTAAAATAGTCAAATGTGTACATACATTTACCCACACATGCAAAGGCGGTGTAACTCAGTAGTAAAAAACTAAAATAAAGATTATTCTATACATAATATAGTATAAAAATGATCAAAACAGTACCAAAGGTGCACGTGCTAAATACTGCACCACATCAACTGCACTCAACATTGGGAACCATCTTCCCCTGCTATAGCATTGGATATCTGCCTCATTCCCTCCTGAAGTCCACTTGGGCTTGCTTCATTTTACCTGACTAAGCCGAAACCTATTAACTTTTAGCAACCTGTTGAATATGTTAAATGTGAATATTGTTATGGTGTGCTTATGTTTCAGTTATCACTGTAAAGTGGATCTATGGATATCTACTTACATTCATAGATGTGTGGTTGTTTGTATGACTCCGATGACCTCTTGAAAATTTACTGCAAGGAACTGTGGTGCAAAATTTACATGGTATTATGCATATTAAGCAATTTGCATCACATTTGATAATTTGGGCTTTCATTGGATTCAAAGAAATCAATATTTGGTCTAAAAAGTTAACGGTAATTTAATATTACTACAATTTTCTGTTATAATTTTAAGTTGATGAGGACACTAAAGAGCACCCCTTTAGAGATAAGCTATATGTCTCTGCAGAACAGTATAGAGTAGGAAGAATGACCAGACTTGTCTTTGTACAAATGCTATCTCTGCCCTTACCTTTTTCCATAGATTTCTCTATTGAGGCTTAAAAAGCTTTTGATAATATATGTTCTGGAAAATTCTGTTCTACGGTAGTTTTTCTTCTATGACCTTTGTATCGTCTTTATGATACATTTGAGAAGACAATGAACATGGTATTTTTCATATTAGTTAGTTTGGCAAGTTTATTTTTACAGATGCAACTATTGTATCCAGTCTAAACAATCCAATATGGGCTAAACTGATACACTACTGCCCAGCTGGTGTCAAACTTTTGAACCCTGTAAATCTGCCATTGTGTTACTTAAGAAAATGAAATCACTGCTTAAATTAATTCTGTAATACATTAAGCAAGGGCGTAACTTGAAGGGGTGCAGAATGTGTTGTCTCACCAGGGCCCTGGGGTCCTGGAGCCTTAAATGGTTGTCCCATCTCAAGGATCCTATCTATACTGGTAGCTTAGGTAAATTGAAGACTTTTCCCAAATATATTGCTTTAGAAGTGCTTTGTTTGCCTGTTATGTAAACTTATTCCTCTCATTGATTACACAAAGTCTCCATAACCACAAACCTGGGAGATAGGACAGGTGCTGTTACTTACTCACTGCCGGCAGGACAATTAGTTCAGCTAATTGCAGTTTCCTGATAAAGCCGGGCTGTTATTGCTCTATGTAAACACACAGATAACACTGAGTCCATTCTATACAAGAATCTGCATAATATCTAATCTGCATAAGTATTGTGATACTTCATTGTTCCGTTCAGCAAGAGGTGGTGGTGATATGAGTCCAGTATAATGAATGACGTAAAGGATATTGGTTTGTATTCCCATTGTGCCACCTAAATGGTTTGTATTTGGCCACCCTCAAAGCATTGTCTAAGTAGCTGCCCCATTATTCAGTTTTAACAGTTAAGCTAGCGAGAGGTAAGCTGATGAAAAAAATAGTACACTGGCGAGTATAGAATGACGACGTTACAAACAATAAATTATAGTTTGGGGGATACCATTACAGATTTTGCACTGGGACTCTTGAGTTTAAGGCTATTTCTCTGATAGTAAGAGCCAAACAGACAACTTAAATTTTCCAATGTACAGGATAGAAGTTCAATCACTATTTTGTGTTATTGAAGTATTGCTACCTTCATTAGCTGTAGTGTTGTACATTGATTTTATTTTAATTGGTTATACCAAACATCTGAAGCTTTTAAGAGCGTATTGATTCTTCTGATACCTTTATTGAAAGAAGTTTGTTTCTCATGGTTTAGTACGTGTTCTCTCTTCTTCCATACACATATATTATAATACTTAAGGAATTATTCTTTAAAGTAAATTTTATAGAATTACGCAAATGTAACAATGACTTAAATATTATTTTAGAATACAAATTTGTTATACCACAAGAAAATAAAGGTTAGGATTTCATTTAATGAGGGGATACAAATTCCCCTTGACAACATTCAAAAGTTATACCAAAGAAAAATGAATAGAAATATACATATGCTTAGAGTCTTTTTCATTGTTATGTTCATGCATTTGCAAATCCAGCCCAAGACGTGAGTACTGAAATAACATTTCTTGTCACTTTGTCTTAATGACAATAAAAGCTGCATTATAGCACTTAAGAGTTTTCCAAGGATTGAAAAAATGAGCTTTAGAATAGTGTAGGAAGGACTTTTATATGCAACGTTACTTTGGGAACACAATAAAAAAAACTACTTTTTTTTTCTCTTCCAACAGTTTGACGAAAAGATCTTTTGGCAAAGTGAATCACAAAAGCAAGGAAAACATCAACCAAAATGAATTGACCATTGTTGCACTGATCTTCATACCAAGATGTCCCCGGAATGTCAGTCTTAAAAATTAAGTCAAGACACAACATGGAAAGGAAAAAACTAAGTCTAAAAGAAGAGCCGGTGATAGCAATGGCGAGTACAGTGGATCAATAACTCATTTTTGACTGCTGTTGCATATGTCGATTATTCCGGAGAATGTCATTGAAATGGACTTAATGGTATTGACTCAAACATTCAATAAATCACAAATGGTTCCTACATGGAGGCTTTTTCAGAGAAGGCGAGCCAACGAACAGCATGGGGACTTAACCGGCCAAATTTGCTAGCAATAACTGTGACTTCTACGATGATTTCTTTTTGCGAGGCAATATGTCTATGAATATCACCAGCATGGATGGAGACATGTTATTTGCAGAAAAAGATTCCTCTTTTCGCATCCTCATGGGCTGTTTACTCTCTGTTCTAATACTTTCAACTCTTCTGGGAAATACTTTGGTCTGTGCCGCCGTCATCAGATTTCGTCACCTAAGGTCCAAAGTCACAAACTTTTTTGTGATCTCCTTAGCGGTGTCGGACCTTCTGGTGGCAATGTTGGTTATGCCTTGGAAAGCTGTGGCAGAGATTGCTGGCTTCTGGCCATTTGGTTCATTCTGTAATATATGGGTGGCTTTTGATATAATGTGTTCAACGGCATCTATCTTAAACCTTTGTGTCATCAGTGTTGACCGGTACTGGGCAATATCCAGCCCATTTCGATATGAGAGGAAAATGACCCCAAAAGTAGCCTTCATAATGATAAGTGTTGCATGGACCTTATCAATTCTGATATCTTTCATACCTGTGCAGCTTAACTGGCATAAAGCAAAGACTACCAGCTTTTTTGACCTAAATATTACCTTTCAAGGTAGCACAATGGATAACTGTGACTCCAGCCTAAACAGGACATATGCAATTTCTTCATCTCTTATTAGCTTCTATATACCAGTGGCCATTATGATTGTAACCTACACCCGAATATACAGGATAGCAGCCAAGCAAATTCGGCGTATCTCAGCTCTGGAAAGAGCAGCAGTACATGCCAAGAATTGTCAAAACAGCACAGGCAATGGAAGTAGCATTGACTGCCAACAGCCGGAAAGTTCTTTGAAGACCTCATTTAAAAGAGAAACAAAAGTCTTGAAGACGTTGTCAGTGATTATGGGAGTTTTTGTATGCTGCTGGTTGCCCTTTTTCATATTGAACTGTATGGTGCCCTTTTGTGATCCAAGTGTGTCGACAAGTGGAGCAGAGCCATTCTGCATCAGTTCTACCACATTTGACATATTTGTGTGGTTTGGTTGGGCAAATTCTTCACTAAATCCCATCATTTACGCTTTCAACGCTGATTTCCGTAAGGCTTTCTCAACATTACTAGGCTGCTACAGACTCTGTCCGACGTCCAACAATGCTATAGAGACGGTTAGCATAAACAATAATGGGGCAGTTGTCTATTCATGTCAGCAAGAGCCCAAAGGTTCAATTCCAAATGAGTGTAACTTAGTTTACCTAATTCCACATGCTATTATCTGTCCAGAAGAGGAAGTTCAGAAAAAAGAAGAGGAAAGTGGTTTTTCTAAGAGTTTGGACAAAATGTCTCCTGCATTTTCTGGGATCTTGGACTATGATGCAGAAGTCTCACTAGAAAAGATAAATCCTATCACGCAAAATGGGCAGCCCAAAACCTGAAACAGAGATTAGGTGGGCTTATCCATTAAATTATGCTTGATGGCTTCAAGATGGACACAAATCCTTGTTAGATATACCATCTGACTTTCAAATAGATTTCTAAAAATGCATTCCAATGTATTTTGTATACGTGTTTATTTTTGTGATGTTCACAGGGAAATAAGCTTATAAATATGAGGCCATTAGTAATTATTATAGATGGTGCATACAGTGTATACTGTATTATGAGAATGTGTTTTTGTTTATTGTGCAGGAGCAACATCCTTCACTGACAACGTACATTGACTCGAGCCAGTAAAGTGTGCAAAAATTTTGGCATATAATATAGAATAAGTCAATAGGTGGAAACAGGAATCCATTCTAAGCTGTAGCTGATATCTTAGGCTAAGGCCCCATGCTGTAGAAACACAGCGTTCTTTGTTGCAGATTTTGCTGCGTTTTTTTAAGCTAAAGCCAGGAATGGCTCAAAAAGGAATAAGAAATGTATTTAGACGTTTCCCTTCTGTTAAATCCACTCCTGAATTTGGCTAAAAAAAAACACAGCAAAATCTGCAACAAAGAACACTGCGATTCCGCAATATGGGGCCTTAGCCTTAAGTTGATTTTTTTGTAAATTCAAGGGTATTGCTGCAATACATGAGCAGTAGCACTAATGGTAAAATCATTAAAATCATAACATTAAAAAATAATTTCAGGCCGAGGCCCTACGTTACAGAAATGCAGCTTTTTATGTTGCAGATTTTAATGTGTTTTTTTGAGCCAAAGTCAGGAGTGCCTACAAAAGGAATGGGAAATATATAGGAACTTCTTATTCTTCTACCTTCTGCTTAATCCACTCTTGGCTTTGTCTCAAAATGCAGAAAAATCTGCAACAAAAAAAGCTGCGTTTCTGCAATGCAATCCTTAATGTTAACCTAGGCTTGTCAGAAAGACAGTGGTACTGATTTATTAAGACTGGTGTATTGTATGCCAGTGTTTATAAAGGCTCAGGTTGGCTCAGGGATCAAATGATTTATGAAAATGCCCTGCCTCTTCATGAAACAGGCGCACCTCTGTGCCAGAATGGAGATCTACGCCAATTAGGAACTGGCATAAATTTTGCTTACAACTCATGTCAGAAAACTGACCAAATGTGCAGCACAATATCCCAGTATGAGAGAAAGCTGGTGTAGAGGGATTTATAAATCTTCCCCAATGTCTTTCCATCTTTCTTTCCAACCTGCCATACAACATGTATAAATCTAATATTTATTAGAGATGAGCGAGTACTGTTTGGATCAGCCGATCCGAACAGCACGCTCCATAGAAATGAATGGATGCACCTGGTACTTCCGCTTTGACGGCGGCCGGCCGCTTAACCCCCCGCGTGCCGGCTACGTCCATTCATTTCTATGCGAGCGTGCTGTTCGGATCGGCTGATCCGAACAGTACTCGCTCATCTCTAATATTTATCTAATACTGCCCCCTGTAATGCTAGGAACCAATGGATATATCCCCTGGAAAGTGCCAGAGAAGAGAGCAATATGTAGTGATAAGAAAAAGACTTCTAACATAGAACTATCTACCATAGGTCTTAGGGCTATTTCACATGGGCACAGAGGGGGCGGATTATGGCGCGGAATCGACGTCATAATCCGTCCCCTCACAATGGTGGTCCATGGAGACTGCTAGCGATCTTTTAGCAACATGCTGCTCACGGAAAAAAGAAGCAAACTGCCCTTTCTTTCGGCTGATTCCACAGCTCATTGAGCCATGGCGTCCGCCTCTCAACAGCACCCTTCGGACTAGGCCCATTAATTTTGGGCCTACTCCGGAGCGGGAAGCCGCAACTGTCAGTCGTAGCAAGCGTATTTTGGTCCCAATTTTGACGCGGCTTCCCGCGTCAAAATCAGGACCAATATACGCTATTTCATCCCCGGGTGAACAAGCCTTAAATGACCATTTTAGTGTCCAATATTGGTAGAATATGCCATTAATGTCTGATTCTTGAGAATATTTCTCCCTGTCCCTGATTCCTTCTGACCAGTGTCCTGTGTCTGGTATTGCAATGCAGTCAGACAGCAATGAGTCCATGTTGCAGTTTTTGCACAAGAAATAGGACATTATGTCGGTAAATAACTGAAGGCTCAGCTATAGGATAGAGAGTGCTATGGCGGTTTCAATCTAGATTCTAGAAGGCTGGATTGCATCAAAAACATTGATAAATGTCAGAAAAACTCTTTAGGAGGAGGAATTTTTAATGCAAGGTCCCATGAGGAATGTATACATTTCCATATAGTGTTAATTGTTGCAAAGTTTCTTAAAGATTTGCATTATGTCTTCAGATGGATGATAAAAAATATACTTTGTAGTTTTAGACATGTTCTTCTCCCGGGCAGCGCAGTGTAGAATGTGAGTGGGCAGATAGTCGTGAATGTCATCAGTCTTTACCTGCACGAAACAGGAAATAATGTATGTTTCTAAATTTCTACATCTAGTCTACATGTAGCTATGGCAACCGGATTGCAAATATCTAGTTTATATTGCTGGCTAGACTCGGAGAAAAATGGTTACAAAGTTACATATTTGTTATTTAATGAGTAAGCATATAATACATATTCATTAAATAACATATATATATATATATATATATATATATATATATATATATATATATGCTTGCCACGAGATCTCCACACGGATCATGCAGCCAGGAAAATACTTCACAATCTACTTTTCTGTCCGCATGGCTTGCGCGGAGATCTTGCGACATTATAGTCTATGGGATCCATGTGCTTTTACTGCACAGCACTTGCAATTGCGTTTGGTATTCAGTTTGGGGGGTCCCCATGAATGAGGGGTCACAGAGACTGACAAAAATTGGTGAGAAAAAAGTGTTTTCTCTCTGACACTTTCAATTTCAAAATGGTCAATGGGGTCCACTGGACTCCATGTGTAACGGCTGTTGTAGCGCTCCAGCTCTCCCTCGTCTGGATCACCCTAGACCTGGCATTTTCTACATCAGTCTTAATAAAGACCCCCAACTGGTTCTATCTGTGCCTGAAGTATTGAGAAGCTCTGGGATAATAAATTCCTCCCACTGTGTTTCTTACAGATTACTGCTCATCTTACCAGAACGTCTAATCTTTCCCTTACTAATATTACTAATTCAGCATCTTATTAGGTTATTATTAGTAAATGCTATTAATGTTATTTTTTTATGCCAAATTTTTGGACATTTTGAGGGCTCACAAAGTACAGCAGGAAAAATAGTCAGAAATCTGCAATTAAATGCAAGGATTTGTTAAATATTTTTTTCGGAACTATGATATTGATGACCTACTCATAGGATAAACCATCAGTATTAGGTTGGTAAGGTTTGACTTCTGGGACCCCTGACAATGAACTGTATGAAGAAATGTGGCACTTGGGTCTTTTTGACATCATGTTGGTGACATCACGTCCATGGGTCACATGATCTCAGTCTGCAATACCAAGCACAGCCACTATACAATGTACAGCGCTGTGCTTGGTAAGCAGTTACTGTATCCTCTTCAATCAGCTGATTTGTGGGGGTTTCTGATGTTGGACCCCCACCGATTTAATATTGATGAACAATATCACGAGTCCCGGAGAACCTGTTTAGTATAAGATGACGGATTGTGTAGTTACGTAAATGCCTTTATAATTTCATGTTTGAAAAAAACAAAACAGAGCCTTATGGTAAGAATGGGTATTTTTATAAAAGATTACAGAAAGATTATTGTAAACGTATATTAATATTATTTATGATTTTACATCATTATTTTTCAAAGATAAAACTCTATAAAGATGACTTTTATTTAGCTGATGTTAAATGACTATATGTGACTGTTGTCTAAGAATTCACTTCTGCATTTGGTATTTAATAGATAAGAAGTCATTTGCTCACGGCCGCCATCTGTATTTCTGTGATTTCTCTCTCAATTAGACTAACTACAGTATATTCAGTAGCTTTATTGTTGGTGTCTCATTACAGGAAATCAATGGAACCGATAAGACGTTGGAATTCTCCTTTTTCCTTACTTAAATTACCTATGTTGTCAGCTAACCTCAGTGCCCGAGCTGTGGATGCATTAAAGGGGAATTTCACTGGTATTATCCTTGGCACTACCAGAATGTCTGAGCAGTGTGTAGCCGGGCACATACATTTTGGGTGGAATTCCCTGGTAATGACTTGACACAGAAGCAAATTCATTTCAAGGAATAACAAATATGTCATTACAGACTAAGCCTTTCCAGAGGATGTTGGCGGTCGGGAGAAGGAGCGCAAACCCCTCGGGGCCCTGTTTGTGCAAACGAGGGCTGGCAACTGAATGATTGTCACAGACGCTTTCATTGCTTTAATAATAGCTGTTTAGTCAGAAAATACATGTCGTGTACGACTGTCTTAAAGGACCTTTTACTAGGAATTCACTTAAACATATGGAGCCCATAATTATATATATATATATATATATATATATATATATATATATATATATATATATATATAGTATTTATATTCAATATAAAACCCTGCAAATACTTTTTGTGGTGTGGGATGATGTGGCTTCTATAGTAATGACACATTTCATGACCGCAGCGGGTAATGATTTATGTCATATATTATGATCTAAATTTTTCAAAAATCATCAAATATTCAGCAAAATGTTTTGAAAAACTTAATTTAAACAATATACAAGGTCATTGTTTAAATTAAGTACAACAAACTTTGCGCAAAGATTTTTTTTTTCTATCTTATGCCCAAAATATTAGTTGAATTTCCAAAGAACCTCTTAGGGTCCATTCACACAGTCCATTCACACAGTCCATTCACACAGTCCATTCATTTTCCTCTGTGTGAATGAACCCTTAACTACAAGCTAAACTCTATTGTATCAAGTCAACAATTGCCAGTCCTTTAGGGTCCATTCACACTGAGTTTTTTGGTGAGGAAAAAATCCGCTTCAGGAATCAGGAAATGTTTTTTTTCCTCTAGCACAGTTTATGGACCTTGAAAAAACCGCTAGCGGTTTTTCCACGCGCTTTCTGCCAATTTTACCATGATGTGGATTTTCCGCCTCTCATTGAATGCATTGGTTTTTGCAGGTGGAATCCGCCTGAAGGAAGCTTTTTTTTTCCGCTAGCGGAAAAAAAAGCTAGCGGAATCCATATAACTGTATGGGAGGCGTTTTTTCCACGTGGATTCAGCGCCAAAATCCTCACCAAAAAACTCTGTGGGTAAATTTCAATGCTTAAGGCCCCAGGGTAGTGAAATGCAGCAAGAAAAATTACGCATTTGTGATTACATTATCGCAGAGTTTTCCTCTGCAGACTTTCTGCCCCTATTATACCTATACGTGTAACACCATAAATTCCGCAGGTATAATCGACATGCCATTGACAGTTGAAATTTTTCTTCTGTGGATTTCTTTTCTGCAATGTGTGGATGGGATTAGCCACTTTGTGGGTACTGTAACACTCACTATATTTGCTATGTTGGGCCTTAGTCTAAGGCTGACGCCCCACGTTGCGGAAAAACTGCTTTTGTTGTTGTAGATTATGTTGCGGTTTTTTGAGCCAAAGTCAGTAGTGGATAAAGCAGTAGGTAGAAGTATAAGAACTTCTATATATTTCCCATTGCTTTTGTAGCTACTCCTAAATTTGGCTCAAAAAACCACAGCAAAATCTTCAGCAAAAGAATCTGCGTTTCCACAACGTGGGGCCCGGCCTTAAGTGAATTTTTCCTGGACTTATAATTCCATTTTATTAACAATCATCTATTGTGCTGTCATAGTTAATACAGATGAATGAGGGTGGTGTTAAATGCAAGAATTAACATTCAACATGGTCACAAGAGGGTAGCACTCTAACACTGACCACGCTCATGCCATTTGTATCTATGTTTAATGTTGCATCATCTTCACTATGACAATTTCAGGAGTTTTGTCCAAGGATGTGATAGATATTAGCAGTAAACACATGTGAAAATTTGGACAAATGGCCTGTATTTGAGGCTATATGGCTTGCTTATGTAAACGTACTAAGAGATTGGTCACTTGCTAAGTCTGCGTGTGCCCGGTCCATAGACCACAGTCATAATCTATCTTGTTGTTAGGAGCATTACTAAAACTGTCATGATGAAGGGAATGAGGGTGGGCATAGTATCTGTAAATTATAATGAAGATATTGTTTGTAGGGGGAGAATGGGTGGCTCCAACAAGGACAAAAACTCCCCAGAAAGTAGATTGCCCATTAAAGGAATTCTACCATTAAAACCTTTTGTTTTGCGGATAAGACGTTGGAATAGCCTTTAGACTGTATTCACACTGAGTAACGCTGGCGTTTTTTGTGCTTATTTTTGCACATAGCGCTGCATAGTGCCGTGTTAACGCCGCGTGGCGTACACGCGGCGTTAACGCGGCACTATGTGCAAAAATAAGCACAAAAAATGCCAGCGTTACTCAGTGTGAATACAGCCTTAGAAAGGCTATTCGTCTCTTACCTTTAGACATGGTCTCTGCGGTGCCGTTCCTTAGAAATACCGTTTTTTACTGGTATGCAACTGAGTTCTCTCGTAGCGATGGGGGCCCACCGCTGCCAGAGAAGCGTCTCCAGTGCCGCCTCCTTTTTCGTCCACAACGTCATCTTCAATATCTTCTTCTGGTGCAGGCTCGTAACTTCTAGGCCTTGGGCAGAGCAGACTGCGCAGGCGTACATGCCACGGGAAAATGGCTGCTTGCACAGTATTGTTAGCGGCCATTTTTCCGTGGCCTGTGCGCCTGCGCAGTCTGCTCTTCTCAAGGCCCGAGGCCTAGAAGTTATGATCCTGCGCCAGAAGAAGACAATGAAGATGACACTGCGGACGAAGAAGGAGGCGGCACTGGAGACGCTTCTCTGGCAGCGGTGGGGACGCCCCCATCGCTGTTTGAGCGCTGGGGCCCGCCCCCATCGCTGCGAGATAACTCATTTGAATACTGGTAAAAACCGGTATTTCTAAGGAACGGCACAGCAGAGACCATGTCTAAAGGTAAGAGACAAATAGCCTTTCTAAAGGCTATTCCGACTTCTTATCCACAAAAAAAGGTTTTAATGGTAGTATCCCTTTAATGTAATGGTTATAGGGGTTATAGACTCTCAGCTGCTGAAGTAAGGGGACTGGCACATATTGCAGCAATTGCACATGGCCCAAACCCTGCCCATGTAGGCCAATGGCTGCATGCTTACCTTCCAAATTGTGTGGCCGTTCACCACCACATATGGAAGGGGTCCTGGCTGTGTGCGGTCGCTGCAATTTATGTCTATACCCCATTCTGATCTCTCTTACATGTATCCAATGGAATTACTGTTTTATCTCAATAGGAAACGTAGCGACCTGACAGTGTTGTTACATTTGCTATGAAGATGTGGATGTCCCTATGCAGGATATATCATTAGGACACCAAGATGTCATTTTCCAGCTATAAAATGGCTTTAAGTATTTAACCTGTTACAATATATTTCCAGGACATTGTAACAAATCGAGTGTTAGCTATCATTCATGAATGCTTACAACTGCTTTTCTCCAGCTCATTGACTTGTGAAAACTATAGACTATAGAGACTAGAAACAAGTGACTGGATGTTGCATACTTGTTGCAGTCCAATATGAAGATGTTTAATAATTAGATGAGAAATTTGTTGGTTTTATTTTTGTTACAAAATAATTTATGAGTGTACTGTCTATTTTATTAATTAAAATGTTGCTGCAAACTGTTTTATTTGTAATTCTTACTTTCCAAAAGTCTCAGAAACTCTACACATGGTAACTTATACAATTCATAACACATTGGGGGGATTTACCAGGCACCGCACTCCAAAAATCTTATTTCAACAGATTGAAAATGGGACAGAACTAGATGGGGCCAATTTCCCTAGTTGAGGACCAGGCACATTTTTTTTTTTTTTTTTTTTTACATTCAAAGTTTTTTTTTTAAAAAAAAAATCTTTAATAGCACACAGTGCTATTAAAAAAACAAACAAAAACAAACAACTTATGAAGGCTTTGGCCCCAAGTTGTGGATTTTTTGAACCAAAACCAGGAGTGGATGAAGTAAACAGGAGAAGTATAAGAGCTTACTATATATTTCACAATCTTTCTGTACCTACTAGGTTTGGCTAAAAAAAACCAAAAAACAATGCAGCATTTCTGCAATATGGGGCCTTAAAACCGGGTTCACACAGATTTTTCTGGTCAGGATTTTGATGCGTCAAAATCCGGCTCAAAAACACCACCTCCCATTGAATTCAATGGGTTCCTTTTTCCCACAAGCAACATACCCTTTCTTGAGGCGGATGTCCACGGCGCAACACTCCCTCTCAACTAGGCCCATTCATTTGTCCGCCCCCATCGCTGCGAGAGAACTCATTTGCATGCCGGTAAAAATGGTATTTCTAAGGAACGGCGTAGTGGAGTGCCGTGACTGGATGCTGGTGCTCTGTATGCACTGCACCAGCATCCAGTCATGGCCGCCTCAGAGTCTGGTCCAAAAAACCCTGTATGAACCCAGCTATAGCCTAAAATAATTAACCCTCTTAGTTACGGTAATTATTATTTAGTGCTGTGACACCAGGGGCAGAGATAGAAACTGTGATTTGGCCATCATTTTGATTATTTTCCTATTTTTTTTTAAAAAAATTAATTTTTGTTTATTTATTTATTTTATTATCATCATAGATCTTTGGGGGGGCCTTTTAACAGTTTTATTTTTGGGATTTCTCCTGATATATTTACCAGGAGTAATGTAGCCTTGTAACTTGAAAGATGATCTTGTTCTTCTAGGATCCAGCAGCTCTTACAGCTTCTGGTCCACAGCGGATCACATGATCATTAATGTTACATCTACAATAACACAGTCTCTGCCGCCTTTATAGGAGCTCCGATTGTAGTTACTGCCGGCTCCCCTGTTCATGAAAACGTGCGGCTGCTTTCATGTGCAGAGTTGCCACATTGCACCAAAGATGCAACACACAACTCTTCATTTTTTTAATGCTACTCTCCAGTTGAATACATATCCAGTTTTAGGAAAATATAGATATTAATTTGATATAAAAAAATCTGGGTGTCAGAGTATAGTATCAATGGATATCATGATTCTTCCATCAAATTTGCATCCATCAGAGACCAGTCTATTGACTTTCGTCTCTTTGCTCCAAATCACCTGTTTCTAATCTTCTTCTGTCCACTTTTCGTACCTTTTTGCAAACTTGAGCTGGCGCTTCTTATGATGGTATATAAGTTGAGGCTTCTTCACCTTTTTCAGGCCACCATTTCAGTCTTGTGTAATTCGCGTCACATGGTTCTTGCATGGATGTCTAAGCTCAATGTTGCGAAGCATATGAGCAGCCTTCACTGCCATGCTTGTTGCACCAGAACTGATAGATCTTGTAATGAGCCGATTGTTGACTCTGATATTTTGCCTGGACGTCCACCTCTTGGCTTTTGAATGGATGGACGGACTTCATTTCGCATTCTTCCAACTATCGTGCCACTAAATGATGCAGTTTGGCAATTTTCTTGGCTGAGACTTCTATCGATGAGCTGGATGATGCTGTTACTCATTTCTTGAGAAATCTTCTTCATGGCTGATCTTTGATTTGAACCAGTGACCTTTCGCTTGGGAAGCCAACTAATAACACACTGAGCTATTAGGAAATATAAGAACAGGCTGTAATTTGTAGTATACAAGATATTTCCACCACCAGGAGCAAAACAGTAAGAATGTAGTCACATGTCAAGAATCTGCATAACTAGTCATATGCTGAATAGTTACAAGTCAAATTTATGTATGAGATAGCCAAGATGATTGTCTATAAAATAATGGTAGTCTTACATAGATGTAGTGGATGGTGAGTTATGGAATAACTTATACACATACACCCCTCTAGTACTCTCACCTTATTTTCAATCAACAAACATATCATCTGGCAAAAAAATGAGTTTATAAACATGAGATATTAGCTGATATTTCGGCCAAAATATGCGCAGTCACAATCCACGTGAAACACATACAAGCTCATGGCAGATAGAGAAATCCTAGGAATCATAGCAACTAAAAACGAAAGAAACACAGACACACTGCAGGATCATTTAGTTCTCTGTGTGAAGTGATGTTAATAATACAGCCGACTGCGGTTGTAGGACATAAGGAAGGAGGGGTCACAGTATATAGATATAACAGGCAGAAACGTTTTTTTGCAGAGGTAGGGACATAGGCAGCTATCATGATAACATGTGGCAGTTCTTTGGTAGGTGGTGAGATCTCATGGTCACAGCTGATAGTTCGGTATCTTTTATCAGCACTATTGTCAATTAACCACAAAAAATGCCCCAAATGTCCTTCATCACAGCCCTCCTCCTTTCTTCTTACCACTGTGTTCTACGGCCCAAAGACGTCTGAAGCCATCCTAGTAAACAGGGTATCATCTGCCCCTTTTCTGACCATGTTTTTCGCAAGTTTGACTTTTTAAAACTAATTTTACTGTGGTCAGGGGCACAAGTAGGGATTCATAGCTAGGGGGTGAACACGTTTAAGTGGGCCTCCAATTCGAGTGTGCTGATATCACTTTATGATGACTCTATAGCAGTATATACCATCTCTACACAGGTCTGTGAAGACCATTTAGGTAAATACAGTACAGGAACTATGTAGTGACTTACAGGTGACGTCTCTGACTAATCGATCACATTTCCTGTCTCTTCCATTTGGACTGTCATGACCATTTCTTCCAGCTGTGACTTGTCTCTGTAAAGTTTGTAACATAGACAATCACTTTCCTAGGCACCAGCCTACATTGTTCTCTCCAACATAAAATCACTATTTTGCTTCTATCCCTATTATAAAATGTGTAATATAAAAATCCCCTGGAATATTTTTTTTTAATTAAAGGTACATGGGGGCATAGTGTGACCGTAGTCTTAGTCTGTGAACCTCATAGAACCTTCTAAATCGAATAATCTGTGATGGTTCTATATCTAGTCAATAAGTAACGTGATAAGGTATCTTCTAAACATACTACAGAAAGAGACATATAATGAAGATGGTGCAAGACGAAAAGGAGCCATAGTCCATACTATCATCAGGAATAGAAGAAGATCTCATGTGTGATAGGATGAAGAATGGTCAACATAAAAACACAGACTCAATAATAAGGAAGCAGGGCAGCACATTGGTAGACACTAAATGAGTGGTTAGATCCAGGCAGCAGTCAAAACAGTCAAGAGAATGTTTACAAAGCATATTGTGAGAGCATAAATCATGGTGCCCTAACTGTGCCATAGGCAGATTTAGGCTGAGACCCCATGTTGCGGAAACGCAGCAGAAAAAAGATGCTGCATTTCGGACTGACCAAAATCTGACTTGTTGCAGATTTTGCGACAGTTTTTTTTTTTTGGACCAAGAAAGTAGAAGTATAAGTACCTCTTATAAATTTTCCATTCCTTTTGTATCCATTTGTGTCTTTAGCTCAAAAGAACGCAACAAATTCTGCTACAAAAAAAGCTACATTTCTGCAATGTGGGACTACAGTTTTACAGTAACAGGAAAGTATATGAAATTCTAATCCCATCCACACATTGCAGGGAAAAAAAGCTGCATTTTCAAAAATGCAGAGTGTTAATTTTACCTGCAAAAAGTCTTGTTTTTTCCCCTATGGATTTAGTAGGGCAAAAACCCAATGAAAAAGACTGTGGAGAAACATGATATGTTTCCACAGCGTTTTTTTTGTTCTGCAGCATTTTTTAGCTGCTTTCCACAAGGTGGGGATTTAGGTTTAGATTGGAATAACTATATAGTTCATGCCCTGCTTGGATACCTGACCTAGTATGCCCAATGTGCTTCATCATTATATGAAGATGTGAACACCCCCTGTGCTCCCTGAGCATAATTAGCATATCAAAAGAAATGCTTTTTTAAAGAAACAGTGGGGAGCACAAGAGAATGAGGGTTAGGGCAGAGGCGTAATTACCAAGTATAATGATCGGAGGCCCAGGGGAGGTGAGGGAGCATAAAAATCACTTACCTCTCCTGCATGCTGGCAGGTTTTGGGCCTGTTTGGTGACATCACAGACATCACGTGGCCCAGGCCAGCGTCATTATGCATCGCGACACGGACCTGGGTCAGGTGATCCTTGAACCAAGACTGAAGAGATCTTCGGGGAGTGCGCCAGAGCCAAGGAGAGGTAAGTAACATTGTGTTTTATGTTTTTATCCTCTCCTGGGTCTCCAATCATTATACTCTGGGGTCTGAAAAGACCCTGGAGTATAATAATTATTCATGGGTGTCCACAATGGGGCATAATACTGTGTGTAGGGGCCACAATGGGGCATAATACTGTGTACAGGGGCCACTATGGTGCAAGGGCCACTATGGGGCATAGTACTGTGTGAAGGGGCCACTATGGGCATAATACTGTGTGCAGAGGCCACTATGGGGCATAATACTGTGTGCAGGGGGCACTATGGAGCATAATACTGTGTGCAGAGGCCACTATGTGGCATAATAGTGTGTACAGGAATGTGGTTTGTGTGGGAAAGGGAGGGAGGGTCATGGGGCCCTGCCATTCTTAGTTACACCACTGGGTAGGAGTAGAATATCCCTTTTAATGGCTATTCCAACATGACATTATTGTAAAACATCATTTTCTAAAGATATAATCCCTTTAAATGAAAAAAACATCTGATCACTCAAATATGGTGTGAACATCCTATATATGGATACATAAAGAAAAATCAAAGTTTACAAACCATAGAATCCAAAAATGTCTTTTTTCTTCTCTTGTATGTATGTAGTTTGCCTAACCAGACAATAACACCAGAATTAACAATTAGGATCTGCTAATAATGGGACAAGTTTTGCCAAGTTATTATACTGACAAATAGACTAAACTATGAGATAAATCCTCCCACTACATTTGTTTATGGAAGAAAGCTATGGGCAATAATAACAAAATCTTTACTGTACAGAATTTTAGCATAATACAGCCTGACTTATGAAGACAAATAATCCTTTGAAAATAATGGGATTTCAGCAAATGTGTTGTATATCTTTATCTCAGTTGTTACTTGTAGCTGGAAGCCTTTTAATGAATTATACCAATATTCATAGTAGGTCACTTAAAGTTCCCTGGCGGCAAGCCTGGCACACGTTCTGCATTTTGAATTAACAAAGGGAAAAATGTCAGTACCCCACATTTTCATGATAAATGGGCTGGAATTCTCTGCATGACTTACCAAAACTTGAGGGAATTTTCGCTCTATGTTATATGTATTGCATAATCAACACACATTTGTCTCCTACATTGACTTACCCAATGCACTCGGAACTTTGCAGAAGCTACTTCATTAATTCAGGGGAACTCTGAAGGCAACATGTATAATCCCCCAATGTACAGGCTATTTGTGTATTGTCATTTACTTTCTGTAAATATGGTATGTTTGCTCTTCTGTGGATTTCCCATGTAGATTTATGCCAGTAAAATCTGCAGAGAATGTTAACTAATCTCATCCACTTTCAAGTATAGAATTTCCCTAGTGATTTTGAGAGTGAAAGTGTAATCCACAATCAAATACATAGTCAACTCTATGACTACACGTATCAGCACCTCTTTCTGGGTCCATTTAGTCTCATGCACTCTTTATGCTAACGTTACACTTATCAGGTTCTGTTCACACTAATTTCGTGGCCTTTTGGCTAAGATCAAGTGTAGTATCTGTTCTTATCAGAACCATTGAGTACGGGTTCCTATCTGGGGAAGGGGGGTGGGACAGGCTCTGCTGGGGGAACTGGCTATGAAAGCTGGGGAGATGGGAACAGAGAACCACTTGTTGGATTATTTGCCTTGCTGGAGTGGGTAGTAATTGGCTCTGCCCCATTGGTAGAGTCAACAGAAAGCCACAAAAACGGGCAGTGAAAAACACCAGGGATTGACGACCCTTGGGGATCGAGGCCAAAAGTTCGGGAAAAGCTTTGGAGGCTTCTAAGTGCTGGTGCCCAGGGGATTAGGTGGCTCCCAGGGTGCCTGAACTCACTGAGGTTGGGCGCCCACTGAGTGACGGCACACTGCACCACACTTTTACACTTTCAGAGAACCCACCCTTATGCCTGGTTCATCCAGCATGGGTAATTTTCATAGAAGAGGCGGATAGACAATGCCTTCACTAACACTCTATCTACTTATACATTTTTTTTGCATGTGACCAGTGTTTTGTCACCTTTGTCACTGTTTTGTGTAGTTTTATGATGAAAGGGTGCAGATAACCCTTTTGGGTCTCTCCCGACATCTAGGGGTAGGATGGTGTGGCCATTAGGTTCCCTCCTCCCTGAGTTTTTGGTTCACCTATGCTTCTGTGGAGGTGGACGCAGTCCTAGTACTCTTGGGGTGGCAGCCCTTGAGAGAACTGAGCAGAGTAGTCTCTGTGCTTCGGCAGTTGTAGCCCTTAGCTGCTTGGTACTTTTTGGTCCAGTAGTCTTAGGAGTGTCGGGAGCCCATCCACTTTAGCACACACATCCTTTACATATTTTTTTTCTTTTTGTGGCACTTCCCACTTTTTTCATGCACTGGGTATATTGAGGCCTTCAAAAAAAAAAGAAAAAAAAAGTTTTGTTCACACTAGTGTCCTCTTTATATTTGCTCTGTAAGTATAATAGCATAGTCTTCTGTACTATTGTGCCTTATGAGAAATGTGGAAAACTGAAACAGAACCTGATGGACTCATTACAAGTCAGAATATCAGAATACACGTGTTATTATTCAGTATAACACAAATGTTAACCAATCCTTTGAATATTTGTCCCTGGCAAACAGAAATAGTACTAAATTCCATTCACTATTATAAATATTTATGAGGCTCGAGAAGAACATGGAAGCATTCCATTTTAATTATTTTTAGTCCTTTATACTCTAATGAAAATGTCTTACAAAGTTAATTAAGTTAACTACAGTACAGTACATAGTCACTACACCAGTCTGATCTTTGCCTAACGGGGGCTTCTGCTACCTGGAGATAAGAGGTGGTGAATATTAATAATGTTCTATTCACCTGCATTTCAAAGAAACCTTTTTATAAAATGTCCTTATTTGTTAGTAAAAGTTGGTTTTGTTTTATATGTAATAATGTTTATTTAACTTCCAGCCCTCCCCGAATCGTTGGAGAAATCCTGGCTATCTAGCACTTCTAAATCTAGAGTCACACGGCTGAGTTTCACTCATGTAACTCAATCCATGTCCTTTAAAGCTATTAGTTCCTTTCCTTGTCTGATGTTCGGGCTGGTAAATCCGTCACACGCAGACTCACAGTGTGCTTGAACTGGAAAAGGTAAGTCCTCTTAAGCTATTCTCAAGGATCACTTTTCTCTCTTATCCTTCAACAGATTGTTCTCCTCAGCTGCGTTAGGACTCCTAACATATGGCTTCAACTTATGTTGCTGCCTCTTCTTCTGATGGATGGAAACAAACCCAGAACACCTTCAAACACTGTGCTCACCGAACTCTGGCAAGCTTGTTCCCTCTGTCCTCCACAATGTCTTCAGTTCTTTAATCAATATTAGAGATGAGCGAGTACTGTTCGGATCAGCCGATCCGAACAGCACGCATGCATTGAAACGAATGGACGTAGCCGGCAGGCGGGGGGGTAAGCGGCCGGCCGGCGTCAAAGTGGAAGTACCAGGTGCTTCCATTCATTTCAATGCGTGCGTGCTGTTCGGATCGGCTGATCCGAACAGTACTCGCTCATCTCTAATCAATATCAATTAACTATGTACCTTAGTTGTCCAGGCAGATCTCAACATGGGCCTCTGACTCTTCCTGAGGATCTTATTAAGGGTATCAGGGCTCGTTCACATCTGCACCCGGTCTCCGCTCTGCAGGTTTCCGTTTCCTGCACAAAACAGAGGAAGGAGACGGAAACCTGCAGGACTCTTTCAAACCCATTCATTTGAGCGTTTTATGCTCTCCGCTGCTAAACCGTTTTTTTAAAATCAGACACAGAGTCGGACATGCAGTATTCTGTGTCCGATTTTAAAAAAACTGGTTTCGTGGCGGAGAGCATAAAACACTCACTGCCGCTCACGGCCGGACCTGGTCTCACAGGTTTCCATCTTCTGCATGCAGAATACGGAAAGCTGAGAACGGAGATCGAACGCTAGTGTGAACCTAGCGCCATGGGGACAAATGACATGACTTTCGAGTGGTTGGCACCACTCCAAGTGACTGCTAAATTTTATATTCAACACCCTATCTGTGGTTCTCAAGGAAGAGTTACAGGGCTATGTTGAGGTTTGACAAGACAACCATGATATGAAATCAATGGCTACAAATAAAGGAGCTGAAGAGAAGTGACCATGGAAGACCATGAAAAATGCTTATCTGGGTCTGATCCCAACCATTATGCCAGCCTTCCCAAAGAAATGAACAGGGCAGCCAGTTCACTTGAGGGTCACAGTTTCACCAGTTACTTTGAGGTTGTTTGTGGTTGTAGGTGTTGTTCACAGAATTTACACAGAATTTACACAGATGTGGGGCCACACGGTGGCTCAGTGGTTTGCACTGCAGCCTTGCAGCACTGGAGTCCTCGGTTCAGATTCTGCCCAGTGGTTACTTCTGAGGACTGTTATGGGGCCTTAGATGTCACGTCAACGGGACCCAGGTAACTGCTGTAACCCAATCACATGCCTCAGCAGAGACCATAAGAGGGCTGAAGAGAATTCCAAGGGACCACAAGATGGTGAGTATAAGTGTTATTTTCCTGGTCCTCCAGTTATTATACCCTCGGGTCTAAAGGTGTACTTCTCAGCAGCATTATTACCACTACATGTGAATATATGTGACACTTTTTTTTTCCCATATAAACTTTTTATTTTCAGTCTTCAATAATATTTAATAACAAAGTGAAATCGGTTCCACTAGAAACTGCAGCAAGATTTAGCTAGAATTGTCCTATTTCAGCTGTGTTTTACCCTAAATCCAGTGTATGTTATCTAAAGTGCTGGCACTGCCCTAAAGCTCTTCTGAGAGAGCCAGAGAATTTACCTTCTATATTACAATAGACATGAAGCATTTGCAATCCTCATCTTCCCCTTCTTCTAACATTATCCATTTTAAAGAAAAATATGTAGACAAGCCGATCACTTGTATATTCAGCACTTACAAAGATTTTCTTGCATTCAAACAACTATATGAATTTAACATAATACTGTATAAAGCAAAACCCTGAATATATTAGAGAAAAAAAATGGCAGACTAAAAGCTGTTTTATGACCTGTAATTTGTCAAAATGATCTACATAAATATATACAGTTTTCCAGTCCCTAGCCTCTTTCAGCTCTCATCCTACCTGTCTATAGGTCTTCACATTTAGAGAGCGAGTAGCTCTTGGGGCTGAGCTTAGCTTGGGAACAGCTGACCAACACCCTCAGGCAGGACATAGTTAGCCGTCATAGCGCTAGGGACAGATTACCTACCCCATTTCCTTAGCAGTGCATGCACCGTTCAGTACCACAGTTTTTTTTTTTTTTTTTTTTTTTAATGTAGATTGTGAGCCCCACATGGAGCTCACAATGTACATTTTTCCCTATCAGTATGTCTTTTTTTTTTTTTAGAATATGGGATGGAAATCCATGCAAACACGGGGAGAACATACAAACTCCTTGCAGATAGTTTTATGCCCTTGGTGGGATTTGAACACCAGGACTCCAGCGCTGCAAGGCTGCAGTGCTAACCACTGAGCCACCGTGTGGCCCCTTCGTTCAGTACCACAGTTGTCAGGCATCTAAATAACTGTAACAGACCTTTCATGTTCTCTAACAATGTGTGTGTTGTATACCACTACAAAGCTGACAGTGTGCTGAGTTCAGGTCAAGTCATGTCTTGTACTGTCAGAGGGGCAAAACACTGTGATATATATAGTTTTGCCCCTGTTTTTATTTTGTAGAAACAGACAAATAAAATACAGCCTTCTCTTCAGGCAAAGATACAACACAAACCTGCTCGGCCAAGCACTAACTAAACAGAAACTTCCCTCACTATATGAGTGGCTTACTACCAGCTACAGGAAATGTAAACAACCAATAACAAGTCTTTCCACCAGTCTGCACAGGCCCAGACACATCTTGTCTGTACCAGAGTCAGCAACATCTTACACCTGGGCTGAGATAAACCCTGCCCTGGATTAATAATCGCCATGCACAAGGTGAAGAACCTGGGGAGATATATCAACATTCCAACACCCTGCCTGTCACCTTCTCACTAGTGACAGACAGGGTGCATATTTCACCCAGAACATGCTCAGTTACGTGGAGTAAAAAATTCCAGAAAGCTGTGTTTCTTCAGCAAAGCATAATTGCTGAGGTGTTGTATGGGCTGTATTTTTATGCAACGACATGCAGATTGGTAGTGGGATGAGCCATTCGCTTCTTCACTCTAGTATGACTATTTTCCCCTAGCCAGAGCTGAACCCAGGATTAGCTGCCAGACTCTTAACTATGGGCATAGAAACTTAGCAGGTGTCCGAGCTTTGCATGTCCCATGCTGGTTGTGCAAAGCCTGATCCCCTGTAAATTCAGAAGGCGAGTTAACCTTCTTTTTTGTTAGTGCCCTGATGGGCAGGCATTTTGATTTCTACTATTTTGCTGTGGACTTATGCAAGTGACTGCTAAACTTGGATGATACCGTGCTGTTAGTTGAAAACTAATCAGTTTTGGACTTAACGGCTGGAACTTGGGAAATCTGTCATCCAGGGGCGTAACTACCGTCATAGCAGCAGAGGCAGCTGTCACAGGGCCCAGGACATTAGGGGGCCCGGTGACAGCTGCTACCGCTGCTTTTTTTTTTTTAATAGGCCGTTACAGGCCTTATTTACATACCGATACTGGCTGGTCCAGGATCGGTAAGTGACACCGCGGGCCCCACAAACACTATCATTATACTCGGGGGGGCTTTGCAAACCCCTGAGTATAATGATCGGAGGCCCGGGAGAGGTAAGAAACATAAAAAGCACTGTTACCTACCTCTCCATGAACCTGCCAGGCCTCCTTCCTAGTTGTCTGATGTCTCTGACGTCACATGAACCTGGTCTGCGTCCTGGGTCATGTGACGTCCGACATCATTGAAGAAGGATGGCAGTGGAGGCCGACAGCGTAGGAGCCGAAGGACAGGTAAGAAACAGTAGTTTTTAATGTTTTTATTCCCCCAGGTCTCCGATTATTATACTCTGGGGTCTGAAAAGTGGGACATAATAGTGTGTGCAGGGGTGACTATGGGACATCATACTGTGTGCAGGGGCCACTAAGGGACATAATACTGTGTGCAGGGGCCACTATGGGGTATAATACTGTGTGCAGTGGCCACTATTGGGTATAATACTGTGTGCAGGGGCCACTATGGGGTATAATACTGTGTGCAGTGGCCACTATGGGGTATAATACTGTGTGCAGGGGCCACTATGGGGTATAATACTGTGTTCAGGGGCCACTAAGCGACATAATACTGTGTGCAGGGGCCACTATGGGACATAATACTGTGTGCAGGGGCGACTATGGGACATCATACTGTGTGCAGGGGCCACTAAGGGACATAATACTGTGTGCAGGGGCCACTATGGGGTATAATACTGTGTGCAGTGGCCACTATTGGGTATAATACTGTGTGCAGGGGCCACTATGGGGTATAATACTGTGTTCAGGGGCCATTAAGCGACATAATACTGTGTGCAGGGGGCACTATGGGGTATAATACTGTGTGCAGGGGCCACTAAGCGACATAATACTGTGTGCAGGGGCCACTATGGGACATAATACTGTGTGCAGGGGCCACTAAGGGACAAAATACTGTGTGCAGGCCACTATGGGGTATAATACTGTGTTCAGGGGCCACTAAGCGACATAATACTGTGTGCAGGGGCCACTATGGGGTATAATACTGAGAGCAGGGGCCACTAAGCGACATAATACTGTGTGCAGGGGCCACTATGGGGTATAATACTGTGTGCAGGGGCCACTAAGGGGCATAATAGTATAATAGTGTGTGCAGGGGCGACTAAGGGATATAATAGTGTGTGCAGGGGCCACTAAGGGACATAATAGAGCACACATGAATGCACAGTATATAATACTGTGCATTCAATACACCTTAGGATACATAAGTGTATAATACACTGATGCAGCTGAAATCATTTCTAATCCAGACTCACCTGCTGCAGAACATCATGATACACACCCCTCTGCAGTAGACTATTATAATGCATGTACACTGCTATTGCTACAAGACATTATAATACTTCCCATATCCTTTTTTATCCCCACAAACCTATCAGTATTTGAAAAAAAAATAGAGGAAGTTTTTTTTTACTATAAATACAACCAACACAGCGATATTCCAGCTACTCATCAAAACAGGGCTCTTCGGCGGATGAGGTGTATTTTATTAGGATATTGTAAATTATTAAGAATATTACAAGTCATGTCCGATCTATGTGTATAAACCTACTCAGCCTGTGGCCTGTTTTTATAGGGTCACAGATTCTTACATTTTTATAATGGGGTCATTATTCCAAATAGAAATAAAGCAAGACACTTAACCCCTTCAGATAAAACATTTCTACTCAATTTAACACCTGAAGTGTATGTACACCCGCTTCAGTATGTGGTATATAAAGGAATATCGGCTGGCATCTGTCCCTGATATGAGTGTACACATGAAGGGCATCTCTTTGCATTTCCTCTTTTTGACCTTGTGCTTTGTTTACAGCCTCCCATCGTACGGATGTAGTGTGCACATTAGAACGTTCTTTGCTGATTTCTAAGCCTCGTACGGTCTTTTGTGGTCTGTTCAAGACACTGGAATAATATGCAGTGATCTGGAAAGAAATTCCTCATACTGCACAACCAATGAGCCATACCATGCTGTATTTTATTATGTAAAATGAACAAAGTGTTCAGATTTCTTCTTAATGTTTTAAGCGTGGCTTCACCCATTACTTTCTATAAAGACTGTAACTACTGCAACGTGATATGGCAACGAAAAGGCTTATGCATCTGCTAACCTAAATAAAGCCGGTTTTTGTTTTTTTAATAGATGGCTTTAAGACACATGAACAAATGTCCCCTTCCATATCTTCCTTTATATGTAGGAATAATTTAACTCCTTCCCTCCACAGGCATTTTTCGACTTTTGTCTTTGACTCTCCGCCTTACAAACCTCCGTAACTTTTTTTTTATTTTTCCGGTCACAAAGGACTTATTGTTTGTGGGGTAAATTGTACTATGTAATAATACCATTTAATATTCTGTATGCTGTTCTAGGAAGTTGGAGAAAAAATTCAGAATCAGGTGGAATTGGAGAAAAACTGCGTTTGTGCAACTTTCTTACAGGCTTTGACCTGTATTCAATGGGCTGGTAAAATTCCTTGGATACCAAATTTATATAGTTTTTTTTTTACATTTTAACCCCTTAAAAAAATTTAAAACTTTGAAAAAAACATTTTTTGGAGTCACCATATTCTGATACCTGTATCTTTTTATACTTCTGTATATAGGGATGAATAACAAGTGTTTTTTTTTTTTTTTTTTTGTGGGCCAGATGTACTTTGTAGTTATACCATTTTGGGGAATGTCTCTAGCTCTTTTGATTTTTTTCCCCAACTAAAGCGTTCATCATATGGGAAAAATACCAGCATTTGTATTACAGACTGTATACAGCAGCCTGTGCTACAAATGTTTGAGAGACAAGTCTGGGAGCCTTCAATAGGCTCCTGGCTGTTATGGCAACCAATTGCTACCACGCAGATACAGGTCCAGGCAGTGGTGATCTGCAACAAAAATGGTGCCTCATCAGCTTGGACTGAGGCACTGAAGGCCTTAATGCGGGGACTGATCACTGGTATTAGCACTGGGGTCTCTGCTGTACGATACAGCAGAGGCCAGTGTCTAAGGCTAAGCTCAGCAGTTGCCATATTTATTGAAAAAAACATTGTTCACCACCACAATTCTTCTGGATCACTGGGAAAAGATGCTTTTGAAAGATGTTTAGACAGCGTTGGTTATTCATGGCAGTGTTCTTAGGTTAAATTACAAGTGAGCAACCCTATACACCAGGGGTGGGCAATTAATTTTCCCATGGGGCCGTATAAGAAATTGAAGCTATGTTAGAGGGCCGTGCCACGACAAATTTAGCTCCACCCACTTCTACATTGACTCCGCCCATTCCCAATCATCTTTCCATGTGCCCCCACACAGTATAATCCTCCTACAGTCACCTGTACATTATATGCCCCCACATTATAATGTTCCCTTCCAACTGCCCCACAGTATTACGTCCCTCTCCTGGTGCCCCAGTATAAACTGGTGGAAACTAGAGGGAACATGAAACTGGAGCAGCTGGAGGGGGACATTAATAGTGGGGGTAGTTGGAGGGCGGCAATAAATTGACAGCTGGAGCGGGACATGAAACTGGGGGCAACTAGAGGGGTACATTAAAATCAGGAAGCTGGAAGCAGACATTAAACTGTAGGGGTAGCTGGAGGGTGACATTAAACTGGGGCAACTAGAGGCAGACAGGTCCCCCTACAGCTACCTCCACGGTTTAATGTCCCCCCAGTCTGTGCCCTCTTCATCTACCCCCAGTTTCATGTCCCCCCCTCCATTTCTCCCTCAGTTTCATGTCCCCCCCCCTCCCCTCCCCTCCCTCTGCCATCTCTGCCCTAGTATAACATTCCCCTTCCATCTCTGCCCCTAGGTTACTGAGACACACACACACACACACACACACACACATATAGACAGGCACACATATAGACAGGCACACATATAGACAGACAGACATAGACAGACACACATATAGACAGGCACACATATAGACAGACACACATATAGACAGGCACACATATAGACACACACACACACATATACACACACACATATAGAGACACACACACATATAGACACACACACATATAGAGACACACTCACTCTCTCTCTCTCCACCCTGCAGCTCACCTTACATCTCTCAGTACTTTATGACACGCTCCACATCTCCATCTTCGGCCGGCACTAAGACACGCCCCCTAGACACGCCTCCCTAGACACGCCTCCCTAGTCAAAGCTGTGCGGGCCGGACTGAATCAGTCAGAGGCCCGGATATGGCCCGGGGGCCGGACTTTGCCCAGGTCTGCTATACACGAATGTTCACTGGGTGCTTTACTGTTGCCATGACACAGGACTCATGGTAACGTTTACCTTTTCTTCTGTGGACAATCATACTCTCAAAGCCACTTCTCTCCTGATGTAACGTCAAGGACAGCCTGATATTCTGCAGGCAGTACAGGGATTGGACTGCAGTTGACTCGCGTAAAGTTATTTTCTTTGATGATGCTCCCTTCAGATTATTTGAGACATATAGAACAATAATTGTCCAGAGAATAAAAGCTGAGCACTTCCATTTTGCAGTTTTCAAGAAATTTATTAGGCCCCCTGCATACAGCCTGCTCTCTATATACTGTGCTCAGCTGCCTTTCATGTCCCCCACACTCAGATGTTATCTCCATATTTTCCTACAGACGCTCAGCTAAATCCCCATTCCCTCACATACACTCAATTCTGCTATATCCAAATTTCCCCCAACACACTCATCACTGCTACCTCTATATTCTACCCCTACAGGCAGCCCTGGACAGCTTCCATACATGGAACTATTGTACAAGTTACATCACTTCATGTGGGGCCACACAGTGGCTCAGTGGTTAGCACTGGAGTCCTGGTGTTCAAATCCCGTCATAGACAAAAAAAAACCCATCTGCAATGAGTTTGTATGTTCTCCCCATGTGTGCATGGATTTCCATCCCATATTCCAAAAAAGACATACTGATAGGGAAAAAATGTATATTGTGAGCTCTTTGTGGGGCTCACAATCTACATTTAAAAAGAAAAAAGTTACGTCACTTCATGTTACTCATCCCAAAGATGTGACATCATTAAAGGTCCTTTTGTAGAGCTGCAAAATACCGGCAATTACTATTGCCAACAATG
The DNA here is from genome assembly GCF_031893055.1 of Leptodactylus fuscus. Lineage (NCBI taxonomy): Eukaryota > Metazoa > Chordata > Amphibia > Anura > Leptodactylidae > Leptodactylus > Leptodactylus fuscus. The sequence goes on along the minus strand of NC_134269.1, from coordinate 170,064,277 downwards.
TGTAGTACTGCGGTGTGGAAGACATTTCTCAAATTTCCAAGAGGAGCTTATATAATCCTCACGGTTTAGAAAAGAGTAGTATAAGCGACAGATGAATTTAACATAGTGAGTGCTGGTAGGTTATGTCTGTACATGTAATTCATTGAGGTGGATTGCTACTATGTACATAAATATGTATTTAAATTACAAACTAATTTATAGTGTATGTGAACTCATATAAGGGAATAATTTCCTCTGGTGAACTGCAATGGGAGCACCCTGCAAAAAATGTCAGTTTCATCTCTGTTATCCTATCTGAGAATTTCTTTAATTTCCCCTGGTCTCAGCAACTATGTGTTAGGATGGGGTCCTGCAGGTTTTCCATCCGGCGCACAGCGCCACCTGCGGGTCGATCCAGCCCTCGGCGTCAGACGGTGAGGTTTGCGGAGTCTAAGTCCAGCGTTTGGCCTACTGAGCATGCTCGGACTTTTTGGAGACACTCTGAGGCTAAGTCCCATTCTCTCCCTACTGAGCATGCTCAGACATTTTGGAGGCGCTCAGAGGCTAAGTCCCATTCGGCTCATACTGGGCATGCCCAGTGAGGTTATGGCCACTGCCCTGTGGGCGGGGACTTGCCTTTATATGGTGTGAGCTGACGCCCGCCGGGTGCTCACACTCTGACTATTACTTTGAGACAGGAGGTTAGGGCTAGGTTCCTGTGAAAGGCAGATTGTCAGTTCAGGGATTCTAGGTAGGATTCCTGGGTACTGCCAGTGGAGAACTAATTAGCCTGTTTGGATTGTCCAGTAATATTGTAGCTCCAAAGTTGTTTGTGGAGCCTTTGTGTTGCTGACCAGGGGTGTCATTTAACCCTAGGCAGCCAGTTCACATTAAAGCTGCATAAACACACTTGCCCAGTGAAGCCAACTGGTGTAAGCCTCCTTGCAGTCTTTTCACATTGGGAGCTGCGCAGGCACATTCACCCAATGAAATTAACTGGTGAATGTGTGTTGCTCCCTGTTCACACAAGAGCCGCACAGACATACTGCTGCTCTGCTTAGGCAGACGGCCACCCTCCTAGGGCTTGTGGACCTCGACTGAAGCCACTACCGCAGTCAAGAGGCTCTGTCAAGTTATAATCTATATATATATATATATATATATATATATATATATATATAGACAGAACTGTAACACTATACTGCACTACAACGTTGCAAACAACGTTTTAAAGTCGGTGTACACAACATCCCCAGCCTTACTTAGCTCCACTCTGGACTTGCTGAACAGATTAGCTTGACATCCTTCCCTTCCACCATTACATTCAGGTTATTTTTGAGAGGGATATTGCTTTCAGTTTCTTATTTTTTATGTAGCTGAAATACATTTTTGATTAACTTTCCATGATTTGACAGCAAGTCTCTGTTTTAATTGTTTTAATCTTGCTGCATTTATTGTCTTTTATAAAATTCATTTTTTACATGATAATTCTTTAATACCTCATCAGTATCCTTATTGCCTGGATAGATTAAATGCTTTTTTATTCTTTTATCGTACACATTACAGCTTTATTTAATGTCATTGGTTTTCCCACTCACAGAACTTATAGTATTTAAGATTTTTTTTTTATTTTCTGTACTTTATTTTTGAAGACTTAGTCTAATTATGAAACCTATAATTTATACATTGATAATTCTTTATTTCTATAAAAGTCAAAAACTCAATTATACAGAAGCATCTTTAGAAAATGACATTGATATAAGTGGTAACTTGCATAAATGAATAGTAGAATTAATCTTCTTATTTAGCTCTTTTTCTGCCCTGCTTCCTTCCTAAACTGAAATATATCCTTTATATCACTCTAACTAAAGACCATTATTAGTAATTTCAGTTTAGCTTTACATGTCCAGCTGTCACCAATTGAGGGGAAGATGAAACCCATTGGACTGTTATACCCCCTAATCACCCATTCACCCCCGGACATTGCTGCCGCCCCCCAATTACCCACTCCCACATGTCCCAATGCCCCCCGCCATACCAACCATTCCCTCTGGCACCATTAAAGCTCTTCTGACTTGTCTTAATCTGATTGGATGATAAGAAGAGGAGTTTCTACATCCTACCAGGAGAAGAGGAGTCAACCGTGGAGATCACTGCCCAATAGGTGTCCACCTATATATGCACAATTATAAATAACAAAATACATTATATATACATATACTTACAGCCTCTTTATATATCTACAGAGAGACTATATACAGTGAAGACCAGAGACAGTTATTTGCAATCATACCCATTGTAAGATTGCTCTTGTAGAGGGACCAAAACTATGGAGCAGTTATGCAACGTGGCACATTGTAAACTGATATATATATATATATATATATATATATATATATATATATATATATATATATGATACAATTAGGAAGGGGTGTTACTATGTATTATTCTTGAGTGATATTACTAGCTAAAACCAGAGCTTTTTGCCAGTGGACGATTGGATATCTGCCCTGAACACTTTTAATGGTAGCAACATGGAATTCCACTGGCTTGTTATGCTGTAATTTTTTAGATGAAAACTGGGCCGCTTTTTTCCCCTAGGAGAAGCCAGTAGTAAATTTCTGTTACATCCAGCTGGTTATAATGGCAAACAAATGTTGCTTTCCCTATGAGAAAAGACAAATGCTGTACAATCACTCATGTCACATTTGCTTTAAAGGTATAGGCAAATTCTGTGAGATACTGGAAAATATTTTACATTATAACATCCACGAATAGAGGAAGTCTTTGTAACCTTGCAAAATAGGGCCAGTAATAAATACTTCTGTGCGCTGCTTCTGCTATAGTAAGCAAAATAAACTACATGTGGCTCCTTATGGACATAGAGATTTATAGGATCTTAAAGAAAGAAATTGTATGTGGAAAAAAATCCTTTAGTGCGCCTGGGAGATGTGGAAATATTGTACAGTCTTAATAGTTTACATAAGTGTTATAACAGCTCAGGGATGAAGTGGTATATAGGTCAAATATATACTATTATATTTGTATCTGTTGGTCAGCATTTGGTCCTTGAATGTACAGAGTAGACCAAGAGTCATCTGCCAAAAGGCTTATTTGTGAAAAAATTGGTACGCCAATAACGTGCATAGTATTATGCCAGATAAACCAAGGATCTAAAATAGTTTTTGTCACAACAATCAAGTTCCCACCAAACCAGCAAAGAATAGCCATACATAGTCTTAAAGGAAAACTTCCAGGTGTTTTTTACAACGTAAACTGGCCCCATCAAGTGTAGGGTTAAGTAATTCCCTTTCCAATGATGTTCGCGGTAATCTTTCTTTTGTAGCAAAGTGAAATTCTAATTGTATGAAAGTTTAAATAGTCATATGCAAATTACTCTAAGGGTGCATTCACACTACGGATACGGTGACTGATTCTGAACGTGAAAACACGTTCAGAATCAACGCGTATAAAGCACATCCCATTCATTTCAATGGGAGCCGGCATACAGCGCTCCCCATTGAAATGAATGGGCTGCTTTTTTCTCTACGAGCGCTCCCATTGAAGTGAATGGGAAGCGCTCGCATGTACAGCTCGGACTGAGCGGAGCGCCGGGCCCCTTCACACGGCGAGCCGTACACGCGAGCGCTTCCCATTCACTTCAATGGGAGCGTTCGTAGAGAAAAAAGCAGCCCATTCATTTCAATGGGGAGCGCTCGTATGCCGGCTCCCATTGAAATGAATGGGAACTGCTTTATACGCGCTGATTCTGAACGTGTTTTAACGTTCAGAATCAGTCACCGTATCCGTAGTGTGAATGCACCCTAAGTAGTCACAGCGGGAGGGGAGAAGCTTCAGTACTTTGCCCTTCAATTCCAAACTTTGTAAAATTTTAGCCCACATTGGTGCAACTTATGCCAGACTTAAAATGCAAGGAAGCAACCCAGTAACAAGTCGATTACTGGATATGTCTGCATGTTACTTATTAAGTTCTAGAAAATGTCTGTATGTTACTTCTTACTTACTAGGAAATGTCTGTATGTTACTTGTTAAGTTCTAGGAAATGTCTGTATGTTACTTACTGGAAATGTCATCTATGTGCTGTTGATATCAGGAAAAGCCATTACCGCACAGATCACACACTGTTTATATATAGCATGCTGTTTTACAAATTATGAAATAATAATATACAAGAACACGACTGGAAACTTTATCAGGCACTGTAATAGGGCATGCTGGTGGTATAGGGTAGGTATATGAACTGACAGGTTCCAAAACAAATTTAACAGTGTTATCTTCCATTTATTTAAGGGAAGGTTCCAATTAGGCGAGGGATGCAAAATTTAGAATTTGTCCTGGGTGGGAAAAAAAGCCTAAGTTCATTTTTGAATAATTTGACAGACATGCAGAGGAAGAGTAGGAGTGGAATCACAAGCAGTCAGTGGCTGCCTACCACAACCCCTGTGTTGATACACCACAAAGGAAAGATACCAACATCCTCCTTCTTCACCATGCCATCTGCCTGCTCACTATGTTGGTAACTTATACAGTTTATCAAACTCTACCACAAGTTCCTCCTTCCCCTGGGAGAGGGTGGTAGCTGTCAAGGGGTAGACTTGTAATACATTTGATCTGACGTGGGAGGGGTGGAGACTTATCCTTGATGGTTAAATGGGTTTTTCCATTCTCTCATCAGTTTGCCTGCTGTCTCCTCTTCTCACTTCCTGTATTCTTCAACAAGCTAGTGGGACACAATGATTTACCTCAGTAGATATAGACATTGCCTTTACCATGAGAGATTATTTATTTTCATTACTGAAAAATGTATATAAATGTAGATCAAATAATATGCACAGTAAATGTGTATTACATCATACAAGTTAGGCGAAAAAAACTTGAATGCTGGGGAGGAGAGAACGGACTTGCAGTAAACTCAATGTTATCTTTGTGTTTTTATTTAGAGAGATAAAAACACTGTTTGAGCCTTTATCAGCAAACAGCACTTAGTTGAACTGATTGTTGTGACCCTAGAGCAGGGAGAGAACTCAGTCCCCCCAGAGATCAGTGAGTAAGTCATCCTCTGACCTGTTATCAAAGTCTCTAATGATCTACTAAAGGCTAAATCCAATGGTGACTTCTCTCTTCTTATTCTTCTGGACCTCTCTGCAGCTTTTGACACTGTTGACCATCAACTTCTCCTCACTATGCTCCGCTCAGTCGGCCTCAATGACACGGCGCTCTCCTGGTTCTCCTCTTATCTCTCAGACCGCACTTTCAGTGTATCATTTGCGGGCTCTGTTTCTTCCCCTCTTTCCCTTGCTGTTGGGGTTCCTCAGGGCTCGGTCCTAGGCCCCCTGCTCTTCTCTCTCTACACAGCCCCCATTGGACAAACCATCGCCAGATTTGGCTTCAGGTACCATCTTTATGCTGATGACACCCAATTATACACATCTTCCCGTGACATCACCCCTGCACTCATACAGAACACCAGTGACTGTCTCTCTGCTGTCTCTAATATCATGTCCTCGCTCTATCTGAAACTAAATCTCTCTAAGACTGAACTACTACTGTTTCCACCATCTAACAGATCTGTCCCTGATATATCCATTGCAGTCTCAGGCCTTACTATAACTCCTAGGCAGCATGCCCGCTGCCTTGGGGTCATATTTGACGCAGACCTTTCCTTCACCCCTCATATTGAATCACTCGCACGTTCATGTCACCTCCACCTCAAAAACATCTCCAGAATACGCCCTTTCCTTACCAGAGATACACTAAAGACACTTATTGTCTCTCTGATTCATTCTCGCCTTGACTACTGTAACTCCTTACTAATTGGTCTTCCCCTCACTAAACTCTCTCCTCTACAATCTATTCTGAATGCAGCAGCCAGGCTCATCTATCAGGCTAGACGCTACAGCGATGCCTCCGGTCTGTGCCAGTCACTACATTGGCTGCCTATTCATTATAGAATAAAATATAAAGTTATTACTCTCATCCACAAGGCTCTCCATAATGCCGCACCTCCCTACATTTCTTCCCTCATCTCTGTCTACCGCCCAACCCGTGCTCTCCGCTCACTCAATGACCTAACACTTACATCCTCTATTATCAGAACCTCCCATGCTCGTATACAAGACTTCTCCCGAGCTGCACCACTTCTCTGGAATGCTCTACCCCGGACAATAAGATTAACTCCCAACTTCTACAGTTTCAAACGCAAACTAAAGACGCATCTTTTCAGACAAGCCTATCACAATTCCTAATGCACAAAATTGTCTGAACACTGTATAAGCAATGCCGCCCCTGCTACCTCTTGTGTCACCCCCTCTACCTCATAGATTGTAAGCTCTTTTGAGCAGGGCCCTCAGTCCCATTGTGTGAAATGACGTTCTTTGTTATGTATGTCTGTATCTGAACCCTATAAATTGTACAGCGCTGCGGAATATGTTGGCGCTATATAAATAAAATGTATTATTATTATTATTATTATTATTATTATTATTATTAAATACAGATGGGTTCAAGGAAATGATTTGTAGACAATGGGAGGAATAATCTAACATAACAGCAAATGAAACAGCATTTCTAAACCAATGTACTTAGGAAAACATATGAATTTACATAAGCTAGCAGTATAGATAGGATCTTTGAGCTGGGAATACCCCTTAAACTTTCTTTAGTTGGATCTAAAAGTGAATATTGTTTCCTACAATGTTAAATAGACTTTATCACATTGGTCACATAACGCCTGTTAATAATGTACTAAAATGCATATAATAACGAATACCGTATTTTCCGGACTATAAGGCGCACATAAAAACCTACGATTTCCTCAGAAATCGTAAGTGCGCCTTATAGTCCGGTGCGCCTTATATATGGATGGAAGCGGCGGCAAAGTCTGCGTGCCGCTTCCATACATACATAAAAGGCACCGTAAGGGTGCATTCACACTACGGAACAACAGCGTGTATCACAGCCGTACACGCCGGCGTGACAGCAGGGCTGCCGGACACTTCCCATTCATTTCTATGGGAGCCGGCATGCGAGCGCTCCCCATAGAAATGAATGGAAAAAAGCAGTCCATTCATTTCTATGGGGAGCGCTCGCATGCCGGCTCCCATAGAAATGAATGGGAAGTGTCCGACAGCCCTGCTGTCACGCCGGCGAGAAACAGAACCCTGAAACAGAACGTGAAACTTACCGACCGGTGCAGGGTGGGCATTCAGGCCTCCTCTTCCTCCGATGTCCTGACCACTTCCTCCGGCGCTCGCTAACTGATAATGGCCTGGGCGCATGCGCAATATCATAATGCTTCTACTACGGCTACTGCGCATGCGCCCAGGCCATTATCAGTTCGCGAGCGCCGGAGGAGGAGGACGGAACATCGGAGGAAGAGGAGGCCTGAATGCCCGCCCACCCTGCACCGTTCGGTAAGTTTCACATTCTGTTTCAGGGTTTTATGTTAAAACGGGGGGGGGGGGGGGGGGGGGTTATTTTAATATAACTTTTACGGTTGGGCTCTATCAGCATGATTTTGCTGATAGAGCCCCTTAACTCCTCGCCTGCCGAGCGCTTCCAATAGAAGCGGCTGGCACGCGGGGGGTTAAGCGGCCGCTGGCAAAGTCTGCATGCCGCCGCTTTCAATAACATATAATGCGCACCGGACTGCGCCTTATAGTCCGGTGCGCCTTATATATGAACCGAGACGGACTATAAGGCGCTCATGGGCAATGCGCCTTATAGTCCAGTGCGCCTTATAGTCTGTAAAATACAGTAACTCATGCAGGGTCCAGCCATCCAAACAAATGGGGAGGATTTTATAGTGTAAAAGCTAGCACTATATAAATAATCCTATACATCAATTCAGTGCTGCTAAGGGGATTTATTGTTAGAATAGACATCCTAATACAATATTATATATGGTAGACTCAGCAGTAAGTGATGTTTCAAGCAATGCTCTTTGCGTTTTCTGTAGGAGCAGAAATCCTCTCGAGAGTAACATTTAAGTAGTAAATGGATCTATAAATACAAACCAGTCCCTGAAAATGTTACCAGAGCTACTGCTGTGTGTGAGAAATGGGAATAAGAATATATCTCCATATATAAAGAACTGCTACGAAAGACGAGGAGAGAACGTTTATCATCAGAATGACTGCTATGAATAAATCTGAAAATGTTTGCATGTGCACATATGTTTGCTTCTGTGCTTTGTTTTATCTATTAGTAACTATACAATACCATATATTCTGTATCTTATGTAACTAGTCATAAATAATACAGGACAGCCATGAAACGAAAAGTTTCACTCACTTCTGCACAGTAGTTATCCAGAAAGATGGGTTCCTTGTTGAATGATCAAGAAATACTGAAATATACAGTTATATTTGGACAGTGACACAAGTTTTGTTATTTTAGCTGTTTACTAAAACATGTTCAGAAATACAATTATATATATATAATATTGGCTGAAAGTGCACACTCCCAGCTGCAATATGAGAGTTTCCACATCCAAATTGGAGAAAGGGTTTAGGAATCATAGCTCTGTAATGCATAGCCTTCTCTTTTTCAAGGGACCAAAAGTAATTGGACAATGGACTCTAAGGGCTGCAATTAACTCTGAAGGCGTCTCCCTCGTAAACCTATAATCAATGAAGTAGTTAAAAGGTCTGGGTTGATTCCAGGTGTGTGGTTTTGCATTTGGAAGCTGTTGCTGTGACCAGACAACATGCAGTCAAAGGAACTCTCAATTGAGGTGAAGCAGAACATCCTGAGGCTGAAAAAAAAGAAAAAATCCATCAGAGAGATAGCAGACATGCTTGGAGTAGCAAAATCAACAGTCGGGTACATTCTAAGAAAAAATGAATTGACTGGTGAGCTTGGGAACTCAAAAAGGCCTGGGCGTCCACAGATGACAACAGTGGTGGATGATCGCCGCATACTTTCTTTGGTCAAGAAGAACCCATTCACAACATCAACTGAAGTCCAGAACACTCTCAGTGAAGTAGGTATATCTGTCTCTAAGTCAACAGTAAAGAGAAGACTCCATGAAAGTAAATACAAAGGGTTCACCTCTAGATGCAAACCATTCATCAATTCCAAAAATAGACAGGCCAGAGTTAAATTTGCTGAAAAACACCTCAAGAAGCCAGCTCAGTTCTGGAAAAGTATTCTATGGACAGATGAGACAAAGATCAACCTGTACCAGAATGATGGGAAGAAAAAAGTTTGGAGAAGAAAGGGAACGGCACATGATCCAAGGCACACCACATCCTCTGTAAAACATGGTGGAGGCAACGTGATGGCATGGGCATGCATGGCTTTCAATGGCACTGGGTCACTTGTGTTTATTGATGTCATAACAGCAGACAAGAGTAGCCGGATGAATTCTGAAGTGTACCGGGATATACTTTCAGCCCAGATTCAGCCAAATGCTGCCAAGTTGATCGGACGGCGCTTCATAGTACAGATGAACAATGACCCCAAGCATACAGCCAAAGCTACCCAGGAGTTCATGAGTGCAAAAAAGTGGAACATTCTGCAATGGCCAAGTCAATCACCAGATCTTAACCCAATTGAGCATGCATTTAACTTGCTCAAATCCAGACTTAAGACGGAAAGACCCACAAACAAGAAAGACCTGAAGGCTGCGGCTGTAAAGGCCTGGCAAAGCATTAAGAAGGAGGAAACCCAGCATTTGGTGATGTCCATGGGTTCCAGACTTAAGGCAGTGATTGCCTCCAAAGGATTCGCAACAAAATATTGAAAATAAAAATATTTTGTTTGGGTTATGTATATTTGTCCAATTACTTTTGAGCTCCTAAAATGTGGAGTGTTTGTAAAGAAATGTGTACAATTCCTACATTTTCTATCAGAAATTTTTGTTCAACCCTTCAAATTAAACGTTACAATCTGCATTCTGAATTCTGTTGTAGAGGTTTCATTTCAAAGAAGAGCCCAACTCGCGAAAATTGTGTCACTGTCCAAATATTTATGGCCCTAACTGTAAAATTTTCATTCATTTGTTATCCTTGTTGATATGTTTCCCTATAGAGTTGTTCACACTACTATTGCAACTTCCAGTCTTTATTTGGACCGGTCATGTATCTAAAACTCAACATATATCTTCATTATTTGCTGCCCCATGATTCATGTACAAAAAATATCAACAACTGGACCTTCTGTTGATCCAAGTGTCAAAAAGAAATCTTCTATAGGTTTATATGGGTGTAGATGAAGTCTGACAGATCCAGTTGACACCAAAACACAGGCAGAAAGGAGCATGACAGTGAACAGAACATAATTTTAATATATTGATAAAAGATATCATAATCTAATTAGTTGCTAGAAACATTGAAGACCACACCAAGTGCATTTCTCAAACCATTCCTCAATAATTACACAGGGGGTCCAAGTAAGTAGAAAATCATAAATTCATAACAATAATCAAAAAGGTTTCCAAAACTGCCAGTCTCTAGTAGAGATCAATAAACAGTAAGGGAGCGTTCACACTACCGTCTGTGTCCGTCAGGTAGTGTCCGCTCCTAGTGTCCGCTCAAAATCTGGCATGGACATTAGGAGCGGACACTAGCTGTGTCCGTGACACTTGTCATTTATTTAAATGGCGATCGGGTGCGTTCTTTTGCACTCCGTGCCCTTCCTTCACTGTCCGCATGTAAAGATGTCCGACTTTTCAAGCGGACAGCAAAACCCGACATGTAGGGAGACATTATACTGTGGAAGTAGCTGTAGGGGACATTATACTGTGGGAGTAGCTGTAGGGGGACATCATACCGTGGTGGCAGTTGTAGGGGGACATTATACTTTCTCCTCTCCCTGTACACTCTCAATTGCACATGTTCTCAAGCACACTGGTTAAAGTGAAGCTGCAAGTATATGCAGTTTGCTTTAACCAGTGCTATCACAATATTCAGGTGGGCTACAGACATGATGTTAGATTTTTTTTGTTTAAAACAAGACCAAGATCGTGGCTCTAGACCCCACGGCCCTGGAGTTAGAGCCATTTAAAGTGACTTCATCCTGAACATATGGGAAGAATATGCAAATCTGCCTTCCATGATGTAATTAGGAAGACAGTTGCTGCCTCAGTATTGCAAACCAATAGAGGGCGCTCACTGGAATGTGCAAGCCTGTCTTATGACAGGATTCCAGTGAAATAACCCAATAATGGCTGCTCCCTTTAGCCTCATGCCCGACCTTCCAAGAGGCCTTTGTTTAGCAATGACGCTGGGATTATTACCAGGTATAGTCTCTCAATCGAGGACAGCTGTTTCGATCTGGTTGGATCTCTTCAGCCCGATGTAGAGAGGACTATAACCTGGTAGAGATGAGAGGCTTAGACAGGGTTCGGGGGATATTGTCACTCCTTAGGGAGAGACCACCATATAGGTGTGTGGAGACTTGTTAAGCCTGGACAGTCATCTTGAAAGTATCTTGCTAAACCATAATGCAATTTTCTCAAACCTGAGCTGGATTTGTTCAGAACTGTGGGAGGTTAGTAACAATATATACTAAAAACCTCATGTGCATTTTGTAGATTTTTCTGAGAAGCATAGAGCAATATATAATACTTGGATACACTAGGTCTTTTCCATGAAATTTTGTCTTATTATCCGAAATGTGCCACCTGTGTGATCTTTGCTTGTATAATATATACACAATTACTATTTCTCCTTTACATCGGCTTTCTTTATAAGGCACCCCACTAAGTGCTTCCCTTGCAAACCTCTTGGCTCCACACCATGTGGAATCCTATTATTACAACAGACATTAAATAGGTGGGAAAGCGGCACTTTACAGTCATAATAATTCAATGTTATTTTATTAGGTATCTATGACAGGTCATTAAATTGCATTGTATATTACCGTCTACTCGAGATAGAAATTCAGCCCTTCCTTGAACTAAGGGGGACTATAATGCTTGAGATGTCATTGTGTATTTTTTGTAGAGTCGTTTCACTTAATTGTGGAAGAAATGAAATAATTACAAACATTCATTAGGGTTGACATTTGGAAACCACTCCATGGCACTTATTTGGCACTAAACAGTATTAGACCCCATTGAGCCAAGATAATTCTCAGTTGCTAGAAATTTAGTGGTTGTCAGTATTGTTTAGTAGTTTATAGGAGAAAACAGTATCTAAGGAACACATGATGTGATCTCACAAAAGCAATGCATTAAACATGAAACACAATTGTCTGGGGGCAACAACATGACAAAGGCTGCAAGAATCCTCATTAAAGTATAGGTTTCCTTTACAAAGCACTGCAATGCATAGATTTCAGGTTACTTTAGGTGAAATATTTTCGTGGAATGATAATTAATGTAATTGGAATATTTTACTCTAGAATTTAATTTACTGTCATTTATATGACTATTTAATTCTAATTGTAAAAAATAGAGGATTTTATAATTGAAGATTACAGTGTAAGAATCTGTAAACTGTAGAAATCTTCAATCTTATCTGTAGAAAATCCCTACTTGCTACTCGTCAATTAAAATCCCATTACATTCATCAAGGGTATTGTCAGTGCCGAAAATGAAAAGGAAATAGGTGAGTTGTCATATCAGTATAAGTTGCTTTAAAGAGGATCTTTAACCAATGGTATAATATATATATATATATATATATATATATATATATATTACTACTAATATTACAAATGTGAAAGTTTGTGTGTCTGGATGTTTGGATGTTTGTTCCTCAATCACTCCAGAACGCCCTAATGGATTTGAAATTTGACACATAGATAGAATGGCACTTGGATTAGAACATAGGCTGCTTATTTTCGCCGTCCAACACCGGGCGTCCTTCAGCCGTTCGCCGATAGGCATGCGCTATGATGTGGGCGGAGCTGTATACGATGAAGCAGGGCATAGAGCGAGTGAAAGAAAATGGCGTCTCATGTGCGGGCCAGCGAATAGCGAGCATGCCAACTTCGTTTGGGGACACCAGGCGTGGATCAGGTATAGTGTTGCTGTGAGTACGCCAGGGGCACGGGATGGGGGAGGGGGAACTGGGGCAACATCGTTTAAGCCAGCTCGCCCACAGCGGCTGGTGGAGACAGCGGGAAATGGCCAAATTGAGAGCTGTTGCCGAGTATGGTTACACGGGAGGGAGGCCGGGGGCGCACGGGCAGTGGGTTGAGGGGGGCCCGGGACACACCTGAGTATATTGCGCAGTTCCAGTGATGTAACAGAGCAGACACACAGCCGCAGGAGGATCAGCGCCAACTTTACATATATATATATACTAGAGGGAGGACCCGGCTTCGCACGGGTATATTACATTTTATGTTTGTGTAGTGGCCCCATAAGAAATGTCCAATTTTGCACTGGTGTATTTTGTATGTGGTTTGTGTGTATGTCCATAAGCGTCATGTGATTGTGTGTATCTCATTTTGAATATCAGTGAAAAACCTGTGATCAGTTGTTATGGATACCTGGAGTAAAGCTGTATCTAATCCTTCCCCGTGTAGTACTGTGTTTAGACGCAAGTATCTAATCCTTGTTGGTGTGGTACTGTGTGCAGATGCACATATCTAATCCTCCAGCGTGTGGTACTGTGTGCAGATGTGTGTATCTAATCCTTCCCCCATGTGGCATTGTGTGAAGAGGCACGTATCTAATCCTCTGGTAAGTGAAACTGTGTGCAGACGTGCATATCTAATCTTACGACATGTGGTACTATTTGCAGACGCGCGTATCTAATCCTCTGGCGTGTGGTACTGTGTGCAGACAGGTGTATCTAATCCTCTGGCGTGAGGTACTGTGTGCAGATGCACGTATCTAAGACTCCCCCGTGTGGTACTGTGTGCTGAGACGCGTATCTAATTATCTGGCATGTGGTACTGTGTGCAGAGGCATGTATCTAATCCTCCAAAGGGTGGTACTGTGTTCAGACGCACGTATCTAATCCTCCCCTGTGTGGTATTGTGTGAAGAGGCGCGTATCTAATCATACGGCATGTGGAACTGTGTGTAGACGCACGTATCTAATCCTACAGCATGTGGTACTGTATGCAGACGCGTGTATCTAATCCTATGGCGTGTACAACTTTGTGAAGATGTGCGTATCTAATCGTCTGACATGTGGAACTGTAAGCAGACGCGCGTATCTAATCCTACAGCATGTGGTACTGTGTGCAGGCGTGCTTATCTAATCCTCTGGTGTGTGGAACTGTGTGCAGATGCGCATATCTAATCCTCCCCTGTGTGGTACTGTGTGCAGATGCACATATCTAATCCTCTGGCATGTGGTGCTGTGTGCAGATGTGTGTATCTAATCCTCCCCTGTGTGGTACTGTGTGCAGATGCACATATCTAATCCTCTGGCATGTGGTACTGTGTGCAGATGCGCATATCTAATCCTCCCCTGTGTGGTACTGTGTGCAGATGCACATATCTAATCCTCTGACATGTGGTACTGTGTGCAGATGCGCGTATCTAATCCTCCCCCGTGTGGTACTGTGTGCTGAGATGTGTATGTAATTCTCTGGCTTGTGGTACTGTGTGTAGAGGCATGTATCTAATCCTCCAAAGTGTGGTACTGTGTGCAGACACACGTATCTAATTCTCCCCTGTGTGGTACTGTGTGAAGAGGTGCGTATCTAATCCTACAGCATGTGGAACTGTGTGTAGATGCGCATATCTAATCCTACAGCATGTGGTACTATGTGCAGACGCGTGTATCTAATCCTCTCTGTGTGGTACTGTGTGCTGAGACGCATATATAATTCTCTGGCTTGTGGTACTGTGTGCAGAGGCATGTATCTAATCCTCCAAAGTGTGGTACTGTATGCAAACACATGTATCTAATCCTCCCGTGTGGTATTGTGTGAAGAGGCATATATCTAATCCTACGGCATGTGGTACTGTGTGCAGACGCACGTATCTAATCCTCTGGTGTGTGGTACTGTGTGCAGATGCACATATCTAATCCTCTGGCATGTGGTACTGTGTGCAGATGCGCGTATCTAATCCTCCCCCGTGTGGTACTGTGTGCTGAGACATGTATGTAATTCTCTGGCTTTTGGTACTGTGTGCAGAGGCATGTATCTAATCCTCCAAAGTGTGGTACTGTGTGCAGACACACGTATCTAATCCTCCCCTGTGTCATACTGTGTGAAGAGGTGCGTATCTAATCCTACGGCATGTGGAACTGTGTGTAGACGCGCGTATCTAATCCTACGGCATGTGGTACTCTGTGCAGACGCGTGTATCTAATCCTCCCTGTGTGGTACTGTGTGCTGAGACGTGTATGTAATTCTCTGGCTTGTGGTACTGTGTGCAGAGGCATGTATCTAATCCTCCAAAGTGTGGTGCTGTGTGCAGACACACGTATCTAATCCTCCCCTGTGTGGTATTGTGTGAAGAGGCGCGTATCAAATCCTACGGCATGTGGAACTGTGTGTAGATGCACGTATATAATCCTACGGCATGTGGTACTGTGTGCAGATGTGCATATCTTATGCTCTGGTGTGTGGAACTGTGTGCAAATGCGTGTATCCAATCCTTTGGCATGTGGTACTGTGTGCAGACGCATGTATCCAATCCCCCGGCGTGTGGTTCTTTGTGCAGACGCATGTATCTAATCCTTTGGCATGTGGAACTGTGTGCAGAAGCGCGTATTTAATCCTCTGGTTTGTGGGACTGTGTGCAGACGCGTGTATCTAATCCTCTGGCGTGTGATACTGTGTGCTGATCTGTGTATCTAATCCTCTGATGCGTGTATCTCAGTTTGGATATCAGTGTTGGGTTGTGTATGTGGAGTGACCATGTGTATTGCAGTTGGAATATGAATGAAAGACTTGCAGGTTTGTATTGGCTAAGGGGGGGCATTGTGTTTGGAATGCTGTATCTCAGCAACGGTACGTCCGAGTGAGTTGGAGTCTCGTCTTAAACCTTCCCGGATACCTGAAGTATCTCTGTGCCAAATTTGGTGAAGATCGGTCCAGTCGTTTGGTTCGCATTAGAGCACAGACAGACAGACAGACAGACAGACAGACAGAAATTCATTTTTATAATATAGGGAGATGTAAAGCTGACAGTGCCAACTTTGCCAGTATGCACCCTGGTGGCTGAGATATTGGTGCCGTTAGTTTTGGCACTGATATCCCTGTACCGTCAGAAGGGGCAACCTTACAGCTCAGCGGCAATCGCACTGGGAACAAGTATGGTTTTTGGGTTTTTATTTACACCTTCCCTGCCCTTTTTTTGGAAAAATGTATATCCTGGTAAACCCCTTTAAGACAAAACTAAAGACAGAAATACACACAAACAAACAAATAAACAGCTGAAGGAAAGGCCTGGTAAGTCATCACAAAGGAGGAAGCCCAGTGTGTGGTGATGGCCATGGGTCCCAGACTTCAGGGAGACATTGCCTACAAAGGATTCTCTACAAAGTATTAAAAATGAGATTTTATTTATGGCAATGTTAGTTTGTCCAATTACATCTGAGTCCCTGAAATGAGGAGGCTTTGTAGAAAAATTATTGTAATTTAACCCCTTGCATTAAACCTGAAAGTCTACATTCAATTGCATCTCAGTGGTTTCATTTCAAATCCAATGTGGTGGCATGCAGAGTCCAAATCATGTGGACTGGATCTCTTTCCAAATATTTCTAAGCCTGTGTATCCATCACACTGAACTCAAGGGCACTGCCCATGAGATTAGCAGCTGTTCCATGGCTGATACATGTAGCCATAGATCCTGCCACAACTGCCTAAGAGAGACACTCTGGTCCATAGAAATTTAAAGGGATTCTACCACTAAAACACATTTTTTTCTAGTTACCACGTCGGAATAGCCTTTAAAAAGGCTATTCGTCTCTTACCTGTGGAAGTGCTCTCCGCCGCGCCGTTCGTTCAAAATACTGGTTTGTACCGGTATGCTAATTAGTTCTCTCGCAGCGATGGGGGCGTCCCCATCGCAGGAGCAGCGATGGGGGCGTCCCCATTGCAGCTCGAAAACCGACCGCAGCGCCGCCTCTCTGGTCTTCTGTATCCTCCCCTTGCTTCTTCAGCGTCTGTCGGACACCCGCGCAGTATGCTCTGTTCGGCGAAGATTGCCGAACGTACTGCGCATGCGCGAAATTGTGGTGCCCGTACTATGGCTGGGACCGCAATTTTGCGCATGCGCAGTACGTTCGGCAATCTTCGTCGAACAGAGCGTACTGCGCAGGCGTCCGACAGTATGCTGAAGAAGCAAGGGGAGGACACCGAAGACCAGAGAGGCGGCGCTGCGGTCGGTTTTTGAGCTGCAATGGGGACGCCCCCATCGCTGCTCCTGCGATGGGGACGCCCCCATCGCTGCGAGAGAACTAATTAGCATACCGGTACAAACCGGTATTTTGAACGAACGGCGCGGCGGAGAGCACTTCCACAGGTAAGAGACGAATAGCCTTTTTAAAGGCTATTCCGACGTGGTAACTAGAAAAAAAATGTGTTTTAGTGGTAGAATCTAGAGATGAGCGAACACTAAAATGTTCGAGGTTCGAAATTCGATTCGAACAGCCGCTCAATGTTCGTGTGTTCGAACGGGTTTCGAACCCCATTATAGTCTATGGGGAACAGATACTCGTTAAGGGGGAAACCCAAATCCGTGTCTGGAGGGTCACCAAGTCCACTATGACACCCCAGGAAATGATGCCAACACCTCTGGAATGACACTGGGACAGCAGGGGAAGCATGTCTGGGGGCATCTAACACACCAAAGACCCTCTATTACCCCAACATCACAGCCTAACAACTACACACTTTACACACTCAATACCACCTCTCTGACAGTAGGAAAACACCTTGAAACATGTGTATTTGGCACTTGCAGTGAGGAGAGCTTGTCACCAGCAGTGAATTTGGCCCTTGTAGTAAGTTGAGGTTGGCACCAACATTTGTTTTGAAAATCAGGGTGGATTGAGCCTCTAACCAGCAGAGTTTGGGCAAATTCATGGTGGAGGGAGCCTCTAAAAACCCCAGTTTGGACCAATTCATGGTGGAGGGAGACTCTAAAAACCCCAGTTTGGACCAATTCATGGTGGAGGGAGACTCTAAAAACCCCAGTTTGGACCAATTCATGGTGGAGGGAGCCTCTAAAAACCCCAGTTTGGACCAATTCATGGTGGAGGGAGCCTCTAACCAGCCCAGTTTGGACCAATTAATGGTGGAGGGAGCCTCTAAACAGCCAAGTTTTGGGAAATTCATGGTGGAGGGAGCCTCTAACCAGCCCAGTTTGGACCAATTCATGGTGGAGGGAGCCTCTAACCAGCCCAGTTTGGACCAATTCATGGTGGAGGGAGCCTCTAAACAGCCCAGTTTGGGCAAATTCATGGTGGAGGGAGCCTCTAAAAAACCCAGTTTGGACCAATTCATGGTGGAGGGAGCCTCTAATTAGCCCAGTTTGGACCAATTAATGGTGGAGGGAGCCTCTAACCAGCCCAGTTTGGACCAATTAATGGTGGAGGGAGCCTCTAACCACCCCAGTTTGGGCAAATTCATGGTGGAGGGAGCCTCTAACCAGCCCAGTTTGGACCAATTAATGGTGGAGGGAGCCTCTAAACAGCCAAGTTTTGGGAAATTCATGGTGGAGGGAGCCTCTAACCAGCCCAGTTTGGACCAATTCATGGTGGAGGGAGCCTCTAAACAGCCCAGTTTGGGCAAATTCATGGTGGAGGGAGCCTCTAAACAGCCCAGTTTGGGCAAATTCATGGTGGAGGGAGCCTCTAACCAGCCCAGTTTGGACCAATTAATGGTGGAGGGAGCCTCTAAACAGCCAAGTTTTGGGAAATTCAAGGTGGAGGGAGCCTCTAACCAGCCCAGTTTGGACCAATTAATGGTGGAGGGAGCCTCTAACCACCCCAGTTTGGACCAATTCATGGTGGAGGGAGCCTCTAACCACCCCAGTTTGGACCAATTCATGGTGGAGGGAGCCTCTAAACAGCCCAGTTTGGGCAAATTCATGGTGGAGGGAGCCTCTAACCAGCCCAGTTTGGACCAATTAATGGTGGAGGGAGCCTCTAAACAGCCCAGTTTGGGCAAATTCATGGTGGAGGGAGCCTCTAACCAGCCCAGTTTGGACCAATTAATGGTGGAGGGAGCCTCTAAACAGCCAAGTTTTGGGAAATTCATGGTGGAGGGAGCCTCTAACCAGCCCAGTTTGGACCAATTAATGGTGGAGGGAGCCTCTAACCACCCCAGTTTGGGCAAATTCATGGTGGAGGGAGCCTCTAACCAGCCCAGTTTGGACCAATTAATGGTGGAGGGAGCCTCTAAACAGCCCAGTTTGGGCAAATTCATGGTGGAGGGAGCCTCTAAACAGCCAAGTTTTGGGAAATTCATGGTGGAGGGAGCCTCTAACCAGCCCAGTTTGGACCAATTCATGGTGGAGGGAGCCTCTAAACAGCCCAGTTTGGGCAAATTCATGGTGGAGGGAGCCTCTAAAAAACCCAGTTTGGACCAATTCATGGTGGAGGGAGCCTCTAATTAGCCCAGTTTGGACCAATTAATTGTGGAGGGAGCCTCTAACCAGCCCAGTTTGGACCAATTAATGGTGGAGGGAGCCTCTAACCACCCCAGTTTGGGCAAATTCATGGTGGAGGGAGCCTCTAACCAGCCCAGTTTGGACCAATTAATGGTGGAGGGAGCCTCTAACCAGCCCAGTTTGGACCAATTAATGGTGGAGGGAGCCTCTAACCACCCCAGTTTGGACCAATTCATGGTGGAGGGAGCCTCTAACCAGCCCAGTTTGGACCAATTCATGGTGGAGGGAGCCTCTAAACAGCCCAGTTTGGGCAAATTCATGGTGGAGGGAGCCTCTAAAAAACCCAGTTTGGACCAATTCATGGTGGAGGGAGCCTCTAATTAGCCCAGTTTGGACCAATTAATTGTGGAGGGAGCCTCTAACCAGCCCAGTTTGGACCAATTAATGGTGGAGGGAGCCTCTAAAAAACCCAGTTTGGACCAATTCATGGTGGAGGGAGCCTCTAAACAGCCCAGTTTGGGCAAATTCATGGTGGAGGGAGCCTCTAACCAGCCCAGTTTGGACCAATTAATGGTGGAGGGAGCCTCTAAACAGCCAAGTTTTGGGAAATTCATGGTGGAGGGAGCCTCTAACCAGCCCAGTTTGGACCAATTAATGGTGGAGGGAGCCTCTAACCAGCCCAGTTTGGACCAATTAATGGTGGAGGGAGCCTCTAACCAGCCCAGTTTGGACCAATTAATGGTGGAGGGAGCCTCTAAACAGCCAAGTTTTGGGAAATTCATGGTGGAGGGAGCCTCTAACCAGCCCAGTTTGGACCAATTCATGGTGGAGGGAGCCTCTAAACAGCCCAGTTTGGGCAAATTCATGGTGGAGGGAGCCTCTAAAAAACCCAGTTTGGACCAATTCATGGTGGAGGGAGCCTCTAATTAGCCCAGTTTGGACCAATTAATTGTGGAGGGAGCCTCTAACCAGCCCAGTTTGGACCAATTAATGGTGGAGGGAGCCTCTAACCACCCCAGTTTGGGCAAATTCATGGTGGAGGGAGCCTCTAACCAGCCCAGTTTGGACCAATTCATGGTGGAGGGAGCCTCTAACCAGCCCAGTTTGGACCAATTCATGGTGGAGGGAGCCTCTAAACAGCCCAGTTTGGGCAAATTCATGGTGGAGGGAGCCTCTAAAAAACCCAGTTTGGACCAATTCATGGTGGAGGGAGCCTCTAATTAGCCCAGTTTGGACCAATTAATTGTGGAGGGAGCCTCTAACCAGCCCAGTTTGGACCAATTAATGGTGGAGGGAGCCTCTAACCACCCCAGTTTGGGCAAATTCATGGTGGAGGGAGCCTCTAACCAGCCCAGTTTGGACCAATTAATGGTGGAGGGAGCCTCTAACCAGCCCAGTTTGGACCAATTAATGGTGGAGGGAGCCTCTAACCACCCCAGTTTGGACCAATTCATGGTGGAGGGAGCCTCTAACCACCCCAGTTTGGACCAATTCATGGTGGAGGGAGCCTCTAAACAGCCCAGTTTGGGCAAATTCATGGTGGAGGGAGCCTCTAACCAGCCCAGTTTGGACCAATTAATGGTGGAGGGAGCCTCTAAACAGCCCAGTTTGGGCAAATTCATGGTGGAGGGAGCCTCTAACCAGCCCAGTTTGGACCAATTAATGGTGGAGGGAGCCTCTAACCACCCCAGTTTGGACCAATTCATGGTGGAGGGAGCCTCTAACCACCCCAGTTTGGACCAATTCATGGTGGAGGGAGCCTCTAAACAGCCCAGTTTGGGCAAATTCATGGTGGAGGGAGCCTCTAACCAGCCCAGTTTGGACCAATTAATGGTGGAGGGAGCCTCTAAACAGCCCAGTTTGGGCAAATTCATGGTGGAGGGAGCCTCTAACCAGCCCAGTTTGGACCAATTAATGGTGGAGGGAGCCTCTAAACAGCCAAGTTTTGGGAAATTCATGGTGGAGGGAGCCTCTAACCAGCCCAGTTTGGACCAATTAATGGTGGAGGGAGCCTCTAACCACCCCAGTTTGGGCAAATTCATGGTGGAGGGAGCCTCTAACCAGCCCAGTTTGGACCAATTAATGGTGGAGGGAGCCTCTAAACAGCCCAGTTTGGGCAAATTCATGGTGGAGGGAGCCTCTAAACAGCCAAGTTTTGGGAAATTCATGGTGGAGGGAGCCTCTAACCAGCCCAGTTTGGACCAATTCATGGTGGAGGGAGCCTCTAAACAGCCCAGTTTGGGCAAATTCATGGTGGAGGGAGCCTCTAAAAAACCCAGTTTGGACCAATTCATGGTGGAGGGAGCCTCTAAACAGCCCAGTTTGGGCAAATTCATGGTGGAGGGAGCCTCTAACCAGCAGAGTTGGGGGAAATCAGGGTGGAGGGAGCCTAGTATTAGCAGAATTGTGCAACGCTTATGGTGGATGAGTATGAGGATGCGGAGGAATTGGAGAGGTTGAGTACAGACATGGAGTTTCATGTTGGGGTGCTTTACACAGGTGGGCACAAAAATGACGGCTCTACCCAGTGGTGGTTCATTTTTATCAAAGTGAGCCGGTCGGCACTCTCAGCTGACAGACGGGTGCGCTTGTCAGTGATGATGCCACCGGCTGCACTGAACACCCTCTCAGATAGGACGCTGGCGGCAGGACAGGACAGCACCTCCAAGGCATATAGGGCAAGTTCAAGCCACAGGTCCAACTTCGACACCCAATACGTGTAGGGCGCAGAGGGGTCGGAGAGGACAGGGCTGTGGTCGGAAAGGTATTCCCGCAACATGCGCCTATACTTCTCACGCCTGGTGACACTAGGACCCTCCGTGGCGGCACTTTGGCGAGGGGGTGCCATCAAGGTGTCCCAGACCTTAGACAGTGTGCCCCTCGTTTGTGTGGACCGGTGAGAACTTGGTTGCCTACTGGAGGAACTGCCCTCCCTGCCGCCAACGTCACATGCTGGAAACATCTCCATCATATTCTGCACCAATTGCCTGTGGCAAGCATTGATGCGATTGGCCCTCCCCTCTACCGGAATAAAAGACGAGATGTTGTTTTTATACCGGGGGTCAAGGATAGCAAAGATCCAGTACTGGTTGTCCTCCATGATTTTGACAATACGCTTGTCGGTTGTAAAGCACCCCAACATGAACTCAGCCATGTCTGCCACAGTGTTAGTTGGCATGACTCCTCTGGCCCCACCGGAAAGTTCAATCTCCATTTCCTCCTCATCCTCCATGTCTACCCATCCGCGCTGCAACAATGGGACGATTCGAAGTTGCCCGGAAGCCTCCTGTATCACCATCACATCATCGGACAACTCTTCTTCCTCCTCCTCCTCCTCCTCCATTAAACGCAGTGAAGCGGACAGATGTGTGGACCTACTCTCCAGCTGTGACGGATCGGATGCTATCCCTAACTCCTCTGTGTGATCTGAGTTATCCCTGATGTCAATCAGGGATTCTCTCAGAACACACAAGAGCGGGATTGTAAGGCTCACCATCGCATCCTCAGAGCTCACCCTCCTTGTGGACTCCTCAAAGACCCGTAGGATGTCACAAAGGTCTCTCATCCATGGCCACTCATGGATGTGAAACTGAGGCAGCTGACTTTGTGGCACCCTAGGGTTTTGTAGCTGGTATTCCATCAAAGGTCTCTGCTGCTCAACCACTCTATTCAACATCTGAAACGTTGAGTTCCAGCGTGTGGGGACGTCGCACAAAAGCCGGTGTTGTGGCACATGCAGGCGTTGCTGGAGAGATTTTAAGCTAGCAGCGGCTACTGTCGACTTGCGAAAGTGGGCGCACATGCGCCGCACTTTCACCAGTAGCTCTGGAACATTGGGGTAGCTCTTTAGGAAACGTTGCACCACTAGGTTGAAGACGTGGGCCAGGCATGGAACATGTTGGAGTCCGGCAAGCTCCAGAGCTGCTACCAGGTTCCGGCCGTTATCACAAACGACCATGCCTGGGCCCAGGTGCAGCGGCTCAAACCATATTGCCGTCTCATCGAGGAGGGCATCCCTCACCTCGGAGGCAGTGTGCTGTCTGTCCCCCAAGCTGATCAGCTTCAGCACAGCCTGCTGACGTCTACCAACGCCAGTGCTGCAACGTTTCCAACTCGTAGCTGGGGTCAATCTAACAGCGGAGGAGGAGGCGGTGGCGGAGGAGGAGGCGGTGGCGGAGGAGGAGGCGGTAGAGGAGGAGGAGGAGGAGGGGGGTGTTCTTCTCGTGTCCCTGCCAGGAATGTTAGGCGGGGAGACGAGGTACACCGGGCCAGTTTGGGAAGCAGTCCCAGCCTCAACTACATTCACCCAGTGTGCCGTCAGTGAAATGTAGCGTCCCTGTCCGCATGCACTTGTCCACGCGTCGGTGGTCAAGTGGACCTTTGTGCAAAGCGCGGAACTAAGGGCCCGCCTGATGTTGAGTGACACGTGCTGGTGCAAGGCGGGGACGGCACACCGGGAGAAGTAGTGACGGCTAGGGACGGCATAGCGAGGTGCCGCAGTTGCCATCAGGTCCAGGAAGGCGGGAGTTTCAACAAGCCGGAACGCCAACATCTCCTGGGCCAGCAGTTTAGCGATGTTGGCGTTCAAGGCTTGCGCGTGTGGGTGGTTAGCAGTGTATTTCTGCCGCCGCTCCAATGTCTGAGAGATGGTGGGTTGTTGTAAAGAAACGCCTGATGGTGCCTTTGATGGTGCAGGAGAAGGAGATAAGACAGGACCAGGGGAGGATGAGGTAGAAGTCAACAAAGTGGCGGAGGCAGATGAAGTGGTGTCCTGGCTCGTCCTCTGGAGTGCATCGCCAGCACAGTCAGCAGTGGCAGTGGCAGAGGCAGAGGCAGAGGCAGTGGCAGTGGCGTGAACGGCAGTCGGCCTTTGTCCTGCCGTTGCTGCCTGCCACTGATTCCAGTGCTTGGATTCCAAATGACGGCGCATTGAAGTGGTGGACAGGTTGCTCTTCTCAGAGCCCCTAATCAATTTCGAGAGGCAAATTGTGCAGACAACACTATATCTGTCCTCGGCGCATTCCTTGAAAAAACTCCACACCTTCGAGAAACGTGCCCTCGAGGTGGGAGTTTTTCGGGGCTGGGTACGAACTGGAACATCTTGGGAGATTCCGGGTGTGGCCTGGCTTCGCCTAAGCTGCTGACCTCTGCCTCTGCCTCTAGCTACCCTTTTTGGTGCTGCACCTGCCTCAACATCCACACTACTTTCCCCGCTTGACATCCCCCCTGTCCAGGTCGGGTCAGTGTCCTCATCATCCACCACTTCCTCTTCCAACTCCTGTCTCATCTCCTCCTCCCGCACAATGCGCCGGTCAACTGGATGCCCTGACGGCAACTGCGTCACATCATCGTCGATGAGGGTGGGTTGCTGGTCATCCACCACCAAATCGAACGGAGATGGAGGAGACTCTAGTGTTTGAGCATCTGGATACAGATGCTCCTCTGTTAGGTTCGTGGAATCGTGACGTGGAGAGGCAGGTTGAGGGACAATGAAAGGAGCGGAGAACAGCTCTGGGGAGCAGGGACAGTTTGGGTTATTGTTCTGTAAAGCTTCGGAATTTTGGGAGGAAGGAAGACAAGACTGTTGGGTAATAGGAGGAGAGGAGGCAGAGTCTGACTGGCTGCTGGACAATGTGCTGTAAGCGTTCTCTGACAGCCATTGCAAGACCTGTTCCTGGTTCTCGGGCCTACTAAGGTTTGTACCCTGCAGTTTAGTTAATGTGGCAAGCAACCCTGGCACTGTGGAGTGGCGCAATGCTTGCTGCCCCACAGGAGTAGGCACGGGACGCCCTGTGGCTTCACTGCTACCTTGCTCCCCAGAACCATTCCCCCGACCTCGCCCACGGCCTCGTCCACGTCCCTTTCCGGGAGCCTTGCGCATTTTGAATTCCTAGTTAGAAATTGGCACTGTATACCAGTAGTAAAAATTGTGGGTGCACGTAACCCCAATATATTCTTTGAATTCCCAGTCAGACACTGGCACTATATGGCAGTAGCAAGAAATGAGGGTATTTGTATTCCCAATATACTCTTTGAATTCCCAGTCAGACAATGGCACTGTATACCAGTAGTAAAAATTGTGGGTGCACGTAACCCCAATATATTCTTTGAATTCCCAGTCAGAAACTGGCACTATATGGCAGTAGCAAGAAATGAGGGTATTTGTATTCCCAATATACTCTTTGAATTCCCAGTCAGACAATGGCACTGTATACCAGTAGTAAAAATTGTGGGTGCACGTAACCCCAATATATTCTTTGAATTCCCAGTCAGACACTGGCACTATATGGCAGTAGCAAGAAATGAGGGTATTTGTATTCCCAATATACTCTTTGAATTCCCAGTCAGACAATGGCACTGTATACCAGTAGTAAAAATTGTGGGTGCACGTAACCCCAATATATTCTTTGAATTCCCAGTCAGAAACTGGCACTATATGGCAGTAGCAAGAAATGAGGGTATTTGTATTCCCAATATACTCTTTGAATTCCCAGTCAGACAATGGCACTGTATACCAGTAGTAAAAATTGTGGGTGCACGTAACCCCAATATATTCTTTGAATTCCCAGTCAGACACTGGCACTATATGGCAGTAGCAAGAAATGAGGGTATTTGTATTCCCAATATACTCTTTGAATTCCCAGTCAGACAATGGCACTGTATACCAGTAGTAAAAATTGTGGGTGCACGTAACCCCAATATATTCTTTGAATTCCCAGTCAGAAACTGGCACTATATGGCAGTAGCAAGAAATGAGGGTATTTGTATTCCCAATATACTCTTTGAATTCCCAGTCAGACAATGGCACTGTATACCAGTAGTAAAAATTGTGGGTGCACGTAACCCCAATATATTCTTTGAATTCCCAGTCAGACACTGGCACTATATGGCAGTAGCAAGAAATGAGGGTATTTGTATTCCCAATATACTCTTTGAATTCCCAGTCAGACAATGGCACTGTATACCAGTAGTAAAAATTGTGGGTGCACGTAACCCCAATATATTCTTTGAATTCCCAGTCAGAAACTGGCACTATATGGCAGTAGCAAGAAATGAGGGTATTTGTATTCCCAATATACTCTTTGAATTCCCAGTCAGACAATGGCACTGTATACCAGTAGTAAAAATTGTGGGTGCACGTAACCCCAATATATTCTTTGAATTCCCAGTCAGACACTGGCACTATATGGCAGTAGCAAGAAATGAGGGTATTTGTATTCCCAATATACTCTTTGAATTCCCAGTCAGACAATGGCACTGTATACCAGTAGTAAAAATTGTGGGTGCACGTAACCCCAATATATTCTTTGAATTACCAGTCAGAAACTGGCACTATATGGCAGTAGCAAGAAATGAGGGTATTTATAACCCCAATATATTCTTTGAATTCCCAGTCAGACAATGGCACTGTATACCAGTAGTAAAAATTGTGGGTGCACGTAACCCCAATATATTCTTTGAATTACCAGTCAGAAACTGGCACTATATGGCAGTAGCAAGAAATGAGGGTATTTATAACCCCAATATATTCTTTGAATTCCCAGTCAGACAATGGCACTGTATACCAGTAGTAAAAATTGTGGGTGCACGTAACCCCAATATATTCTTTGAATTCCCAGTCAGAAACTGGCACTATATGGCAGTAGCAAGAAATGAGGGTATTTATAACCCCAATATATTCTTTGAATTCCCAGTCAGACAATGGCACTGTATACCAGTAGTAAAAATTGTGGGTGCACGTAACCCCAATATATTCTTTGAATTCCCAGTCAGAAACTGGCACTATATGGCAGTAGCAAGAAATGAGGGTATTTGTATTCCCAATATACTCTTTGAATTCCCAGTCAGACAATGGCACTGTATACCAGTAGTAAAAATTGTGGGTGCACGTAACCCCAATATATTCTTTGAATTCCCAGTCAGAAACTGGCACTATATGGCAGTAGCAAGAAATGAGGGTATTTGTATTCCCAATATACTCTTTGAATTCCCAGTCAGACAATGGCACTGTATACCAGTAGTAAAAATTGTGGGTGCACGTAACCCCAATATATTCTTTGAATTCCCAGTCAGACACTGGCACTATATGGCAGTAGCAAGAAATGAGGGTATTTGTATTCCCAATATACTCTTTGAATTCCCAGTCAGACAATGGCACTGTATACCAGTAGTAAAAATTGTGGGTGCACGTAACCCCAATATATTCTTTGAATTCCCAGTCAGAAACTGGCACTATATGGCAGTAGCAAGAAATGAGGGTATTTGTATTCCCAATATACTCTTTGAATTCCCAGTCAGACAATGGCACTGTATACCAGTAGTAAAAATTGTGGGTGCACGTAACCCCAATATATTCTTTGAATTCCCAGTCAGACACTGGCACTATATGGCAGTAGCAAGAAATGAGGGTATTTGTATTCCCAATATACTCTTTGAATTCCCAGTCAGACAATGGCACTGTATACCAGTAGTAAAAATTGTGGGTGCACGTAACCCCAATATATTCTTTGAATTCCCAGTCAGAAACTGGCACTATATGGCAGTAGCAAGAAATGAGGGTATTTGTATTCCCAATATACTCTTTGAATTCCCAGTCAGACAATGGCACTGTATACCAGTAGTAAAAATTGTGGGTGCACGTAACCCCAATATATTCTTTGAATTCCCAGTCAGACACTGGCACTATATGGCAGTAGCAAGAAATGAGGGTATTTGTATTCCCAATATACTCTTTGAATTCCCAGTCAGACAATGGCACTGTATACCAGTAGTAAAAATTGTGGGTGCACGTAACCCCAATATATTCTTTGAATTCCCAGTCAGAAACTGGCACTATATGGCAGTAGCAAGAAATGAGGGTATTTGTATTCCCAATATACTCTTTGAATTCCCAGTCAGACAATGGCACTGTATACCAGTAGTAAAAATTGTGGGTGCACGTAACCCCAATATATTCTTTGAATTCCCAGTCAGACACTGGCACTATATGGCAGTAGCAAGAAATGAGGGTATTTGTATTCCCAATATACTCTTTGAATTCCCAGTCAGACAATGGCACTGTATACCAGTAGTAAAAATTGTGGGTGCACGTAACCCCAATATATTCTTTGAATTACCAGTCAGAAACTGGCACTATATGGCAGTAGCAAGAAATGAGGGTATTTATAACCCCAATATATTCTTTGAATTCCCAGTCAGACAATGGCACTGTATACCAGTAGTAAAAATTGTGGGTGCACGTAACCCCAATATATTCTTTGAATTACCAGTCAGAAACTGGCACTATATGGCAGTAGCAAGAAATGAGGGTATTTATAACCCCAATATATTCTTTGAATTCCCAGTCAGACAATGGCACTGTATACCAGTAGTAAAAATTGTGGGTGCACGTAACCCCAATATATTCTTTGAATTCCCAGTCAGAAACTGGCACTATATGGCAGTAGCAAGAAATGAGGGTATTTATAACCCCAATATATTCTTTGAATTCCCAGTCAGACAATGGCACTGTATACCAGTAGTAAAAATTGTGGGTGCACGTAACCCCAATATATTCTTTGAATTCCCAGTCAGAAACTGGCACTATATGGCAGTAGCAAGAAATGAGGGTATTTGTATTCCCAATATACTCTTTGAATTCCCAGTCAGACAATGGCACTGTATACCAGTAGTAAAAATTGTGGGTGCACGTAACCCCAATATATTCTTTGAATTCCCAGTCAGACACTGGCACTATATGGCAGTAGCAAGAAATGAGGGTATTTGTATTCCCAATATACTCTTTGAATTCCCAGTCAGACAATGGCACTGTATACCAGTAGTAAAAATTGTGGGTGCACGTAACCCCAATATATTCTTTGAATTCCCAGTCAGAAACTGGCACTATATGGCAGTAGCAAGAAATGAGGGTATTTGTATTCCCAATATACTCTTTGAATTCCCAGTCAGACAATGGCACTGTATACCAGTAGTAAAAATTGTGGGTGCACGTAACCCCAATATATTCTTTGAATTCCCAGTCAGACACTGGCACTATATGGCAGTAGCAAGAAATGAGGGTATTTGTATTCCCAATATACTCTTTGAATTCCCAGTCAGACAATGGCACTGTATACCAGTAGTAAAAATTGTGGGTGCACGTAACCCCAATATATTCTTTGAATTACCAGTCAGAAACTGGCACTATATGGCAGTAGCAAGAAATGAGGGTATTTATAACCCCAATATATTCTTTGAATTCCCAGTCAGACAATGGCACTGTATACCAGTAGTAAAAATTGTGGGTGCACGTAACCCCAATATATTCTTTGAATTCCCAGTCAGAAACTGGCACTATATGGCAGTAGCAAGAAATGAGGGTATTTATAACCCCAATATATTCTTTGAATTCCCAGTCAGACAATGGCACTGTATACCAGTAGTAAAAATTGTGGGTGCACGTAACCCCAATATATTCTTTGAATTCCCAGTCAGAAACTGGCACTATATGGCAGTAGCAAGAAATGAGGGTATTTGTATTCCCAATATACTCTTTGAATTCCCAGTCAGACAATGGCACTGTATACCAGTAGTAAAAATTGTGGGTGCACGTAACCCCAATATATTCTTTGAATTCCCAGTCAGACACTGGCACTATATGGCAGTAGCAAGAAATGAGGGTATTTGTATTCCCAATATACTCTTTGAATTCCCAGTCAGACAATGGCACTGTATACCAGTAGTAAAAATTGTGGGTGCACGTAACCCCAATATATTCTTTGAATTCCCAGTCAGAAACTGGCACTATATGGCAGTAGCAAGAAATGAGGGTATTTGTATTCCCAATATACTCTTTGAATTCCCAGTCAGACAATGGCACTGTATACCAGTAGTAAAAATTGTGGGTGCACGTAACCCCAATATATTCTTTGAATTCCCAGTCAGACACTGGCACTATATGGCAGTAGCAAGAAATGAGGGTATTTGTATTCCCAATATATTCTTTGAATTCCCAGTCAGACAATGGCACTGTATACCAGTAGTAAAAATTGTGGGTGCACGTAACCCCAATATATTCTTTGAATTACCAGTCAGAAACTGGCACTATATGGCAG
Source organism: Leptodactylus fuscus (assembly GCF_031893055.1). Lineage (NCBI taxonomy): Eukaryota > Metazoa > Chordata > Amphibia > Anura > Leptodactylidae > Leptodactylus > Leptodactylus fuscus. The sequence goes on along the minus strand of NC_134269.1, from coordinate 170,033,705 downwards.
TAGCAAGAAATGAGGGTATTTGTATTCCCAATATATTCTTTGAATTCCCAGTCAGACAATGGCACTGTATACCAGTAGTAAAAATTGTGGGTGTATATAGCCCCAATTCTATTGCTAGGGGACTTGCAGGGTATTTCTGGGGTGAAGGTGGGGGGGCACACCGTTGGAACGGGTATCGGGGTATATATCGGGTATACGGGAATACACTGACAGTGTATTCCATTCAGGATCCTGGGAAAGCTGGGTTGCGGCGATTGAGCCCGTCAGTGCCACGTTACACTGACAAGCTTCTCCCTGGAATTTAGCTCTTACAAGAGCTGTTGGTTGTCTTCTCCTTCCTATCCTAGCCTGTCCCTGCCTACCCAGAATCTAAGCCCTAGCTAGCTGGACGGAAACCTCCGTCCTCGGTGAATTGCAAGCTCAGAATGACGCGAAGCTGGGCGTCGCTGTTCTTTTAAATTAGAGGTCACATGTTTTCGGCAGCCAATGGGTTTTGCCTACTTTTTTCAACGTCACCGGTGTCGTAGTTCCTGTCCCACCTACCCAGCGCTGTTATTGGAGCAAAAAAGGCGCCAGGGAAGGTGGGAGGGGAATCGAGTAATGGCGCACTTTACCACGCGGTGTTCGATTCGATTCGAACATGCCGAACAGCCTAATATCCGATCGAACATGAGTTCGATAGAACACTGTTCGCTCATCTCTAGTAGAATCCCTTTAACATTGTAGATGCAACAGACAGTAGCAACCACTAAGAGGATAAACGGGTTAGAAGCTTTATCAACTTCCTCCCACAATATAATCACATGGTGCTGAGGGGTTGTAATTGTAGCTTCCAAGTCTGCCATTTATAGAACAAGGTCCTTCCAATGGGTATTATAAAAAAGAGCAAGAGGTTGCATGTTCAAATCCCATAGTGGGACCTATTGGGATGAGTTACTAGAAAAATAAACATTGTCATGTGAAACACAGTTTTTTTTAAAGAATTCTGATGACATTTTAAATAATTTCCCATGTCACTAGCTATATTTTATTTTAAGCATTACTATATTCTGCAATTTTACTGTGGCCACTAAGCCTAAATATAGCCTGACATTTGCTAATGGATAACATCACTAAGCTGTCAACAGAGAAGAGAAGTGCAGGCGAGTTGGCAGCCCCCATAATCATGTGCAAAATATAAAATAATTCAATACTACATAGTACTCAGTATGTGGTTTGTTGGCAGCAACTGGTGATTATGTAATTTTCAAGTAGCATTGTGACAGCATAGTGGCTCAGTGGTTAGCACTGCAGTGAAGGAGTCCTAGGTTAGTAAGTAACACTATTTCTAGTTGTTATATGACTCATATTCTGCAGTCTTTAGAAGTTGTCCCATTGCATGGTATAGCTAGAGTTTGTAGTTCTCCCATTGCACATAGTAGTTACAGGACAATCTGCTCAATAGTAGTCTCTCCCATATGTAGTACATATATAGAGATGTACTGACACATATTGATGTAAAACACTTTAGTTATGATAGAAAGCTTCTACTTGGCTCCAGCATTAGACTCGGCCTGTCTTTCTCCTCTTATCTCCTACATTTTCTGCTCACTTCTCCTCTCTACAGATTTTTATGGACATGACTAACCTAAGGCTCTTATCTGCAGTTTGTCTAGAGAAAGAGCAGTGATTTTCAGATGAAAAGGTGGTTTGGCAGAGGGGAGGGTGAGGAGGTAAAAAGACTCATTTTAGAGATGAGCGAACAGTGAAATGTTCGAAGTTCGATTCGAGTAGCTGCTCAATACTCGACTGTTCGATCGAACATCAAACCCCATTATAGTCTATGGGGAAAAAATTCTCTTTTAGGGGGAAACCACTATTCGACTCAGGAGGGTCACCAAGTCCACTATGACACCCCAGGAAATGATGCCAACACCCTGGAATGCAATTGGGACAGCAGGGGAAGCCTGTCTGGGGGCATCTAACATGCCCAAGTCTCTGTATTACGTCGGGATCCCTGTCAGCTTGCGATATGCGGGAGCTGACTTTTTCCAATAGGAATGCATTGACCAGCATTGATTGCACAGAGTACAGCATTCGGCCAATCAATGCTGGTTCTGCCGGAGGCTCGTCTGTGAGGAGGCGGAGTCTAAATTGGACCAGAATGGAGACTGCTTTGGACTGATCTTAGACTCCGCCTCCTCGTTAATTGGCCGAATGCTGTACTCTGTATGGCATTCGGCCAATTAACGCTGGTCAATGCATTCCTATGCTGAGATGTAGCAATACAGCATTCAGCCAATCAACGCTGGTTCTGGTTGTCTCACAGTCACATAGTTCACAGTCTCATATGAACTGGATATTAAATCCACCATTCGTATAAATTGGAGGTCACCTTAATTAGCCAGCCAATTACTTTTTCTGATTTTTTTTCGATGCCTCCGTATCACTACTCACTGACACGATATCTTATAATGTTTCTTATCTATTGCTTTATGAAAAGTTTGTTGGAAGGACAGTACTTACTTATGGGGCAAAAATATTTGTTTGTAATTCTTTTTACAAAATGAAAAAAAAAAAAATCACCTTTTCTTTCATATTGTTAATTGTTATTAAGTTACAAAATGAAATAATAAACTCAGCTAAATAAAAATATTGAATTAAAACATTAGAATGTTATTTAACATGTACTTCGAATGCAAAAATAAAAGATTTAAGAAAAAACAATTCCAGAATTGAGGGATTTTTTAATGAATATTGTCTTTTAACCCCTTCCCAACATCCGCCGTAATAGTACAGCGCATGTCGGGTGTGTAACTATTGCGACCGCCCGGGAGCGATCAGAGGCGCCATTTTCCCGGCAGCACATGGGCGCCGCCATTTTGCCGGTGATCGCCGGCTCCTGGAGCATGCTCCAGGGCCGACATCACGTTGGCATGACAGCCGGGAGCCTTTACAAGGCTCGACGGCCAGTCTGCAAGCTCTTTCTTTTGCAGGCTGGTCTATGCAGCCTGCAAAAGAAAGGATGATTTTTTTGCAATGCATTAGAATTGTAATGCATTGCATTAGTGATCAGACCCCCTGGGGTTTAACACCCCTAGGGGGTCTAATAAATGCAAAAAAAAAAGTAAAAAAAAATATAAAGAAATATAAAAAGTATTAAAAATTCAAATCACCCCCCTTTCCCTAGAACACATATAAAAGTAGTTAAAAACTGTGAAACACATACATGTTAGGTATCCCTGTGTCCAAAATCGCCCGCTCTACAAATCTATAAAAATATTTTTCCTGTTCAGTAGACGCCGTAGCAGGAAAAATAGTCAAAAGTGCCAAACCGCCGTTTTTTCACTGTTTTGATTCTGATAAAAATTTGAATAAAAAGTGATCAAAGCAATAGCATTTCCCAAAAATGGTAGAACTAAAAAGTACACCCGGCTCCACAAAAAAAGACACCCTATGCATCCCCGTACATTAACGTATAAAAAAGTTACGGCTGTTGGAATATGGCGACTTTTAGAAAAAAATTTTTTTAACAGTTTTAGATTTTTTCTAAGGGGTCAAAATGTAAATAAAACCATATAAATTTGGTATCCCCGGAATCGTACCGAAACACAGAATACAGGGGATATGTCATTTTGGCTGCACAGTCAACGCCGTAAAACCGAAGCCCATAAGAATGTTGCAGAAATGCATCTTTTCTTCAAATCCACCCCATTCTGATTTTTTTCCAGCTTCCCAGTACATTATACAGAATAATTAATGGTGGCATCATGAAGAAAAATTTGTCCCGCAAAAATTAAGACCTCATATGGCTCTGGGAGTGGAGAAATAAAAAAGTTATGGGGTTTAGAAGGAGGGGAGTCAAAAACGAAAAACAAAGATTAAAAAATGCCATCGGCGGGAAAGGGTTAAATTACACAATATAAATAGATAAAAAAAAGTTGCCATATTCAAAAGTTTATTGATTAAAACTAATGCTCAAAAATATCCTCAATAAAGATTTGCAAAACTTGGAAGATTCATTTAAAGAGGACCTTTCATGGTTTGGGGCACAGGCAATTCTATACACTGCTGGAAAGCCGCTCACACTGTACAGAACGATAGGCGCTGCTGTGGAGAAGGACGTTCTTGGAAAACTGTCAGGAACGCCCTTCTGACTGTAAAGAGCTACAGTACTGGGACCGATAGCTCTTTACCCGGGACACAGATTGGGAAAGCAGACAGTGCGCTGAATTCAGTGCACTGTCGGCTTTCCAGCAGTATATAGAACTGCCTGTGCCTCAAACCATGAAAGGTCCTCTTTAATAATAATAATAATAATAATAATAATAATAATAATAATAATAATAGTAATAATAATAATTTGTGAGTTTGTCTACAAGTTCAAGGACTAAGAAGGACTATTATTAGAATCAACAAACTCTTCAGAACCCAATCCTTACCTCTCCTGGGTGTCCAGTCTTCTCTCCCTGGCCCAGTCTTCATCCCTGGGCTCTTGGGACCTTTTCCAATATCCTTTCCAATACCACGTGCCAGGGACTCACCACTTCAGCTTGAGATTGAGCCTCAGTAGTCACATGGGGCAGATCCATGTCTCAACACTTTGACCCAGTGCCATGACCTTTTCACTGTTTAACACTTCCTTTTTCTAACAAGTAGGTATTTCAGATATCACTTTTATTGCCCCTGAATTAGATTCACATATTTTTTGTAATAACAAATATGATTTGCATTTCTTATTTTTCTAATTATTTCACAAACATTACTTCCAATAGCGATTGTATCATTCCAAGTTTCCAGATTTTATGTTGTTCTCATCAGTGATTGAATTGATTTACTTGTCTCCAAAAGTATTGTTTAGAGTGAGAAGAATCTGTTGGTTTACTTGTTGTTTTTAAGGATACGTTTACACTACTGTTGTAGATCAGTTATGATAGGATTAGTTATTTAAACAGATCCTATAAATATAGATTACAAAAGGAAACCATCAGATGATTAATTGTCCATTGACAATTCATTGTCAACACGCTTACATTGCAATGTGGGAATCCATTGTTGTCCCAAACTTCAGGGAGAAGAGTACAGTTGTTGTGTTTCTATTCTATTAATTGAACTACCAAATAGAATTGTGTTAATTTTTTGTTCTTTTCTCTGTAGGTTTCTAATAAGTGGAGAGAAGTTTTCATCACTGCATTTCCAGTTTCTCCAACATCATCTGGGACACTTGCCAGGCCCTGTGGGATTTGTTTCATGATGACTTCATTCCACATCCATCAGCATAGCAGTGGAACAACCGTGCAGACAACTTCTGGCAACTGACCCAGTTTCCGAAATGTGTCATGAGTCGTCGATGGGAAGCACATCTCTTTCTATAGGTCTGGCTCCCTGAAACATGAGTATAAAAAGTACTTGTCTGTCATCCTCATGGCCGTTGCTGATGCCCGCCAACACTTCGTGGCTGTGGACATCGTGGCATATAACCGAAACACTGACTCCAGAGCAAGCAAGCTTTATTCTGGAGATTGCGCATTGACAGTACCCCAGCCATTTCCTGGAACTGATTTCCAGATTTGTGGCAACCTGTCATACTCCAGTCATAGACAAAACTACTGTAAATTGATTTTATACTACAGACTTTCAAGAGTACAATTGGTGGAATGTACTTTTGAGATTCTGGTTGCACAACGGAAAATTTTTACTAGGCTATCTCATGAAGAGGTCAATGATGTGATTATGTCCTGTGCTGTCCTCCACAATTTCCTTCTCGCCAAGGAGCCTCTGATGATTGATACCCGAGAATTGAACTCTGATTTGCACAGTCTCAGTCATCTGGGTTGAGATTCATCATTGCTGTCAGCCAGATGAGGAACAATGATGCAGGGTTTGTAATTCCCAACACAGGATGGATGACCTAGCAGGACTATTATTTATTTTTTGAATTGACTATTCTAGTTACCTTTTTGTGTTTTCCATTTTTAGTTTTGTTTTAATATCCGGGGGTTTAATAACTAGAGATGAGCGAACACTGTTCGCATCAGCCGATCTGAACAGCACGCTCCCATAGAAATGAATGGAAGCACCTGTGACGCTGACTTTGCCGGCGGCCGGCCGGCGTCATAGGTGCTTCCATTCATTTCTATGGGAGCGTGCTGTTCGGATCGGCTGATCCGAACAGTGTTTGCTCATCTCTATTAATGACCCCTTTCTTTTCATGGGCACATGCAGACGACTGTGCATTTTCTATGGACAGTTAGTCAGTGGAAAAAGAGACATGATCTGTTTTGGTCTATGTGTCCATCTCAGAACATGTATGTCATCCGTGTACTGTCTGTTTTTTACAAACCCCCAGAAATTATAAAATATCAGAAATTAAAAAAAGCTGCTCCATTATTCACAGACATGAAAACGGATCAACTAAAGACAGCACATGACATGAAAATAGCAAGGTGGAGTGTTATTCCTGGTTATCTTGAAGATCCACAAATTGTAGACGAGGCTAGAGGCTAGAATCTGGTTTTCTTAGTTGGTGCACCAGGTTAAAGTCACCCTATTATGCTTCCTTGACAGTCTTTGTATACTTGGCACAGCAGAAAATGTATAGTTGATGTAATGGGGCCACACAGTGGCTCAGTGGTTAGCACTGCAGCCTAGCAGCGCTGGAGTCCTGGTGTTCAAATCCCACCAAGGGCATAAAACCATCTGCAAGGAGTTTGTATGTTCTCCCCGTGTTTGCATGGATTTCCATCCCATATTCCAAAAAAGACATACTGATAGGAAAAAATGAACATTGTGAGCTCTATGTGTGGCTCACAATCTACATTGAAAAAAAATGTATAGTTGATGTAAATATTTTTTTTATTTTATGGTTAGCGGCACTGGAAAAACTTCCTAAGAATATCCTCAAGTGTGGTAGACTGAGATGTTTAAAGGTAGCAGAAAAGTAAGGGGGAAAAGTGGGAGAGTAGTCGGAAGAGAAAGTATGGATGAGAAGAAGCAAAACACTGAAGATTGAGTTAGGATGTGAGTATGGGAGCAGCACTTGGACGGGAGATGGACTGCGATGAGGGTGGGGAAGTAGGAGGTTAGGACTGCAGTGAGGTTAGGAGCGGGGAAGGACCAGGATGGGGTAGGATAGGTGGTGGCACTGGAATACTAAAGAATTGTGGTTTCAATATCATATTCCTACTAAAGTAGAATCTAGCCTAACAACATGAGCAGAATTTGAAGAAAATTTTGGTTTGCAGTAAGGATAGTTGACAACATTGCCCCATCAGTCTCTGAAGCATTATATAGTGTGAAAAGGCCACTATAGAACATTATACCTTGTGAAGAGGTCACTATGGGACATTATACCTTGTAAAGTGGTGACTATGGGACATTATACTGTGTGAAGGGGCTACAGTGGGACATTATACTGCATGGAGAGTCCACTATGGGCCATTATACTGTGTAAAGGGGCCCCTATGATTCACTATACTGTGAGGGGGCCACCATAGGACATTATACTGCTTGGAGGAAACACTATAGGACATTATAGAATGTGGAGGCCACATTGGGACATTATACTTAGTGAAGGGACCACGGTGGGACTCCAGTAGGGCTGCCTATGCAAAAAAACTTGCTGCAGTGCGCATGAGTTGCTCTAAAAGGAGCCCACTGAGGCTCTGTCACCCAAGGGCCCACACAAACCTACTATAGGTAACAATATCTGCTCCAAAGCATACAAAAACTCAAACTTCCATGTGGCTTCCAGGTGCGGATCACTCCCACTATTCCAAGTGGACCAGATTAACTGGATCCAGCAGGGAATCTGCAGATCCCACAGACAGGCAGCTTATCATTAGACGGGCTAGAAAGCTAGTGTCATAACGCCGATGCATTGCCATTCCCTTGTGGCTTTTCACTGCTCATTAGGCCCAGATGAATGGCATAGCTGTAACCACATTGATGGCAGGTAGGGGCCGGGCTCTCCGACACACATACAATCGCAAGGTACATACAGTATATTTATTTGAACATTTTTGTTAATGTTTATTTACCCATCACTAAGTTATAAAATAAATGATTAAAATAGACTGCAGTATGTGGGGCGAGACCCTTCAGGGCGTCAGGATTATTACAATACGAAGTGCCGTAATACTGACATTGATAAAATAGACATTTGTCACATTTTTGCTTTAGAGACACAATAACATGGTCATTACAGTACATAACACATTACACTGTAAGCTCATACTTACTATTACTATATGCCCACAGATTCACTCAAAGAAGATTTTTTTTTTTTTTTCTTCAGAACGCAATAACAATATGTATGTTATGTAACACTCCTTGGCATTGCTTTGCTATGGTTGCCGTCAGCAAAACTGTTCTCATTGATTTTGTTGCCCTACTTCTTATAACCATTTATGTGCCTAAAGAGATCTCATTGCTTATATTCATTAATGCAGACATGACTGAGATATACAAATGCATTGTAATGTGTGTAATAAAAACCTGAATGTCCCAAAATCAGTATTCTCCCCAATAAACTCATCTAACCTATAGATGGTGTGAGAAGGTGACAGGCTGAGTGCTGGAATCTCCCCCAGGATTCTATCATATGTATGCACCAGTGCGGATCTTGTGTAGGCCTCAGCCTGAGGTGTGAGTCCTGGACTCGTTACTGGGCCATAAAAGGCTGCAGAGCCTGCACTTCAGGGCAGATCCTGGGAGGTGCCTGGGTCTGTCCTGAGATATTGAGAGTCTGGTGAGACCTTACTGTGCTACTTTATTTGTTCATGTGGTTGGTAGTAAGCCACAAGTTAGTTAGTTCCTTACGGTTTAGCTAGTGCTCAGACAAGCAGGGTTTTGTTTGATTTTTTTTTTTTTTTTGCTTGAAATTAAGGCTGTATTTTATTTTGCTTATTCCGTGCCTGATGTGAAGGTTTATTTATTTTTTTTACTTTATTTTTTTAAATAAACAAACCTGTGTCCCTGTCTCTGACTGGTTGGGTCCGCACCATTGCTGCTACCGAGCTATGGTGTGGACTGAACCTAGTGTATATGAAAGGTAAAATCAATCATATTTGCAATACCTTTGTTGTCTCTTTTCAAACTTATTTAATTGTTTAAACAGTAAGACAAGTCAAAATGCAAATCCCACAATCCTGGAGATATAAACTACGCAGACTCTGCATAAAAAGGTTGTAGATTTGCCGGGCGGGGTGGAGTATGAAAGGGATACAGAACTGGTGAAGGAGAGAAGGGGTGATAGCAAGGGTGAGAAGGTTATAGGGTACACATTAGAATAACAATTATGGATTAAATTGTCCTAGCAGCAGGGATTTCCTTTTATAATCCCACAGGAATATTTTTCTCCATATCTTGGCTTCAATTTGCATGGAGAAACAAAAATTACAGACATCTTTCAATTTAAATTTTTTTCTTCTCATAACATTTTTATTTTTCTATTCACAGAGCCATATGAGAGCTCAATTGTTTTGATAGGTTTTTATACTACATTTATTGGGAGACGAAACTGAAAAAAACCCGTTGGTTTGACTCTTTCGATTTTTCTTACCACTACGGCATTCACTGTATGGGAAAAGTATTGTAGACTGGGTATTTTTGGACCCAGAAATGCCAAATGTGTGTGTGTGTTCTACTTTAATTATTATAACCTTATTGTAGACCCAATAAGGGGTTAATGCCAACAATTATTGAAACAGGTGTCGGGGAAGGTTTGGATAGCTGGTCTGGTGTTAGGTAAGGGTAATTCACATAGAGTTTTTTGGTCTGGATTTTGACATAGGAAACCAAACAACGCCTCCCATGGCTAGCCGCCACTAGTCGGGGCATTCCGCTCTGGATTAGGCCCAAATGAATGGGCAAAGTTGGGAGGGAGCATTGCACCATGGACGCTGTGGCGGATTCAGCCGCAGAATCCGCGGCAAGATAGGGCAGCTCGCTTCTTTTTTCTGCGGGAAAAAAACACTAGTGGAAAAAAGAAGTGAGCGTCTCCCATTGAAGTCAATGGGAGGTGATTTTTGGAGCCGGATTCTGTGTCAAAATCCAGATGAAAAAACACCATGTGAACTTACCCTAACAGAGCACTTTATGAGGTTTCCTTGATATTATTTGATAGGGAGGCTGAACTGTCTGCAGTATAAAGGGAGATGTTCGAAGATTCGTAGGGTTCATAGTTCCCTTTCCCAATTCTATATATAGGGGGTTGCACTTTTCATAGATGGATTCCTGGAATTGATGATATAACATTGAGATGAGTCTTGTCTCTAGACGAGCTACGACAAGCTATCTTGGGTGATCTTATGTTATAGTCATGTGGGATAAATATAGATGAGGAGAGGAAGTGCTGTATACAAAGATAACGGAATATTGGTTTAATGGAATTTATATCTTTATTTTGTACAAAAACCTTTTCATAAAACAACACTTTTAGAAAAAATAGAGAAGTAGCTCACCTATCTTCCGTTCACCTGTCCTCCTGTGGTGCACGACCCTGTTCTCCTTGACCTCTTGGAGCAAAACGATGAGAAAAAAATTCCAAAAAGGATTCAAACAAAGTTTGAAGGATCTGCAGCTCAGAGGAGGTTAAAACTCAAAAAAACTTTATTTCATACTTTTAAAAGGACTCACCCCAAGTGGGTGAATACATTCAGAGGTTTAACAACAGAGCATAGTGAGAAAAAGATAGAAAAATGTGGAAATAAAACCAAAAAACCGCTGACGCGTTTCGGGACAGATTTTTAGTGTCCCTTAATCATAGCGGAATACAGCTGTATTCCGCTATGATTAAGGGACACTAAAAATCTGTCCCGAAACGCGTCAGCGGTTTTTTGGTTTTATTTCCACATTTTTCTATCTTTTTCTCACTATGCTCTGTTGTTAAACCTCTGAATGTATTCACCCACTTGGGGTGAGTCCTTTTAAAAGTATGAAATAAAGTTTTTTTGAGTTTTAACCTCCTCTGAGCTGCAGATCCTTCAAACTTTGTTTGAATCCTTTTTGGAATTTTTTTCTCAAAAACCTTTTCATACCTTGTAACAACCTAACTGGCTGGACGCTCTTTTAAATTCATGTATTTTTTTTTAATTAATACAAATAAAAAAAAACATCCCAACCCATTCCCTATCACCACTTTATTGTCCAGAACAGTCCAGATATAGTGTATTGCACATAAATAGTAAGCTGTTTCCATCTGCATTTACTGTAGCTAAGTGGGATATAATTCACGTCTACAGGAGTATGTTGGGAATTGTTGCAGGTTTTCATTTGGTGAGTCACATACAGTATGTGAAACTTCTGGAGGTGTAATACTATTTCTACTGACAGTTTTACAAATAGCCATGACTGCTAAATCCCCAGGCAAAGCTAATTGCAACTAATTAGAAGGGTTACAAGTCAGACAATGTTAATTAAGCAAATGCTCTATACTGATTATCTATTCAGAATGTTAGATCTCATTACACACACATGCCCACATACACCGATCAGCCATAATATTAAAACCACTGGAGGGTAAAATGAATAGCATTGGTTATAGTGTTACAATGGTACTTGTCAAGAGCAGTCAGTGAACGGTCAGTTCTTGAAGTTTATATTCTAGAAGAAAGAAAGATTTGGAAGAATCTAAGCAATTTTGTCAAAGACCAAAATGTAATGGAATGTAATTGGTCAGAGCACTTCCGAAATAGCAGATCTCGTGTGGTGCTCCCTGTATTCACTGGTTAGTGGCCCAATAAAAGACATCTAGTCAATAGGCATCATGATCGTGTGCAATGTAAGCTAGACCATCTGGTCTAATTTCATTCAAATTTCTGAAAAATTGTTTATTTCTACACAGTCCAGTCACATTAATGTGACCAACTGTCAAAATCCAGAATAACCACCTTTGGCAGAGCAGACCGCTGCGAGACGTGCAGGAAGAGAGGGGATGTTGTGATGATGTTCACTGGGATGTTGAGCCATGCCGACTCCAGTGGCCAGCTGTGCTAGGTTACGTGGTTGAGCATCCATGGCATGAACAACCTGATCGAGGTAGTCCCACAGATTCTCGATTGCGTTCAAGTCCGGGGAATTTGCTGGCCAAGGGAGTACGGTAATCTCATCCTGGAGCTCCTCGAACCACGCATGTACACTGTGAGCTTTATGGCACGTCACATTGTCCTGCTGTAGATGCCATCATATTGAGGATGGCATCTATCACAAGGATAGATGCATACTTGTGTTGATCCATCGTGCTTTCCACAATGATGAGTGCACCCAGATGCCTGATGACACGTGCCTTCTGTGATTGGTTGACGTCAAAAGTAGGCGGTGGTCACATTAATATGACTGGATTGTGTATATTGGGGTTAAATAATGAAAGCTAAGGGACTACTTAGGGGTAGAGATGAGCGAACAGTAAAATGTCCGAGGTTCGATATTCGTTTCGAGTAGCCCCTCAATATTCGACTACTCGAATCGAATATTGAACCCTATTATAGTCTATGGGGGAAAAATGCTCATTTCAGGGGTAGGCAACGTTCGATCAAATTATACTTACTAAGTCCACGAGTGAGGGTCGGGCTGGATCCTCCGTGCAGTTTTCTCCTTGCAACGTCTCCGCGGCGTCTTCCGGCTGTTCATTCACTCTGCCAGGGATCGGGCCTGGGCAGAGCTGACTGCACATGCCCGCACTAGAAGCGAGGATGTTGTGATGATGTTCACTGGGATGTTGAGCAATGCCGACTACAGTGGCCAGCTGCGCTAGGTTACGTGGTTGAGCATCCATGGCGTGAACAACCTGATCGAGGTGGTCCCACAGATTCTCAATTGTGTTCAAGTCCGGGGAATTTGCTGGCCAAGGGAGTACAGTAAACTCATCCTGGAGCTCCTCGAACCATCTATCCATCTATCCATGCCTGCACTACAAGCGGACATGCGCAGTCGGCTCTGCCCAGGCCCGATGCCTGGCAGAGTGAATGAAGAGCCGGAAGACGCCGCGGGGAAGTTGCATGGAGAAGACTTCTAAAGGTAGGAGAATAACCAGCATTGATTGGCCGACTGTATAGCATTCGGCCAATCAATGCTGGTTCTGCATCGAACTTTTACATTCGAACAGCGAGTGGTACTTGATCGAGTACGAGTATTTTGAATACCATAGTATTCGATCGAATACCTACTCGATCGAGTACTACTCGCTCATCTCTACTTAGGGGGCATACACACTTGCGCCTGGTGTCCGCCCTGCGGCCACTCCACCGGGTTTCCGTCCTCAGCCCCAAGACACTGGAGAGGGGACGGAAACCCGGTGGTCAGCTTTAAAAACCATTTTCCTTGGGTTTCTGTCCAGTTTCTCAGGGCTAAGGACAGAAACCCAGCGGAGTGGCACAAGGCAGACACCGGGCACAAGTGTGAACACCCCCTTAGATAACCTGCTTAAGAATAGCCCTAAGTCAAACCAGTTAGGTGACAAAGTAGGCCCATATCCACTTCTTCTTACACTTTCTTTGAAGAAAGATGTCTGTGTATGGGGCTGCATAGCTTACAAGGAAACAATAGTGAAACATATGTTGCAGATCCTGTTTGTTGTCATTGGCTGGCATAATGTGTCTTGTTGTTCAGTGTTTCACCTGATCTATATTATTGAGCTTGACTTGTATACTCAAAGTGAGTATGTCAGGAAGCTCAATACATTCGCTATTCCTGAGAAACTTCTGCAGTACCAAAAATTCTTTGGGCTTGTCACTTAAGAGGCATATAAAAATCCTTTCTTCCTGAATCAAGGTGCATCTTGAGGTCAAGGGTGGTGACCTTATGAAAAAATTTGCTTCAAATTGAGACCAAGGGGATAGTGATCCTACAAACACTGCCTCACAAAGGACTGAATGAGAAGTTGACCTTTGGGCGCTTTCTTTGGGTGCATCCTGCATCACTGTGTGTTTTTTGATTCTTATTAGTTTTTAATACACTGTTTATTTTAGATGGTAATGGAGAGTTGTTTGACCCCTTTGAAGATTTTGGCTATCATATAGACTAGATTCAGCCGATCCAAACAGCACGCTCGCATAGAAATGAATGGACGTAGCCGGCACGCGGAGGGTTAAGCGGCCGGCCGCCGTCAAAGCGGAAGTACCAGGTGCATCCATTCATTTCTATGGAGCGTGCTGTTTGGATCGGCTGATCCAAACAGTACTCGCTCATCTCTAATACAGACCTATCTTGGAACTTCAGCATCTTTGAAAGTGACCCTTTTTCTTCTGTGGTTTATGATCTAAGCTCCTTTTTCAGATTTGTCATCATATTGTTACTTTTTCAAAATTTCTATACTTTTCCCCCCCATTGCCACTCTGGATTATAATTATTGCATCTATTAAATATTTTGTATTTTCACACAATTTCATTCTTATTATTTCAACTTTCTTCACACTGTTTATATCACATTTTTCTTTTCTCACATTCTTCACACACATTTTAATATTCACTATTGTCTTCACCCATGAGCATATTAGTTCATTATTGTTTTATCACATCACTTATATGTGTTTTTTAATTTTATTTTTTGCGTGGAATAACCTTTTTTTTTTCCAATTTTGTTTAATTATAATATTGTATTTTAATTTATAAGATGTAGATAGATAGACAATTGCTATTATGATAATTTCACAATCACGTGTTCAGGGCCATACCTCTAATGAGGCGACGTGAGGGCGGCAGTTTGGGAGGGGGCGGCAGCCACGGGACTTTTTTTTAAAACCTAAACAGTATTAAAGTTAAAGGACCTTTGATGATGACAATGATTATGTCATCAAAGGTCCTTTTGCAATTCGATATCTATCCAGGGTCCGCGTTAGGAGAGGGGGGGTGCAAACATCCTCAGGGGCCGCATACTTTCTCTTTCTTCAGGACTAGATCGGCAGCATATAAATCACTGCCATTTGCAGGGGCTGCACATCACTATTTGTAAAAATTTCCCTGCACACATCAGCCTGCTGTGCCGCCCCTCTCCTTCAGCATCAGAGTGTGAGGGGAGAAGTCTCTTGCAATGTCACAGCTTACTCCACTGCCAGGCAGAGCTGCACATGAGTTTCCTCCATGTCATGTGCACCCAGCAATTCAGCCAAAGGTAAAATATGTGTATATGTGTTTACATTATGTGTCTTATATACTGTGTGAGTCCTATATGTGTGTAGATAGGTGTTTGTGAGTAGATGGGTAGATGTGTAAGTCTATCTATCTATCTCCTATCTATCTATCTATCTATCTTCTATCTATCTATCTATCTATCTATCTATCTATCTATCTATCTATCTATCTATCATCTATCTATCTATCTATCTATCTATCTATCTATCTATCTCTATCATCTATTATCTATCCCTATCTATCTACTTATCATCTATCTATCTATCTATCTATCTATCTATCTATCTATCTCCTATCTATCTATCTATCTATCTATCTATCTATCTATCTATCTATCTATATCTATCATCTATTATCTATCCCTATCTATCTACTTATCATCTATCTATCTATCTATCTATCTATCTGTCTGTCTGTCTGTCTGTCTGTCTGTCTGTCTGTCTGTCTGTCTATCTGTATTTGCTTCTATACATGTCTACCATTATACATGCTAAAAATGTATTTTATAATGTGATGCTTAGGCCCGATTCACATCTGCGTTCAGGTTTCCATTCAGGGAGTCTGCTTGGACACTCCCCAAACAGAAACCTATACGCACCCCCTTGCGTCATATCTTGTGCTCCAAAAATTCCTCTTTCTCTCTCCCTGTAACCGCCTTCAGCATCTCTCATCACCATTTCTTGCATGCTTTATTTGTCTGTCCAGAAGAAAATGGTGCTTGGGCATGTGCAGTAGCACTCAGAAGGGAGTGTTACTGCGCATGCCTGAGATTTCAATGTACAGGAGTGAGATGAGAGATGCTGGAGGCGGTTACAGGGGGAGAGGAGGAATTTTCGGTGCGCAAGCTAAAGAAGGGCCGGTTTCAAGGTATGACGCAGGGGGGGTGCATGGTGGCTTGGAGGAACGCCCTGGGTGCACAGACAGGCTCATTTATGTATCGGTTTTACTGGTATGTTATAAAAACGGGGTGGGGTGGGGTGGTGGTGGTGTTCCTTTAAAAAAAGAGTAGCAGCGTCCCTCTGCAACCACAGCGGCTATGGAGCATAATAGAGTTGGGTGGGCATCTCTGGGGTATGGAGGTTTCAAGGGGCCGTCGTGGGACATAATATATATAGACGCAAACCTTCCCCCCACTACCTGATGCGGACGATCAAAAGAAAAACCTAATTGCGTCTTTTGATTGACCACATCAGGCAGCAGAGGGGCTAGGTTCACCACTGCACATGTCATATGTCTGTTTTCCTTTACTGCTTTGCTATTTATTACATTACACACATCATATATATGTTTTATTTTTCACTGAGTACCATTGAACATCATTATTGTTTCACTTTCACGTTGCTTTAATTGTTGCCTGCCCAGGCTCATCGGCACATGCTACCTGGTAACACAATTTCTTCTGAATCTATCTATAAAAGCTGATGTGCCATTTCTACCTCTCAGCCCCCAGGGAAAGCCATGGGGTGAAATGCACGTTGGGAATGAGGGTTGGAGATAATATTCACCCTCTCTGCACCTTCTCTATCTCTTCATTCGTAAGTCTGAATAATGTTGTTGTGACTTAGCATCAAGTCTGGCCACATGTATTGCAAATATAAATAAAATATTCTTGGTGTTTGCAATTCGAAGCATTTGCTCTATATAACCACTATGTATATATATATATATATATATATTCTTGGATTAAATACTTAGATTTGATGCAATTATTATTTTCTCTTATTGTTATGAAATGGTTAAATATTTGCTAAGTGCATCAATTGGGGTGTATTTGGGTAACGCGGGCGGGGGGGGGGGTTGTTACACAATTTAAATCCTCATTATGAATTTTAAAGGTTTTTCATTCCAGTGGTCTGTATTTCGTTATTTGTTATAAATATCTATTTCTATAAATATCTATTTCATCACTTTTTGAGTTTTGTTGAAATGTTTGGGGAAATATTTTTAGGTACATATGTGTTTTTGGAGTATTCTCTGACATATGAGGGGTTAACATTGGGAATTATTAGGGATAATTTAGTATTCTTGTTTGGCTCTGTACCCTGATCGTATGTGTGTTGGATTGCTTTATTCAGACTCTTGGCTTGTTTCTAGTTACTCATTTGTCTCCTGATTCTGCCATTGACGTGACCTCTTGGAACTGAACCTTGGCTTTATATTGGATATCCATTTTGTCTCCTGATTCTGCCTCTTTCGGGAGTTCTTGGCATAGACCATTTTTCTGCACAGATCTGACTTGTAAGGTAATTGTGGCTTCTAGTTTTGGTTTCAGTTAGTGGAAAATTTACTTCTCATAGGTTTCAAATTCAGTAAAGTCCCTCTGACCTTGCGTCTGGCACTGGTTGCAGAACAAACCCACAGAGTAAAGTGTCCAGTGCAGTGTTTGACTATGCAGCACATAATTTATTGCTGTGTAGTCAGTGGTGGTTTTCTGCTTATAAAGATAAATAGATTAAAGGCTGATCCAGTAGCCCAGAAATGGCAGCTGAAAGCCATGGCAAAAAACAGCCAATTGTGTGCAGTGGGCCCAACCCGTGACCTTATCCTTCGCATTATTATATTGGTCGACCCGTTACATTATAATTTCTAGAGATGAGCGAACACTAAAATGTTCGAGGTTCGAAATTCGATTCGAACAGCCGCTCAATGTTCGTGTGTTCGAACGGGTTTCGAACCCCATTATAGTCTATGGGGAACAGATACTCGTTAAGGGGGAAACCCAAATCCGTGTCTGGAGGGTCACCAAGTCCACTATGACAACCCAGGAAATGATGCCAACACCTCTGGAATGACACTGGGACAGCAGGGGAAGCATGTCTGGGGGCATCTAACACACCAAAGACCCTCTATTACCCCAACATCACAGCCTAACAACTACACACTTTACACACTCAATACCACCTCTCTGACAGTAGGAAAACACCTTGAAACATGTGTATTTGGCACTTGCAGTGAGGAGAGCTTGTCACCAGCAGTGAATTTGGCCCTTGTAGTAAGTTGAGGTTGGCACCAACATTTGTTTTGAAAATCAGGGTGGATTGAGCCTCTAACCAGCAGAGTTTGGGCAAATTCATGGTGGAGGGAGCCTCTAAAAACCCCAGTTTGGACCAATTCATGGTGGAGGGAGCCTCTAAAAACCCCAGTTTGGACCAATTCATGGTGGAGGGAGCCTCTAAAAACCCCAGTTTGGACCAATTCATGGTGGAGGGAGCCTCTAAACAGCCCAGTTTGGACCAATTCATGGTGGAGGGAGCCTCTTAAAACCCCAGTTTGGACCAATTCATGGTGGAGGGAGCCTCTAAACAGCCCAGTTTGGACCAATTCATGGTGGAGGGAGCCTCTAAAAACCCCAGTTTGGACCAATTCATGGTGGAGGGAGCCTCTAAAAACCCCAGTTTGGACCAATTCATGATGGAGGGAGCCTCTAAACAGCCCAGTTTGGGCAAATTCATGGTGGAGGGAGCCTCTAAAACCCCCCAGTTTGGACCAATTCATGGTGGAGGGAGCCTCTAAAAACCCCAGTTTGGACCAATTCATGGTGGAGGGAGCCTCTAAACAGCTCAGTTTGGGCAAATTCATGGTGGAGGGAGCCTCTAAAAACCCCAGTTTGGACCAAATCATGGTGGAGGGAGCCTCTAAAAACCCCAGTTTGGACCAATTCATGGTGGAGGGAGCCTCTAAAAACCCCAGTTTGGACCAATTCATGATGGAGGGAGCCTCTAAACAGCCCAGTTTGGGCAAATTCATGGTGGAGGGAGCCTCTAAACAGCCCAGTTTGGACCAATTCATGGTGGAGGGAGCCTCTAAAAACCCCAGTTTGGACCAATTCATGGTGGAGGGAGCCTCTAAAAACCCCAGTTTGGACCAATTCATGGTGGAGGGAGCCTCTAAAAACCCCAGTTTGGACCAATTCATGGTGGAGGGAGCCTCTAAAAACCCCAGTTTGGACCAATTCATGGTGGAGGGAGCCTCTAAAAACCCCAGTTTGGACCAATTCATGGTGGAGGGAGCCTCTAAAAACCCCAGTTTGGACCAATTCATGATGGAGGGAGCCTCTAAACAGCCCAGTTTGGGCAAATTCATGGTGGAGGGAGCCTCTAAACAGCCCAGTTTGGACCAATTCATGGTGGAGGGAGCCTCTAAAAACCCCAGTTTGGACCAATTCATGGTGGAGGGAGCCTCTAAACAGGCCAGTTTGGGCAAATTCATGGTGGAGGGAGCCTCTAAACAGCCCAGTTTGGGCAAATTCATGGTGGAGGGAGCCTCTAAAAACCCCAGTTTGGACCAATTCATGGTGGAGGGAGCCTCTAAAAACCCCAGTTTGGACCAATTCATGGTGGAGGGAGCCTCTAAACAGCCCAGTTTGGGCAAATTCATGGTGGAGGGAGCCTCTAAACAGCCCAGTTTGGACCAATTCATGGTGGAGGGAGCCTCTAAAAACCCCAGTTTGGACCAATTCATGGTGGAGGGAGCCTCTAAAAACCCCAGTTTGGACCAATTCATGGTGGAGGGAGCCTCTAAACAGCCCAGTTTGGGCAAATTCATGGTGGAGGGAGCCTCTAAAAACCCCCAGTTTGGACCAATTCATGGTGGAGGGAGCCTCTAAAAACCCCAGTTTGGACCAATTCATGGTGGAGGGAGCCTCTAAACAGCCCAGTTTGGGCAAATTCATGGTGGAGGGAGCCTCTAAACAGCCCAGTTTGGGCAAATTCATGGTGGAGGGAGCCTCTAAAAACCCCAGTTTGGACCAATTCATGGTGGAGGGAGCCTCTAAAAACCCCAGTTTGGACCAATTCATGGTGGAGGGAGCCTCTAAAAACCCCAGTTTGGACCAATTCATGATGGAGGGAGCCTCTAAACAGCCCAGTTTGGACCAATTCATGGTGGAGAGAGCCTCTAAAAACCCCAGTTTGGACCAATTCATGGTGGAGGGAGCCTCTAAACAGGCCAGTTTGGGCAAATTCATGGTGGAGGGAGCCTCTAAACAGCCCAGTTTGGGCAAATTCATGGTGGAGGGAGCCTCTAACCAGCCCAGTTTGGACCAATTCATGGTGGAGGGAGCCTCTAAAAACCCCAGTTTGGACCAATTCATGGTGGAGGGAGCCTCTAAAAACCCCAGTTTGGACCAATTCATGGTGGAGGGAGCCTCTAAACAGCCCAGTTTGGACCAATTCATGGTGGAGGGAGCCTCTAAAAACCCCAGTTTGGACCAATTCATGGTGGAGGGAGCCTCTAAAAACCCCAGTTTGGACCAATTCATGATGGAGGGAGCCTCTAAACAGCCCAGTTTGGACCAATTCATGGTGGAGAGAGCCTCTAAAAACCCCAGTTTGGACCAATTCATGGTGGAGGGAGCCTCTAAACAGGCCAGTTTGGGCAAATTCATGGTGGAGGGAGCCTCTAAACAGGCCAGTTTGGGCAAATTCATGGTGGAGGGAGCCTCTAACTAGCCCAGTTTGGACCAATTCATGGTGGAGGGAGCCTCTAAAAACCCCAGTTTGGACCAATTCATGGTGGAGGGAGCCTCTAAACAGCCCAGTTTGGACCAATTCATGGTGGAGGGAGCCTCTAAAAACCCCAGTTTGGACCAATTCATGGTGGAGGGAGCCGCTAAACAGCCCAGTTTGGACCAATTCATGGTGGAGGGAGCCTCTAACCAGCAGAGTTGGTGGAAATCAGGGTGGAGGGAGCCTCTAACCAGCAGAGTTGTGGGAAAGCAGGGTGGAGGGAGCCTCTAACCAGCAGAGTTGGTGGAAATCAGGGTGGAGGGAGCCTCTAACCAGCAGAGTTGTGGGAAAGCAGGGTGGAGGGAGCCTCTAACCAGCAGAGTTGTGGGAAAGCAGGGTGGAGGGAGCCTCTAACCAGCAGAGTTGTGGGAAAGCAGGGTGGAGGGAGCCTCTAACCAGCAGAGTTGTGGGAAAGCAGGGTGGAGGGAGCCTCTAACCAGCAGAGTTGGGGGAAATCAGGGTGGAGGGAGCCTAGTATTAGCAGAATTGTGCAACGCTTATGGTGGATGAGTATGAGGATGCGGAGGAATTGGAGAGGTTGAGTACAGACATGGAGTTTCATGTTGGGGTGCTTTACACAGGTGGGCCCAAAAATGAAGGCTCTATCCAGTGGTGGTTCATTTTTATCAAAGTGAGCCGGTCGGCACTCTCAGCTGACAGACGGGTGCGCTTGTCAGTGATGATGCCACCGGCTGCACTGAACACCCTCTCAGATAGGACGCTGGCGGCAGGACAGGACAGCACCTCCAAGGCATATAGGGCAAGTTCAAGCCACAGGTCCAACTTCGACACCCAATACGTGTAGGGCGCAGAGGGGTCGGAGAGGACAGGGCTGTGGTCGGAAAGGTATTCCCGCAACATGCGCCTATACTTCTCACGCCTGGTGACACTAGGACCCTCTGTGGCGGCACTTTGGCGAGGGGGTGCCATCAAGGTGTCCCAGACCTTAGACAGTGTGCCCCTCGTTTGTGTGGACCGGTGAGAACTTGGTCGCCTACTGGAGGAACTGTCCTCCCTGCCGCCAACGTCACATGCTGGAAACATCTCCATCATATTCTGCACCAATTGCCTGTGGCAAGCATTGATGCGATTGGCCCTCCCCTCTACCGGAATAAAAGACGAGATGTTGTTTTTATACCGGGGGTCAAGGATAGCAAAGATCCAGTACTGGTTGTCCTCCATGATTTTGACAATACGCTTGTCGGTTGTAAAGCACCCCAACATGAACTCAGCCATGTCTGCCACAGTGTTAGTTGGCATGACTCCTCTGGCCCCACCGGAAAGTTCAATCTCCATTTCCTCCTCATCCTCCATGTCTACCCATCCGCGCTGCAACAATGGGACGATTCGAAGTTGCCCGGAAGCCTCCTGTATCACCATCACATCATCGGACAACTCTTCTTCCTCCTCCTCCTCCTCCTCCTCCATTAAACGCGATGAAGCGGACAGATGTGTGGACCTACTCTCCAGCTGTGACGGATCGGATGCTATCCCTGACTCCTCTGTGTGATCTGAGTTATCCCTGATGTCAATCAGGGATTCTCTCAGAACACACAAGAGCGGGATTGTAAGGCTCACCATCGCATCCTCAGAGCTCACCCTCCTTGTGGACTCCTCAAACACCCGTAGGATGTCACAAAGGTCTCTCATCCATGGCCACTCATGGATGAGAAACTGAGGCAGCTGACTTTGTGGCACCCTAGGGTTTTGTAGCTGGTATTCCATCAAAGGTCTCTGCTGCTCAACCACTCTATTCAACATCTGAAACGTTGAGTTCCAGCGTGTGGGGACGTCGCACAAAAGCCGGTGTTGTGGCACATGCAGGCGTTGCTGGAGAGATTTTAAGCTAGCAGCGGCTACTGTCGACTTGCGAAAGTGGGCGCACATGCGCCGCACTTTCACCAGTAGCTCTGGAACATTGGGGTAGCTCTTTAGGAAACGTTGCACCACTAGGTTGAAGACGTGGGCCAGGCATGGAACATGTTGGAGTCCGACAAGCTCCAGAGCTGCTACCAGGTTCCGGCCGTTATCACAAACGACCATGCCTGGGCCCAGGTGCAGCGGCTCAAACCATATTGCCGTCTCATCGAGGAGGGCATCCCTCACCTCGGAGGCAGTGTGCTGTCTGTCCCCCAAGCTGATCAGCTTCAGCACAGCCTGCTGACGTCTACCAACGCCAGTGCTGCAACGTTTCCAACTCGTAGCTGGGGTCAATCTAACAGCGGAGGAGGAGGCGGTGGCGGAGGAGGAGGCGGTAGAGGAGGAGGAGGAGGGGGGTGTTCTTCTCGTGTCCCTGCCAGGAATGTTAGGCGGGGAGACGAGGTACACCGGGCCAGTTTGGGAAGCAGTCCCAGCCTCAACTACATTCACCCAGTGTGCCGTCAGTGAAATGTAGCGTCCCTGTCCGCATGCACTTGTCCACGCGTCGGTGGTCAAGTGGACCTTTGTGCAAAGCGCGGAACTAAGGGCCCGCCTGATGTTGAGTGACACGTGCTGGTGCAAGGCGGGGACGGCACACCGGGAGAAGTAGTGACGGCTAGGGACGGCATAGCGAGGTGCCGCAGTTGCCATCAGGTCCAGGAAGGCGGGAGTTTCAACAAGCCGGAACGCCAACATCTCCTGGGCCAGCAGTTTAGCGATGTTGGCGTTCAAGGCTTGCGCGTGTGGGTGGTTAGCAGTGTATTTCTGCCGCCGCTCCAATGTCTGAGAGATGGTGGGTTGTTGTAAAGAAGCGCCTGATGGTGCCTTTGATGGTGCAGGAGAAGGAGATAAGACAGGAACAGGGGAGGATGAGGGAGAAGTCAACAAAGTGGCGGAGGCAGATGAAGTGGTGTCCTGGCTCGTCCTCTGGAGTGCATCGCCAGCACAGTCAGCAGTGGCAGTGGCAGAGGCAGAGGCAGTGGCAGAGGCAGTGGCAGTGGCGTGAACGGCAGGCGGCCTTTGTCCTGCCGTTGCTGCCTGCCACTGATTCCAGTGCTTGGATTCCAAATGACGGCGCATTGAAGTGGTGGACAGGTTGCTCTTCTCAGAGCCCCTAATCAATTTCGAGAGGCAAATTGTGCAGACAACACTATATCTGTCCTCGGCGCATTCCTTGAAAAAACTCCACACCTTCGAGAAACGTGCCCTCGAGGTGGGAGTTTTTCGGGGCTGGGTACGAACTGGAACATCTTGGGAGATTCCGGGTGTGGCCTGGCTTCGCCTAAGCTGCTGACCTCTGCCTCTGCCTCTGCCTCTAGCTACCCTTTTTGGTACTGCACTTGCCTCAACATCCACACTACTTTCCCCGCTTGACATCCCCCCTGTCCAGGTCGGGTCAGTGTCCTCATCATCCACCACTTCCTCTTCCAACTCCTGTCTCATCTCCTCCTCCCGCACAATGCGCCGGTCAACTGGATGCCCTGACGGCAACTGCGTCACATCATCGTCGATGAGGGTGGGTTGCTGGTCATCCACCACCAAATCGAACGGAGATGGAGGAGACTCTAGTGTTTGAGCATCTGGACACAGATGCTCCTCTGTTAGGTTCGTGGAATCGTGACGTGGAGAGGCAGGTTGAGGGACAATGAAAGGAGCGGAGAACAGCTCTGGGGAGCAGGGACAGTTGGGGTTATTGTTCTGTGAAGCTTGGGAATTTTGGGAGGAAGGAGGACAAGACTGTTGGGTAATAGGAGGAGAGGAGGCAGAGTCTGACTGGCTGCTGGACAATGTGCTGTAAGCGTTCTCTGACAGCCATTGCAAGACCTGTTCCTGGTTCTCGGGCCTACTAAGGTTTGTACCCTGCAGTTTAGTTAATGTGGCAAGCAACCCTGGCACTGTGGAGTGGCACAATGCTTGCTGCCCCACAGGAGTAGGCACGGGACGCCCTGTGGCTTCACTGCTACCTTGCTCCCCAGAACCATTCCCCCGACCTCGCCCACGGCCTCGTCCACGTCCCTTTCCGGGAAACTTGCGCATTTTGAATTCCCAGTTAGAAATTGGCACTATATACCAGTAGCAAAAATTGTGGGTGCACTTAACCCCAATATATTCTTTGAATTCCCAGTCAGACAATGGCACTATATACCAGTAGCAAGAAATGAGGGTATTTATAACCCCAATATATTCTTTGAATTCCCAGTCAGAAACTGGCACTATATGGCAGTAGCAAGAAATGAGAGTATTTATAACCCCAATATATTCTTTGAATTCCCAGTCAGACAATGGCACTGTATACCAGTAGTAAAAATTGTGGGTGCACGTAACCCCAATATATTCTTTGAATTCCCAGTCAGAAACTGGCACTATATGGCAGTAGCAAGAAATGAGGGTATTTATAACCCCAATATATTCTTTGAATTCCCAGTCAGACAATGGCACTGTATACCAGTAGTAAAAATTGTGGGTGCACGTCACCCCAATATATTCTTTGAATTACCAGTCAGAAACTGGCACTATATGGCAGTAGCAAGAAATGAGGGTATTTGTAACCCCAATATATTCTTTGAAATCCCAGTCAGAAACTGGCACTGTATACAAGTAGTAAAAATTGTGGGTGCACGTAACCCCAATATATTCTTTGAATTCCCAGTCAGACAATGGCACTATATACCAGTAGCAAGAAATGAGGGTATTTATAACCCCAATATATTCTTTGAATTCCCAGTCAGAAACTGGCACTATATGGCAGTAGCAAGAAATGAGGGTATTTATAACCCCAATATATTCTTTGAATTCCCAGTCAGAAACTGGCACTATATGGCAGTAGCAAGAAATGAGGGTATTTATAACCCCAATATATTCTTTGAATTCCCAGTCAGACAATGGCACTGTATACCAGTAGTAAAAATTGTGGGTGCACGTAACCCCAATATATTCTTTGAATTACCAGTCAGAAACTGGCACTATATGGCAGTAGCAAGAAATGAGGGTATTTGTAACCCCAATATATTCTTTGAATTCCCAGTCAGAAACTGGCACTGTATACCAGTAGTAAAAATTGTGGGTGCACGTAACCCCAATATATTCTTTGAATTACCAGTCAGAAACTGGCACTATATGGCAGTAGCAAGAAATGAGGGTATTTGTAACCCCAATATATTCTTTGAATTCCCAGTCAGAAACTGGCACTGTATACCAGTAGTAAAAATTGTGGGTGCACGTAACCCCAATATATTCTTTGAATTCCCAGTCAGAAACTGGCACTGTATACCAGTAGTAAAAATTGTGGGTGCACGTAACCCCAATATATTCTTTGAATTCCCAGTCAGACAATGGCACTATATACCAGTAGCAAGAAATGAGGGTATTTATAACCCCAATATATTCTTTGAATTACCAGTCAGAAACTGGCACTATATGGCAGTAGCAAGAAATGAGGGTATTTGTAACCCCAATATATTCTTTGAATTCCCAGTCAGAAACTGGCACTGTATACCAGTAGTAAAAATTGTGGGTGCACGTAACCCCAATATATTCTTTGAATTACCAGTCAGAAACTGGCACTATATGGCAGTAGCAAGAAATGAGGGTATTTGTAACCCCAATATATTCTTTGAATTCCCAGTCAGACAATGGCACTATATACCAGTAGCAAGAAATGAGGGTATTTATAACCCCAATATATTCTTTGAATTCCCAGTCAGACAATGGCACTGTATACCAGTAGTAAAAATTGTGGGTGCACGTAACCCCAATATATTCTTTGAATTCCCAGTCAGAAACTGGCACTATATGGCAGTAGCAAGAAATGAGGGTATTTATAACCCCAATATATTCTTTGAATTCCCAGTCAGACAATGGCACTGTATACCAGTAGTAAAAATTGTGGGTGCACGTAACCCCAATATATTCTTTGAATTACCAGTCAGAAACTGGCACTATATGGCAGTAGCAAGAAATGAGGGTATTTGTAACCCCAATATATTCTTTGAATTCCCAGTCAGAAACTGGCACTGTATACCAGTAGTAAAAATTGTGGGTGCACGTAACCCCAATATATTCTTTGAATTCCCAGTCAGACAATGGCACTATATACCAGTAGCATGAAATGAGGGTATTTATAACCCCAATATATTCTTTGAATTCCCAGTCAGACAATGGCACTGTATACCAGTAGTAAAAATTGTGGGTGCACGTAACCCCAATATATTCTTTAAATTCCCAGTCAGAAACTGGCACTATATGGCAGTAGCAAGAAATGAGGGTATTTATAACCCCAATATATTCTTTGAATTCCCAGTCAGACAATGGCACTGTATACCAGTAGTAAAAATTGTGGGTGCACGTAACCCCAATATATTCTTTGAATTACCAGTCAGAAACTGGCACTATATGGCAGTAGCAAGAAATGAGGGTATTTGTAACCCCAATATATTCTTTGAATTCCCAGTCAGAAACTGGCACTGTATACCAGTAGTAAAAATTGTGGGTGCACGTAACCCCAATATATTCTTTGAATTCCCAGTCAGACAATGGCACTATATACCAGTAGCAAGAAATGAGGGTATTTATAACCCCAATATATTCTTTGAATTCCCAGTCAGACAATGGCACTGTATACCAGTAGTAAAAATTGTGGGTGCACGTAACCCCAATATATTCTTTGAATTCCCAGTCAGAAACTGGCACTATATGGCAGTAGCAAGAAATGAGGGTATTTGTAACCCCAATATATTCTTTGAATTCCCAGTCAGAAACTGGCACTGTATACCAGTAGTAAAATTTGTGGGTGCACGTAACCCCAATATATTCTTTGAATTCCCAGTCAGACAATGGCACTATATACCAGTAGCAAGAAATGAGGGTATTTATAACCCCAATATATTCTTTGAATTACCAGTCAGAAACTGGCACTATATGGCAGTAGCAAGAAATGAGGGTATTTGTAACCCCAATATATTCTTTGAATTCCCAGTCAGAAACTGGCACTGTATACCAGTAGTAAAAATTGTGGGTGCACGTAACCCCAATATATTCTTTGAATTACCAGTCAGAAACTGGCACTATATGGCAGTAGCAAGAAATGAGGGTATTTATAACCCCAATATATTCTTTGAATTCCCAGTCAGACAATGGCACTATATACCAGTAGCAAGAAATGAGGGTATTTATAACCCCAATATATTCTTTGAATTCCCAGTCAGAAACTGGCACTATATGGCAGTAGCAAGAAATGAGGGTATTTATAACCCCAATATATTCTTTGAATTCCCAGTCAGACAATGGCACTGTATACCAGTAGTAAAAATTGTGGGTGCACGTAACCCCAATATATTCTTTGAATTCCCAGTCAGAAACTGGCACTATATGGTAGTAGCAAGAAATGAGGGTATTTATAACCCCAATATATTCTTTGAATTCCCAGTCAGACAATGGCACTGTATACCAGTAGTAAAAATTGTGGGTGCACGTAACCCCAATATATTCTTTGAATTACCAGTCAGAAACTGGCACTATATGGCAGTAGCAAGAAATGAGGGTATTTGTAACCCCAATATATTCTTTGAATTCCCAGTCAGAAACTGGCACTGTATACCAGTAGTAAAAATTGTGGGTGCACGTAACCCCAATATATTCTTTGAATTCCCAGTCAGACAATGGCACTATATACCAGTAGCATGAAATGAGGGTATTTATAACCCCAATATATTCTTTGAATTCCCAGTCAGACAATGGCACTATATGGCAGTAGCAAGAAATGAGGGTATTTATAACCCCAATATATTCTTTGAATTCCCAGTCAGAAACTGGCACTGTATACCAGTAGTAAAAATTGTGGGTGCACGTAACCCCAATATATTCTTTGAATTCCCAGTCAGACAATGGCACTATATGGCAGTAGCAAGAAATGAGGGTATTTATAACCCCAATATATTCTTTGAATTCCCAGTCAGACAATGGCACTATATACCAGTAGCAAGAAATGAGGGTATTTATAACCCCAATATATTCTTTGAATTCCCAGTCAGACAATGGCACTGTATACCAGTAGTAAAAATTGTGGGTGCACGTAACCCCAATATATTCTTTGAATTCCCAGTCAGAAACTGGCACTATATGGCAGTAGCAAGAAATGAGGGTATTTATAACCCCAATATATTCTTTGAATTCCCAGTCAGACAATGGCACTGTATACCAGTAGTAAAAATTGTGGGTGCACGTAACCCCAATATATTCTTTGAATTACCAGTCAGAAACTGGCACTATATGGCAGTAGCAAGAAATGAGGGTATTTGTAACCCCAATATATTCTTTGAATTCCCAGTCAGAAACTGGCACTGTATACCAGTAGTAAAAATTGTGGGTGCACGTAACCCCAATATATTCTTTGAATTCCCAGTCAGACAATGGCACTATATACCAGTAGCAAGAAATGAGGGTATTTATAACCCCAATATATTCTTTGAATTCCCAGTCAGACAATGGCACTGTATACCAGTAGTAAAAATTGTGGGTGCACGTAACCCCAATATATTCTTTGAATTCCCAGTCAGAAACTGGCACTATATGGCAGTAGCAAGAAATGAGGGTATTTGTAACCCCAATATATTCTTTGAATTCCCAGTCAGAAACTGGCACTGTATACCAGTAGTAAAATTTGTGGGTGCACGTAACCCCAATATATTCTTTGAATTCCCAGTCAGACAATGGCACTATATACCAGTAGCAAGAAATGAGGGTATTTATAACCCCAATATATTCTTTGAATTACCAGTCAGAAACTGGCACTATATGGCAGTAGCAAGAAATGAGGGTATTTGTAACCCCAATATATTCTTTGAATTCCCAGTCAGAAACTGGCACTGTATACCAGTAGTAAAAATTGTGGGTGCACGTAACCCCAATATATTCTTTGAATTACCAGTCAGAAACTGGCACTATATGGCAGTAGCAAGAAATGAGGGTATTTGTAACCCCAATATATTCTTTGAATTCCCAGTCAGAAACTGGCACTGTATACCAGTAGTAAAAATTGTGGGTGCACGTAACCCCAATATATTCTTTGAATTCCCAGTCAGACAATGGCACTATATGGCAGTAGCAAGAAATGAGGGTATTTATAACCCCAATATATTCTTTGAATTCCCAGTCAGACAATGGCACTATATACCAGTAGCAAGAAATGAGGGTATTTATAACCCCAATATATTCTTTGAATTCCCAGTCAGAAACTGGCACTATATGGCAGTAGCAAGAAATGAGGGTATTTATAACCCCAATATATTCTTTGAATTCCCAGTCAGACAATGGCACTGT
This sequence comes from Leptodactylus fuscus, assembly GCF_031893055.1. Classification (NCBI taxonomy): domain Eukaryota; kingdom Metazoa; phylum Chordata; class Amphibia; order Anura; family Leptodactylidae; genus Leptodactylus; species Leptodactylus fuscus. The sequence goes on along the minus strand of NC_134269.1, from coordinate 170,003,853 downwards.
ATACCAGTAGTAAAAATTGTGGGTGCATGTAACCCCAATATATTCTTTGAATTCCCAGTCAGAAACTGGCACTATATGGTAGTAGCAAGAAATGAGGGTATTTATAACCCCAATATATTCTTTGAATTCCCAGTCAGACAATGGCACTGTATACCAGTAGTAAAAATTGTGGGTGCACGTAACCCCAATATATTCTTTGAATTACCAGTCAGAAACTGGCACTATATGGCAGTAGCAAGAAATGAGGGTATTTGTAACCCCAATATATTCTTTGAATTCCCAGTCAGAAACTGGCACTGTATACAAGTAGTAAAAATTGTGGGTGCACGTAACCCCAATATATTCTTTGAATTCCCAGTCAGACAATGGCACTATATACCAGTAGCAAGAAATGAGGGTATTTATAACCCCAATATATTCTTTGAATTACCAGTCAGAAACTGGCACTATATGGCAGTAGCAAGAAATGAGGGTATTTATAACCCCAATATATTCTTTGAATTCCCAGTCAGAAACTGGCACTATATGGCAGTAGCAAGAAATGAGGGTATTTATAACCCCAATATATTCTTTGAATTCCCAGTCAGACAATGGCACTGTATACCAGTAGTAAAAATTGTGGGTGCACGTAACCCCAATATATTCTTTGAATTACCAGTCAGAAACTGGCACTATATGGCAGTAGCAAGAAATGAGGGTATTTGTAACCCCAATATATTCTTTGAATTCCCAGTCAGAAACTGGCACTGTATACCAGTAGTAAAAATTGTGGGTGCACGTAACCCCAATATATTCTTTGAATTACCAGTCAGAAACTGGCACTATATGGCAGTAGCAAGAAATGAGGGTATTTGTAACCCCAATATATTCTTTGAATTCCCAGTCAGAAACTGGCACTGTATACCAGTAGTAAAAATTGTGGGTGCACGTAACCCCAATATATTCTTTGAATTCCCAGTCAGACAATGGCACTATATACCAGTAGCAAGAAATGAGGGTATTTATAACCCCAATATATTCTTTGAATTACCAGTCAGAAACTGGCACTATATGGCAGTAGCAAGAAATGAGGGTATTTGTAACCCCAATATATTCTTTGAATTCCCAGTCAGAAACTGGCACTGTATACCAGTAGTAAAAATTGTGGGTGCACGTAACCCCAATATATTCTTTGAATTACCAGTCAGAAACTGGCACTATATGGCAGTAGCAAGAAATGAGGGTATTTGTAACCCCAATATATTCTTTGAATTCCCAGTCAGAAACTGGCACTGTATACCAGTAGTAAAAATTGTGGGTGCACGTAACCCCAATATATTCTTTGAATTCCCAGTCAGACAATGGCACTATATGGCAGTAGCAAGAAATGAGGGTATTTATAACCCCAATATATTCTTTGAATTCCCAGTCAGACAATGGCACTATATACCAGTAGCAAGAAATGAGGGTATTTATAACCCCAATATATTCTTTGAATTCCCAGTCAGACAATGGCACTGTATACCAGTAGTAAAAATTGTGGGTGCACGTAACCCCAATATATTCTTTGAATTCCCAGTCAGAAACTGGCACTATATGGCAGTAGCAAGAAATCAGGGTATTTATAACCCCAATATATTCTTTGAATTCCCAGTCAGACAATGGCACTGTATACCAGTAGTAAAAATTGTGGGTGCACGTAACCCCAATATATTCTTTGAATTCCCAGTCAGACAATGGCACTATATACCAGTAGCAAGAAATGAGGGTATTTATAACCCCAATATATTCTTTGAATTCCCAGTCAGACAATGGCACTGTATACCAGTAGTAAAAATTGTGGGTGCACGTAACCCCAATATATTCTTTGAATTCCCAGTCAGAAACTGGCACTATATGGCAGTAGCAAGAAATGAGGGTATTTATAACCCCAATATATTCTTTGAATTCCCAGTCAGACAATGGCACTATATACCAGTAGCATGAAATGAGGGTATTTATAACCCCAATATATTCTTTGAATTCCCAGTCAGACAATGGCACTGTATACCAGTAGTAAAAATTGTGGGTGCACGTAACCCCAATATATTCTTTGAATTCCCAGTCAGACAATGGCACTATATACCAGTAGCAAGAAATGAGGGTATTTATAACCCCAATATATTCTTTGAATTCCCAGTCAGAAACTGGCACTATATGGCAGTAGCAAGAAATGAGGGTATTTATAACCCCAATATATTCTTTGAATTCCCAGTCAGACAATGGCACTGTATACCAGTAGTAAAAATTGTGGGTGCATGTAACCCCAATATATTCTTTGAATTCCCAGTCAGAAACTGGCACTATATGGTAGTAGCAAGAAATGAGGGTATTTATAACCCCAATATATTCTTTGAATTCCCAGTCAGACAATGGCACTGTATACCAGTAGTAAAAATTGTGGGTGCACGTAACCCCAATATATTCTTTGAATTACCAGTCAGAAACTGGCACTATATGGCAGTAGCAAGAAATGAGGGTATTTGTAACCCCAATATATTCTTTGAATTCCCAGTCAGAAACTGGCACTGTATACAAGTAGTAAAAATTGTGGGTGCACGTAACCCCAATATATTCTTTGAATTCCCAGTCAGACAATGGCACTATATACCAGTAGCAAGAAATGAGGGTATTTATAACCCCAATATATTCTTTGAATTCCCAGTCAGAAACTGGCACTATATGGCAGTAGCAAGAAATGAGGGTATTTATAACCCCAATATATTCTTTGAATTCCCAGTCAGAAACTGGCACTATATGGCAGTAGCAAGAAATGAGGGTATTTATAACCCCAATATATTCTTTGAATTCCCAGTCAGACAATGGCACTGTATACCAGTAGTAAAAATTGTGGGTGCACGTAACCCCAATATATTCTTTGAATTACCAGTCAGAAACTGGCACTATATGGCAGTAGCAAGAAATGAGGGTATTTGTAACCCCAATATATTCTTTGAATTCCCAGTCAGAAACTGGCACTGTATACCAGTAGTAAAAATTGTGGGTGCACGTAACCCCAATATATTCTTTGAATTACCAGTCAGAAACTGGCACTGTATACCAGTAGTAAAAATTGTGGGTGCACGTAACCCCAATATATTCTTTGAATTCCCAGTCAGACAATGGCACTATATACCAGTAGCAAGAAATGAGGGTATTTATAACCCCAATATATTCTTTGAATTACCAGTCAGAAACTGGCACTATATGGCAGTAGCAAGAAATGAGGGTATTTGTAACCCCAATATATTCTTTGAATTCCCAGTCAGACAATGGCACTATATGGCAGTAGCAAGAAATGAGGGTATTTGTAACCCCAATATATTCTTTGAATTCCCAGTCAGAAACTGGCACTATATACCAGTAGTAAAAATTGTGGGTGCACGTAACCCCAATATATTCTTTGAATTCCCAGTCAGACAATGGCACTATATGGCAGTAGCAAGAAATGAGGGTATTTATAACCCCAATATATTCTTTGAATTCCCAGTCAGACAATGGCACTATATACCAGTATCAAGAAATGAGGGTATTTATAACCCCAATATATTCTTTGAATTCCCAGTCAGACAATGGCACTGTATACCAGTAGTAAAAATTGTGGGTGCACGTAACCCCAATATATTCTTTGAATTCCCAGTCAGAAACTGGCACTATATGGCAGTAGCAAGAAATGAGGGTATTTATAACCCCAATATATTCTTTGAATTCCCAGTCAGACAATGGCACTGTATACCAGTAGTAAAAATTGTGGGTGCACGTAACCCCAATATATTCTTTGAATTACCAGTCAGAAACTGGCACTATATGGCAGTAGCAAGAAATGAGGGTATTTGTAACCCCAATATATTCTTTGAATTCCCAGTCAGAAACTGGCACTGTATACCAGTAGTAAAAATTGTGGGTGCACGTAACCCCAATATATTCTTTGAATTCCCAGTCAGACAATGGCACTATATACCAGTAGCATGAAATGAGGGTATTTATAACCCCAATATATTCTTTGAATTCCCAGTCAGACAATGGCACTGTATACCAGTAGTAAAAATTGTGGGTGCACGTAACCCCAATATATTCTTTGAATTCCCAGTCAGACAATGGCACTATATACCAGTAGCAAGAAATGAGGGTATTTATAACCCCAATATATTCTTTGAATTCCCAGTCAGACAATGGCACTGTATACCAGTAGTAAAAATTGTGGGTGCACGTAACCCCAATATATTCTTTGAATTCCCAGTCAGAAACTGGCACTATATGGCAGTAGCAAGAAATGAGGGTATTTATAACCCCAATATATTCTTTGAATTCCCAGTCAGACAATGGCACTGTATACCAGTAGTAAAAATTGTGGGTGCACGTAACCCCAATATATTCTTTGAATTACCAGTCAGAAACTGGCACTATATGGCAGTAGCAAGAAATGAGGGTATTTGTAACCCCAATATATTCTTTGAATTCCCAGTCAGAAACTGGCACTGTATACCAGTAGTAAAAATTGTGGGTGCACGTAACCCCAATATATTCTTTGAATTCCCAGTCAGACAATGGCACTATATACCAGTAGCATGAAATGAGGGTATTTATAACCCCAATATATTCTTTGAATTCCCAGTCAGACAATGGCACTGTATACCAGTAGTAAAAATTGTGGGTGCACGTAACCCCAATATATTCTTTGAATTCCCAGTCAGACAATGGCACTATATACCAGTAGCAAGAAATGAGGGTATTTATAACCCCAATATATTCTTTGAATTCCCAGTCAGACAATGGCACTGTATACCAGTAGTAAAAATTGTGGGTGCACGTAACCCCAATATATTCTTTGAATTCCCAGTCAGAAACTGGCACTATATGGCAGTAGCAAGAAATGAGGGTATTTATAACCCCAATATATTCTTTGAATTCCCAGTCAGACAATGGCACTGTATACCAGTAGTAAAAATTGTGGGTGCACGTAACCCCAATATATTCTTTGAATTACCAGTCAGAAACTGGCACTATATGGCAGTAGCAAGAAATGAGGGTATTTGTAACCCCAATATATTCTTTGAATTCCCAGTCAGAAACTGGCACTGTATACCAGTAGTAAAAATTGTGGGTGCACGTAACCCCAATATATTCTTTGAATTCCCAGTCAGACAATGGCACTATATACCAGTAGCAAGAAATGAGGGTATTTATAACCCCAATATATTCTTTGAATTCCCAGTCAGAAACTGGCACTGTATACCAGTAGTAAAAATTGTGGGTGCACGTAACCCCAATATATTCTTTGAATTCCCAGTCAGACAATGGCACTATATGGCAGTAGCAAAAATAGTGGGTGTATATAGCCCCAATTCTATTGCTAGGGGACTTGCAGGGTATTTCTGGGGTGAAGGTGGGGGGGCACACCGTTGGAACGGGTATCGGGGGTATATATCGGGTATACGGGAATACACTGACAGTGTATTCCATTCAGGATCCTGGGAAAGCTGGGTTGCGGCGATTGAGCCCGTCAGTGCCACGTTACACTGACAAGCTTCTCCCTGGAATTTAGCTCTTACAAGAGCTGTTGTGGTTGTCTTCTCCTTCCTATCCTAGCCTGTCCCTGCCTACCCAGAATCTAAGCCCTAGCTAGCTGGACGGAAACCTCCGTCCTCGGTGAATTGCAAGCTCAGAATGACGCGAAGCTGGGCGTCGCTGTTCTTTTAAATTAGAGGTCACATGTTTTCGGCAGCCAATGGGTTTTGCCTACTTTTCTCAACGTCACCGGTGTCGTAGTTCCTGTCCCACCTACCCTGCGCTGTTATTGGAGCAAAAAAGGCGCCAGGGAAGGTGGGAGGGGAATCGAGTAATGGCGCACTTTACCACGCGGTGTTCGATTCGATTCGAACATGCCGAACAGCCTAATATCCGATCGAACATGAGTTCGATAGAACACTGTTCGCTCATCTCTAATAATTTCAATAATAGGCTTGTTTGCGCTATTATATATTATTTATTCTCATGTGAATTTTTGCACGATTATGTAACTTGCACCTTGGATTTGTATCCAATTCTATTTTAACCCATTCATACAATGTGGAAAAAATGGATGCGGTAAAGCTTCAGTTTCAAAAGCATACGTATTTTTGATAATCACAGCATATTAATTCATGTTGTTGAAATGCAAGCGGTTTCCCTATAAATTTAACCACTTCAGTACCGGGTCAATTTGTGGTCCAGGACCAGACACATTATTTTATTTTGTATGTGCGATTTTGAGGGCTGTAACATCTTTCTCTTATGTCTCAGTCAACTAGTTTTTGCGTCTTTTTTCGGGAACACGCAGGGCTTTATTTGTATGTTGTTTTTATTTTCGAATGTGTTTTAATTTTTTTTTATATCCAGGAAAATATAAACAAAATAGGAGGGAAATTGTGTCTGTTTTTCACTTTTCTTTTCTACTGAAGAACTTTATAAAATAATTTTTCCTCTCCATTATGGCAATTTTTATTTTGGATAGTGTTGTTCGGAGTGGGGATATAACCTTTAATATCAGCATTTTATTGGCATATTATTTTACTTATTTTTAAAATTATTTTATTTAGATTTTTTTAAAAAAACTTTTAATTTTTTTTATATATTTTATTCAGATGGTGTCCCCATAAGGTCATAAGAGACCTTTGGGGACATCTGATCACTTTTTTTTTGTATTGGAGGCTGATTTCTCCTATAACTGGGGCTGGTACATTTAGCCCCAGTTGCAGGAGGAATACAGCATCCTGCACATTGTATATACACCTTACAGAGCTGATCTGGGTCCTATAGGACCCAGCGGCTCTTGCAAGACACTGATCCCGGCGGATCACGTGACCGCCGGGTCAGAGGGCGGCTGCCTCATGGCGGTACCCATAGCTGTGTATACAGCGCTCATTGAGTGCTGTATACACAGCGATCGAAAAGGCAGGGAAGGGAATAAACCCTCCCTGTCTTCTCTCTGGGAGCTCCGGCTGAAGTTATAGGCGGCTCCCAGTTTCAGCAATTGCACGATCTCGTGCAACTGCTGTGTTCTGATAGGATGTACCGGCACGTCCTGTCAGAACAAGGGAACCACTATCTGGATGTATATAGTCTATGGGCAGTCCGGAAGTGGTTAATAGGGAAAAAAACGCATAGAGGAAAAAACTGTGAAAAATGATCCCCAAATTCCCCAAATGATCATTTTTTATGAGAAAGTGGAAAAAGTTGTTCATGAAAAGTTTTTCATTTTGGTAGTGACTTTCATGTGTTGGATTCTGAATAGGAATAAATTAATGTAATTAGCTCGAGCAATATGCGCCCGTAATTTGTCTTTACACAGACAAGAATTTTATGAGTCATTTATATTTTATTTTTAAATATTCCTCTGATCAAAAACATAGAAAACAATTAGTTTAGCGAATTCGATACACAAGTATGGCTGTGACCTTTGTGTTTCTAACTAATTGGATATGTTTATTTCATTAGTCGTAACAAAACACGAACCCATTAATCTTGTTTATGATTTATCGTGTTCTGGTCCTTTCCTCGCATCTCTAGGTAGAAATTATGCATCTCTGACGAAGGTTTGCATTCTGAGACACTTTTAGATGACCTTCAAGTTTGACAAGGATTTTGCATGATACTTTAAAAGTCATGATTTGGAATAAAGTGAATGTCATGTCTGGCAAGAAGAATTGTTCGACATCTCATAATATGTGACTTTCTGGGACCAACAGCTAAAGATAGACAACATATACCCTTAGTGATTCATGCTATATTCACTTGACATGACCAGAATGACCAGAACTTTGAGAAGACCAACCCCTTATTGAGATCTGATTGTCTGTAATAGATTGTATTCTACAAACTAGCCATCTCTTTTGAGAAGACTTTTTAATACAAATTTGGATAGTAGTCTCAACGCTATTTCAGTGCATGCAAATAATGTGATTTTTATTAAAGGGGTTGTCCAGGATAAATCAACAATTTGTCACTAAGTCCCCACCCCCCTCCAACTTTCTAATATATCTTTTTTCTATATTGTTTATTTTTTCACCTTTCCACTGATGACAGGTCTTTGGTCTAATTCATATCCTGACCCATTACTCCAGTGTACAGGCCTTGCTTACCCCCCCAGCCCCATTGTACTTACCATTTCCTCTGGATCTGGGCCCAACACGTCATCCAGGGAAGACAGACTCTTTTTCATTCTGTGTGCCAGCCCCTGATGCACACGCAATAGTGTCTGAGAAGCCAACACAAAATACTTACCCTCATGCTTCCGGTCCGGAGCTGAGCTATGATGTCACTTCCGGAAGTGATGTTGGGCCCGTCTCAAGGCAGCGTGAGAGGCCTGCAGTGCAGAGCCAGCAGTTCCTCTCCTCTAGGCAGACGTCAAGAAGAGGAGGAGACAGGAATACATGTGAATATGATGGCGGTGGGGGAGAAGGGAGAGCGGGTGTGTGTGAAAAGTTAGTTAGTTTGGAGGGCTACTAGTGGGCAGGTTAGTTAGGGATACAGGGAGAGAGACTGAGGAAGTGAAAGAAGGAGTGGTATCTGAGTGAGGAGCAATGCTTCATGGTAGTTGTAGGATAAGACAGCAGGAAGCTACACTATTCAAACAAATCCAGAAGAGGCCAGGAGCTCCTAGAGAAATCTAGAAATCACTCAAAACACTGCTACAGGTATTTGGGTGCACTTATTAACCATTAATAGCACTAATAGACTTTTTATAAAAATAAATAAATAATTTTTAGCTGACGCCCCACATTGTGGAAATGCAGCTTTTTTTGTTGCAGATGTTGTTGCGTTTTTTGAGCCAAAGCCAAGAATGGCTACAAATGGAATGGGAACTGTACAGGAAATTCTTATACTTCTCCCATCTACTCAAACCACTCCTGGCTTTGGCTCAAAAAAAAAAATGCAACAAAATCTGCAACAAAAAAATTTGTGCTTCTGCAACGTGGGGTTTTAGCCTTAACGTTAGGTCAGGTTTATACCAACATGCAAGAAAATATCCAAGTTGCATCTGCAAAACAATCATTCAGTCAGTATCTCTATAGATATGATAGGGACAATTATTCCAAGTGATTTCCCAATATGTACACATACTAAAATAGTTCATGCTGCATGGGGAAAAATGGCTGTGTATCAACTATTGGTATTATATTATATCTATATATGTATCTATATCTATGATATATATCTATATTTGTCTATTGACAAACGCTTAATGGCTAAAGACATTGTTCAGTCTTTTTTTTTTATTATTTAGGATATGGCACCGCAGTGTGCTTCGACCTCAAAGTAAACTTTGCAAGAATCCAACCTGTCATAGACATATTTATTTACCTTACAGGGAACACAAAATTGAACAAAATAGGAAGCAGCAGCCGCACCAAACTCCAAGTTACAATGATTTATTCATTCGCATCTCAGTGAGGTTTTGGCTCACATGGGAGCTTTTTTTTAGACTGATAAAATCAAGATGGATAAACCTCATTCACTTGAAGCCGGCTGCTTCCCCCCCCCCCCATATTTGTATCTTTTTTTGTATCAAAAGACGAATCTCTAGTCTGAATGAATTGACCCTGTAAATATGTTCATATATTAGGTCAGCTTGGCAATAAGATTTAATAAAACTGCCTTTAATGAACCAGTTACCAAAATTTAGGATTTGTACTTTAGTCTGTATTTCCAGGAACAAACCCTTTATTTGCTGCCATCTTACATATGATTTATGTTGACTTTTCAGATTAAACATGTCAAACTATAGTTTATCCTTATACTAGAAATACATATATGTCACACCATACCCACAGGACAACATATGCGCAGGCCAGTAACACAATAGACACATGCCACACACACTACTAACAAACTGGACTCCAGCACCAAAGGATAACCTCAGGATCGTGTCTAATGCTAGATTCATGTTTGGGTTTCCAATCTTCGGGTCCACTTGGGGAACCAAAAAACGGAAGTAAGATTGCCAGCTTTCTTGAATGTATTCAACGTGAATTATATTGCTCACTGTAGAACGATATACTTCTACTATTAAATTTGATGGCAGCAACAACTGCAGCAACAACAATTGTTGATGCATTTCCTCCATAGCATTGTGTTATGACACAATGTTCTAGACCAGTAAACTGCCAAAACTACTTTTTTTTTTTATACAAGCTTCTGATAACCAGTTTATAGAGGGTATTTCCTTATTCTCTTAATTCCTATGGAAGCAGAAAGAATGTACCTATTTATTTGCACATTGTCTCCTCTACATTTCCAAATAGTCTAATACTTACAAGAAGATGAATAATGAATACAGTAGACAGGATAGCTCTTCTTGGTGTATGTTCTTGCACACAGAGTCACAGTCTGTCTATGGCTCTACTTGTTGTAATTTGGTGAGAGACAATAGTTAATTTCTTGGGACACATAGAAAAGATTCCTTGTAGATCTGAGGAACTGGATTATTTACTCATAAGTTAGTATGAGGGAGATTTATTTTGGTGTAATTTGTGCCAAAAAAACCTGTCCATCATTCCTTGCTCCACATTTATCAAAATGTATTAGGAACCTTTTAAACTATTTTATGACTTGCATGAAAACGTTATGGCTTGGCTAGAAAGGGTAGGGCTTAAGATCCACATGTCTATGTTTGGGCATCATGCAATAAATTGTGCTGATATATATGTATTGTTCATATTGTCTATGTAATTTATAGTTACATAGTATGGTTGAAACCAATTACACTAGATGGACATAATGTAAAATTTGAGACTAGTTCCTACACAGAGAACTAAATGATCCTGAAGTCTTCTTTTCTTCTTAGTTGCTATGACTCCTACCGTAGTATCTTTTCTATCTGCTATTCTGAGCTTGTATGTGTTCTTTCTTGTAATATATTACTGTATTATCCATGCTTCTGTAACACACTGAATTTCCCCATGGTAGGACTATTAATGGATTATCTTATCTTATCTTAAAGGAGAAGACCTTTTATAATGACCCTGTTAGTGCACTGCAGCTAAAAAGAGGAGAACATTACTTGGACAACTCTTTTCCATGGTGAGAATGACAAAATAACATCTAGAGCTCTTCCGCATGGTTGTGTTTGAGCTGAGAAACATGGTCTATGTGTTGACTATTTAACAGGTCCTGTGCACTGAATTGAATTGAACATATCATATTGATTTATGATGCTACATTTTATCTCTACTTCCCTGTACTCACCTGATTCTGTGAGTACCTGCTAGTACAGTGTTGCTACATCCATAAAGTAAGATTAAAAAAACCCCTTTTTGTTATGTGTAAAACTAGTACTATGTTATAGATTAATGTCTCCATAAATTTCTTACCACTAAATAGAAGTAAAGCCAGATGGATCTCCCATATGTTTTGTTTTTAATAAGCTTACAAAAGAAATGTATACGGCATGTCTAAAAAGGGTCACATGATATTATAATAGCAGCATTATGCCTATATAGTATATATCAATAAAACGTTGTGTTCATTTTTACAATTGTGTACTGTAAGTAAAGTTCTAGAAATTCTAGATATTATTAGGTGGTAAATGTAATTAGAGAACGGACATTGATAAGAAAAAAAGAACCAAAACCCCCCCCAAAAAAACAGCTGAAAATAAAGATACATTATGTAATGCTGTCAAACAAAGCAGTAACAGGTTACATTTTATAGTACCTCAGTAGGGAGTCATTTACAATAGAGCTTTAATGCTTCTATAACTACAATTTGTCCTGAGATATGCAACAATAAATAAAGGCTGTACGTTGCAAGCTGTTCACTATTTATGAGAACTGCTGGAGGCAAAATGGAATATCCAGTCGGAAGAGACATATACACATCAGTATTGTCAGCTTCAGCAAAAAAGAAAAATAACACTTTTAGTCAGTTAAATTTCTTCTGGCGCTGCTATGGTTATAAAATAAGAAAATGATGAAAAATCATAACTTTTTTTTAACACTTTATGCACTTGTGGCATTGTAGCTGCTGTGTAAACGTCCCTTGATCGTATACTCACCTATCCCTCTTTATCCTTGATTATTGGCACGCTATATGGTTTACTATTTGGCTTATATTCCTGCTGTGTATCACTGGGCCATTCAACCTGTTTTACATTCTACTACAGACTCCTGAAACTGGAAGTCTCAAGTGAAAGTAAGGCTACATCTAAGAAAACAATGATAAGGTGTACACACATCCCCAACTAACTCTAGAGGTTGAGCGTAAAGGGGTTGTATAAAAAAAATAAAATAAAACTCCCACAATTCCATGTAATAAAATGATCAAATCTCACTTATCTATTCTCCCATGGATCCAGTGCTGCCTATCCCTCAGTCCAAGGCCATTTCAACACGTTGGTGGGCCCTTTGCAAAGGTTTTATAAGTGGGCTCCCCCATCACCAACACTTAGAAATACTGGACCTGCTCAAATTATAATGGCCCTCACATAACATAATGCCCCTTAGTGACCCTCACATAGTATAATGCCTCCCTAGTTGTCTCATACAATATAATGCATCTCAGTGGCTCAGTGACCTCAAAGGGCAGAAAAAGGGAAAGAATATACAGTGAGCTGTGCGCACCATTATACACTTAGCCCCACCCACTTCCAATTTGACTCCCATTCATTTATTTTTGTGCCCCCACACAGTATAATGCCCCTAACGCCACCCTAACATGGTATTCCCCCACATTATAATATCCCCTCCAGTTGCCCTGAGAGCATAATGTCCCCTCCATCTGCCCCATAGCAAAATGTCAACCTCCAGCTTCCCCCACAGTATAATTTCCCTCTCCAGCCACCCCCCCAGTTTAATGTCCCCCTCCAGCTGCCCCCACAGTATAATTTCCCTCTCCAGCCACCCACCCAGTTTAATGTCCCCCTCCAGCTACCCCCACATTTTAATGTCTCCCTGCAGTTGCCCCCACAATATTATGTTCTTCTCCTATCAAATAAATATAAAAAACCTTATACCTCTCCTCCGGAACAATATAAGTGACATCATCACATTGCGCCTGCAGCTCACAGAGCAGAGACGTGATGAATGGTCAAGCAAGGAATGAACAGTCCCCTGCTTCACCATGGACCATTCCCAAGAATGTCAAAGAGTTGTAATTGGGACAGCCCAGACCCACTGCCCAGGACAGTAGATGTAGGACTGTCCCACTGTCCCAAGGTTCCCCCGGGACCATAGGGCCTTGTGTAAGTGCACCGTTGGCCCTATGGTTAAAGTGGCTCTGCGCACGGCCAGCACTGCTACACCGGACATGCTCTGCTTTGTAAAGTATTGTATTTTACTTATTATGCTAGACTGAATCCTTTCTGACCCCAGAAAGTTGTAGTGCAATTGGAACAGTGAAATATTTTCAGTTTATGTAAGATGAATACTTAACTACTACTTTTGTAGTGTTGTAGATGTGAAGTTTTTGTATCCTCAGCATTATAAAATAGATTAGAATTATATGGGAATATAGATGGCATGACCCATATCTAAAAAACGTGGTCTCCTCAATTATATTTCCATACTAAACACATCTTGTAGAGAAGAACCTCTGACTATGACACTCTTATTCCTTTCACGGTTTTTGGTTGGAAGATCAAGAATGATGCTAAGACACAAATCCAAACCTCTTCCCCTATCTATTTTTTTTTCTTTTATCCTCCACCATTTCTCTCTTAATAAAATCTGACATGTAGAATTGTTTCTGATATTCTAGCTCATAGTCTGCTTTGTTCAATTTGTGTTACTTTTTTCTTTACTATAGATATGAAGAAATCTGAATATATTTAAAGTGTTATCGAGTTTACTTTAAATCTGTGATCTTAAAGGAAGACTAAGGGTAAGTTCACATGGAACTTTTTGGTCAGGATTTTGATGTGGAATCCACATCAAAATCCACCTCCAAAAACCACTTCACTATAGAGTCCTATGAAATCTGCTAGCGATTTTTTTCTCTGCTTGCGTTTTTTTCCTCTAGCGGAAAAAAGAAGCAATATGACTTTTCTTCATGCGGGTTTCATCTGTAAAAAATCAATAGGAGTCAATGGGAGGCAGAAAAACCGTTAGTGGATTCTGAAACGGTTTTTGGAGGAGAAAACAAAAACTAAACACCTCAAAAAAACACTCCAGAAACGCCTCATGTAAAAAAAGCTTCAAAAAACCATTTCCTAATTCCTAAGGGTCCATTCACAAGTAGAAAAATGGCAATTATTTGGCGCTGAATTTTCCACGCTGAAAAAAAAGCCTCCCATTTTGCTAGCTTTTTTTTCCACTAGCAGAAAAAGGAACCCATTGAAGCGCTATTCCACACCAAATTCCTCACCATTTTCCTCCATGTGAATGGACCCTTACACTCCTGCCTGGGCTTCCCAGTTGGTAGATTTATCACCAATCGAGGATTTATGGGACCAGTTGAGACACGAGCTGCGGCAACCTTCTGGAGTGCAGGATCCACAGGTCCAACTGTAACTAGTGGGCAAATATACCATAGGATACCATATGGAACCTGTATGCCTCCATGCCTAGGGTGATCTTATCTTAGTAGGGTACTAGATCTCCTTTCAGTTGGATTTACAGTTTTCTTCAATAAACTTATAATTTAATATTGTAATCTTGTACATATAACATTTACATTTACACGTATAAAGTTTCATTCCATTCCATTGGTGTATATTTTTTGTCAATAAGGGTATTTGCCAGTCTTTTTGAAGCCACTCTTGGTTTTATCCCAATAAAACAGAAATATCTGCACCATAAAACAGAGTTTCTCTTCAACGTGTGGCCTCAGCCTATTATAGTTGGTATTCCCAGTGTTATAGTGCAGCGCCTTTATTATCCTCATCTGGAATTCATACATCTATGTAATGTCAATAGCAAAACATATTCAAGGTCATTCCATGGAAGGCACCAAAAGTCAAAGTGATCACTGACTTAATGTAGATGCAAAATTATGGTAAAATATACAACTTAAATAGATCTTAAATAAAGACCTTGTGATTATCTAGAAATAGAATAAAGACTTCAAGCTACAGATCAACAACTCTTTAGCGTCCCTCTCATGATATGTCAAAACCAGCCATTATTTTCTAACCCATTATATTAGCTGAAGCTGGTGCTATATTACTTATATATAGACTTTTGGGTTTTAATGCTGTCTGTCTGGCTCTGTCACTTTTAGTATTCAGTGCTAGTATGTTAAGGAGAGGATATACACACGTGAACATAAATTGTTTGTACCCCTCATTTAATGAAAGAAAAACCCACAATGGTCACAGAAATAACTTGAATCTGACAAAGGTAATAATAAATGAAAACTCTATGAAAATGAACAAGTGAAAGTCAGACATTGCTTTTCGCTTCAACTGAATTTTTTTAAAAAAAATAAAACGCATGAAACAGGCCTGGACAGAAATGATGGTTCCCTTAAAGGGATTCTACCATTAAAAATCTTTTTTTTTCTGTGGCTAACACGTCGGAATAGCCTTTAGAAAGGCTATTTGTCTCTTACCTTTAGATGGGATCTCCGCCGCGCCGTTCCTTAGTAATACCGGTTTTTACCGGTATGTAAATTAGTTCTCTGGCAGCAATGGGGGCGGGCCCCAGCGCTAAAAATGTGATGGGGGTGTCCCCACCGCTGCCCGAGAACAGGATCCTGCGCCACCTCTATCTTCTGCTGGATCCTCCCCTTCTTTCTTCGTCTTTCTTCGGCGGCTTCACCTCTGTCGGCTCTGACACTAGTAGAGCCAACTGCGCATGCGCGGCCATAGTTCCGAGGCCGCAATTGCGCGCATGCGCAGTCGGCTCTACTACTGTCTCAGTGGCAGAGCCAACTGCGCAGGCGTCAGAAGAAAGATGAAGAAAGAAGGGGAGGATTCAGCAAAAGATAGAGGCGGCGCAGGATCTTGTTCTCGGGCAGCGGTGGGGACGCTCCCATCGCATTTTCAGCGCTGGAGCCTGCCCCCATCGCTGCCAGAGAGCTAATTTACATACCGGTAAAAAAACGGTATTACTAAGGAATGGCGCGGCGGAGATCCCATCTAAAGGTAAGAGACGAATAGCCTTTCTAAAGACTATTCCGACGTGTTAGCCACAGAAAAAAGATTTTTAATGGTAGAATCCCTTTAACTTAATATTTTGTTGCACAACCTTTTGACGCAATTGCTGCAATCAAACGATTCCTGTAACTGTCAATGAGACTTCTGCACCTCTCAGCAGGTATTTTGCGCCACTCCTCATGACCAAACTGCTCCAGTTGTCTTGGGTTTGAAGGCTCCCTTTTCCAGTCGGCATGTTTTAGCTCCTTCCGAAGATGCTTAATAGGATTTAGGTCAGGGCTCATAGAAGGCCACTTCAGAATAGTCCAATGTTTTCCTCTTAGCCATTCTTGGGTGTTTTTAGCTGTGTGTTTTGGGCCATTATCTTGTTGTAAGACCCATGACCTGTGACTGAGACCAAGCTTTCTGACACTGGGCAGCACATTTCTCTCTAGAAACCTTTGATAGTCTTAAGATTTCATTGTACCCTGCACAGATTCAAGACACCTTGTGCCAGATGCAGCAAAGCAGCCCCAGAACATGACAAAGCCTCCTCTATGTTTCACAGTAGGGACAGTGTTCTTTTCAAGATATGCTTCATTTTTCAGTCTGTGAACACAGAGCTGATGTGCCTTGGCAAAAAATTTGATTTTTGTCTCATCTGTCCATAGAATATTCTTCCAGAAGCTTTGTGGCTTGTCAACAATTTTTATTCATTATTACTTTTGTCAGATTCAAGTTATTTCTGTGACCATTGTGGGGTTTTCTTTCATTAAATGAGGGGTATCAACAATTTTTTCCACATCTGTATATGGTAATAAATTAATTCTGTCTCGTTCCAAAACTAGATCACAGAAACAGGAAAGGTAACTGCAGTGATGCTGGATGATGTCATTGCATACTCAACACCTGCGTTGATCAAAAACAGTGTTCAGTTGCATTTTAGTGTCCATGTTTTTACACAGCAACACAAACTGTTGCATAGACAAAAACTATCATAGCCTGAGACCACATAATGCAGAAAATCAGGTTTTTTTGCTACCAATTTTTAAGCATTTTTAAGGTAAAGCCAAGAGTGCTAAATCCATTCTTGACTTTGTCTAAACGATACAGAAAAATCTGGAAATCTGTGGAAACACAGCTTTTTGTTGCAGATTTTGCTGCAGTTATTTTGAGCCAAAGGAAAAAGTGGCTACAAAAGGAATTGGGAATATATAGGAAGTAGACATGAGCGAGTAGTACTCGATCGAGTAGGTATTCGATTGAATACTCGTGGATTTGGTAAGTATAATTTGATCGAATGTTGCCTACCCCTGAAACGAGCATTTTCCCCCCATAGACTATAATAGGGTTCGATATTCGATTCGAGTAGTCGAATATTGAGGGGCTACTCAAAACGAATATCGAACCTCGAACATTTTACTGTTCGCTCATATCTAATAGGAAGTACTGCTTCTCCCTTCTGCTCAATCCTGGTTTTGGCTCAAATAAACACAGCAAAATCTGCAACAAAAAAAAAGCTGCGTTTCCACCATGAGGTGCCTCAGCCTGAGGCTAAGGCTCCACTTAGTGGACCATAGAAAAACAGTGTTGCATCACAATTTTTCCGCAATGCTTTTCACAGAAAGCCTGAAGAGGAAGCCTCAATGCTTCAATTATGCCTCAAAACCACCGACATTTCCATAGGTATAATTGACATGCTGCGATTTCCAACGGCTCTGGAAAACCACACCGTCGCACGTATTTTCCCACAGTGTCTAGATTTACGCCGCATGGCCACATGGCCCCGTACTAAAGAGGTTTTTCCATAAAAGCAAGATATTCCCTATTATATGGACCATCCACTCAGGACCAACTCGCAACATCCTGTGTTACTAAGTCACTGCTTTTCTTGTTGAGGTAAATGAAGTAAATGACAATGGACCATAAAAATGACTATGTGCCATAAAATTAGCAATATCTATTAAATTTGTTACTTAGCTATAAAAGGTAACAACATTCAATAGAACAAACTGTAAATTACTGAACAATAAACATGATTAAATTTCAGATTATTCGGTGCATACATACATTTGTGACCAGCAGGTGGTTGCCATTTTATTGAGTCTGAAAATGGCGCGCTTAAAATAGCTTTCTGTTGAATTCTGCGTAGTGAAAGGAGCGTGTCACAAGAGATTAGCACAAGCCTATAATGACATTTTCTCCTTTATCGCTTCAATCAAATTTGGGATTGGACGCTGTCCCATGAAATACTTATTTTATATCTAATATTTTGTAGAACACAGAGAAATGGGGTCAACAGGTTGAAGTGAGAAAACGGATGCATGGATTTATTGCTGTACAACATCAAAAGCAGACAAGCCAGACAGCATGCAGAACAACTAGGACACTGCAGTGAATATGCCGGAATGAAAATCTAAGCGATCGATAATTCCAAGAATGTTTCACTCCAGTTTATCAGGTCAACCTGCTAACACGCCTGTGGGCAATTTCCTGATGAAAGGCCATAAAGTATGAACAAATGTAATTAAGAGAGCTGGTGATGGTAATGTGCTGTGAAAGATATGCCACTATGGCTGATTACATATCCGCAGCTGATCAGCACATTACTGAAGACAAAGCCAATGAAACTGCTGGACTTAGAATTAGCTAGCGAGGACCATTCCCTTCTACATAACACTTGGAATCTATGGATCTGACATACAAAAAGAAGACTTCTCAGCATTAAAATTGCAACACCAAGAAATAGAAGCCATAAGGTTATGCATATCGAAGAAGAAGCAGGTGCCAATAACATCAGCAAATGATCACATTTTCGAGAACCTAGCTCCAATCTGTGGAAGATTGAAAGCAAAATTTTTTAGTTACATGAAATCTAAAAAATCAGATCAAGTGGTATGGGGCAATTGTGTGATACCTTCTGTCTGTCGACGTGCCAGTTATCGTCACTGGTCGCCAATTGAATTATATAGTTTTCATAGTAGATGAGGTTGGATGAAGACATCAGTCCATCAAGTCCAACCTATAAACCTACAATCCCCTACAGTGTTGTTCCAGAGGAAGGCAGAAACCCCATGAGGCTCACGCCAATTGCCCCATTTCAGGGGGGAAAAATTTCTTACCGACTCCAATCTGGCAATCAGTGTAAAAACCCTGGATCAATGTGTCCTTAAAATCTAGAGTCCATAACCCATAATATCGTTCTCTTCAAGAAAAGCATCCAGGTCCTCTTTGAACATGTTCAATGAATCCACCATCACCACTTCTTGGGGTAGAGAGTTCCATAGAATTGAAAGACATTGGTTCATCACTTCATGCCTAACCCAAGATGTCAGCACAGTGCAACGTTGCGTGTCACAGGTATTCTATTAGTCTCATCATCTCTCTAGTGAATACCATGAAGAAGCCTTTACATTGGAACAAGCTCCCATCCTACTCCTGGGATTATGGTATGGGGTGGCATCATGTATTGCAGCTGGTCCCTTCTAGTTTTCATTTCGGGAACACTTAACAGCTTTGTGTTACCTTAATTTGGTTGGGTGTGGCCATTTCTCCAAAGTGTTGCTCATGCAATTGTGACCAATGTGCTTGGCCTGAATGAGCTATCAAGGCCTGTAACAATACATAGTTGTCTCCCATCAAGCACATCTGGGATGTCAGTGGTCAGCAGTTGCAAAGGGAACTGCCCGTAGTCAATCTTAATGACTTACATGCCCAAGTGCATTTAGTGTGGCATAACATTCCTCAGACAACCATTAACCCTTTAAGGACACAGACTAGGTGGGGTATTAAGGCTTTATATTAATTTTATTATGTGTTATTTTGAATAAAATGATGGAGCTATGCAAAAGCTCTTTTTATCTGGGCAAATTGTAGTTTTTATTAGAACCATTTTCTGGTATGTGAAACTTCTTGATCACATTTTATTACTTTTTTGAGTGGGGAGGTGAGATGACAAAAGCCCAACAAATAGTTTTTATTTTTTTGTGTTTTTATGGGATAACACCATAATGTTATTTCTATACCTACTATGTTTGATTTATTTATTTTGTTTGCATTATTTATTTGTTTTTAGCTGGGAAAGTTTTTATTATTCACATTTTATACTTTAAAAACATGTTTCATTTTCTTTTTTTCTATTTTTTACCATCCTACAAGAGGATTGAATATGGGATTTCTTATATACAGCAATACTTATTCCAAAGTTTTGGAATTTGTCTGTATACAAAATAGTGTGTGGTTTGGCTTGTGACGTATGATAAATGTTGTGTATCATGCTAAATATGGAACTTTTGTCTAAGGCTGTATTCACACAGAGTAACGCCAGGTGTTTTTTGTGTGTTTTTTGCACATAGCGCTGCGTTAACGCCGCGTATACGCCGCGTTAATGACGGGCAATGCCACCGCAAAATAGCGCGGCGTTAACGCGGCGCTACGCGGCGTTAACGCGGCACTATGTGCAAAAAACACACAAAAAACGCCTGGCGTTACTCTGTGTGAATACAGCCTAAGGGTGCATGCACACTGAGTAACGCTGGGCGTGTATGAGAGCCGTACACGCCGGCATTACAGCAGACTGCCGAACACTTCCCATTCACTTCAATGGGAGCGCTCGTAACAGCGGCGTTTACGAGCGCTCCCATTGAAGTGAATGGGAAGTGTTCGGCAGCCCTGCTGTAACGCCGGCGTGTACGGCTCTCATACACGCCCGGCGTTACGTAGTGTGCATGCACCCTAAGGGTTGGTTCACACTAGCTCTTGTATTCCGTCCGGAAGGAGTCCGCATGGAGACCCCCCCGGACTGAATGCATTCGCAATTGCAAGCGATGTGCTTGCAAAGCACATGGAGCCCATAGACTATAATGGGCTCCGTGTGCTTGCCGCGCAGTGCCCGCACGAATGAATTGTGCGGGCAGTGCGCGGCAAGCACACGGATCCCTTTGTAGTCTATGGGCTCAGTGTGCTTAACTGCACAGCGCTTGCATTAGCGTTGGTATTCAGTTCTGGGGGTGGGTCTCCATGCGGACTCCTTGCGGACGGAATACAAGCGCTAGTGTGTACCAACCCTAAGTTTACAGAATTCATTGGTTGGCTTAATTTGCAACCAAAATTTACTAAATATTTGAGCAATTTTAGTGTGAAATATGAAACAGTCTTAAATACATAATAAATGGGGTGAAAAAGGTATTACAGTTTCTGGGGCAAATTTACACAGAATTTTGGCGCATGTCACTTTAATATCTTCTCCAGAGTTTATTAGTTTTGGTGTTTTTATAAAATCTTATGTTACTGTGATGTGTTTTTTATGTTAAAACCAATAAGAATGGTACAATAACAGATAAAACCACAATGTCACTTCTGAAATGTCATGTTGCTATACCTTTCCATTAGTAAGAGGATCCATTCACACTATTGTCTTTCACCAGACCTTTTAACCTCTTGCTTCACCTTTTTATATAGCAGCTTAATGAGGTCTGACAGCAACATAGCTGTTCCTTCTGTCATCTCCTTGGAAATCCACTCCAATGGGAGAGTGATAAATTAAACAACACGTTGGGAATGTTTAGTCGTCTGGTCATGTGTCATTTAGAATTGAGTCAGATCCATTGCCATTTCTTTTACTGATTCTATTATAAGACTGTCAGATTTCCCATGTAAATGTGCGCGGTAGGTGCACACTATAAGGGTAGGTACCATGGGCCTCGGGCTGTTCATAAAGCTCAGTACCCTTCACAGCAAAGATCCCTGTGACAGAATAATGTCCCATAGCATCCCCCATAACATATAATGCCCTACATGGCACATACATAGGGTAGAGTAAATGGATTCTCATTAGAATATTAGCTGAAAACTACAATTTGGGGTTTGTCAACCACAAATTATTATGATACACTGGGGTCTTTCCATACTCCAGAGTATAATAAGCAGAGGCCCAGGGGAGGTGAGAAACATAACAAATAGTATCACTCCTCTCCCCTTGGATCCATTAGTGCATTTTCCAGCCTTCTGAATGACAACAGGGATTTCTGAGGCCTGTAAATGGGCCTCAGTGATCTCATGAGTCATGTGTAACACATATCAAACACTGCCCCTCCTTGCAGATATCCACATGCAGCTACTAAAATGCCCCAATTAAGATAAATGTAACTGAATTTTAGTTAGAATGAGGCTTCCAGTGGATGGATAGATTTACTATAAGTGTGCATTCAACCAATCGAGATTCTGTCGTGAAACTCGATCCGTGTGTTGGCCGGATTTTTTGGTCTGCACCTTACTTAATGCTAAGGGAGAGACTCCTAGCATTTAGAATATGGAATTTCTCAAGTTGTTTCTTCAAAACTGGTAAAACCCCCCAAACTTTTACTTTATACAAGTCCTATCAACTACAAGAATCTGAAAAAGTCCTGAGAAAGGAAATCTTCCATTTCCATAAAAGGTGCATAACACTGAGATTAGACTAGGGATTTTACATATCATATGTCAATGTTTTATAGTACTTGTGGATATATATAGATCATTTGTCACGTTTAGTTACCTGCTTGCTATCCAAATATAGATTTCCATCTACTTTCCTTAGAGATGCCCTGAGGCAGAATGGCTCATAAGATGTGCAGCTCTTTGTTAATCTCCAGTAAGGCAATGACAGCCTTTATTTCTGATGATCTGAGACTATTGTGTCAAAGGAATTGAGGAAAGTTTGATCTGACTAATATCTCCATCTATATGTATTTCCGTCTGAAGAATAGTTTAAGCGTAGGATACTATTAGCTAGAGAAATGTTTTTACAGTATATATTTTCTGTATATATATTTTATACATTTTCATTACTTAATACTTACATATGATGATAAATATGTAATCTGCAGCAGACATTATGTAGCTATGGATAAGCGTACCAATTCTGATAGACTCAGATTTGACTCAAATTTTCCAAAAATTACAGGTTCGACCAAAGCCAAAACTTTAGGGTTCATCACTCATGAAGTAATATTATACTCGGGGGTCTCCTCAGACAGCTGAAAGGTTGAAAGCTGTGAGGAAAACTGCCGTCGTTTCTGTAGGTACAATTGACATTGTGTTGCAGATATTGCTACGTTTCTTTGAGTCAAAGACAAGCATTATACCTAATATGGACCTGTCATATTATTCATGGTCTGATGTGCTGTGGTAAAATTATAATACTATAGCAAGCTTCTTATGCAGCATACTATTTATACTTATTATTAATGATAATATTCATCACACTCACCTGCACCTTACTGTAATGGTAACATATACAGTGTATGTATATATATAACAAAAGTTTGGACACACCTTCTCATATAATGAGTTTTCTGTATTTTCATGACTAGAAAATTGTAGATTCACACTGAAGGCATCAAAACTATGAATTTTTTTATCACACGTGGAATTATATACCGTATTTTTCGGACTATAAGACGCACTTTTTTTCCCCAAAATTTTTTGGGAAAAGAAGAGTGCGTCTTATAGTCCGAATGTGGCACCTGGCACCCGCCGTAATAGGGAGGCGGATGCCGGCAAGGGATAGACGCCGGGGCCTGAGACATCGCTGCGCTCCTCTGCCCTGCATGAAGCCAGCAGCAGCAGGGGCGATGCTATTCCGCTCCTCCGTTCCCCCACTGTTAGCTTCATGCAGGGCAGGGCAGCGATGTCTCAGGCCCCGGCACCTGTGATGGCGTCTATCCCTCGCCGGCATCCGTCTCTCTAGTACAGCGGATGCCGGGTCTGTAGTCAGTATCGGCGGCCCCTTCTCCCCCGGGGCCAGTCCCCACTGTCCCCATACCTGTGAAGTTGCAGGCCGGCTCCTGCGCGGCGATATCGCAAGAGCCGACCTGTTCGGGTGACAGCCGGGAACCTAATGAGGCTCCCAGGCCTGTCACTGCTATATTAGTATTGCGGCTGGTCTCTATGACCAGCTGTAATACTAATATACAGAATGTCCCATAGACGGCAATACAGTTGTATTGCCGTCTATGGGACTTGCAATCAAGTGACCGCAGGTTCAAGCCCCCCGGGGGGGAATAAAATAGTAGAAAAAAAAAAAAAAAAAAAAGCTTTAAAAATATATAATAAAAATATGAAATAAATAAAAGTTCTAAATCGCCTCCTGTCCCTAGAATATATATATAAAAGTAGAAAATCATATATCATAAACCACCGGGTTTTTTTTCAATACAAGGTGATCTAAGCAATAGATATTCCCCAAAATGGTATAACTAAAAAATACTTCTGGCCCCGCAAAAAAAAACACTCTATGCGTCCCCGTACAGCTGCAGGGTCACCTGTCAATGTGGCCTTGCAGCTGTTGCAAAACTACAACTCCCATATATTAAATATTTTACCATTTTTTGCTTCAAATTTTTTTTTCCCCTATTTTCCCCTTCTAAAACCTAGGTGCGTCTTATAGTCCAGTGCATCTTATAGTCCGAAAAATACGGTACTTAACAAATAAGTGTGAAACAACTGAAAATATGTCTTATATTCTGGGTTCTTCAAAAGAGCCACCTTTTGCTTTGATTCCTGCTTTGCACATTCTTGGCATTCTCTTGATGAGCTTCAAGAGGTAGTCACCTGAAATGGTCTTCCAACAGTCTTGAAGGAGTTCCCAGAGATGCTTAGCATGTGTTGGCCCTTTTGCCTTCACTCTGCGGTCCAGCTCACCACAAACCATCTCGATTGGGTTCAGGTCTGGTGACTGTGGAGGCCAGGTCATCTGATGTAGCACCCCATCACTCTTCTTCTTGGTCAAATAGCCCTTACACAGCCTGGAGGTGTGTTTGGGATCATTGTCCTGTTGAAAAATAAATTATGCCATTTCAGGCTAAGTTTATATGTGCAAGCTCCATCCACATGTTAAAGGACACGACTAGTGACGGCTCATAAAGTTTTCTGTTTGCGTAATGACAGTAACCTCTATTACAACATTGTCTGACCTCTGTATAAGCAATGCCGCCCCTGCTACCTTTTGTGTCACCCTCTCTACCTCATAGATTGTAAACTCTTGCGAGCAGGGCCCTCAGTCCCATTGTGTGAAATGACTTTCTTTGTTATGTATCTTTCTGTCTGTATTTGAACCCTACAAATTGTACAGCGCTGCGGAATATGTAGGCGCTATATAAATAAAAATTAATAATAATAATAATAATAATAATAATAAATGATGGTCCAACTAAACGCAAACCAGATGGAATAGCATGCCACTGCAAGATGCTGTGGTGTCCATGCTGGTTCACCAGCAAAGCACTCCCACACCTCCTCCTCCATGCTTCACGGTGGGAACCAGGCATGTAGAGTCCATCCGTTCACCTCTTCTGCTTCGCACACAAACACGGTGGTTGGAACCAAAGATCTCATATTTGGACTCATCAGACCAAAGCACAGATTTCTACTGGTCTAATGTCCATTCCTTGTGTTCTTTAGCCCAAACATGTCTCTTCTGCTTGTTGCCTGTCCTTAGCAGAGGTTTTCTAGCAGCTATTTTACCATGAAGGCCTGCGGCTGCACAAAGTCTCCTCTTAACAGTTGTTGTAGAGATGTGTCTGCTGCTAGAACTCTGTGTGGCATTGATCTGGTGTCTAATCTGAGCTGCTGATAACGTGCGATTTCTGATGCTGGTGACAAGGATGAACTTATCCTCCACAGCAGAGGTGACTCTTGGTCTTCCTTTCCTGGGGCGGTCCTCATGTGAGCCAGTTTCTTTGTAGTGCTTGATGGTTTTTGCAACTGCACTTGGGGACACTTTCAAAGTTTTCCCAATTTTTCAGACTGACTGACCTTCATTTCTTAAAGTATTAATGGCCACTCGTTTTTCTTTACTTAGCTGCTTTTTTCTTGCCATAATACAAATTCTAACAGTCTATTCAGTAGGACTATCAGCTGTGTATCCACCTGGCTTCTGCACAACACAACTGATGGTCCCAACCCCATTTATAAGGCAAGAAATCCCACTTATTAAACCTGACAGGGCACACCTGTGAAGTGAAAACCATTTCCGGTGACTACCTCTTGAAGCTCATCAAGAGAAGGCCAAGCATGCAAGGCAGGAATCAAAGCAAAAGGTGACTCTTTTGAAGAACCGAGAATATAAGACATATTTTCAGTTGTGTGTATATATATATATATATATATATATATATATATATATATATATATATACACAAATACACTATTGGTATTGCATACGTTATATTGCTTGAACTTTTAAACAAGTTTGGATGTGGAAGAAATGTTTACTTACTCCCTTCATTTGCAAAGCCCATAAATAACATTAGTTTGGATCATGATAGTATTTATTCACATGGTCAGTAGCCTTTTTTACATTCATTTAAATCTTGGCATTTTTACACATTATTCCCATGTAACATAATGTACCTCAAAAAATAATGAGCACATGGCAAGAGATTATACACAGTGCATCAAAAGCTTTATGTTCAGTGAAATGGCTCTGCCTGAGGGTCTCATAAGAAAAAACTAGAATTATTACATGAGCTATGACAATTGTTAAGGCAATCATCAATAGATGTGTAAAAAGCAAATGCATTTAATAAAACACTTCCCTCCAAATCCAGAGGCACGAAAGACCTCATACTGTCAAAATAGGATTTAATTTACATTATAGGAGGAAATATTAAGCAAGGAGCTAAGGTCATCATTACAGAGGGAAAAAGAAATGAAATCAGTAGCTAAGAAATGTGTATGGAATAGTGCTCAGTGTCTGCCATAGTCCGAAGGTTGTGTTTCCACCATCCAGTTTTTGAAGCTAAAACCATTTGTGTATTGGGGAAAGAAACTAAGATGGAAAGGTGATAAGGCGATACTGCGCCTCCTTTTTTTTTTCTGGCTCCTAGGAGAGCGGTGCAGGAAAAATCGCAATGCATTTCCGTCGCTGGCTTTCCTGTAGTGCTTTTTGGCTGTCTCTCTACGTGTGGCCTTAGTCTAAAGCAGGTATTATTCCTGTAGGACCCTATTCAGATGCTGGTGAAAGGCGCCTTCTGCTCGACTTTTCGGACTGCACACTATCTTTCAACATCAAGGTTATTTCCCAACACAAACACAATTTGATTGTTACTATTATGTAAGCTTTGGTTTCCTACAAAATATTGATTTTCTACTGCAATAAAGCAAATAATCTGGCAGATTAAATGTTTATTTTATTCACCGGTTTGTCCCTTTCCTTTGATTGTTCTAAGATTGATGGTATTGATTCAGGTTATAATGTACGGAGAACAAACATATATTCTTAACAAACACTAAGCACGGCCCTAAAATCGTTACATTGTACGATGATGTTTGGAAAATTCTGGAAAATGCGGTTTCTGAGAAAAAGGGAAAATAGGGCAATATTGGATATATTATCATAGATAGACACTGTTGACATAACTGGACAAATTTAATGTAAAACATTGTATAAAATATACTGTATATTCATTTTTCATTTCTGATCTTTGTATAGATGAAGCTGTGAAAAAATTAGATTGTAAAGCTCTTGAATTCTAACAGTGTAAGAAGTTATCCATTATCCTCTTTATAACTGATCGGTGGTGACCCTACAATTAATCCCATTGTCCCGGTGTCCTGTGTATGAATGGAGTGACATGTCCCCCATTTGTACTTCTGCTTCATTCTGTTCTACAAGACTAGCAAAGATCGCCAAGTGTTTTACTCTGCTTCATCTTGGCAACCTCATAGAAATGAATGAAGTCACAGCATGCATGTGTAACCTGCAACTCCATTCATATAGGGAGCATAGGATTCTGGTAATTGTTGGGGGTGAGACCTCTGGGACATGCACCAATGAGACAGACATCTTCTATCCAGTGGATAGAGGAT
Organism: Leptodactylus fuscus; assembly: GCF_031893055.1. Lineage (NCBI taxonomy): Eukaryota > Metazoa > Chordata > Amphibia > Anura > Leptodactylidae > Leptodactylus > Leptodactylus fuscus. Next base: position 169,975,934 of record NC_134269.1, on the reverse strand, counting down.
AATTTGTTATTACCAGAATAACGCTTAGATAAAACTTCATCATCATGACTCTATCAGAACTGTAGAATGGAGATCTTCATGCACTGCATACTCTCCTTTCACTGCGGTTGGGAGATTAGGGTCGGGTAGCCCCATTCTTGACATACATGTAGGTCCCAGAGTTGAGCATTGTTCATATTTACTTGTGAGCTACATGCATATGAGCAAATGTATGTTATAGAGATACAGAAGAATGGGTTTACAACCACCATGAATGGCTAGAATACGAGGTGCTACAAGAATAGCACTCTCATTATAAGATGAATGACTAATCTCACTAAAAAGAGTTTGTCGCGGGGTGTTTAGAGTCTATACTATAGGCCATGTGTAATATATATTTCATGTGGAATGTATTCTCTAACCTTTTGTATACATCAATGTGTAGTTGGCTGATTAGGGTCTAGTGTGTTAGCACATTGTATGCAAATGCCTCTAACTAGTGAGGACAATGGGTGGAGATAATCTGATCAGTGTCCCCAAGAAGATGTTGGATGGTGCATTGTCCACAGGGAGTCTGCTCTGTTTGGCATAGGTGAGGGGGGAAGGATCTGTGACTCAGCCCTCCCCACCCACAGATATAGGATGTAACAGTCTTAGTATATAGTATGTAGCTAGCAGTTAGTATGTGTTAGCCGGCCTGTGCACAGCTCTGCAGAGAGCCAGGATTTAGTTACAGGACCAAGGAACCAAAGCTATCATTGAGTTGTGACTTCTGTGGACTTATTGTTATTACGGTTGATGTGACTGCCGCCGGCTACTAACTTTGTGGATTACAATAAATTGCTGTTGTCTCCCGACCTCTTGCGTCCCTGTTGATTCAAGATATCCTCCGGAGGAAGGACGTATACCTTTGCTCCGTGACAACTGGTTGGCAGCGGTGGGATCAACAGCGGACAGCGAGATGGACTACAGCAGCCCAGCGATTAATGGAGCCACAACCTCAGAATACAGGAACTGGACTATGGCAAGTCTACAATTAAGGGCCCGGGAACTAAACCTGAGTTACCAGGGAAGAACGAAAGAGCAACTGATCGAGGCACTGGAGGAGATGACCCTGCAAAGCGACCATGAGGAGGGCTGCCCCCAGGAGACAGTAGAGATACGGGAGCGGCAGGTACAGACCCAAAAGAGCAGATGGGTTGTTTTGTGTGAGGAGGAATTGGCAGTGCTGGGGCTAGAAGCAACTGCAGAGCAAAGGAGTAGAGCATTACAGAGGGCTCAGGAAACGGAGAAGGAGGAACAGAGAATGGCGCATGAAAAGGAAAGAATGGCGCATGAAATGCGAATGGCTGAGATAACTAAGGGGAATTATAATCAAACGCCGACCCCCAGCCAAACAGTGAGAGAACCACCATATGTCTCCCATAAACACTTCAAGACCTTTGAGGAAGCGGCTGGGGATGTTGATGGATATTTTCAGGACTTCGAACACCAGTGCCACCTGATGGAAGTCCCAGAGAAGGATTGGGTCCGGTATCTGGTGGGGCACCTACGAGATGGGGCTGCAGAAGCTCTCAGAGCCATGGACCCTAGTGATCAGCGGGACTATGAGGCCATTAAAAGAGCGGTGCAGAAGTATTATGCCGTCACTCCAGAGACCTACCGAGTTCAGTTCCGCTCTTTGCCTTACAATGGGGGAAGCTCCTTTCACATGTTCGCCCACAAGTTGAAGCAAGCATGCAAGCGCTGGCTAGAAGGAGAGGGGGCTGTCACAGTCGATAAGGTCCTCCAAGTCATACTTAAGGAACAGTTCTTTTCCCAGTGCCCTGCTGAGATCCGTGAGTGGGTGCTGGAACGGAACCCAGCCACAGTTGAGCAAGCTGCTTCTCTTGCAGATGAGGGCCTGACCATCAAGCCGCAGTGGAAGAGGTTGTTTGCAGAGGAGCAGAAAACTACCACAGTCCGCCAGACACCCTTCAGCCAGCCACCCACCTTTCGTGCCCGGCCTCAGGATTACAATTCCCCCTCTACCCCTGCCCCAGCCCATCGGCCTCCAGCTATGAACAACCCTGTCCCTAGACAACGACCTGCTGGAAGAACTCTAGAGCGCAGATGTTTTGGGTGCGGGCGGCCTGGACATTTGCAAGCTAGCTGCCCTGCTAACTTGGGGGCACGTTCCACAGTGGCATCCCGGCCTATTCACTACCTGGGAACCACCCCTAGGACAGAAAGTTTGGCCCCATTTCCAGATGACTCCATGAATGACCCATCTGTTCCACCTCCAGGGGTCTATGGGATTCAGCCCTCTGCCACACATCCCGCAAACCCTCAGCGGAAGCACTTGCAGGAGGTCCTCCTGGATGGCCAAACAGTTGTTGGATTCCGGGACTCGGGAGCTTCCTAACGGTAGCGGACCCCCGAGTGGTTCGACCTGAGGCCCTAGAGGAGGGCCCTGGCCTTTCTATCGAGTTGGCAGGGGGTACTCGGAGACGTATTCCTAAAGCTACCGTGGAACTCGACTATGGTTATGGACCAAAACGATGCACAATTGGTGTGATGAGTGGGCTGCCGGCCAATGTTCTGTTAGGCAACGATTTTGGAAATCTACAGTGCCACTTTGTGGGAGCAGTGACCCAAAGCCAAGCTCAGGGAGAAGCCAACATGGATCCACCGGATTTTCTGCCAGATGCCAGCCCTTTAACCCTACAACTTTACCATTCAGTACCGCCGAGGGAACCAACACCAGAACGCAGATGGGTTATCCCGGCAGGAGGACATATGAGCTATAGAGACTGATGTGCATTCCCCAATTTACCTGTGTAGGCCAATTGTGTCATGCACATGTTTTGAGAGGGGGGGGGGTTGTCGCGGGGTGTTTAGAGTCTATACTATAGGCCATGTGTAATATATATTTCATGTGGAATGTATTCTCTAACCTTTTGTATACATCAATGTGTAGTTGGCTGATTAGGGTCTAGTGTGTTAGCACATTGTATGCAAATGCCTCTAACTAGTGAGGACAATGGGTGGAGATAATCTGATCGGTGTCCCCAAGAAGATGTTGTATGGTGCATTGTCCACAGGAGACAGGGAGTCTGCTCTGTTTGGCATAGGTGAGGGGGGAAGGATCTGTGACTCAGCCCTCCCCACCCACAGATATAGGATGTAACAGTCTTAGTATATAGTATGTAGCTAGCAGTTAGTATGTGTTAGCCGGCCTGTGCACAGCTCTGCAGAGAGCCAGGATTTAGTTACAGGACCAAGGAACCAAAGCTATCATTGAGTTGTGACTTCTGTGGACTTATTGTTATTACGGTTGATGTGACTGCCGCCGGCTACTAACTTTGTGGATTACAATAAATTGCTGTTGTCTCCCGACATCTTGCGTCCCTGTTGATTCAAGATATCCTCCGGAGGAAGGACGTATACCTTTGCTCCGTGACAGAGTTCATAGATGAGACTGCCATACTATACACATTACAAATATCTCTGCACAGTACATGTCAATAACACTCCTATAACTATCCCATAGCTAAATATTCTAGAATATAGTATATAAATAACACAATCATATAATGAAAGCTTATCAAGCAAGTCAATTGGAGATGTAGAAATACACATTTTACCAACAAACATCCTGAAAATCTGAAGAATAAAAAAAGAAAATGGGCATGGAGTTAAAAATCTAAGAGTGAGTTCACACTGAGTTTTTTTTAAAGAACTATTTGGAGGCAGAGTGTGCTTCTTAGGCCAGGTTCACACAGGGTATTTTAGTTTAGATATTGACACAGAATCTGCATCAAAATCTGGCTGAAAAAAATGCCTGGGAGCCGGTCATTTCCTTTTTCTGTGAGTGGTTTGTCCCCGCTCGCGGAAAAAAGAGGCGCCATTCCCTTTCTTCATGCGGATTCCACGGCTGAATCAATCACCTCGCGACACCTCCCTCCCTACTAGGCCTATTCATTTGTGCCTAATTCGGAGGGTCGCAATTGTATGCTGGTGCACTGTATGCACTGCACCGGCATCCAGTCGTGGTTAGCCGTTTTTTGGACCGGATTCTGAGGGGGCCACAATCTGGTCCAAAAAACTCCCAATTCGGCCTAACATCAGCCTCAAAGAACACCTCTCATTCATTTCAATGAATGATTTTCAGTAGCAGTTGTTTTTTTCTCTAGCTGATTTTTCTGCTAGAGTTAAAAATAGCGACATGACTTATCTTCAAGTGGATTCCGACTTGAAAAGTCCAATGAAACGAGGGGTGGAAATATTGTGACACTTTTTTAAGCAGTTGTTGCAAAAACCACTTCAAAATCTGCTAGTTTCTTCTAGGTCTATACATTGTGCTGTAGCAAAAAAAAACAAAAAAAAAAAACCCATCAAAAACTGCCTAAGGTAAAAAACAAATTTTCAGCCTGCAAAGAACTCAGTGTGCACATATTCATATTGAACTTTTGCGGGCAGAGAATAAATCAGGTGCTATGACTCAAGAAACATAGGCGATTTAGTTGCGCTCAAGACAACCTTTGACACATTCATAACAGGGATAAATGTGTCTTATGGATTTGTAAACTTTAAGTCTAAGGCCCCATGTAGAGTCCCACGGCAGACAAGTGCTGCAGGAAATACAGTGGCAGCAAAACACATTATGTTTTTTTCCCATAGTGCTTTTCATAGAAAGTTTGCAGAGATTTCCTCTGTGGACTTTCTGTTTCAGTTATACCTATAGGGAAACTATCGGCGTTTCTATTAATATATATAATATAATATAATATATAAATATAATTGACATGATGTGAGTTCCAAAACCGCAATGATTTTAGAAATTGCAGAATATCTGCTGTGTGTGTCTTTTATTGCAGTGTGGGTATGGAATTTGCTAGAATCCCATCCACTACACAGTGACTGTAAAACGCTGCAGTGTTTATGCCACATGGGGCCCTGGTCTAGCACTAATCTCGGAACTGCCCCAATATTTACTGCATTTGCTTTTTACTCCCTCCTTATATTGCTAGTATTGTGTTATATCACTTGTCACTTTTACCACCTTGTTTCTATGTCCTGGGGAGCCCCCTGGACCCAGTGCAGGTGTTGAGCGACAGAAGGATACTGTCCGTGGTGAGCTTCATGCTGGAAAATAACTCCCATCCCATGTATGAGACCGTGACACTGAGCAGTGACCGACTGCTTCACCCCAAGTGTGAGAAGGAGCGCTATCAGTCCTCCCAACCGCGGTCAGGATACATAATCTACATCTGACCAAGTGAAGAGAGAGCGCTAAATGATCCTGAAGTCTTCTTTCTTTCTTTCCTCCTTAGCTGCTATTGATTCCTAATATCTTCCTCAGCAGTGGCGTAACTAGGGATGGCGGGGCCCCGTGGTGAACTTTTGACATGGCCCCCCCCATCCCAACTGATGCCGAAGACCTCGAACGACCCCCTCCTCCACACTCTATTATCCCCCATAGTGGCCCCTGTACACAGTATTATGTCCCTTACTGGCCCCTGCACACAGTATTATCCCCAATAGTGTCCCCTGCACACAGTATTAATCCCAATAGAGGCCCCTACACACAGTATTAACTCAATAGTGTCCCCTGCACACAGTATTAACTCAATAGTGTCCCCTGCACACAGTATTAACTCAATAGTGTCCCCTGCACACAGTATTAACTCAATAGTGTCCCCTGCACACAGTATTAACCCCAATAGTGGCCCCAGTACACAGTATTAACCCCAATAGTGTCCCCTGCACACAGTATTAACCCCAATAGTGGCCCCTGCACACAGTATTAACCCCAAGTGTTCCCTGCACACAGTATTAACTCAATATTGGCCCCTGCACACAGTATTAACCCCAATAGCAGCCCCTGCACACAGTATTAACCCCAATAGTGGCCCCTGCACACAGTATTATGTCCCATAGTGGACACCCATAAACAATTATTATACTCTGGGGTCTTTTCAGACCCCAGAGTATAATAATCTGAGACCCGGGGGAATAAGAACATTAAAATAAAACACAGTTGCTTACCTGTCTCCCGGCTCCTAGGCTATTGCCCGCGCTCGCGTCCTTCTTTAATGACGTCGGACGTCACATGACCCGGGAAGCATGCCGGGTTCATGTGACGTCAGAGACGTCAGAAAACTAGGACGGAGGCCTGGCAGGATCGCGGAGAGGTAAGTAACAGTGTTTTTATGTTCCCTTACCTCTCCGGTCCGCCGATCATTATACTCGGGGGTCTGCAAAGACCCCCGAGTATAATGATAGCCTTTGTGGGGCCCGTGGTGTCACTTGCCGATCCCGGCCCAGCCAGGATCGGCAAGTGAATAGGGCCCGTAACAGCCTATTGAAAAAAAAAACGCAGCGGTAGCGGCTGTCACCGGGCCCCCTAATGGCCCGGGCCCTGTGGCAGCTGCTACTGCTGCTACCACGGTAGTTACGCCACTGTTCCTCAGCATTCTGTAATATATGACTGTTATTATCCATGCTGCTGTAACATACTGAAATTTCCCCACAGTGGGCGTATTAAAGGATTATTTTATCTTATCTTATCCTTTTGTCTATTAATATGAGACTCTTCAGACATTGTGTATTGCCTGATGAAGAGACCTCAGTAGTCATAAAGCTTTGCTATTTATCATCATCTTTTCCGTTGGCCATTAAAAGGTATCAACTACTGAAGGCTCTCAACTTTTATCATTTAAGACTAAACAGACAAAGCCTTGGTATTAATCACTTATATTTTGTAATCCTTAATTAAGCCTCTTAAAGGAAATACGTCACCCGAAAATGACTTGTACTTTAAGTTTTCATGTTAAATATATTTTAAGAGTTTTTGATGCTTAAAAAATATGAATGATTTACTTTTAGAAAAAATCAAATCAGTAATACCTTTCCAAAAAACGGCGAAAATAATGATCTGGCTCTTATCTTATATAGATAACAGATGCAGATATGCAGATTTCGGGTTTACAAGTTTGGGAAGGAATTAAAACAAATGTTTTAAATCACAGGTATCTTGATGATCTGAAAGACAATGGCAATAGTATTATTAACATCCCAGACACCGAGGACAACACTGGCACAAAGGAATTGAGCCAGCTGGCAAATGAGTCACGAGAAAAATAAACTTATCGAGAACACAATAGACTCCATTTATTGCTGTGTTTCAATGCAAATTTTCTTCTTTAAATAGTATTAATGATTTAGCCTTACAAGAATGCCTGCAATATAGATAATTATATATGTGTTAGAAAATTGCTGGAACAGCAGTTCCCCCGTGCTGTAGATGAACCCTGGAGGAAGGGACACAAGAGACAGTGAGCCCTAGTCTGAAACCCACCACTGTCCCCTCCTACTTGCTGGACCTATCCTAATAACAGGCGACAACTGGATGACAAAACCCTTCCTAATTAGATGTCAGACAAAACGCAGTGAGACAAACAACAACAAGGGAGGTCAGCTAGCCAGGGGTCAGTAACAGTCGAGCAATGCAGAGTCAAAATCGATATCCAAAAGAGTAGTCAATAGGGAAAGCCAGAGGTTAAGAATCAGAATACAAGAATAAACAGCAAGAGAAAAGCCAGCACGCACAAGGCAATAGCAAGCCCCAATGTGAATGTGAGCCAAGAATAAATAGGGAGGAAGAACCTGCCCTGGAGTTGATAGGTGGACAGGCTGTCAATAACATGGCAAGACTAGAATTAACCACTTAATGAACAGAAGCAAACAAGGGCAGATAACAGGTGTGGTGGAAATTCAATTACAGAACTAGAGCCATGTTCACACAGTGCAACCAAAAACTCTTAGCAAGGAATGAAACTGCACACGCCTCTTGCACTGCAGCATGTGAGCAGAGGGTGGCGCAGTGACCCGAACAGACAGAGACGTTACAATATGTATATATATCTCATGCATATATATGTAATTGCAAGATTTGTTTCTTATATACAGAGGGGCAGATTTACTATTGTGGTTATGTTCCAATCCCGGTAGAAAAGGCATCAAGCGTGGTTTATGTAATTTTAAGCACAAATTTCTCCAAATGGCTTAAATGCACTAAAATGTGTCAAAGTTTTGCCTTAAGATTATGGTACCAAAGTAAGCCAAGTAATAGGTGGTACAAACTTCGACTAGAGAATTTAAAGTTGCACCAGATTTATAATCAAGAATGAGCTGCAGAAATAACTGAGGGTGAAAGCCTCATGTTGTCAGCATTCCCCAATCACGGGCCTCAGGTGCAGTGCTGTGCCTAGCCCTGTCTGTCCTGGGTGCTATCAGTAGCCTACTGTCTGACTATTGCCTTCAACCACGGCCATCTCAGATTTGTTAGGATATGTGATCATGCAGCAGCAGGACTTAAAGCATACCCCAGTTATAACCAACTTTAGAAATGAGTAGTGCATCTGAATATAAGAAACTTTGTAATATTTATTATTAAGGAGATCTGTTTCCTTCGCCATTTATTAAGCTACTCTTCCCCTGTTAATCTTCAATCAGATTTTTGTTTACATAGCGATCCGTTTCTGTTTCCAGCTTCCCGGACAGTATTTTATGAAGAAGGGAGGTTATTAGATTTATTACCTCATTCTGTGTAATGGATGCCTGTTATTTACTAGCACATCCATTGTAAAAGAGGAAAGAGTATCAGAGTGTAGCAGAAACAATCTTTTGTGTCTATTTTATCAGCCCCCTATTACCTATTTGTAGTCAAATGTATAGAAAGTAACTCAGTCTGAAAAGTACAGACGAACACAATTCTTTAATAAGATATTTTATAGGGTTTCTTATATTCATCTGTGCTATCCATTTATGCAAAGTTGTTTATAACTGAAGGTTTGCTTTATGAAGCCTCAAGACATTGCAAGATAAATGGTGATGGGGGCTCCGCGGTGTGATTGAGAGGACTGGTTGGCCTGTCTCTGTACCTAGATGTATCATAGCCGCCGATTGTGTCTAGAGTTTATGAAAATAAACTGACTATTGATATATAGCTTGGTTGAGATGCTGTAAAATGAGAATCTGTATGGAATAGGATGAGTGTTTTGTGCTTAGGTGCTTTCTGGAGGTTTCAACTGTTCACTTGTGGGTCGGTCCGAACCTTAGTAACATGGAGGCACAGATTCTTCAGTCAGACAGTTTTCACATCCAGGGCACTATGGATACAAAGATAGAAGAGGCTTCTGCTCTTCACTCCTCCTTCTAGTGTTTGTCCCTTTCCACTGTGGCAAATATTGGGCAACATTGGACTTAGTCCTGTCCTGGTGTCTTGGAGGAACACAACACATATAGAACAGTATTTAACTATTCCAAGTCTATTGACTCACTGAAGATGGCAACACTCTTGGATGTCGTACAAACATGCTTTCAGCTAACAGTTATTCCTTGCAATCCCTCAAGAATGTGATATGAGTGAGGATCGTAAGAATTTACCAAATGCTGGTTTATCTCCTATGAGAACAAAGGATTGAGTATGTCAAAATTCAGCCTGAACCTTCATCCTCTGACATCTGTCATCTGGGGAAATTGGAGAGTCTTCCTTAAACATTAGCTGGTTGCCTTATCCTGCCGACTTTCATGGATATGTTCACATGTATCAAATGAAACAGATCCTCATTCCCAATGACATGAAAATCTCAAAAAGAGGACAAAATGACCCCATTTAACCAACATCCTTGTTCTTATATCATAACAATATTTACTAACATACTGGAGAATTACTTTAAGATATTTTGCTCTTTAGATAGGCTCAGAATATATTTGGTTTAATATTTTTAGAATTATATTTTTTTTAGATTTTATTCCACTTGAAACCTGAAATACTGCTGTTTCTTTATATTTCCAGACTATATATATGTTATTTGCAACAACAAGACATCAGGTAAGCCTTAGATGGAGCCTTAAATGAAATGGCTGGTAGACAAGACCTTCGATGACATGTATAAGCATTATGAAATTGGCAGTGAGGGTGATCTCTGAGGTGTTCAGTTTTGTTGAAAGCATTTTAGATTCATCAGGGGATATGCTTTGTAAGTTAATGAATTTCTTGATCTTATGGAGTCTGATAGAATCATGAACCTTTCCCCAGAGAAGGATGGGATTCATAGACCTTTATTCCATTTAGTGAAAAAGAGATATATTTTTTTTCTACATTGAAGTAAACACTAAATGATTCAGTGATATAGGTAGTGTATGGTCCGATAGAGAAAACATAACATATAAATTTGATATAAAAAAAAATCACATAGATATATTTAATAGATACATTAAATTAACATTAAGATTTAAAGCAGATTTTTCATCTAAGGTGTACAACCCTTATCTGTTGCAACATAATGGTTAACTTAAAGATAGAAATTGAGGATTTATCTTCACGATGTATGCAGAAAATAAGAGTTGGCAAAGAAATGCTTTTCTATGATTTGGATTTGGGTCTACAAATTATGGGTAATGGGAAAACTCTGCTAAATTAAGGGTAAAGACACATCTGGTGGTTGTAACACAATTGTAATGCAGTCGCCTACCATGCAGTCGTGCTTGCCACTGCTGTTTTCTAGATTTTAGAACATTACAAATATATTTTTATAATTTGGTCATCATTAACAGAGCTGCTAGTTTAACAATGAACACACAAAAATTTATTATTTCCAGCTCCTTATTACTGGCCATGTAGCTTATTGCATGGCCAGTAACAAGGACAAGGCCATGAGAAAATCAGCAACGCAGCCTGGCATGTTGCATGAGCTACATCTAGGGACAGCACTCTCGCAAATTATGGAAAACTGAAATACAATTCGAGTTAATACAAGTAAAAAATGTATAAACCTTGTACAGCTATAAGGGATAACAATTAAGAGCTAGAATAAAAAGGGTAAACATAATATCAGGGATCTGGGTACCCTTCAGCCACACAAGCACATATGCCTCTGAATGCAATCTTGGAACTCCACTCCTACATTCACCTATCACACTAGACTAAAAAGAAGTGAAGCGACCTCAACATACTCATATCCATACAAATAGCTGCTATCACCCGACACCTACAGTAGACTAGACACCTATATATGCAGGCAACTCACCTATCTGTTTTCTTGACCATACTTTTTGATTGTTGATTGTTATAAAACATGAATTATGACACAGCTGGCTTTGAAGTTATATTTTTCCTTTGTTCCTTATACAGAGATTTCCTGGGCAGGATTACAAGATCTAACCATAGTGTTTGCAATAACCTGTACGTGATTTTGACTTTCTACAACTGAATTAACATCCTAGACCAGCCTTGCTGTTGCAGTATATGAGAAAAAAAAACTCTGCAATAATTTGGTACATTGTTGTCCCAGTTTGCTTACCTTTTCTTCTTAATAATACTGAAAACACTGGCATATATGTAAATTAAGAAACTAAAATTAACCCTTAAATTAGCATATATCTTTATTTTTTTATGTTTTTATTTTTTGTAACGGACAAAGCCCCCCTCATCCTCTAGTTCGCTTAAAAAATTGAGAAAAGAGAAGAAGCGTAATCTTTCCCAGTTACATATGGATAAACAGCAACACAGGCCTATAAATGGCTTTGAACTCAATTACACTGTCAGAAAAATACAAGAAGAAAAATAACCAACAATTGTTCTCTGAATGGTAAATTTACGAAATTCCTCATTTGTTCTGTGATTCATTTTTAAACATGATTCATGCAAAATGTCTGATATAGAGACATCAAAGTGTTTCATTAGAGTTTCTGATGTATATGGAATATTATACCTGATGACTAGAATAGTGAGCTCAGTCGTCCGCCGCTTCTGGAGATGCAACTGTACGTCAAGTCTTTCGCCATTGCCTATAGCTCCATTTTTCCTGTCATGTAAATATATGTAAATTTGTGTAAGTCATTTTACATCTTGAATTATGAATGCAATGTTTGGCGAGATAATGTGTATATATTAAACTCAGATGTTACTGGTGGCCAAGATGAAGAGTTTTATAACTTGAGAGCTGATTTTTTTTTTTACGAACTGTAACAAAATACCGTACAATCTGTAATGTTTGTGCTAGCTTTTTTTTTTTTTATTGATCATAAAAAAGTCAATTTCCCACTATATGTGTGTACTCTTAGAAATACAGCTAGGCTTAAAACTTTTATGGCAACTTGATTAAGGAAAATCATTACCTAGGAAGTCAGCGGCTTCATTTGAGAACGTTGGGGGAAATGATCAGAGCCTTGATAATTCAGACTCACCTTGCAGTGGTTGGGGGCTTTATAAAGATTACAATCACTGGTTTAGCAATACTGTCTCTTCTTAGTTCAATTGATTCACTGAGTAACAAATACTAGAAGATATTGATAACATAAAACTTCACTTTTAATAATAAATATTTTTTTTTAAAAATTAGATTTGTGTAAAACAACAAACACTTGGATCACTAGATTTGGTCACTATATACGGTCAGACTTCAAACAGTCCTACCTTGTGAAAACTCAATATATGTCTAATGGTGGTGACACATACACATGTATTGTGTCAGCGAAGAGGAAAGAGATGTCTTTGTTTCCCGCAAGCTTAATCCCTGCCTCCCTCACCATATAGCACATGTCAGAACCTCAAAGCTATGGTCCTACAAAATGATTGTGCGTCCCATATATACAGGAGATGGAATGTACCCTGATCCCCTCACCCGAGGTCACTGGCCTAACGCCACTCCAACGGGGTCTGGTGATCATGATATGATCCTATAGGCTGCATGAGACCAACAGCTGTGTGGTTAGTAGAAGACATAAAACAAACTCAACTATTCATGCTCCTCAATGATATTCCAACGCGTTTCATCTTGTGGACTCATCAGGGTCTGATGTTTAGAACAGCTGCGGTCACGCTACGAAGTAACGCATCTTTAAAAGAAAGGTTTTACCCATTTGTTTGTTCTAAACATAAATTATAAAATTAAAACCTAAAAAACACTAAAACAATTCTATTTTCCTGGATGCATTACTTATTTCGTAACGTGCCCATAATTGGTTACAACCTTTTTTTTGTATGCCTTTCATCTAGAGGACTTGTAGGAAGTATCATTTATTATTTCAGGTTGGATATTATGAGGAAGTTCTATGCGCCAGTCTATAGCTCGCTAATGAGAATCAATTATTACAGAGCCAGACATCCTGATCTATTCCAAGGTCAGAAAACATCAAGCTTAATTAGCTACAACAAATTGGCAGGTTGTTGCATTGGTGAACTTTCCCAATGAATGCCGTGCGATCCCAAAGATACATTTATGTGTTTTATTAAAGAAAAGAGCTGAAACAGTCGGCAGGTTGGGAAAAGGATTAAATTAAAATAGTTTTGCAAACAGAGAAGTCATCAATTGTACCAAACTATTCTAAAAAAAATAGTATCAGTACCGGTGTCCTTCTTTACCTTTCCTCATGGCATGAAATGTTCCGAGATGAGTGTCACAAGTTGACCAGCTTTGATAATAAAAACTTTTGCATCAGCTATTGGAGGTTCATTTTTTTCTCGAAGCTGGTGGTCACCTTGCAGCCCTTATCTTTCAATAAATCACACCAAGTGGAGAAGTAAAAAAGGACACATCAATACTGTATGTAGCATATGTGAAGATAAACCCTCTGCAAGTAGAGATGTAATAATTAGAGATGAGCGAACAGTGTTCTATCGAACACATGTTCGATCGGATATCAGGGTGTTCGCCATGTTCGAATCGAATCGAACACCACGTGGTAAAGTGCGCCAAAATTCGATTCCCCTCCCACCTTCCCTGGCGCCTTTTTTGCACCAATAACAGCGCAGGGGAGGTGGGACAGGAACTACGACACTGGGGGCATTGAAAAAAATTGGAAAAAGTCATTGGCTGCCGAAATCAGGTGACCTCCATTTTAGACGAATAGTGGATTTCAAATCCGGGTCATATGAGAATGTGAACTTTGTGACTATGAGACAGGGATAGCTGTACAGGCAGGGATAGCTAGGGATAACCTTTATTTAGGGGGGAATGTTATTAAAAATAACTTTTTGGGGCTCTATCGGGTGTGTAATTGTGATTTTTGTGAGATAAACTTTTTCCCATAGGGATGCATTGGCCAGCGCTGATTGGCCGAATTCCGTACTCTGGCCAATCAGTGCTGGCCAATGCATTCTATTAGCTTGATGAAGCAGAGTGTGCACAAGGGTTCAAGCGCACCCTCGGCTCTGATGTAGCAGAGCCGAGGCTGCACAAGGGTTCAAGCGCACCCTCGGCTCTGATGTAGGAGAGCCGAGGGTGCACTTGAACCCTTGTGCACCCTCAGCTCTGCTACATCAGAGCCGAGGGTGCGCTTGAACCCTTGTGCACACTCTGCTTCATCAAGCTTATAGAATGCATTGGCCAGCGCTGATTGGCCAATGTATTCTATTAGCCTGATGAAGTAGAGCTGAATGTGTGTGCTAAGCACACACATTCAGCTCTACTTCATCGGGCTAATAGAATGCATTGGCCAGCGCTGATTGGCCAGAGTACGGAACTCGACCAATCAGCGCTGGCTCTGCTGGAGGAGGCGGAGTCTAAGATCGCTCCACACCAGTCTCCATTCAGGTCCGACCTTAGACTCCGCCTCCTCCGGCAGAGCCAGCGCTGATTGGCCGAAGGCTGGCCAATGCATTCCTATGCGAATGCAGAGACTTAGCAGTGCTGAGTCAGTTTTGCTCAACTACACATCTGATGCACACTCGGCACTGCTACATCAGATGTAGCAATCTGATGTAGCAGAGCCGAGGGTGCACTAGAACCCCTGTGCAAACTCAGTTCACGCTAATAGAATGCATTGGCCAGCGCTGATTGGCCAATGCATTCTATTAGCCCGATGAAGTAGAGCTGAATGTGTGTGCTAAGCACACACATTCAGCACTGCTTCATCACGCCAATACAATGCATTAGCCAGTGCTGATTGGCCAGAGTACGGAATTCGGCCAATCAGCGCTGGCTCTGCTGGAGGAGGCGGAGTCTAAGATCGCTCCACACCAGTCTCCATTCAGGTCCGACCTTAGACTCCGCCTCCTCCAGCAGAGCCAGCGCTGATTGGCCGAATTCCGTACTCTGGCCAATCAGCACTGGCTAATGCATTGTATTGGCTTGATGAAGCAGTGCTGAATGTGTGTGCTTAGCACACACATTCAGCTCTACTTCATCGGGCTAATAGAATGCATTGGCCAGCGCTGATTGGCCGAATTCCGTACTCTGGCCAATCAGCACTGGCTAATACATTGTATTGGCTTGATGAAGCAGTGCTGAATGTGTGTGCTTAGCACACACATTCAGCTCTACTTCATCGGGCTAATAGAATGCATTGGCCAATCAGCGCTGGCCAATGCATTCTATTAGCGTGAACTGAGTTTGCACAGGGGTTCTAGTGCACCCTCGGCTCTGCTACATCAGATTGCTACATCTGATGTAGCAGTGCCGAGTGTGCATCAGATGTGTAGTTGAGCAAAACTGACTCAGCACTGCTAAGTCTGCATTCGCATAGGAATGCATTGGCCAGCCTTCGGCCAATCAGCGCTGGCTCTGCCGGAGGAGGCGGAGTCTAAGGTCGGACCTGAATGGAGACTGGTGTGGAGCTATCTTAGACTCCGCCTCCTCCAGCAGAGCCAGCGCTGATTGGTCGAGTTCCGTACTCTGGCCAATCAGCACTGGCCAATGCATTTCTATGGGGAAAAGTTAGCTTGCGAAAATCGCAAACTGACAGGGATTTCCATGAAATAAAGTGACTTTTATGCCCCCAGACATGCTTCCCCTGCTGTCCCAGTGTCATTCCAGGGTGTTGGTATCATTTCCTGGGGTGTCATAGTGGACTTGGTGACCCTCCAGACACGAATTTGGGTTTCCCCCTTAACGAGTTTATGTTCCCCATAGACTATAATGGGGTTCGAAACCCATTCGAACACTCGAACAGTGAGCGGCTGTTCGAATCGAATTTCGAACCTCGAACATTTTAGTGTTCGCTCATCTCTAGTAATAATCCATAGACAATGATAAACTTATCTTTTCTATATTTGTATATTTTTAGCACTGAACTTTATAAACTGCTTGTTTAAATCCCTTTATCTATTTTTTCACTAGATATCATTATAGCGCACTGCATCAATACAGGATACTATAAAATACTAAAGAATTGGATTATGATTCAGATTATGGTTTACTCTAAATAAATCAAATGTTCCGACAGGCATAATACATTCTGTGTAAGATTTTGTTATAAATCTTAAAATATGTTGAATAGAGATGAGCGAACACTAAAATGTTCGAGGTTCGAAATTCGATTCGAACAGCAGCTCAATGTTCGTGTGTTCGAATGGGTTTCGAACCCCATTATAGTCTATGGGGAACAGATACTCGTTAAGGGGGAAACCCAAATCCGTGTCTGGAGGGTCACCAAGTCCACTAAGACAACCCAGGAAATGATTCCAACACCTCTGGAATGACACTGGGACAGCAGGGGAAGCATGTCTGGGGGCATCTAACACACCAAAGACCCTCTATTACCCCAACATCACAGCCTAACAACTACACACTTTACACACTCAATACCACCTCTCTGACAGTAGGAAAACACCTTGAAACATGTGTATTTGGCACTTGCAGTGAGGAGAGCTTGTCACCAGCAGTGAATTTGGCCCTTGTAGTAAGTTGAGGTTGGCACCAACATTTGTTTTGAAAATCAGGGTGGATTGAGCCTCTAACCAGCAGAGTTTGGGCAAATTCATGGTGGAGGGAGCCTCTAAACACCCCAGTTTGGGCAAATTCATGGTGGAGGGAGCCTCTAAAAACCCCAGTTTGGACCAATTCATGGTGGAGGGAGCCTCTAACCAGCCCAGTTTGGGCAAATTCATGGTGGAGGGAGCCTCTAAAAAACCCAGTTTGGACCAATTCATGGTGGAGGGAGCCTCTAACCAGCCCAGTTTGGGCAAATTCATGGTGGAGGGAGCCTCTAAACAGCCCAGTTTGGGCAAATTCATGGTGGAGGGAGCCTCTAAACAGCCCAGTTTGGACCAATTCATGGTGGAGGGAGCCTCTAAAAACCCAGTTTGGACCAATTCATGGTGGAGGGAGCCTCTAACCAGCCCAGTTTGGGCAAATTCATGGTGGAGGGAGCCTCTAAACAGCCCAGTTTGGGCAAATTCATGGTGGAGGGAGCCTCTAACCAGCCCAGTTTGGGCAAATTCATGGTGGAGGGAGCCTCTAAACAGCCCAGTTTGGGCAAATTCATGGTGGAGGGAGCCTCTAAACAGCCCAGTTTGGACCAATTCATGGTGGAGGGAGCCTCTAAAAAACCCAGTTTGGACCAATTCATGGTGGAGGGAGCCTCTAAACAGCCCAGTTTGGGCAAATTCATGGTGGAGGGAGCCTCTAACCAGCCCAGTTTGGACCAATTAATGGTGGAGGGAGCCTCTAAACAGCCAAGTTTTGGGAAATTCATGGTGGAGGGAGCCCCTAAAACCCCCAGTTTGGACCAATTCATGGTGGAGGGAGCCTCTAAACAGCCCAGTTTGGGCAAATTCATGGTGGAGGGAGCCTCTAAAAAACCCAGTTTGGACCAATTCATGGTGGAGGGAGCCTCTAACCAGCCCAGTTTGGACCAATTAATGGTGGAGGGAGCCTCTAAACAGCCCAGTTTTGGGAAATTCATGGTGGAGGGAGCCTCTAACCAGCCCAGTTTGGACCAATTCATGGTGGAGGGAGCCTCTAACCAGCCCAGTTTGGGCAAATTCATGGTGGAGGGAGCCTCTAAAAAACCCAGTTTGGACCAATTCATGGTGGAGGGAGCCTCTAACCAGCCCAGTTTGGACCAATTAATGGTGGAGGGAGCCTCTAAACAGCCCAGTTTGGGCAAATTCATGGTGGAGGGAGCCTCTAAACAGCCCAGTTTGGACCAATTCATGGTGGAGGGAGCCTCTAAACAGCCCAGTTTGGACCAATTAATGGTGGAGGGAGCCTCTAACCAGCCCAGTTTGGACCAATTCATGGTGGAGGGAGCCTCTAACCAGCCCAGTTTGGGCAAATTCATGGTGGAGGGAGCCTCTAAAAAACCCAGTTTGGACCAATTCATGGTGGAGGGAGCCTCTAACCAGCCCAGTTTGGGCAAATTAATGGTGGAGGGAGCCTCTAAACAGCCCAGTTTGGGCAAATTCATGGTGGAGGGAGCCTCTAAACAGCCCAGTTTGGACCAATTCATGGTGGAGGGAGCCTCTAAAAAACCCAGTTTGGACCAATTCATGGTGGAGGGAGCCTCTAAACAGCCCAGTTTGGGCAAATTCATGGTGGAGGGAGCCTCTAACCAGCCCAGTTTGGACCAATTAATGGTGGAGGGAGACTCTAAACAGCCAAGTTTTGGGAAATTCATGGTGGAGGGAGCCCCTAAAAACCCCAGTTTGGACCAATTCATGGTGGAGGGAGCCTCTAAACAGCCCAGTTTGGGCAAATTCATGGTGGAGGGAACCTCTAAACAGCCCAGTTTGGACCAATTCATGGTGGAGGGAGCCTCTAAAAAACCCAGTTTGGACCAATTCATGGTGGAGGGAGCCTCTAAACAGCCCAGTTTGGGCAAATTCATGGTGGAGGGAGCCTCTAACCAGCCCAGTTTGGACCAATTAATGGTGGAGGGAGCCTCTAAACAGCCAAGTTTTGGGAAATTCATGGTGGAGGGAGCCCCTAAAAACCCCAGTTTGGACCAATTCATGGTGGAGGGAGCCTCTAAACAGCCCAGTTTGGGCAAATTCATGGTGGAGGGAGCCTCTAAACAGCCAAGTTTTGGGAAATTCATGGTGGAGGGAGCCCCTAAAAACCCCAGTTTGGACCAATTCATGGTGGAGGGAGCCTCTAAACAGCCCAGTTTGGGCAAATTCATGGTGGAGGGAGCCTCTAAACAGCCAAGTTTTGGGAAATTCATGGTGGAGGGAGCCCCTAAAAACCCCAGTTTGGACCAATTCATGGTGGAGGGAGCCTCTAAACAGCCCAGTTTGGGCAAATTCATGGTGGAGGGAGCCTCTAACCAGCCCAGTTTGGACCAATTAATGGTGGAGGGAGCCTCTAAACAGCCAAGTTTTGGGAAATTCATGGTGGAGGGAGCCCCTAAAAACCCCAGTTTGGACCAATTCATGGTGGAGGGAGCCTCTAAACAGCCCAGTTTGGGCAAATTCATGGTGGAGGGAGCCTCTAAACAGCCAAGTTTTGGGAAATTCATGGTGGAGGGAGCCCCTAAAAACCCCAGTTTGGACCAATTCATGGTGGAGGGAGCCTCTAAACAGCCCAGTTTGGGCAAATTCATGGTGGAGGGAGCCTCTAAACAGCCAAGTTTTGGGAAATTCATGGTGGAGGGAGCCCCTAAAAACCCCAGTTTGGACCAATTCATGGTGGAGGGAGCCTCTAAACAGCCCAGTTTGGGCAAATTCATGGTGGAGGGAGCCTCTAACCAGCCCAGTTTGGACCAATTAATGGTGGAGGGAGCCTCTAAACAGCCAAGTTTTGGGAAATTCATGGTGGAGGGAGCCCCTAAAAACCCCAGTTTGGACCAATTCATGGTGGAGGGAGCCTCTAACCAGCCCAGTTTGGGCAAATTCATGGTGGAGGGAGCCTCTAAACAGCCCAGTTTGGGCAAATTCATGGTGGAGGGAGCCTCTAAACAGCCCAGTTTGGACCAATTCATGGTGGAGGGAGCCTCTAAAAAACCCAGTTTGGACCAATTCATGGTGGAGGGAGCCTCTAAACAGCCAAGTTTGGGCAAATTCATGGTGGAGGGAGCCTCTAACCAGCCCAGTTTGGACCAATTAATGGTGGAGGGAGCCGCTAAACAGCCCAGTTTGGACCAATTCATGGTGGAGGGAGCCTCTAACCAGCAGAGTTGGTGGAAATCAGGGTGGAGGGAGCCTCTAACCAGCAGAGTTGGGGGAAATCAGGGTGGAGGGATCCTAGTATTAGCAGAATTGTGCAACGCTTATGGTGGATGAGTATGAGGATGCGGAGGAATTGGAGAGGTTGAGTACAGACATGGAGTTTCATGTTGGGGTGCTTTACACAGGTGGGCACAAAAATGACGGCTCTACCCAGTGGTGGTTCATTTTTATCAAAGTGAGCCGGTCGGCACTCTCAGCTGACAGACGGGTGCGCTTGTCAGTGATGATGCCACCGGCTGCACTGAACACCCTCTCAGATAGGACGCTGGCGGCAGGACAGGACAGCACCTCCAAGGCATATAGGGCAAGTTCAAGCCACAGGTCCAACTTCGACACCCAATACGTGTAGGGCGCAGAGGGGTCGGAGAGGACAGGGCTGTGGTCGGAAAGGTATTCCCGCAACATGCGCCTATACTTCTCACGCCTGGTGACACTAGGACCCTCCGTGGCGGCACTTTGGCGAGGGGGTGCCATCAAGGTGTCCCAGACCTTAGACAGTGTGCCCCTCGTTTGTGTGGACCGGTGAGAACTTGGTTGCCTACTGGAGGAACTGCCCTCCCTGCCGCCAACGTCACATGCTGGAAACATCTCCATCATATTCTGCACCAATTGCCTGTGGCAAGCATTGATGCGATTGGCCCTCCCCTCTACCGGAATAAAAGACGAGATGTTGTTTTTATACCGGGGGTCAAGGATAGCAAAGATCCAGTACTGGTTGTCCTCCATGATTTTGACAATACGCTTGTCGGTTGTAAAGCACCCCAACATGAACTCAGCCATGTCTGCCACAGTGTTAGTTGGCATGACTCCTCTGGCCCCACCGGAAAGTTCAATCTTCATTTCCTCCTCATCCTCCATGTCTACCCATCCGCGCTGCAACAATGGGACGATTCGAAGTTGCCCGGAAGCCTCCTGTATCACCATCACATCATCGGACAACTCTTCTTCTTCCTCCTCCTCCTCCTCCTCCTCCTCCATTAAACGCAGTGAAGCGGACAGATGTGTGGACCTACTCTCCAGCTGTGACGGATCGGATGCTATCCCTAACTCCTCTGTGTGATCTGAGTTATCCCTGATGTCAATCAGGGATTCTCTCAGAACACACAAGAGCGGGATTGTAAGGCTCACCATCGCATCCTCAGAGCTCACCCTCCTTGTGGACTCCTCAAAGACCCGTAGGATGTCACAAAGGTCTCTCATCCATGGCCACTCATGGATGTGAAACTGAGGCAGCTGACTTTGTGGCACCCTAGGGTTTTGTAGCTGGTATTCCATCAAAGGTCTCTGCTGCTCAACCACTCTATTCAACATCTGAAACGTTGAGTTCCAGCGTGTGGGGACGTCGCACAAAAGCCGGTGTTGTGGCACATGCAGGCGTTGCTGGAGAGATTTTAAGCTAGCAGCGGCTACTGTCGACTTGCGAAAGTGGGCGCACATGCGCCGCACTTTCACCAGTAGCTCTGGAACATTGGGGTAGCTCTTTAGGAAACGTTGCACCACTAGGTTGAAGACGTGGGCCAGGCATGGAACATGTTGGAGTCCGGCAAGCTCCAGAGCTGCTACCAGGTTCCGGCCGTTATCACAAACGACCATGCCTGGGCCCAGGTGCAGCGGCTCAAACCATATTGCCGTCTCATAGAGGAGGGCATCCCTCACCTCGGAGGCAGTGTGCTGTCTGTCCCCCAAGCTGATCAGCTTCAGCACAGCCTGCTGACGTCTACCAACGCCAGTGCTGCAACGTTTCCAACTCGTAGCTGGGGTCAATCTAACAGCGGAGGAGGAGGCGGTGGCGGAGGAGGAGGCGGTGGCGGTGGCGGAGGAGGAGGCGGTAGAGGAGGAGGAGGAGGGGGGTGTTCTTCTCGTGTCCCTGCCAGGAATGTTAGGCGGGGAGACGAGGTACACCGGGCCAGTTTGGGAAGCAGTCCCAGCCTCAACTACATTCACCCAGTGTGCCGTCAGTGAAATGTAGCGTCCCTGTCCGCATGCACTTGTCCACGCGTCGGTGGTCAAGTGGACCTTTGTGCAAAGCGCGGAACTAAGGGCCCGCCTGATGTTGAGTGACACATGCTGGTGCAAGGCGGGGACGGCACACCGGGAGAAGTAGTGACGGCTAGGGACGGCATAGCGAGGTGCCGCAGTTGCCATCAGGTCCAGGAAGGCGGGAGTTTCAACAAGCCGGAACGCCAACATCTCCTGGGCCAGCAGTTTAGCGATGTTGGCGTTCAAGGCTTGCGCGTGTGGGTGGTTAGCAGTGTATTTCTGCCGCCGCTCCAATGTCTGAGAGATGGTGGGTTGTTGTAAAGAAGCGCCTGATGGTGCCTTTGATGGTGCAGGAGAAGGAGATAAGACAGGAACAGGGGAGGATGAGGGAGAAGTCAACAAAGTGGCGGAGGCAGATGAAGTGGTGTCCTGGCTCGTCCTCTGGAGTGCATCGCCAGCACAGTCAGCAGTGGCAGTGGCAGAGGCAGAGGCAGTGGCAGAGGCAGTGGCAGTGGCGTGAACGGCAGGCGGCCTTTGTCCTGCCGTTGCTGCCTGCCACTGATTACAGTGCTTGGATTCCAAATGACGGCGCATTGAAGTGGTGGACAGGTTGCTCTTCTCAGAGCCCCTAATCAATTTCGAGAGGCAAATTGTGCAGACAACACTATATCTGTCCTCGGCGCATTCCTTGAAAAAACTCCACACCTTCGAGAAACGTGCCCTCGAGGTGGGAGTTTTTCGGGGCTGGGTACGAACTGGAACATCTTGGGAGATTCCGGGTGTGGCCTGGCTTCGCCTA
Organism: Leptodactylus fuscus; assembly: GCF_031893055.1. NCBI lineage: Eukaryota > Metazoa > Chordata > Amphibia > Anura > Leptodactylidae > Leptodactylus > Leptodactylus fuscus. The sequence continues at coordinate 169,953,237 of NC_134269.1, read as the reverse complement.
AGCTGCTGACCTCTGCCTCTGCCTCTAGCTACCCTTTTTGGTGCTGCACCTGCCTCAACATCCACACTACTTTCCCCGCTTGACATCCCCCCTGTCCAGGTCGGGTCAGTGTCCTCATCATCCACCACTTCCTCTTCCAACTCCTGTCTCATCTCCTCCTCCCGCACAATGCGCCGGTCAACTGGATGCCCTGACGGCAACTGCGTCACATCATCGTCGATGAGGGTGGGTTGCTGGTCATCCACCACCAAATCGAACGGAGATGGAGGAGACTCTAGTGTTTGAGCATCTGGACACAGATGCTCCTCTGTTAGGTTCGTGGAATCGTGACGTGGAGAGGCAGGTTGAGGGACAATGAAAGGAGCGGAGAACAGCTCTGGGGAGCAGGGACAGTTTGGGTTATTGTTCTGTAAAGCTTCGGAATTTTGGGAGGAAGGAAGACAAGACTGTTGGGTAATAGGAGGAGAGGAGGCAGAGTCTGACTGGCTGCTGGACAATGTGCTGTAAGCGTTCTCTGACAGCCATTGCAAGACCTGTTCCTGGTTCTCGGGCCTACTAAGGTTTGTACCCTGCAGTTTAGTTAATGTGGCAAACAACCCTGGCACTGTGGAGTGGCGCAATGCTTGCTGCCCCACAGGAGTAGGCACGGGATGCCCTGTGGCTTCACTGCTACCTTGCTCCCCAGAACCATTCCCCCGACCTCGCCCACGGCCTCGTCCACGTCCCTTTCTGGGAGCCTTGCGCATTTTGAATTCCTAGTTAGAAATTGGCACTGTATACCAGTAGTAAAAATTGTGGGTGCACGTAACCCCAATATATTCTTTGAATTACCAGTCAGAAACTGGCACTATATGGCAGTAGCAAGAAATGAGGGTATTTGTATTCCCAATATATTCTTTGAATTCCCAGTCAGACAATGGCACTGTATACCAGTAGTAAAAATTGTGGGTGCACGTAACCCCAATATATTCTTTGAATTCCCAGTCAGACAATGGCACTATATGGCAGTAGCAAGAAATGAGGGTATTTATAACCCCAATATATTCTTTGAATTCCCAGTCAGACAATGGCACTGTATACCAGTAGTAAAAATTGTGGGTGCACGTAACCCCAATATATTCTTTGAATTAACAGTCAGAAACTGGCACTATATGGCAGTAGCAAGAAATGAGGGTATTTATAACCCCAATATATTCTTTGAATTCCCAGTCAGACAATGGCACTGTATACCAGTAGTAAAAATTGTGGGTGCACGTAACCCCAATATATTCTTTGAATTACCAGTCAGAAACTGGCACTATATGGCAGTAGCAAGAAATGAGGGTATTTGTATTCCCAATATATTCTTTGAATTCCCAGTCAGACAATGGCACTGTATACCAGTAGTAAAAATTGTGGGTGCACGTAACCCCAATATATTCTTTGAATTCCCAGTCAGAAACTGGCACTATATGGCAGTAGCAAGAAATGAGGGTATTTGTATTCCCAATATATTCTTTGAATTCCCAGTCAGACAATGGCACTGTATACCAGTAGTAAAAATTGTGGGTGCACGTAACCCCAATATATTCTTTGAATTACCAGTCAGAAACTGGCACTATATGGCAGTAGCAAGAAATGAGGGTATTTATAACCCCAATATATTCTTTGAATTCCCAGTCAGACAATGGCACTGTATACCAGTAGTAAAAATTGTGGGTGCACGTAACCCCAATATATTCTTTGAATTACCAGTCAGAAACTGGCACTATATGGCAGTAGCAAGAAATGAGGGTATTTGTATTCCCAATATATTCTTTGAATTACCAGTCAGAAACTGGCACTATATGGCAGTAGCAAGAAATGAGGGTATTTATAACCCCAATATATTCTTTGAATTCCCAGTCAGACAATGGCACTGTATACCAGTAGTAAAAATTGTAGGTGCACGTAACCCCAATATATTCTTTGAATTCCCAGTCAGACAATGGCACTATATGGCAGTAGCAAGAAATGAGGGTATTTATAACCCCAATATATTCTTTGAATTACCAGTCAGAAACTGGCACTATATGGCAGTAGCAAAAATAGTGGGTGTATATAGCCCCAATTCTATTGCTAGGGGACTTGCAGGGTATTTCTGGGGTGAAGGTGGGGGGCACACCGTTGGAACGGGTATCGGGGGTATATATCGGGTATACGGGAATACACTGACAGTGTATTCCATTCAGGATCCTGGGAAAGCTGGGTTGCGGCGATTGAGCCCGTCAGTGCCACGTTACACTGACAAGCTTCTCCCTGGAATTGAAGTTATATGTAAGCCCAATATATTCTTTGAATTCCCAGTGAGACAATGGCACTATATGGCAGTAGCAAAAATAGTGGGTGTATATAGCCCCAATTCTATTGCTAGGGGACTTGCAGGGTATTTCTGGGGTGAAGGTGGGGGGGCACACCGTTGGAACGGGTATCGGGGGTATATATCGGGTATACGGGAATACACTGACAGTGTATTCCATTCAGGATCCGCGGAAAGCTTGGTTGCGGCGATTGAGCCCGTCAGTGCCACGTTACACTGACAAGCTTCTCCCTGGAATTTAGCTCTTACAAGAGCTGTTGTGGTTGTCTTCTCCTTCCTATCCTAGCCTGTCCCTGCCTACCCAGAATCTAAGCCCTAGCTAGCTGGACGGAAACCTCCGTCCTCGGTGAATTGCAAGCTCAGAATGACGCGAACCTGGGCGGCGCTGTTCTTTTAAATTAGAGGTCACATGTTTTCGGCAGCCAATGGGTTTTGCCTACTTTTTTCAACGTCACCGGTGTCGTAGTTCCTGTTCCACCTACCCTGCGCTGTTATTGGAGCAAAAAAGGCGCCAGGGAAGGTGGGAGGGGAATCGAGTAATGGCGCACTTTACCACGCGGTGTTCGATTCGATTCGAACATGCCGAACAGCCTAATATCCGATCGAACATGAGTTCGATAGAACACTGTTCGCTCATCTCTAATGTTGAACCAAGGTCAAATGAAGGACACATCTGTAAACATGTGAACAAGCACAGTTGGTGGGTACCAGCTGTTTAGACAATGAATCACTGCCCAAGATCTCATTGTTAAGGGGAGAGATGATCCTACCCAAAATGGTAGTGCCCATGTGGTGCCTTGGTCAAGTTTGATCGAGATACTTGTTGGTTAAATATGTGGGAAATGACCAAGGCATCTACATGCACTGCTCTCAGGCTTTACCGCTGGGTCTCTGCTGTAATATATTGGCCGCCATGTTACAAGATCCAACAGCCAGTGTGTGGCATTTGTTAGATAAGGATTAAGTTAATAAAAGTTTATATTTCTATATTCTTTATGCAGAATTCTTAGCAGGGCATGCATGGTCCTGGTAATGGTATGAGACACATTACCCCTTCTGACCCCCTCTAGTTGACTCCACACAGCCAGACAATATCCTGATCTGCACTACCGAGACGTAACAACCTAGAAACAGTTATCTCCAAATAGGACTCGCTTCCTTTTGGAGGAATTTTTCTGGTTATTCTCAAATTATGCTTTCCTTCTTCTCTTTTGGGCCTTATTTCAGCGTCCAGTACTCTTTTTTGGTCTCATTGGTGATGTCATAATGCTCTGCATGCCCATATGACCACTGTGGCCCAATCATAGGTGGCGATTGGTGACCCCTAAATCCATGATGTCACCAGCAGAGCCTCAGACACCTCAAAGAGATCCAAAAAGCGTGAGGGAAGGTGATTATAATATATATATATATATATATATATATATATATATATATATATATATATATACATATATATATATATATATATATATATATATATATATATATATATATATATATATATATTCACCTCCATGGGCTTTCACCTATTATACTCTGGGATCTGAAGAGATCCCACAGAATAATATTTTACTGCAATGTATTTTGTGGTTAACATTTTTGGCCAGTTAAAATTTTGAGCTTTATATGAAGCATGATGCATATAAAATCACATCTCGACTGTATTTTTAACTACTGATAACTCTGTTTTTATTATAGCTCTTATAGATCTTGGCACCACTTCAAAACTGAGAACCTCAATTTTTCTAGGTTCTATAAAACTGGAGACACAGCCATTTGAAGTGACTTTCCCTTGTTTGGCAAATGCTACAGCTCTACATACTTCATTGAGTACATGTGTACTGGATAAACTGTCCTGGCAGAACATTGGTGGTGGGAACTTGGCAGCCTGTTTTCTATTATAAGTAAGTTGGATAGGTTAATTAAGTATATTGCAATAATTTTCATCAAGCCCCCGGACACAATAGCAAAAAACACTTTAAATAGCACAATTTGTCAGAAAATATTGTATAATATAGAGATGGCAGTCATTCTTTGATAGGACCACTCCCATGATTCCAAGACTGTGTTTAAGCATAGAAAGCTTATACATATAAATGAATTAACTACAGATTATACTAAATATTTTGCCACAAAACTATGTATCAATCTTCTCAGCATCCCCTGTCTATTAGATGCTGACTATAGAATTGCACAGAATTTTCAGGGTGACAGATTTGGTTTAAATCCTGTTGCACATGACCGTGTACTAGCTATCCGGGTCCTTGCACATAACCATGAATTTCAGTCCACTGTACAGTCTGGGCCACAAAACTGAGGACTGGTCCTATTCCTGCTCGCTTTTGTGGCTGTACTTCTGCAACTCCTATTGATTGAATGAATGGGGCCACAGAAGCATGGTTGGTGAACGGGCAAAACATAATGACATCCATGTGCCACCCATGCACTGCCTGTGATTGATCGGTCATGTGCAAGCCGCCAAACTGAAAGGTGTTTTAATAAGTGCTGGACTTGAAAACTGTGAACAAAATAAAATAAAATAAAATAAAATAAAATACTCACCCCAAAAAAGCTATAAAAAAAACCTTGTCCATAATGCTTTTACTTTTTTGAATCTTGAATCTTTAATAAATAACCTGTTTATTACATTGTGTACATATAAGTAATCAAAACCATTTTGTCATAACTATACATAATAATTTAATGATATAAATGAATCTTGATATAATAATGAATTGCATGTTGATCATTTGTTCTACTACTTGAGAAGCATCACACAGATTTGTTAGCCCTTCTAGTTTCTTGACCCACGATAATCATAATGATATATTGTGTAACTTGCCATCCAAGCACAGCAATGTTTAATGTGTAACTCCAGTATTGCTGCTTTGTTGGATAGAAGAATCAATAAAAAGTCACTTCATTATTCATGTCATTCCTATTGACAATATACATAAACTGTCTGAGTTGTTGATTATGAGAAAATATGGAACACGTTGTAGTTCATGCAATTTTAGTCTCTTGCGCTTTTATTATTTGGAGATAAACATTCTTATAGTTATGCCATTAAATCTTCAAATATTTTCTTCAAAACCACCTGAGCTGAGCCACAGAAGTGTAGGCCAAAAGACCAGCGCAGGCAGGTGGCCAGCACCCCACTGCAGATGGTGACATACAGTGGGGTGCTGCGCAAAATTGCGGTGTCGGCACTATGTCCGCAGGCATGTGCAGTACGTTCAGCGAAGTTCGTACAGAGCGTACTGAGCAGGCATCCGACGTCAAGCCGAAGAAGGAGGGGGCGGATGCAGAAGAAGACAGAGGCGGCGCTGGAGTCGGTTTTCGAGCTGCAATGGGGACGCCCCCATCGCATCTCCTGCGCTGGGGGACGCCCCCATCGCTGTGAGAGAACTAATTAGCATACCAGTACAAACCGGTATTTTGAATGAACGGCGCGGCGGAGATCACTTCCAAAGGTAGGAGACGAATAGCCTTATTAAAGGCTATTCCGACGTATTACCTAGAAAAAAAAGTTTTTTAATGGTTGAATCCCTTTAAGGCTGTATTTTATTTTGCTGATTTTTGTGCCTGATATGAAGGTTTATTTATTTTGCTGTTTTTTTTTTTCTAAATCAACCTGTTTGCTACAGTTTTGTGTCCCTATCTCTGGTTGGATCCACGCCATTGCTGTTACCTAGCTACCATCCCCACAATGTGCAACAGAATGGTGCCATTATACACTACAATATGCGCTACAAAAAACAAGTCCTTATAGGCTTACTTTGATAGAAAAATGATAAAGTTATGTCTCTAGGTATGCAACGACCAAAAAAAAAACTCGCTTGATAATTAAGCCGAAAAAGGCTGATCACTAAAGGGTTAAATATAATTCCGCAAACTGGAATATCATTATTGTTATTTCTGTTAAACCATTATTTGTCTAAATGGTGTAAAAATGGTTGAGTATTACATTTCACTGGGAGGCTTTTTTTTTCCCTGTGGCTATGTGTAAATAGATTTCTATCAGAAGATATTAAACACAATAGGCGTACTGAAATTATTTATTTTCACAGGTAATTGAGTCGTCCATAGCCGCTATCTGCTCTATATACAGCGGGTTTGCTTCTATAATTACAATGAAATGGAAGCTGACACTTGTCTCCCGTATGTAAATGTAATGAGCAGAATAGGGATGTGTGCACATTTGCTTTCTCTGCACATTGTTCTGCCTGTCATTTGCATATACATAGTTTATAAAAATGTTTTCCTTGTCTATGGATATTTTAGAAATAATTGACATGCTATAGCTAAAAGGCTGTCTGATCTAGTGAACAGCCCGAGGCTACTTGTCACATAAAAGAGAAATTAAATTTCAGCATCGCATTCACATCATAAGCCCCACGAGTGCTACCATGAAGGACATCATTCTGATTGTAGACATAAGAGTATACATGTATGTTTCTGAAGAATAGCTTTTATTTATAGCTTTTCAAGTAAAATAAGAAAAGCACATTCGCATTTCCAAAGCACTTATGTTCATTATACTACATGGTCTTAGGTGTGGATTGAACATTTTTCGCTATCAGTATGTCTTTGGAGTATGGAGTAAATCCACACAAACACGGAGAGAACATACAAACTCCTTGCAGTTGTTGTTCCTGGCAGGATTCAAACCTAGGACTCCAGTACTGCAAAGCTAACCACTGAGCCACCAGGTCGCCCTTGAGGCTGCACTTATACTGTATGTCCAAATAAATGGTAAAAAAAAAAAAATTATATTCCTGGTATGTGAATCTGTCAAATTATATTCCTGGAGTTCCCCTCCAAAACCTGTCCAACATATCTTGTCATCACAGAAACTCCATAGCAAACTGCACACTCCAAGCTAAATTCAGGTAACGGCTCGTTCACATCTGCGTTCATGGGTCCTTATTGCAGGTTTCCGTTTCCTGCATAAAACAGATGCAGGAGACGGAATCCTGCAGGAGACTTTCTCACCCATTCATTTGAATGGGTGAGAAAGCTGTCCGGCCGTGCGCGGCAGTGAGCGTTTTGCGCTCTCCGCCGCGAAACCGGGTTTTATAATCCGGACACAGAGTCGGACATGCACTACTCTGTGTCCGGATAAAAAAATCCGGTTTCGCGGCGGAGAGCCTAAAATGCTCACCGCCGCGCACGGCCGGACCCGGTCTATGGTTTCCGTCTTCTGCCATGCAGAAGACGGAAACCATAGTACGGAGACATGAAGGCAGGTGTGAACCCAGCGTCAGGCCCCATGTAGAGAATCACAGTCAAAAGTGCTACGGAAAAAAAATGCAGTGGAAACACATTGCGTTTTTTTCCACAGTGTTTTTCACAGAAAAGCCGCAGAGTTTTCTTCCTGAATCAGCCACGGAGTCTGCGGTTCGAGACACGCTTCTGTTTAGGCCCATTCATTTGGGCCTAAGCAGGAGCGTGATGCCACTTCAGAATGCCGATGCTACATCAGCATACCATCGCGGCTAGCCGCACGGAATGTTCACATTGTGGAAAGGGTTTCCGCGACCTTTTCCTCCGTGTGAACATACCCTAAGAAAGTTGTACTAATGCAGCTTTTCTCCAAATCCACACCATTCTGAATTTTTTCCAGCTTCCCAGTATATTTTATGGAATAATAGACGGTTCGATTTGTCCCGCACACATTTAGTCTTCATATGGCTCTGTGAATGGAAAAATAAAAAACTTATGGGGTTTGGAAGGGGGGGGGGGGGGTCAGAAAAGAAAAATGCCCGAAGCGGGAGGGGGTTAAGCTTGGAAGTAAAGTAGTTCAATATTAACCTGGTGAGCACCATTTCTTATAACTAATTTATGGACATATAGGTTATAAATAGAGATGAGCGAGTAGTATTCGATCGAGTAGGTATTCGATTGAATACTACGGTATTCAAAATACTCGTACTTGATCAAGTACCACTCGCTATTCAATTGGAAACGTTCGATGCAGAACCAGCGTTGATTGGCCGAATGCTATACAGTCGGCCAATCAACGCTGGTTCTTCTCCTACCTTTAGAAGTCTTCTCCGTGCAGCTTCCCCGCGGCATCTTCCAGCTCTGAATTCACTCTGCCAGGCATCGGGCCTGGGCAGAGCCGTCTGCGCATGCCCGCGCTACAAGAAAATGGCCGCTTTGACTGTAATGGCCGCTTTGACCGATGCCTGGCAGAGTGAATTCAGAGCCAGATGATGCCGGGGGGACGCCGGGGAGAAGACTTCTCGGAGGATCCAGCCCGACCCTCACTCATGGACTTGGTAAGTGTAATTTGATCGAATGTTGCCTAACCCTGAAATGAGCATTTTCCCCACATAGTTTATAATAGGATTCGATATTCGATTCGAGTAGTCGAATATTGAGCGGCTACTCGAAACGAATATCGAATATTGAACATTTTACTGTTCGCTCATCTCTAGTTATAAACCAATCTACATACAAAATGATTAAAACTGTAATTTTTATGATATGGAACATAAGAGGTAGTGCAGCAGTGTCAGCACCTGTTCAAACAAGTACTGTAATCTCTACAATGTGAGAGACGAGAGAGGAAAGCAAATATACTGTGAGCTGCTATACTCATGAGTGATCAGGACTGGACGGCTGCCACTGGATCAGATATAGCCGACAATAATACATAAGTAACTTCCTGTTAGTGAACTAAGAAGAGAGATGTGAAGGACAAACAACTGAGCTCGGAAGGCAAAACTGTGGGTATTGCACGTGAGGAGCGAAGATCACTGTAAGCACGTACGCCTAACTGTCCATTGGGATCCGCTGGCTAAAGCACCACAGTCTCACAAGAGTGACACTCTGAATGTTAAAACTGGAGGTCATTGCTATGATAGTAGCCATCCCCATTGCTATGTATAGCAGATATGACAAGAGAGAGAAACTAGGTAGCAAGCATATGTTGTTATTGAGACCAGGTAACATACAGTAAAATAATTCATAGACTGAATATTCATCTTTAACAGCATATGTTTTATAGAAGGTGGCATAAAAATAGTATACGGCAGCCAATATAGTTATTAATTTACATACGTATACATATAGAGTATATGTATTAAAGGATTATCTTATCTTATCTTATATATATGTTGTGACATGCATTGAAAATTGTACATGAATTAAGAAATAGTACATTATCAAATGTGAGACCTTAAGACCCCAATAGGTACTGGCATAAGCCAGTCATGAAGTGGTACGAAATAAACAGCGCTAAAACATTAATACAAATTAAAGGGGCTCTATTAGAGATGAGCGAGTAGTACTCGGTCCAGTAGGTGTTCGATCGAATATTACGGTATTCGAAATACTCGTACTCGATCGAGTACTACTAGCTGTTCGAAGTTAAGATTTGATGCAGAACCAGCGTTGATTGGCAGAATGCTATACATTGCCAATCAATGCTGGTTCTTCTCCTACCTTTAGAAGTCTTCTCCCTGCGCAGCTTCCCCGCGTCCTCTTCCGGCTCTGCATTCACTCTGCCAGACATCGGGCCTGGTCAGAGCCGACTGCGCATGTCCGCTTGTAGTGCGGGCATGCGCAGTCGGCTCTGCCCAGGCACGATGCCTAGCAGAGTGAATTCAAGACCGGAAGAGGAAGCGAGGACGCTGCGCAGGGAGTAGAATCCAGCCCGACCATCACTCATGGACTTGGTAAGTAGAATTTGATCGAATGTTGAGTACCCCTGAAATGAGCATTTCCCCCCATAGACTATAATGGGGTTCGAAACCCGTTCGAACAGTCGAACAGTGTGCAGCTGTTCGAATCGGATTTCGAACCCCGAACATTTTAGTGTTCGTTCATCTCTAGGCTCTATCATTGGGAAAAGTCATTTTTAACTAATCACACCCTTGCATAGACTTTAGAAAGGCTATTCCACACCTACCTTTTATATGTAAATTGCCTCAGCATTTTTTGAATAAGTCCGTATTTATTCATATGCTAATTAGACTGGTGCACGATGCATCGTGCACCCCCTTTGCTATTGTTTCCTATGGGTGTATACAGCACAGGCTGCTGCTGCTGCTACTGATGACTCAGCTTCCTGTTTGCACACACACATAGGAGATAATAGCAGAGACGAGTGCTGCTGGGAACTTCCTGTGCTGGCTGGAAGCTCATTAGCATATGAATAAAAACAGACTTATTCAAAAACCACTGAGGCAATTTACATACTAATGATAAGTGTGGAATAGCATCTCTAAAGCCTATGCAAGGATGTGATTAGTTAAAAATGACTTTTCCCAATGATAAAGCCCCTTTAAAGGAAACAAAAAAACATAGCAAAGTCCCATTACAAATCAAAAAGAGGTTAGGAGAGGTGGATCCACAGTATATTAACCCCTTCCCGACATGCGCCGTAATAGTACGGCGCATGTCGGGTCTGTAACTATGGCGACCGCCGGGAGCCGGGCGGCCGCCATAGCTGCTGGGTGTCTGCAGTAGACAACCGGCTCTGATGCCTCCGATCGGTCCCCGGACCGATCGGAGGCATTAACCCCTCCGGCGCCGCGGTCAAAGGCGCCGGAGGTGCCATTTTCCCGGTGGCGCATGGGCGCCGCCATTTTGCCGGTGATCGCCGGCTCCTGGAGCATGCTCCAGGGCCAACGTCACGTTGCCATGACAGCCGGGAGCCTGTACAAGGCTCCCAGGCTTGTCTGCAAATTGTCTCTTTTGCAACTGGTCTATGCAGCCTGCAAAGGAGAGGATGATTTTTTGCAATGCATTGCAATGCATTAGCATTGTAATGCATTGCATTAGTGATCAGACCCCCTGGGGTTCAACACCCCTAGGGGGTCTAATAAATGCAAAAAAAAAAAAATAAAATATAAAAAGTATTAAAAGTTCAAATCACCCCCCTTTCCCTAGAACACATATAAAAGTAGTTAAAAACTGTGAAACATATACATGTTAGGTATCCCCACATCCGAAATCGCCCGCTCTACAAATCTATAAAAATATTTTTCCTGTTCGGTAAACGCCGTGGCGGGAAAAATAGTAAAAAGAGCCAAACCGCCGTTTTTTCACTGTTTTGATTCTGATAAAAATTTGAATAAAAAGTGATCAAAGCAAGAACATTTCCCAAAAATGGTAGAACTAAAAAGTACACCTGGCCCTGCAAAAAAAGACGCCCTATGAATCCCCGTACACTTACTTATAAAAAAGTTACGGCCGTCGGAATATGGCGACTTTTAAAAAAAAAAATTTGTTAACACAGTTTTGGATTTTTTTTAAGGGGTCAAAATGTAAATAAAACCATATAAATTTGGTATCCCTGTAACCATACCGAAACACAGAATATAGAGGACATGTCATTTTGGCTGCACAGTGAACGCCGTAAAACCGAAGCCCGTAAGAAAGTCGCAGAAATGCATTTTTTCTTCAAATCCACCCCATTCTGATTTTTTTTTCCAGCTTCCCAGTACATTATATAGAATAATTAATGGTGGCATCATGAAGAAAAATTTGTCCCGCAAAAATTAAGACCTCATATGGCTCTGGGAGCGGAGAAATAAAAAAGTTATGGGGTTTAGAAGGAGGGGAGTCAAAAACGAAAATCAAAAAATGCCATCGGCGGGAAGGGGTTAAGAAGGTAAAGTGTCCAAAAAATAGCTGGTAGAGGGCCATTTATCCCAGTAGGAATTAGTTTCGGCTTTTGGTTTTATGTTTTCAATAATACAATAAAATCTAACCTTAAATATAAATTTCAGTAGGAGGCGCCATACTGGGTCCTAGCAATGGAATAGTATTGTCTGGTCATATGGATGAAAGATAGGCAGGCCAACATCTAACAATGCAAGCTCAGTGTTTAGATAGATTGGGAATTGGAGTATTTCAGAAACAACCTTAGATATTTTAGCCCAAATAAAAACATATGGATAATTTCACCCACAGAGGATTGGCATCTTCAACATAGGTTGAGGGGATAGATATAGAAGAAAGCCTCTGTGGGGTCATGTACCATCGATATAACAATTTCTTTAAATATCCAAGTAGGAGACTGATTTGGACAACCTAGTGGATAAGGTGAAGAAATCTAGTCAGTCAGGGGGCCATACGGTGGCTCAGTGGTTAGCACTGCAGCCTTGCAGTCCTGGTGTTCAAATCCCGCTAAGGGCAAAAAACCATCTGCAAGGAGTTTGTATGTTCTCCCCGTGTTTGCAAGGATTTCTATCCCATATTCCAAAAAAGACATACTGATAGGGAAAAATGTACATTGTGAGCTCTATCTGGGGCTCACAATCTACATTAAAAAAAAAAAAAGAAAAGAAGAAAACTAGTCATTCTGTAGTATCAATAGTAAGGTGAAGATTAGAGATGAGTGAGTAGTATTCGATCGAATGCTATGGTATTCAAAATATTCGTACTTGATCGAATACTACTAGCTATTCGCAGTAAATATTCGATTCAGAATCAGCGTTGATTGGCCGAATGCTATACAGTGTATAGCATTCGGCCAATCAACGCTGGTTCTGCAGCAGGCTCGTCTGTGAGGAGGCGGAGTCTAAGAACAGACCACAGCAGTCTCCATTGTGGTTTGATATTAGATTCCGCCTCCTCACAGACGAGCCTCCGGCAGAACCAGCGTTGATTGGCCGAATGCTGTACACTGGCCAATCAACGCTGGTCAATGCATTCCTATGACAAAAATGTCAGCTCCTGCATAAACGCAAGCTGCCAGCTCTCCCGACTAGCAAGGACGAGCCTGCTGCAGAACCAGCGTTGATTTGCCGCAGGCTCGTCTTTGCTAGTCAGGAGAGCTGGCAGCTTGCGGTTACGAGGGAGCTTATTTTTTATCAGCGCAACTGCAAACGTTGTGCAGTTAAAGCGCACGGACCTCATGGACTATAATGGGGTCCATGCGCTTTAACTGCACAGCGCTCCTCCTAAACACTCTGCTCCTGCTACTCGTGGACTTGGTGACCCTCCTTTAGTTGAATAGTGGTTTCCCCTGAAACGAGCATTTTTTCCCATAGACTATAATGGGATTCGATATTCGATTGAGTAGTCAAATATTGAGGCTCTACTCGAAATGAATATCGAATCTGGAATATTTCACTGTTCGCTCATCTCTAGTGAAGATCTTTCTCCCAGGCAATGCATTCATTGGCATATATGTAACTCAGAAATTGTAGCATAAAGCTATGAGACACCTATAGTTATGGAAGCAAAGCTTGATGGGTGATTTATGTGGTAGATGTTATGTTTGATGAGATAGTAGTAATAAAACTGTGTCAATGAAGTACCATATCACTTAGATATATTAGAGACAACAAACCACCTGAATAAATGTCTGTTACTTTTGAAATAACATTTCTCATCTGATTGCTGAGATCAAGGTCCGGTCTACATTAAGTACCACCAAACTTTTCCAAGTGGCAGACCCGCCTTGATTGTGACAAATGGTAATGCCATAGTCCACAGGAGGGAGTCTAGCCAATTGGGAAAGACACTTTTTCCATTTGAGTCCAGTTCTTGGAGTTGTTAGGATTGAGTATTTTTTTTTTTAATTTGGTCTAGAATCCATAAATGGTAATATAAATGGGCGCAGAGTCCGCATAGCCCCCCTTTAGATATTGAGGAATATGACAGGTGTCGTGGTATCCTGTCCTGTGACCTTTCCATACATAATCCAGAAGGAAACACTGAAGTTTAATTAAATAAAGGGAAGAAAATGAGGTTTTGGAACAAATGTAGAATTTTAGCTTAAGTGTAGGAAGATCCGAGATCTCAACAATCATCTTTTATTTGCATATCACAGTCATTGCTATAGGTTTCCTGTCCTGGTAGATAATCACAAGTTATTATTTCTCTTCTTATATACCTGTATATCCATATATGAGTGTACTGTTGTAGAGGAGATAGTAATTGCTTTAACCTTTATCTCATGGTTTACAACAAAATCACTCATATTCATTTTTTACATGAACTTCTGAACCTGGTTTATATTGGTGAATATTTTAACTTGTAATTTGTAAAAACCTGTTGTCAAAATATAGTGACATTTTGTATGTAGGCTTTGAATAGTAGAAGTGAAAATTTGAAGTTTATTCTTCCCCCTGAATGTTCATGTTAGGCCTGGTTCACATCTGCGTTCGGTATTCCGTTCGAGGAGTCCGCTTGTAGGGTTCAAGTACAGACAAAAAGATACATTACAAAGAAATAGTCACTTCACACAATGGGACTGAGGGCCCTGCTCGCAAGAGTTTACAATCTATGAGGTAGAGGGGGTGACACAAGAGGTAGCAGGGGCGACATTGCTTATACAGTGGTCAGAAATTTTGTAATAGAGGTGACTGTCATTACACAAACATAAAACTGTATGAGCCATCACTAATCGTGTCCTTTACTGTGCAGAGGGTGCCTGGATGTATAAAGTTATCCTGAAACGGCATCATATCATGTGGGGTAATGTGGGAGCTGGAACAGAGGAGGGTTACATTTTAGGGATTCTAATTATGATACGGAGGAGTTTACATTAGGAATTGTGATAGGCCTGTCTGAAAAGATGCGTCTTTATTTTGCGCTTGAAGTTGTAGAAATTGGGAGTTAATCTGATTGTCCATGATAGAGCATTCCAGAAAAATGGTGCAACTCGGGAGGAGTCAATACACATTAGGTATCCCAAAAATGCTTGGTCTAGCAGAAAAAAACAATCAAAACAACTGAACCGACATTTTTTGCAGTTTTTTTGCTCATAAAATTTTGATAAAATGCAATCAAAACATCAGCCATTTCAAGTACAAGTATCTGGCCCCCACAAAAAAGAAGTCTTATACTGCCCCATATATAGAAATATATATATAAAAAAAAAATACTGGTGTCAGAACATGGTGACGCCAAGAATTTTTTTTTTTGCAATGTTTTTGATCTTTATAATGCACAAAAAATCTATATGAGGCTGCTTTCACACGGAGTTAACACTCCGCTCATTCTGACACGTAAACACGTTCAGAGTGAGCGGAGTAAAACAGAATCCCATTGACTTCAATGGCTTTTAGAAGGCAGGGAGCCAAAAACGAAAATATTTTTATTGTGAATATTTTTAAAACAACATTCTTGTGTATTTTGAAACATTTAATACATATTTAGATAAGATTTTAATATAAGGTGCATGCCGCAGAAACAACCCTATTCAGTCATAGTAATTTCTGCAACAGATCTGCCGTGTGAATATGCCCTTATAGCAAGGTTAAGGATTAGGAGACGAGGTGACAGCAAAATTTAAAATGTGTCAGCCTGACCTATGTTCCCACTGTTTTTCTTTTAGGTCACCGTGATACTGTCATGATATTGTCTGATAAAAAGCTTTTAATACTGAGCATGATAAAAGGCAAAGGTTAACTTTGTATCTTCACTTCAGAAAATTACTTTTCACTGAAGCCAAATTTTAGGTTAGAAAGAAAAAAATAAAACTGCTACTCTACTTTCCTCTTTTCAGTGTTCCAGATTTTGCAGCGTTGCTGAATATGTATTATATTCACTATATAAAGCAGCTTAAGGGTGAGTTCACACTGAGTATACGCCAGCTTATTCTGAACGTAAAACACATTCAGAATCAGGGCGTATAATGCAGTTCCATTCATTTCTATGGGAGCCGGCATACGAGCGCTCCCCATAGAAATGAATGGGCTGCTTTTTTCACTACGAGCGCTCCCATTAAAGTGAATGGGATGTGTTCGCGTGTACGGCTCGGCATGAGCAGAGCTAGCTGTACACGCGAGCACATCCCATTCACTTCAATGGGAGCACTCGTAGTGAAAAAAGCAGCCCATTCATTTCAATAGGGAGCGCTCGTATGCCGCCTCCCATTGAAATGAATGGCAACTGCTTTATACGCGCTGATTCTGAACGTGTTTTAACGTTCACTATATCGGAGACCCAGGGGGGATAAATATATAAAAAAAACAATGTTATTTACCTATATCCGGCTCCTCTGCAGTCCTCTGTGGCATTGGCCTTCTTTAATGACGTCCGGGACGTCACATGCGTCTCGGGTCATGTGACGTCAGGGACTGTCCAGAAGTAGGCCCAAACCTGCCCAGAGTGCGGAGAGGTAAGTAACATGGTTTTTTATGTTCCCTTACCTCCCCTGGACCTCTGATTATTATACTTGGGGGTCTGATGTTTGTGGAGCCAGCGGCGTCACTTACCGATCTCGGCCACTGCCAGGATCAGTAAGTAAATAGGGCCCATTACCGGCTGGAGTTACTCCAGCCGGTAAAGGGGAAGAAAAATGCAGCGGTAGTGGCTGTCGCCGGGCCCCTAATGTCCCAGGCCTGGTGGCAGCCGCTACCCCTGTTACCCCAGTAATTACACCACTGTGTTGGCGCTATAGGGGTACACAGAGGACATATAGAAGGTGGATGAAGTCAGATGGTTTATTCACATGTTTAGAAAAAAAAAGTTTTATGTTAGGAAAACCCTTTCAGTATTCTGATAGTAACCATTTACAGAGTTCTGCGTATTCTACAGAAACTGCTTTTCTTGGTTGATTCCCAGACCACATGTTTAACATTAAAGACTTAGTTTATTGGCACCAAGTTCCTTCATGGATTATGATTATTCTGCGATAATTGCTGCAGAGGTTAAAGTGGTTCAGCATACAATGTAGGTTTCATTTATTGCCGGCATTCCAATGCTGGTTTCGGTATTGGCCACAGTGGAATAAAATCCCAAGGATAAGGAAGAGACTGATTCTTCTGCAACTATTGCAGTGAACAGATATAAAGCTCATTGTGGCTTCCTCTGGCATTCAGCTCTAATCTGCAATGCCATCTGTTTGACTGGGCTCTAGGCCAGATTACTTTATTAAAGCAGTATGGGGCTCATAATTGTATTGTTCTTGTAATGTAAATATTGCCTGCCACAGTGGGATCCAGCGAAGTGGAAAGGGATGCCGGACTATATCAGTCTGTAATGTATGATTAAATTAGATTACATAAACAATAGTGTAGCTCAGCACACCTATCTATGTAGAGCTAATTAAATCATAGACATCCATTGTATAGTTTGGCCCATTAAAAATCGGAGACTTACAGACTACAATAAAGATCATTAATAGGAAGAGATAGAGATGAGGGCAGGAAGGTGATACTTATATTTCAAGAGAGCATTTTACTATTCCACAAAAGCAATTATAGTCCATCTAATTATTATATATTACACTATGCAATGTTCCTCAATATCTTTAACGCTGAATTTTTATAGAATTTAAATATTTTGGTTTTTATTAATTCAATTATGGGAATTAATGCAATATATAAACTAAAGCAATCACAACAATAAACTATATGTAATAATAATAAATATGTTTAATAATAATAGTAATTATTTTAGCCCTAAGGCTGGGTTCACACTTGCGCTGTGTGACTGTTTAGGAATTCCGTTCCAGTCGAAAAATGCAGAGAGAAAAATCTGCAAGCAGGACTGTTCTCTTTGAATTTTTCAGGTGGAAGCCTGGCAGACCCCAATTTAGTCTATGGATTTGGCGGGTAACCGTTTTTCAAGACGATTGGGTTTCTGTTTTTTGGGTCCCCATGTGGACCCATAGAATGGAAACCCCATTGTTAGTGTGAACCTAGCGTCAGATTGAATGTTTTTGTTGCATTCAGTAAACAGAAGCTTTTGACACCCATGGATCCATGACAGACATTTTGCTTCTGGTATGTGCACTGATTGTCTGTATTATTTCTCACTATGGGATAATTGTTTGATTTTTTTTGGGGGGATCCGACCACTTGGACCCCCAGGGATTAGTAAAAGATAAAATGTCTACAAGTGATCGTGAATGTATCATCTGAATGAAGTGCTGGGACAACATCTCTGGCAGTTCCATAAAAGTGGATGAAGTGATGGTTGACCATACTTACGACCTCTCCATTCACATGGGATCTTGATGGCACTTATGGACCTCATTCTCTCGATCTCTTGGGGTCTTAGTAGTAAGACCTGTGTCCGTAGGATAAAGAGTAAAGGTTAATAATAGGAAAAAACAGGTAGTGGAATGGTATCCAAGGCGGACCTGTCTAAAGAAAAAAGCAGATAAAATTGGCTGGTTTTCAGTGAGTTTTACCCCCTGTAGGTCCAAAACACTTTGCACTGCAATTTGTTTTTAAATGGGATTTGTATAAATCCTTTCCAATACACTAGTGATGTATATTACCAGTGGGTTAGCTACTAGCAATTCTAGGGGTGGCTAACCCACTGCAACTACAACACACATGGCCCCAGCCTGAAAGGTTATTCCAGGATTGTGGGGACTTGGGGGCAGCAGGAACATCAGCACTGGATTTCTGGGGAAAGTATAATTCATAGAATTCGCAGGTGTTTATTTGACTCTGTATTTCTTTAGAAAAGGTTACTTCTTGCAATGAGCACATGCCGTTCATCATTCAACGACCACTACAGCCAGTCACTGACCTCAGAGGTCACATGCCATACTTACTGGCATCATCACTAAGGATAATCTGGTCTTGTTTTCTTCAACCTTGCCAACTAGGAAAAATATACTTCATTATGACACCAGACTGTTTGCAGCTACCAAGTTTAAAGGGGTTTTGGAGAGTTAACTATTGATGCCCAATCTTTAGGATATTTAATCATTGGAGTTTGACCATGGGACTTCTGCTGATCCCTTCAGTAGAATGGAAGAGCAGCAGTTCTTTTATTATTTAATCAGGTTCATCCATATGGTCAACTATAGCAGTTAGGCAGCTCTTTATTCTTCTAATGGTGAGGGTCCTGGAAGTCGAACCCCACCAGTCAAACATTACTTACCAATGACTGATGATTCCTTTATACATCCAAGATGCATATCTTGTAAAGAGTTAGCCATTCTTTAGTTTTTGCATTAGGAGTGCAGTGAGAGGAGATCAGGAATAAACAGCTAGCATTGGTAAATGAATTGTGAAATATAGGTTAATAATGTTACCGTTTGTAAGCAGAAAATACATGGATGTTCTCCTAAGCAAATGGGGACAAAGAATAAAAGCAAAGTCATCATTCTAAAGTTACAGAACAAAATATTCCTTTCATCCATAAGGATGAATTCTCCTTAACTTTTACATAACCAATTCAGTATCTTGCTCATATCACCTTTCTATCAGTGGAAGGCAGTGTAACATAAATCTTCTAACTCCAACACACCAGAGTTCAGGGATCATACATTTACAATAACTACTAGCAATAACTACAATAACTACTTTTCCCACAATGCTTTGTTGCTGCAGGACGCTACATGGTAGTCATATGCTTAAATGCCATTGAAATGTGGAGGCATTAAATGACTTAGGACCCTTGCACATGATCGAGTTCTGTCCATGGGAAACGGTTTGTGTGTGGGCGATAGGACCTGGACTGAACTCGGCCATGTGCATAGGAGCAGTTAGTGAGATCCTGAACAGTCTGATCACTACAGTAATGGACTGACATAACGTTATCATGGGACTTGATCTGGTGCAAGGGCACTTACAGTAAGACTATACCATGGATGTCACTGCTTATAGGATATTACATATTTTTCCGAGTGCCACTCTCAACAGCTATTTTTGTTGTTAAACTTTATACAGTAAAATTTTCTTGAGTGATGTCAGTAGTGCATACAGGTTTCAATGTGATATGAAAATGTTCATCTATTTTGAGCAATTTACCTTTGACGGGTAAGTAGCTTTAACAAGGTGTCTGTGACATCACAAAGTCACTATCATTTACAATACAATAGCACCTTTCAAAAAATCATTCTCTGCGGAATTGCTTTTCTTGAAGGAAAGAATAACTTTTAGTAAGAGTCTTTTCTAACAAGAACCCCTTGGTTGTCAGTGGTTACTAACAGCAGGGTTACAGCACATTTTAAGCACTTATCGGTTGATGTGAAAACATGGCAATGAAGCAATTTGGAGATAGAAGGAAGATGATTAGAAGACAAAGCAGAGAACTAAGATTTTGTTGATAATGCAGGATTTTGGCCATACAGTTTCTACAGTCTTCCCACCCATTGAAATTTAAAGTTTTGGTAATCATAATAGGGTCCCAGGAGTGTTAATGGACAGGGCCCATGGTGTTATGGGACCAAACCCAATTTCTAACCATTAATATTATTATTTAATTAATTGTGTTTCTAATAAGTTATTTATGTGGTGATTATGAGTATGCTATGGCTTTTTAGTCGGTATTCCTCTCCTTCCCCCTATTTCTATCTTCAGTGTTTCTTACCTGGTTAAAGATCACTTATGGGTCAGCCATGTCTTGGAATGATCAGGTTCTTAAAGGATCTGTAGAGTCTGTCTAGCAGCAGGATCATCAGCAGATTGGACCATGGTCTTCAGTGACAGGGAAATTCCACTTTAAGGCTAAAGCCCCATGTAGCATCCCACAACAATAATTACAGCAGGAAAAACCATGGTGGTGACGCAACCAGTCTTCAGTCCCAATGTGTACCTATCCACAATATGGGTAACAGAAAAGATGCTGGAAACTACAAAACACTTAACTTGACCAAAGAAGTAATACAAATTATGGAAACTCTCCTGAAAAAGATAATGGACCAGCTAAAACCTGCAACTTGTTGACATCAATGTTTTCCATGATTTTCCTGAGGGCAGAGATTAGTTTGATGCTACGAATGTATTGATTGAAGGTGTGAATGATGGGTTATGTAGATAACCTGTTTTCCCTAAGTCCCAACAGCGGCACAATATGGGGTATTTTCTGCCCCTGTGTGCTGGTAGGACAGGCGGAATTTTTAATTAGCCAGACTTAACACCTGGCTGGACCCTATATGAGGGCACCACACCCCTCCCCCTGCGTGTTAATATTAAGTAACCTATAATAGGCTCTGTACAATACAATATGTTTACAGTAAAGATATTGGTATTTTCCACATACATACAATCTTTACAAGTGCATACAAGCAACTTTTACACATTTTAAACTGTTTTCCTCTACCAAATTATAGGGAGGGAGACTTGTGCCGCTGTTGGGACTTAGGGAAAACAGGTTATCTACATAACCCATCATTCCCTTGCATCCCACCAGCGGCACAATATGGGGAGATAGCAAGCATAGTCCCTTTTTTAGGGTGGGCGTTCTACAGAACTCAATACTGTACGGCCGAAAGCCGAAGCTTCCGCAGACTGGCAAGCCAGTCTATAATGTTTTACGAATGTGGAGTCTGAGCTCCACGCCGCCGCCGCACAGATCTGGTCAAGCGGCAAGGCGCACCTTTCTGCCCATGAGGTAGAGACTGCCCTCGTGGAGTGCGCTGTTAAGAAGGCCGGAGGAGATAAGTCCTGTAACTCAAAAAGCAATTTTAATAGTCTCCTTCACCCACCTAGAAATGGTGGGTTTCGAGGCCGCCAGGCCCTTTAACTTCCCGAAAAAGTTTACAAAGAGGTTTTCTGATCTTCTAAAAGAGCGCGTGCGCTCTAGATAAATCCTTAAACACCTTGATAAATCAAGTGAATGAAGTTTAACCTCCTCCGGAGTGGAGGGTGTTGGATAGAATACTGGAAGTGTGACCAGCTGGCATCTGTTGGTCACAGAGGGAACCTTGGGGGTAAAACCCGGTAGATATCTTAACTGGACTCTGTCCTCGTAGAAGCTGATGTACGGTTCTTCACAGGAGAACGCCTGTAATTCTCCTACCCTCTTGGCTGATGTTATTGCCAAGAGGAATGCTACCTTGTAGGAGAGGAACTTCAGCTCTACCGACTCCAGAGGTTCAAAGGGTTTACCACATAGCGCCGAAAGGACCGTGCTGAGATCCCACTTGTGGACTGGAGCAGATACTGCTGGTCTCAACCTCCCCGCCCCTTTAAGGAAGGAACTTACTAGGGGGTCTTGAGATAACCGCCTCCCCAGACAGGCGGACAGGGCGGCCATATGCACCTTCAAGGTGGCAACCGAGAGGCCCCTGTCAAGGCCGTCCTGAAGAAAGTCCAAGATCACACCTACTGGAGGATCCACGGAGTCCACTTCGTGCTCCTGGCACCAAGTTTTAAAGAAGTTACCAATCCTCTGGTAACTTCTATTTGTAGCTTCTGAACGGGCACAGGAAATCGTCTTTAGGACGGCCTTTGAAAGTCCTCTATTCCTTAATAGGGACTGGTTAACTTCCAGGCTGTCAAGTTGAACCTCCTCAGATCCTGGCAGAGTAGCTCTCCTTGAGTTACCAGGTCTGGGAGGGGGGGAAGCCTCCAATAAATGCCTTGACTCATCCTCATGAGCTGGGCAAACCAAGTCCTTTTTGGCCAGAACGGGATTATGGCGATGCCCGAGACTTGGTCCTGTCTTATCTTCATCAATACCCTGGGTATGATGGGAACTGGAGGGAAGATGTAAATCAGCCTGAACCTCCATGGGATGGACAGGGCATCCACTGCCAAGGGGTTGTCCTCCTGATACAGGGAACAGAAGGTCTGTACCTTGGCGTTGAGTCGGGTTGCCATAAGATCGACCTCTGGGAGACCCCATCTTTGGACGATCTGCTGGAATATTCCTGGATGAAGCGACCATTCTCCGGATACGGAAATACCCCGACTCAACTGATCCGCTACTATGTTCAGGGAGCCTCTGATGTGAACAGCGGATAGATGGGACAGGTTCTTTTCTGCCCATGAGAAGATTAGATTCGTGGTTCTTTGAAGGGCCCGGGATCTGGTACCGCCTTGTTTGTTTATATAGATGACCGTCGTCATATTGTCCGACCGGACTTTGACCGCCTTCCCCTTGAGGAGGGGGGCGAAGTGACACAAGGCAAGGTACACTGCCTGAAGTTCCTTCAGGTTGGATGACCCCTGTTCCGGATGTGCCCAAACGCCGTGTATAGTTTTGTCGTCCAAGTGGGCTCCCCATCCCTGATGGGATGCATCTGTTGTCAGCAGGACCCACTGTGGAGGGACCGTAGACCTTCCGTCTTTCAGGTGTATCCACCATCTGAGGGAAAGACGGGTAGCGGGAGCAAGGCAGATCTTCTTTTGCAGTCCCCGTGGCGACCTGTTCCAGGCGCTCAGCACTTCCCTCTGAAGGGGACGCAAATGCCATAAGGCCCAAGGAACCGCCCTGACTGAAGAAGACATCAGCCCTAGAACTCTCATGGCGGTCCGGATGGTTATTCGCCGAGTTCCAAACAGGAAGCGGGCAGCTGCCTCTATCTTGAGTTTCCTTGGGCCGGAAAGGTAGATCTGCATCTTCTGGGAATCCAGAATAAATCCGAGAAACTTCCTCCGGGTGGACGGCACCGTCTCGGATTTCTCCCAGTTGATCACCCATCCTAGTTTCTGAAGGAGGGATACAGCGATCTGAAGATGTTGGCGAAGTAGAGAAGTAGACTGAGCTTTTATGAGCCAGTCGTCTAAATATGGAACCACGAAGAGCCCCTCTAATCTTAGAGCGGCGGCGATGGGGGCGACCGTCTTGGTGAAGACGTACGGGGCTGACGATATGCCAAAGGGGAGGGCAGTAAACTGAAAATGCTCTCTGCGGCCAGCTATTTGAATAGCTATTCTTAGATATTTCCTGTGTGGGCAAAAAAATAGGGACATGCAGGTAGGCATCCCTGAGATCTAGGGTCACCATTACTTCGTCCTGCTGGAGGAAGGATGTTACAGAGTCTACGGTTTCCATACGGAATGGTTTTCCCCTTAGAAACCGATTGAGATACCTTAAATCTACTATCATCCTCCAGTCCCCAGATGGTTTGGGGACGAGGAAAACTGGAGAGTAGATACCGAGGCCTTCCTCCCGAGGGGGGACCCTCTCCAGGGCCCCCTTTGTCTTGTATTCCAAGACGGCTGCCTCTAGGATAGACTGCTGGGCAGCAGGCAGGATACGAGTGCTGGTGAAATGATCGCGGGGAGGCTGCTTGAATTCCAAGGCGTAGCCCTGGGCCACCACCCGCAAAGTCCAAGGATCTCTGATGATTTGATCCCACACACCGGCAAAGTGAGCTAGACGCCCACCTACCGCAAAATTGGCTGCAGAGAGCTGCGCACCCTCAAAAGGTAGGTTTACCTTTTGAATCATCCCTGGCGCGCCCCCTGCCCATACCTCTAGGTCGTATTCTGGACCTCCTCTGAGGTTGCCTGGATTGAGCTCCTCGCCCCCTACCTGGGGGAGGCCTTCTGCTTCTGGAGGCCTGCGGCAAGGTTCTGTCCTTGTCTTTGGCCAGACCCTCCATTAGATCGTCGAGGCTGCGCCCGAACACCTTGCCCGGCTGGAAGGGTAGACCGCACAGGGCGTACTTGGATGGTAAGTCCGCCCTCCAGGGACGGAGCCACAGTGGTCTTCTTGCGGCTGTGGTCTGAGCCATGGTTTTTGCTGACAGACGTAACTGTTGTCTGGATGACTCTCCCAGGTAATCTGCTGCTAGCTGAATAGAGGACATAGACGATAAGATCTCGTCTCTATCGACGCCGGTATCTATGTCCCGCTCCAGTTGTGTCAGCCGGGCACGTAGAAAATCCGCCACTTCGGTGGAGGCAATGGCCATAGAGGTCTGAGCTGAAGCAGAAGAATACACTTTTTTAAGTGTGGAGTCTATTCTTCTATCCAAGAGGTCCTGTAAGTTAGAGCCGTCTTCAAGAGGCACAATGGTACGCTTGGACATCCTGGCTACCGCCAGGTCTACTTTTGGGGGTGGCCCCCAGGAGGACAGCTGGACAGGATCCACCGGATACAAATTCTTAAATACCCTGGAGGCCACATGAGTCTTCTCAGGAAATTTCCACTCCTGCTCCCTAATGGCCATTAATGCCGCATCTACCTGAAAGGCCCTCTGCCCTACAGCGGTAGAAGCGGAGGCTTCCCCCAAGTCATCCAGGCCCCTTGACCGGATGGCCTTCAGCAAACTGGTGGTTTTGTCCCATGAAATTATGGGTTTGCTGGCCACGCTCGACTGCACCATGGATGGGCAGGAGTCATCCTCCATCTGCAGTCTTTCCAGGGAGGGGGGAGAAGCAGAGCGCCCTTCTGACCGCTGCTTCTTGGAGAGCTGGGTGATGGACACGCGGATGTCCTTTAGCGACTCCTCCTACAAAAAAGGGAGGAGGAGCTTACCAGAAGTGGGGAAACCATCTTTCCTCTTGTTCTCTGCACCGTACTCACCATATACTCCTTCATCCATATTACCATGTCCCTGGGGGAGGGCTCATCAGCAGGAGGCCCTCTGCAGGACCGACAACGTGACCAATCGTATCCTGGAATATAGAGGTTAATTAGCAACCTCCTACTGCAGAGAGCCCCTACCCCAGATCACACTTACCATCAGGTAAGGGAATATCGCAATCCCGGCAGGCAAAATGCTTTCTTTTGGCCGAGGATTTCCTCCTCTCCTGGTCTCCAGGAGGAGTGGTGGAAGAGGACATGGTAGCGGAATATAGCGACCGCTATGTTCACCTAAATAGATTTAGTGTATGAGAGGAGTAACATACATGAAACACAATAATGGTTTCTTACCGGGCGTTGGAAGAACGGCTTAGACCAGGATTTGTCAAAAGCTCAGCTGCCACCAGCGAAGTGCAAACAAACTGCAACTGCAACCTGCAAACTGCACCAAACATAAGCCCCACTAGTGGGAAACTAGGAAGGCAAGGACTGAGTGTCCTGCCCCCCTTTTGAGCTGGCCGCCGAAAAAAAAGGGAGCGGGTCCGCCCGAAACCCCGCCCCCTTCCCGCTTCCCACCCCCCCAAGGCCCCAGAACAAGAATTGTTCTATCTAGCGGGGGGGGGGGGGGGGTATTGGGGCCAGGGGACTGCCTTACCCTGCCCCAGACTAGCTCCTTTCCTGGAGCTATAGAAAAAAATTTTTTTCGGCCGCCGCGAACCGGAAGTGCGGCGCCGGAAGTGTGTCGCGAGTTTTCCCTCCCCGTCCAGGAACGAGGGAGCTGGCCGAAGGTTCCGGCCCCTACCCGTTCGCAGAGCCGACGGCGGAAGCCGAAGCTTCCGCATGAAGCGCCGACCCTGCAAGTAAGTGTCAGTGGACGGGGAGGGGGGGAAGGAGAAAGACCCTGCTGACACCCCTGCCTTTTCTTCCAGGTCAGGAGCCCCAGCGAGGGACAGGACTCAGGATCAGGTAAGTGAACCAGAGCCCTATAGGAGGACACCAAGTCCTCCCCACCTGTCCACACACAGGACAGAAAAAAACACGCAGGGGAAGGGGTGTGGTGCCCTCATATAGGGTCCAGCCAGGTGTTAAGTCTGGCTAATTAAAAATTCCGCCTGTCCTACCAGCACACAGGGGCAGAAAATACCCCATATTGTGCCGCTGGTGGGACGCAAGGGAATATCACTTACAAAAAATACAATAGCTCTGGCTAGAACTCACCATCAATGATTGAAGACTTTGGGGTGCACGATCCACGCTTTGGGACTAAAACAAAGCCACGAGAAATTGCAGTGAAGACAGAAAGGATCTGCATTACATCCCGGTTTCTATAAAATGTAACTTTTATTCCATAATCATAACAAAAAATAGACGATAATTACAAAAGTGAAAGGGTGAGAAAAAACATAATAGAAACGGTGATTAAAAACTGCAACTGACGTGTTTCGGGACTATTTGTCCCTTAGTCATAGCATCTATAACCTTATGTATGCTATGACTAAGGGACAAATAGTCCCGAAACGCGACAGTTGCGGTTTTTAACCACCGTTTCCATTATGTTTTTTCTCACCCTTTCACTTTTGTAACTATCGTCTATTTTTTATTATGACTATGGAATAAAAGTAAAATTTTATAGAAGCTGGGATGTAACATGAATATCACTTACCTGGATTTCAGCAAGGTTTTTGACATAAAGAGCTGATAGTTAAATTATTGACGATTGGACTTAATCCCTGGCTAGTTCAGCGGATTCACAATTTACTGATGACTGATGAGCAAGTATGGCATTGTTATTGGTGAGCATTCTAGGGACAGGCAAGTCAGAAGTGGTAGAGCTCAAAGATCGGTCGTGGGTCATATTCTTTTAAAAAATTTTGTGGGTGAAGGCCCTGGGTAGCAAAGATTTGCCTGTTTTTCGATGTAACAAAACTGTGCCACAGGGTTGATACTCCAGGAGGGGTTTGTAACATGGGAAAAAGTGTAGCTTTTCTGACTGACATTTCCAAATCTAAGTCAATGCACTCAGAGAAAAAAATTCTTTGAGTGAGTATTATTGGCCAAGACTAAAAATAAGGGTCTAGAGATCTTGATATCAGACATCCTCAAAATGAGTCAACAGTGTAGCAAGGAAGCAGGGAAAGCAAATAGAACGCTATATAACTAGCGGTATATCCATTAGGAAGAGAGAGTTCAATCCCACTCAAGAAAGAAAGCAAAGGGTTGATTTAATTGAATCCTTTAAATATGTTAAAGGTATAAATAAGGTTTGGGAGGAAAGTGTTTTTAATGAAACGTTAACCATACAAACAAGGGGGTACAATCTGAAATTAAATGGGAGTAGGAATAGAAAAACTGTGGTCTAACTGTATATGGTAGGGCACTTGTGAGACCACACCTGGAATACTGTATCCAGTTCTGGAGACCGCCACCTACATAAAAGACCAGCAGCAAAAATTGTGAAAATATATCAGAAGTGTCTTAAAGACCTCAGTCTGTATATCCATGAGAAAACAAAGGAAGGGGGGCATGACGGAAATCTTTAAATATGTTCAAGGTATAAGATGGGGCCCCCACATGGCATAAACATTTTACAGTCCCTGCAAAGTGGATGGGATTCTAGTGACTCACATCTACACATGTAGATGTGTAGAAAATATGGGCAGTGGACTTGCTGTGATATCCAAAACCATTCCTGTTTTGGAAATCACAGCATGTCAATTATATCTATATGGAAACGCTGGCAGATCTGTATAGGTATAATTGAAGCACAAAGTTCACAGAGGAAACTTCTGTAGACTTTCTGTAAAATGCACTGCAGGAAAAACTGCATTGCATTGTGCTGCAACCCACTATGTGGGGTCTTAGCTTTTCTTTTCTTTTTTTTTTTTTTTAGAAAGTCTTCAATCCCTTTAAATCTGTTGTTTCATTAAGGACACTTATCCCTAGCCACAGTAAAACAAACAAACAGACAAAGCAATATCAATATTTTTCCCTAACACACAGCTTCATTATGTAAAAATTGAATAATAAAGAATATTATTGAATGTAAGATGCTTATAATTCTGTAAAATCAGTCTGAATTCACTAAACATACAAGCATTTAGGAATAGCAAAAGACAGCAATAAAAAATATGCTCAAGTTATGATGATTGACGTATATTAAACATGCATACAGAATATAAGTACTGTAGTGTGCATGTCTTGTAATAGCTTCTTAGGAATTGTGCCTTGTGCCCAGCAATGCCAGGAGTTGCCAGTCATTTCCCAGCAAAGCTGCTCAGTTTACTACTTAATTAATTGAAATGGAAAAGATATAAAACAAACAAAATGAAAACTTCCATTCATTACACCCTCGGTACTATTACTTCATTTATTCATTTAACTCTTACAGTTACAATATAGTGTGTGTGTGCGTGTGCGTGTATGTATGTGTGTATGTGTGTGTGTATGTATGTATGTATGTGTGTATGTGTGTGTGTATGTATGTATGTGTGTGTGTATGTGTGTGTGTACATGTGTGTGTGTATGTATGTGTGTGTGTGTGTGTGTGTGTGTGTGTGTGTGCATGTGTGTATGTATGTATGTATGTATGTATGTGTGTATATGTGTGAATTTAAACATGTTCCCAACAGTTATACAGTACATATAGTTAAATAGGTATAGATATATCTCGTGGGATGCCTTAATTCACAAAGCCAATATATAGAACAAAGCAATTATATAGGTATTTGTACAGGTTTATCTAAAAAACTTAATACAAAAATGTCCCCCACAAATTGAAAACTATTTCTCAATCTACTCTATTTCTCAATGTTACTATTGGCAGAAAGCCAATCTTGTGAACTTTAGACTTCTTAAAATATATGTAAGGATTGGAGTCAGGGTCAGGCAGTGCAAAGTGACACAGCTGGGAAAGCAACACTGTGCAACTAATGACAAAAGGGGTCGTAGGCCCTGCAGCTATAACTATGCTGTAATATCTGAGATGAGGCAGACCAATGCACTTCCTAATTGAAGTGCGCCTACCATGACTCCTTACGCTTCTATCCCGGCGGCTAGGATAAGGGAAGAGGAGGCCCTGAAAGTCCTAGGGACTGGAGTCACGGGGTCACACCTAAACAGAAAGCACAGTGTAAATGCAATGCAAAATAAAAGACTAAACAGCATGGAACCAGGGAGGACCACAAGTCCCAGCAAGACACAGAAGAGAAGGCGAGGTCAGACGAGCAAGAGGTCGAGCCAGGAGATATAATAAAGGTACCGAATCAAAAGACAAGGGATAGTCAAAAATACATGCCGGGTATACAAACCAAGGAACAGACCGAATACAAACAGACAGGGAATCAGACTGAGCAGGGGAACCAGGAAACACAAAGTGAATGGCTGGCAAGGATCCATGCCTGGGTGGAGTTTAAATAGCAGCAGAGAACACACCTGATGGCTAATGGCATGGAGACTGAGAGCAAGGAAAAGATTAACCCTTAATGACCTAAGCACACCCAATAGAACTCCTAACACGTCTACCAGGGAGACGCCGCGCAGCAAGGAGACCGCGGCGACTCCGTATCCTGACAGTACCCCCCCTTTGAGGAGGGGCCTCCAGACCCTCAAGAGGACCCCCTGGCTTAGTAGGGTAAGAACGGTAAAACTTCTCCACCAATCTAGGAGCGTGAAGGTCTCTGGCTGCCACCCAAACACGCTCCTCTGGTCCATACCCCTTCCAATGTATGAGGAACTGAAGGGAATTCCGCACTCTGTGTGAATCAATGACCCGTTCTCAATATTATTAGGAGGTACCTGTGTGCCTGAGTGACCCTCCTGGAAATCACTCAGGCATTGGCGTTTCCCGGCGGTGGTTTAGGTCTGGTTGGACAGTTTCTCAGGATATGTCCAGGTTTGCCACAATACAGACACAGAGCGTTTTCTAGGCGATACTTTCTCCTGGAGGCGGATGTGGACCCCAATATCATTGGTTCTTCTTCAGGAATAGAACAAGAGGTAGGAACAGCAGAAGGAGGTATAGGTTCCGAAAGGACAGACCAAGATTTAGCTGAGGACCCAGGTTTGCTTAATTTCTCTCTATGCCTTTCCCTAAGCCTCCTATCAATAGAAATAGCCAAGGACATAAAGTCTCCTAGATTTTCAGGGACTGGATGACTTACTAGAGCATCTTTTACAGAATCAGATAAGCCTTGTCTAAAAAGGGTTAACAAAGGTCTGTCTGTCCACCCTGACTGAGAGCTCCACTGACGAAACTCCGTACAATAGTCCTCGGCAGTTCTAACTCCCTGCTGAATAGACAACAGATGGGACTCGGCCAAGGCAACTCTATTAGGGTCATCATAAATCTGACCTAATGTTTGAAAAAACTTATTTAATGAATTCCATTCAGGAGCTCCAGCAGGTAGAGCCAAGGCCCAGTCTTGTGGTGACCCTCGTAGAAGGGACACCACCAGCACCACCTGCTCTGCTTCAGAAGAAAGGAAATTAAAACGAAAAAATAAATGGCAAGATTCCCGAAATGTTCGGAATCTGTCTAGTTTACCGTCAAAACGGTCAGGCAAGAGCATTTTAGGATCCTGACAGGTATTCAATATGGGAAAAACTGGTGTTTGAATAGAAGAACCTGCAGCGGCTGATGCTGGATCAGGCAAAGCCTCCAGACGCTGCGAGACTTGGTTAATTAACACAGCCATGCCCTGCACCTGCCTTGACAGTTCGTCCAGGCGGTCAGTTACAGAGTGTTCGGCATCCACACTAAACCGCCGGGCGGCCTGTCTAGGGTAAGGGCCAGCCATTATGTAAGGATTGGAGTCAGGGTCAGGCAGTGCAAAGTGACACAGCTGGGAAAGCAACACTGTGCAACTAATGACAAAAGGGGTCGTAGGCCCTGCGGCTATGACTATGCTGTAATATCTGAGATGAGGCAGACCAATGCACTTCCTAATTGAAGTGCGCCTACCACGACTCCTTACGCTTCTATCCCGGCGGCTAGGATAAGGGAAGAAGAGGCCCTGAAAGTCCTAGGGACTGGAGTCACGGGGTCACACCTAAACAGAAAGCACAGTGTAACTGCAATGCAAAACAAAGACTAAAACCTCAGTGCCAGGATAGCTAAGTAACTAGCAGTGGTTGAATAGAGTCTCTGAAGATTACATTGTTTAGCCAGCATTAGTGATTCTAAACAATGATGGCTAAACAATGTAATCTTCAGAGACTCTATTCAACCACTGCTAGTTACTTAGCTATCCTGGCACTGAGGTCTATAGTATTGACGGATACTGGTGTATTGTTCTGGTACACTTGATAAAGGGGTAATCCCCGAAACGCTGGTGAAGGCGTGTGTTTGAAATCCAATAAAGTGCGTTGTTTGAATTAAACACGTTTGGAGTCAGCGCAGTGTTATTCCCGAATTCTGGTCGTTTATCCCTGTTATACCACCCGGTGTGGGTGTTGGGTTTCCTGCTGCTCATCAGTGCTCCAGTTCATTACTGTCAATACCTCCAAAAGGACTGTTGGAGCGGACAGAATTTGGTCGCTCGGTACAATCGTTTGTTCCATGTTTTTTTTCTAAAGAGGGGGCTCTGTATAGACTAATATGTAGAAAGTAACTGCCTGAAAAGAAGAAAAAAAAGCATATTACAAACTTTCAAATATTTAACTGTTATTCATTTTTCAACTTGGATTAACAAAAGTGCAATATACATGCACATAGATTCATATATAAATATATATATATATATATATATATATATATATATATATATATATACAGTTCTATGAAAAAGTTTGGGCACCCCTATTAATCTTAATCATTTTTAGTTCTAAATATTTTGGTGTTTGCAGCAGCCATTTCAGTTTGATATATCTAATAACTGATGGACACAGTAATATTTCAGGATTGAAATGAGGTTTATTGTACTAACAGAAAATGTGCAATATGCATTAAACCAAAATTTGACCGGTACAAAAGTATGGGCACCTCAACAGAAAAGTGACATTAATATTTAGTAGATCCTCCTTTTGCAAAGATAACAGCCTCTAGTCGCTTCCTGTAGCTTTTAATCAATTCCTGGATCCTGGATGAAGGTATTTTGGACCATTCCTCTTTACAAAACAATTCAAGTTCAGTTAAGTTTGATGGTCGCCGAGCATGGACAGCCCACTTCAAATCATCCCACAGATGTTCAATGATATTCAGGTCTGGGGACTGGGATGGCCATTGCAGAACATTGTAATTGTTCCTCTGCATGAATGCCTGAGTCGATTTGGAGCAGTGTTGTGGATCATTGTCTTGCTGAAATATCCATCCCCGACGTAACTTCAACTTCGCCACTGATTCTTGAACATTATTCTCAAGAATCTACTGATACTGAGTGGAATCCATGCGACCCTCAACTTTAACAAGATTCCTGGTGCCGGCATTGACCACACAGCCCTAAAGCATGATGGAACCTCCACCAAATTTTACAGTGGGTAGCAAGTGTTTTTCTTGGAATGCTGTTTTTTTTTTTGGACACCATGCATAACACCTTTTTGTATGACCAAACAACTAAATCTTTGTTTCATCAGTCCACAGGAGCCTCTTCCAAAATGAAGCTGGCTTGTCCAAATGTGCTTTTGCATACCTCAGGCGACTCTGTGGCGTGCTTGCAGAAACGGCTTCTTTCTCATCACTCTCCCATACAGCTTCTCCTTGTGCAAAGTGCGCTGTATTGTTGACCGATGCACAGTGACACCATCTGCAGCAAGATGATGCTGCAGCTCTTTGGAGGTGGTCTGTGGATTGTCCTTGACTGTTCTCACCATTCTTCTTCTCTGCCTTTATGATATTTTTCTTGGCCTGCCACTTCTGAGCTTAAAAAGAACCGTCCCTGTGGTCTTCCATTTCCTTACTATGTTCCTCACAGTGGAAGCTGACAGGTTAAATCTCTGAGACAACTTTTTGTATCCTTCCCCTGAACAACTATGTTGAACAATCTTTTTTTTTAGATCATTTAAGAGCGGGCTGTCCATGCTCGGCGACCATCAAACTTAACTGAACTTGAATTGTTTTGTAAAGAGGAATGGTCCAAAATACCTTCATCCAGGATCCAGGAACTGATTAAAAGCTACAGAAAGAGACTAGAGGCGGTTATCTTTGCAAAAGGAGGATCTACTAAATATTAATGTCACTTTTCTGTTGAGGTGCCCATACTTTTGCACCGGTCAAATTTTGGTTGAATGCATATTGCACATTTTCTGTTAGTACAATAAACCTCATTTCAATCCTGAAATATTACTGTGTCCATCAGTTATTACATATATCAAACTGAAATGGCTAGTGCAAACACCAAAATATTTAGAACTAAAAATGATTAAGATTAATAGGGGTGCCCAAACTTTTTCACAGGACTGTATATATACACAAAATATTTGTTATTTTTATTAATGTGTAACCCACAAGGAAAAAAACAATAGCATCTATGGATATACCGTTTTATATTTATGGGACATAGAAGTAATAGTTGGCAGTTTTTTATTGCTTTATGCTGGTGTACATTCCCTTAAAAAGTAGGTCTATAGAGATTGTATTTAAATATGGAATGTAGACCATTGGTAATGTTTTATTCATGAACGTATTTAATTCTAAATGGATGGCCCTAGTTATCATGCTTACATTGATATATCAGTGTCCAGTAGCATACACAATATATTCTCTGACCTGCAGTCTTAATCTCTGCTAAGATAAATACATTTGACTACACTCCCTAGACAGTCATGACTACGTATTTCTGGAAAACTACGTCTTATTTACCAAATGAATCATGTTGACTTTCTCATTGCTACAAGGCATTTTATTGCCAGACACTTCAGATCACTCTTTATGTAGTATATGAGGGAACAATTAGGAGATTGCCATTGGAATAAGGTTTTTATAATGTTTTAACATATATATATATATATATATATATATATATATATATGTTAAAACACAATATGTATCTCTCTCTCTCTCTCTCTCTCTCTCTCTCTATATATATATATATATATTTGAGTGTTCTATAGTAAGCAAAGATTTTCATTAGTATGGTAGCATGGATGTGACCAGAATTAATTAATCTCATGTTTGGTTAAAGGGGGAGTCATGTAGGCTCTCCATTCATTGCTACGAATCTATTTGGACTGCAATCTCAGGCAGCCTATAGAAGTGAATGGCATGTCAGTCACGCAAGCACATACTTCATTTACAAGGAGGATACAGTGGGACTTTCATTTCCCAGTTCTCCTGATCGCTAGGGGACCCAGCAGTCTCCTGTGGATAGGGAATAAGTGTCATGTAATGGGACAATCCCTTAAGTAATGCAATTTTTCACAAAACCAATGAAGCACAAAATCGCAGAACAAAAGCATTTGACGGCAATTCACGCCTTCAGGATTATTAGGAAGTACATGAACAGTCGGTGCAAGTTGACATGTTTGA
This sequence comes from Leptodactylus fuscus, assembly GCF_031893055.1. Lineage (NCBI taxonomy): Eukaryota > Metazoa > Chordata > Amphibia > Anura > Leptodactylidae > Leptodactylus > Leptodactylus fuscus. The sequence goes on along the minus strand of NC_134269.1, from coordinate 169,918,300 downwards.
AGAAGGATAAAATTTGCCTTGCATAAGGAGCTGAAAGACTTCGGCAAGACTCAAATTTTCATACAACACAACTAAGAACATCTACAAAACAGCAAGTCTTGTGGGATGTTTCCAGTATGCAATAGTACCAAAAATGGCCAAAGTTAGGACAACCAGTGAGCTGGTGGCAGGGTCATGGCCCAAGACTTACTGAGTGAAGACTTTCCCATCTGACCTGATCTAACAGAGGAGTTCTTGGAGCATAAATTGCTATTATAGAAAGATATAGACACAGAGTTCAAAGTTCAGTTTGCTGTCTATCCATGGATCTAAAGTCACTTGAGAATCACAAAGAGCTCACCAAAGTTCTCGGTATTGACTTGACCTCCATGTTCCCCAGATTTCAATCAGTCTCCATGAGCATCTGTGGATTGTGCTGGAAAAGCAAATGTGATCAAACCTGACTGCGACTCCTGGCATCCAAATTCCATTTCATCCTGCTATATCGAATTCAGCTAATGTATGCTGCCATACCAATACCATGTATCCTTGCCACAGTTTCTGGACAATGGCTTCCAAACATGGACACGGAAGTTTTCTAAATATACAGTAGGAAAGGCAACAAGTTGAAGGTTTCTAGAAACATACAGAAGGCCTGATAAAGCAAACACAAACTAGAACCAAATCCATTGCTTAGTAATAATTTCTTTTACAGGTCATGGCATTTATCCCACTTCCAACTAGAACTGTAAGAACAAAATGGAAATGGCAGGTTCACCTCACTAGTCACTATTCTGCAAAGGAAACCTGTGAAATGAGGAAGATCTGCCCTTTACAAACAGAAGATAAATAAGTGACACAGACTAGTATTTTGCTAGTGGCAAAAAGCTTACGTAAATCCTTCACGGTTATTAATATCTAGGAAACACAGAGTGTGGTATTATAAAAACTATGATAAAAGCTCTACACCATATATACACTGTAAATGTAAGCAAATGGATGATGCACACATAATATAGGCACCTACGAGTCACGTATGTATCAGGCTGTTACATTAACATTGTGTTCAATGGAAGCATATTTCTTGGAAATGGTTATTATGGGTGATCGAGAGGTCAATAGGTCACGATGGGCAGCAAATCATTTAGGGTAAAAGACTGTTTTTCAGGCTACAACTGTACAAAATACTAAATAAATTTAAAGTTGTACGTTGGAGTAAGGCTGAGGCCCCGCATTGTGGAAAAGCTGCTTTTTTGTTGCAGATTTAGCACTTTTTGAGCCAAAGTGAAGAGTGACTATAAAAGGAATGGGAAACTATTCTTCTCCCTTCCATTACATATTGAAATCAATGGGTCAAAAAGCCTCCCATTGATTTCAATGTGTAGCGCATGTGAGCCGGAACACATTGAAGTGAATGGGATCTGTTTTGAGCGCTCACACATGTGTATACGTGTCTGAATGCGTGGTGCTTTACTTCGTGGGAATGGAGCCTTAAAGGGGTTTTCTGGGCAGAATTTTTATTTTTTTATTTTTTTTTATTTCTGGTTGTCTCTGGTACTGCATCATCTGCATTTGTTTACATGCTGTTAGCTTCCTGCTGTGCAACTTCCTGTGTAGCTTCTACACTAATACCCTCTTACTGAGCCCCTCCACACCGTAACAAATCTCGCTCACTGATGCAATGACTGACTAGAAGAAGGAGGAGCAGGAGCATCAGGACCAGATGATGGAAAGGACACACAGCTTCCTTCGGCTGAGGTGGTGAAGCCTTGACTGCCTGAAATGGGGTGTGAGCCACTTGATGATGCAGCAATTGTTGCGACAGGCTGGACCACCACCTGGTTTTCCCAGGCCACTTTATGGTGACACTGCATATTTTGACACAGAGCTGTGGTGTCTTCATTAGCAATTTGGCCACATATCACCTTCTGCCCAGAGATTCAACATATGGCCATGTTCAACTCCCCTGGCGGCTTAACCAAAAAACTGCCACACTGCTGAGTAGGTGATTTTACCCCCAACACAGCCTCCGTGAACCCCTGCACTACTGCTTTCTGGTTAGGTAGGCTCCTGCGGAGCAGGTGGTCTACCCTGGGCATATTTGGCTCCGACCTCCCACTGCTGCCACCTTACTGACTCCCGGCCAGCTACTGACTTGCTGGCTCTACTGCTGCCTCATGTACAAGCTGCCATCCTCTTCTTCCAATGACGATGAAGCCCCTAAATCATCGAGTATTGTCTGCAGGTCACTAATGTCCTCCTCAAGCTCCGGTCCAAAATATGGGTAGCCGCGACTGAATGCCTGTGCACTGAATTGGCATCCAGTTGCACACTCCGCTCCGGATTAGGCCCAATGAATGGGCCTAGTTGGGAGAAGGGAGTGTCTTCAGGCCGAATCGTGAGGTGAAACGGCCTGAAGAATGAGCATCTTGCATCTTTTTCTGGCCTCAAAATCCTGACAAAAAACTCTGTGTGGGAGTTCTACTTTAAAGATTCCCTGCTGGTGGTCGGTGGTCAGTCATTTTACAGACCCTCTTCTGCTACTGGAAGGAGCATGGATATATTTTATTATTGCAAACTGAGTTTAACCTTTTTCTTTGTGCAGATATTTGCATCCTCACTTGCATAAATCGCATATAATGATAAAATAATATTTCTCTCATTCTAAGGATTTTGGAATATGAATGCGGTATTCATTCAGTCCAACTGTGAACAATTTTAGCCATAGGTAGAAACAGGTCAGAGTTTTTCCTCTGAATGGAGTTTCCCGAGGCAAAATAATGACTTCTCTGAGAGTGACACAGTTAAATTAAGAACACAGGAACTCCCTGGGCTAACTAGGAGGCATTGTAAGCTAAAGTGACAGCATAAGCAAGGGCCTGCTGAAAGTAATGTCAGTCTTGTCAGTAACGTCTTCATGTATTGCTCTACCAGTAAGGTGAAGTCATGGTAATACAGGAGGATACACCACTTCCACCTGCCTTGAAGATCTGTGGATCATACCAAGAGACTGCAAAAAAGTCCTAAATTTTTAAATAGCATTAAAATGAAAATCTTTCTAATCTGTTTAGTTGTGTTGTGTCTTGTATCCTTACCTTCGCCTCCTTTGATTAATAGCATTGACCTTTAGTTAGAGTTGATTTGATACCTGCGGATATTTACTGTATACAATCGCCATTTCTGTGGGGGAAACGTGTTTTCATTAAAGTAAATGTTCAGCACTTAACATAAAGAGTGAATTACAGTTAAATGCATCATTAATATCTGTCTGTTCCTCTCATGTCTATGAATATCACACAGTCATTTCAACTCTTCTGCTATAGAGATGTCAAAAAGCTGTCAAGAGCAATCTCAGGGAAAAATAACTATTTCACATTTAGAGGACACCGCTCAATTTTCTTTGTTAAAAAGACACTTGTCACACAAATGCGTGTTAGCGTTGCCATTTTATGTTGATGATCCTATTCTGATAAAGGGTATCAGGGAACAAGTTCTTTATTAAGTCGTTAAATAGGCAATTACAGGATTCTGCCAGAACGCATTATTTAAGCGAACGTGGAAGCATAATGGTCTTACTGATTTCATCAGCTACTTCGCAGATCTAATACAGAGAAGAAGAAGTGGCTCGGGATTCTTCTTAGACATCGGTTACAGTATAGAACAGTATAGGTGAATTTCATTTGCATAAAAAGCAAGTGGACATTAACTCTCTCTAATATTATACATTTTTCAGGGATTTAGTTGGTTGTAGTTGTTTACTTTTCCAAAGCTGGGTATACTAAATGCCAAAATACCATTCTAGGCATGTGCAAAGCTTTGCGTACTAGCATTGGCAGCAAATAAATAGCACTTCCTCACTGGTAGTACTGTTGGTAGTCCCATGGTTCATTACTAGAGATGAGTGAGTAGTATTCGATCGAGTAGGTATTCGATCGAATACTACGGTATTCGAAATACTCGTACTCGATCGAGTACCACTCGCTGTTCGAATGGAAAAGTTCGATGCAGAACCAGCATTGATTGGCCGAATGCTATACAGTCGGCCAATCAACGCTGGTTCTTCTCCTACCTTTAGAAGTCTTCTCCGTGCAGCTTCCCCGCGACGTCTTCCGGCTCTGAATTCACTCTGCCAGGCATCGGGCCTGGGCAGAGCCGACTGTGCATGCCGTCTTGTAGTGTAGTGTAGTCTTCCTGTAATCTCTGTATGGAATGTGATAGGGCATGACATTCTATTCATTTCCATAAGCATCATTGCTATTTTTTTCTAAAAAGGCATCTTATCTGTTTTGAAGCTGTCAGCTGTAACTGTTGTGACCAGTTCTTGGGGTAGACTATTCCACCGATTCACAGTCCTAACAGTGAAAAAGCCTTGTCAGCTTTTGAGATTAAAGGGGTATTCCCATAACTCTGCAGCCTGCAGCTCTGTGCTCTCTTCACTTCCTGGATTTCTCGGCGCATTGGTGGGTGGGGTTTCACTTGCTCTGTTATCTACTATGTTTGCAGTCAGTAATGAGGGATTGGTTGTAAATGCATTAACACAGTATAGAGCTGATGTGGAAACTGATGTAGCAGAGATGGATTTGAGTCAGCTTGCATTACATACAGAGGTAACGGACTCCTTATCTCAGCCCTTATCAGCCAAATTCAATTAAACCAATTGATAAGTGGAAAAGCTGAAGATAGACAGCACAGTAATCCCGGAGTTCTCACCTCCCCCCTCCCCTATCTGAGGAGCTCCGTTGCTTGTCATCCCCTCCCCCCCCCCCCCCCCCCGAGAGCAGGCAGCTCACTTGGAAAATGAGCAGATAAGCCCAGTGGCAATGCAGAAACGCAGTGTCAACAATGAAGTGAATAAATTAAGATAGCGGACAAACAAAGCAGTTTTAATAAAGCAATGTATTTAAGAAAAGCCTTAAATCCACATAAACTAGCAGTATAGATAGGATGATTTTTCATGGGACAACTCCTTTAAACCTTTTTTTCTCCAGACGGAGAATTGTTTTTCGAGGAAATTTTACCCAGAAAAGCTTTTACCTATATTTCTTGCATGAGCTATCTATATATTTTTACTTGTCTATCATATCTCCCCTTAACTACAGTAGGTGCTGTAGTTAATATATAAAGCTATCTTACTTGATTAGAATTTTGTGAAAGGCCTGGTCAAGAATACAATTTACCATCTACCCACTTAACCACTGCAGTCCATTCCTAGCCGTATTGGTCTTGTGCCATACATATTGTACATGCATATGTGATAGCTGTGACCCGTGGTTGGCTGCACTGGTTGTGTGAGTAGACAGAACTAGACACAGACTGGTGGGGGGTCATCTGGAAATGTGTTGTTGAATTGGTGGGGCTTAAACTAGTGAGTCCATTCATTTTCTTTTGTATTCTAAACCATTCACACCCTGAACAACCCCTTTAAGCTTTCTTTAATACAGGAATAAATGTATAAATATGGAGCACCTCGAGCAACATTTTCTTAATATCTTGACCATGAAGGTTAAAGTAGTATGCTCCTCCTCATGGTATTGGTACTTATAATATATCAACATACCATGGCATATGTATTTTGTGTTCTATTTATTTTTGTGCATCAGGTGTTCTTTTCATACCACCAGTAATACAATTTTCTTGGTTATTGTTTCTGACATCCACTGGATTTATTTTCTTGAAATTATTTAGCAAAGGTTACAGGGTGACTGTTTCTATCCTAAGGACCTCATAAGAAAATATTCAGCAGACGGTCTGTTTTCTATCTCACTTGGGAAAGTGAGATGAAGTTGCAGAGGTGATAGCTTATTCTTCTGTAAGGGCTTATTTTTATGCATATCATGCATGTCATATGTTTTATTTAGTATGGAGTCATAGCAGGAGTCTCTGGATTTCTGTATAAATAACAAGTTTATTATAAAAGTGACACATTTTAAATTCTGTACAAAGTATATTCCCAATCCAAATTTAAAATTTTAATTTACAGAAAAATTAAACCATTGATTTCCTAAATCAGTAACCAAAATTTGACAGGATCAATTACAAGGATAGTCTAGATAAGGGAACTTTTATGGAATTTTATGGAATTTTTCAGGATCCAAACAGAAGCCTATACAAGTTTATTGGATTATCCAGGATTAGAAAATGTGTCTGCTTTCTTTCACAAAGCGTTCCATTTCCTTTATATAGGCAATGTCATAACCATGCTCCAGCTCAGCCCCATTCACTGATCACTATTAGAGATGAGCGAACAGTAAAATGTTCGAGGTTCCATATTCGTTTCGAGTAGCCCCTCAATATTCGACTACTCGAATCGAATATCGAACCCTATTATAGTCTATGGGGGGGAAATGCTCGTTTCAGGGGTAGGCAACATTCGATCAAATTATACTTACCAAGTCCACGAGTGAGGGTCGGGCTGGATCCTCCGAGAAGTCTTCTCCGTGTAGCATCCCTGTGGCGTCTTCCGGCTCTGAATTCACTCTTCCAGGCATCGGGCCTGGGCAGAGCCGACTGCGCATGTCCGCACTACAAGCAGGCATGTGCAGTCGGCTCTGCCCAGGCCCGATGCCTGGCAGGGTGAATTCAGAGCTGGAAGACGTCGCGGGGAAGCTGCACGGAGAAGACTTCTAAAGGTAGGAGAAGAACCAGCGTTGATTGGCCGACTGTATAGCATTCTGCCAATCAATGCTGGTTCTGCATCGAACTTTTCCATTTGAATAGCGAGTGGTACTCGATCGAGTACGAGTATTTCAAATACCGTAGTATTCGATCGAATACCTACTCGATCGAGTACTACTCGCTCATCTCTAATCACTATACAGTTTATTAAACGTGTAGCTAACTATTTTATTTATTTTGCTATTGTGTCGGATGGTGTTTGTTGAACATGTTTGTAATACAATTTATTAGCCTATCTAACTTCCTTTTAATAGAAAACAGGTTCCAAAATTCTCCTAGCAATCCTCTTACAGAGCTGTTGCCAGGAAAAATCCATACACATTTGTATTGCCATTATTGTAGAGCTGTAGAATTTTCCAAAGGGTGAATAGTCACTTCAAACGGCTGTATCTGGTTTTATATAGCTTTGAAAAATGGATCTGGTAACACATAAAAAACTGAGATTCTCAGTTCATGCTGCATATAAAAGCACGTCATGACTGTGTTTTTAACTGTATCTCAGGTTATTTTATAGCTAATACTGTAGTCATAGCAGCATGTGAAATCCGAAAATTATCCGAAAGCTGAAACATTTTTTTAGGATGTTTAGTACCAGAAATAGAACCATTTGAAATGACTCTGCTTCCTTTGGCAAATGGGACAGCTCTACATATTGCATTGTGTGTAGAACAGACTCTCCCTGACCATGTTTAGAGAATTGCTAATGGGAACTTTAAAGTGTGTTCATTATTTAAAGGCAGGTTAATTATGTATACTACAAAAACGTTCACCAAACACCTTCCGGCATAATAGCAAAAATTGGAATTACATTATAAAGCCGGTTGTGCACAACCATATGCTAACCGGCTGCCGTGAATAAACACATGTCATCCGTGTGCCGCTTGTGCACTGGCTGGGTATATGCAGCCCTTTTCATCCAATGAATAGGAGCAGCGGAAGCAGGGCCGCAAAATTGGACAGAAATTGGACGTGTTCCATATTTTGCAGCCTGGACTGTCGGCCCACACACGTGACCATGTTTTTCCCGAATATCACACTGATCATTCATACGGTTGTCTGCAAGGGGGATAAGGTTGAGGACCAATTTGTAGAAACGTAGTGCTTATCAGATAATGTAAGTCATTGAGTTAATAAAGACCCTAAACTCCAAAATTAATTCAGTTCTTAGACTAGACCTCATATTTAATTTTGACCTGATTTCACCCAGGGTTACTATGTATAAAGAGTGTGGGGAAAGTAGAAGCAGTGGTACAAACCAGTCAGAGACACGGACACAAATCTTGCAGCAAAAAAACTATTTATTTAAAAAGAATAGGAAAATAAATAATCCTTTACGTCGGGCACAGGATAAGAAAAATAAAATGCAGCCATAACTTCAGGCAAAAAGACAAAACATATCTGCTCATCTGAGCGTTTACTAAACAGAAAATACTAACTGTACGTGTGGCTTACTACTAGTCACACGAGTCAACCAAAACAGTAGCACAGTACAATCTCAGCAGACCCTCAGAGTTTCAAGACAGATCCAGCCACATCCTCTTGCTTCCTGGATCTGCCCTGAAGTGCAGCCTCTACAGCCTTTTATGGCCCAGTAATGATCCTATGACCCTCACCTGGGGCTGCAGCTTATTCAAGATCCACCCTAGACCCCACATATATCTCCAAAACCGGAGGAGATACACAGTGACTCTAGCACTCTGCCTGTCACAAAGGGCAAATTAGAAATTTGAGTATTGTGTATTCATACATTTTAACAAAGTGGAATACAAGTTAAAGGGGTTATCCACAAAATAACAAGTACACACTCAATTGAGCTACTGCCTTTCCCCGTGGTTTCTGTTTATGTCAGGGCAGATGTTAAATGCCACTGTTGTAGCCAGCCTAGTCTCAGCCGTATCACCACTGGGGTCAGTTATTGGATTCAGTAGTCATGTACTTAGATGACATTGGGTCACCTGCTTGGAAATAAACTGAAAATCTCATGGAGAGAGTTGAGATGCCATATGGCAGCAACTTTTCCATATGGGTAATGATTATTTTATTTATATTTTAATGCAGTTCCTAATTTTACAAAAACAAAAATTATCTTGGACTTCCTCTTAAAGTCCCTGTAGGAGATTTATTATAAACTTTTACTCCATATGACATCATACATTCCAAGATATTTACAGTAATTTACAACAGAAAATCTGTTTGCTAATCTGGCACATGGACAGCCAAAAAAGATGCCTAATTTATTAAGTCATGTGCCTCTTGATAAATTACATGCATTGAACTCCAGCGCTCTACTCATTGACTGGCATAGAAGATATCAGTTTTAATAAATCTCCCCAATGTTTTCTAGAAGTCAAATAAATGTTATTACAAAACTGTCAATCATTGATATGCAAAATAAAGTGGCGCTCATGCTAAATAAAAAAAAAGTGGATTTAATGCTAATATTTAACACAAGAATATAATCACCATGAATTTAGCCATGGGTTAAAAAAAAATATCTATAAAAAACTTATTCAGTCAGTTTGCTTATGTGGCATTACTTTTAAATGACTCTACCATTGACATCCATGTTAGGACTGCTGTAACACTTTCGCCTATATCTCTCTATCTTATAAAAATGAATTTCTGTCTGTCTGTCTGTCTGTTCTTTATGCGCGACCAAACGATTGGACTGATCTTCACCAAATTTAGCACACAGATACTTCAGGTGTCCGGGAAGGTTTAAGACGAGAACCCAACTCACTCGGACGTACCGTTCTGGAGATACAGCTTTCCCAAGACCCTGACCCTCCATTAGCCAATACAAACCTGCAAGTCTTTCACTCATATTCCAACTGCAATCCACATAGTCACTGCACATATACAATCCAACACTGATAACCAAGCTGAGATACACGCATCAGAGGATTAGATACACAGGTCAGCACACAATATCATATGTCAGAGGATTAGATACATGTGTCTGCACAAAGTACCATGCGCCAAAAGATTTGATACGCGTGTCTGCACACAGTTCCACATGGCAGAGGATTAGATACATGCGTTTACACAAAATACCACACACTGGAAGATTAGATACACAGGTCAGCACACAGTATCATATGGAAGAGGATTAGATACATGCATCTGCACACATTTCTACACACCAGAGGATTAGTTACGTGCGTCTGCACAAAGCACCACACGCTGGAGGATTAGATACACAGGTCAGCACACAGTATCACATGCCAGAGGATTAGATAGACGCGTCTGCCCACAGTTCCACATGCCAAAGGATTAGATACGCGTGTCTGCACACAGTTCTACACACCAGAGGATTAGATATGCGCCAATACCACATGCCGGAAGATTAGATACATGGCTCTGCGCAGAGTACCACATATTAGAGTTTTACTCCAGGTTTTCATAGCAACCCAGCCATTTTTTTTTCACTGCTTTATGTCAGCATTAAAGAGGCACGGCGCTGTGGATGACACTGTTACTCAAGGTCACATATACACAGCTTTACATCAGGTCTCCATAACAACCGATCACAGGTTTTTCATTGATATCCGAAATGAGATGCTTATGGACACACACACACACACACACACAAACAATATGCAAAATACGCCCGTGCAAAACTGAACAATTCTTATCGGGCCACTACACAAACAAAAAAATGAAATATACCTGTGCGAAGCCGGGTCCTCCTGCTAGTATATTATACATATTTAATTATCCTTTAATGGAAGAGTTTGTGTATGCCACTCATAATGCTTAAAGCATAACTGATTTTATATATATATATATATATATATATATATATATATATATATATATATTTCCAGGGTCTGAGGTTGCTAGGTGGGGTGGCATAGACACACAAGTCCAGATTTTTATTCCAAAAAGGTAGAGTTTTATTTTTACTCCACAAGAAACAGTGCAGCAGCCAAAAAGAATAAATAACAATACAAAATAAATACCTGCCCAGCTAGGCTGTGACTAAACACATAAATAGGTTACCTCACCTAGAATAGCAGATTCAATAGCAAAATTGAATGGCACAAGACACAGCTCCCACAGTGTGACCTTCCAGCTGGCCCTGCAGCCCAGCTCTGTCCAAAGTCTTGATGCTGGAGCTGACCTTTTAAACCCCACTGAGGAGGACAATCCACAGCAGCTGACACACTGCAGAAACATCCACAATGTGTGGACTGGAGGGGGGTGGAATGACAGGTCCCGCTGCCAATCCTACCTGCCATTTCTAAAAAATCCAGCCCAATACTGAGCATGTAACAAAATGCTCTGCAGACAAAAGCTGTCTGCTGAGAACAAGTCTTTCCTGGATTTTCTCTCATCTTGCCCACCTGAGTAATCTGGGCGAGATGAACCCCCCCTCCATTATTTTTCTGGCCATCGGCTTACTATATATATATATTTATAATTTAATTTTTTTAATACTGTGCAAGTGAACATATATGTGCAATACAAACTGTAGTAAAAGCTACAACAAGAAAAGCTGTGTTCCTCAACGTGGGGCCCCACTTTCGAAAATGCAGTGTTTTACAGTACCTGCAAAGTGGATGAGAATCTGCCTAAGCCCATCTACAATCTGCAGGTCAAAAAACGTGTTTTTGAAGATCGCAGCACAGCAATTATACCTGCGATAAATGATGCATGGGTATAATAGGGGCAAAAAGTCTGTAGAGGAAATCTCTGAAAAATTGTAATGAAAAAGTCTGCAGGAAAAAAAACGCAATCCTCGTTTTTGTCCGCAGCAGTTTTTTTTTTTTTTGTTTTGTGTTTTTTTTGCTGTGTGAGACCTTAGCCTTAGGGTATATGCAGAAGTTGCAGAACTGTTGCTGTCATTTCTATGGCTCCAAATCTGTTTCATATATCTAAATGAAGTTGTTTCATCAGCTATACAGTCATCAAAATGGGATTTTTCTGTAACACATCTATTGCTCATAAATATAGAAGATGTCCTGAAAGTTAAGTGAATATGGAATTAGCCTTAAAAATAGAAATATAAGCAAAACTGTGAAATGATACAAGCACAATATTGACTTAAAGTAGTTTGTGTATCTAATATTATGTATATTGATCCAATTATCTAACAATATAACATTAAAGATATCTAAATGATATCATTGCTCCTGTCCATTTCCTCTGCACTGCAGCGCTCGGAGGAAGCCTTCATTTAAATCTGTGTTTTAAAGCTAATGTCCAGTAGGTATTCTAGATCATCCTTTTCATTTGGAAGGATTACAGGCATGTTAAGCTTCTTGTAACATGTATTTGACAGATGGACCTAATCCTTCCACTAAAACAGTAAAGAATGAACAAATACAACAGTAAACAACGAGGGATTACATGGGCCAGGTCTCATTACCTGACAGCTTTCATCCCAAAAGAAAGGGACCTAGTCTGTGATATGATCCACCTTAAACTGACGGCCGCTGAGCCAGCATCTGCTGCCATTCTGTGCTTAGAGGAGCAATCACTATAATGAAAACTCATTTCTTTAATTTGCTCTCCTATGTAGAAATGTCAGGATAGTCAGGTCATAGAAATAGAAGTAATTGAGATCCACATACCAGACACACTGAAGCCAGATACATATCATTTATTGGATTTCAGGGCTTTTAGTATGTTAATTATGTTTTATCACAAAATATTCACTTTAATAAGATGAAAGCTGAAAAAGTATCAATGTAATCTAGACAAACATAACAGTGATATAGATATAGATTTCATGGCTTTGTTATTCATTAGGGGCATTGGCACAGAGTCCGTATTATGTGCTTGCCACCTTATTATATCTCCTATATTTTCTGATAGAGTTAGAGTAAGATACAGGTCCTCTGTAATGTAGCATTAAATGGATACACTATCATTATAATCATTGTAACCTTTACTAATAATCAGTTGCTAATATATTGCATTTTCATTGTAGATATTATAGCCTAAAACTAGTTATAGGCAAACGCCACAAGATTTATTTGGCAACGTTAAATATTACACAATGAGGTCTGAGGTCCATTGTGGCTTCCTGTCTTCTTCCCATGTCGTCTCAAATATTTCCTAGTTTCAGGTCATGTGGGAACTATCAACCACATCACTCTGGCGATACAATGTTCATGATAGATCTCGATGAAGGCCAGAAGACATGGCCTAGGAAGAAAACCAAAATGCTACAGAAGCCAGAGCTGAGTCCTGGAATGGTAGGTAGTTTTTTTTTTTTGTTTTTTTTTTTTAACACATCCTTCCCTGGCCTCCAATTATTATACTTTGAGGCCTGAATATGACCAATTGTGGTGGATTCATGGGTTGCAAACCCCTAAATTTTGTAATAAACTTGACTCATGTCTAACCAGTTAGCCCATCTGTACCTATGAGTTTATTAATGACGTAAATATGTTAATTCACTCAATTTTACAGCGCATCTGGGTTCTGATACCTGGCTATAGGCACTTCACCTGGTTGGCATTTTGTAGACTAGATACAGACAGGGCCAATACAATACCACTTTATTGAAGGGGGATATATGATAACTGATTGTCCAACCACTGGGACCCCTAAAACTAACATGAATGGGAGCTTGGCGATGCTGTGGCCCGGCACCCATCCCGGTGTCTGTATGCTGGGTCCAGATGCCGGGTCTGTAACTATAATGGCGCCACTCTGCTTCAGAGCGGTCACCATATCAACCAACACCTCCGCTGTAATTTTACAGTGGTTATGTCGGAGCTCCCTACAATCATGCCTGCAATCAGAGATTGCAGGCATGGGGAGCTAGGACATCTCTGCTGTAAGTGTTACAGCGGAGATGCTCTACAATGTCCCGGTATGAGGGGTCCGGGCAGGTGCCGCCATGCTGCTGGAGGGAAGAGGGAGCGGGCGCGACCGATCTCTGAAGTGTGAACCTTTAGATAGGAACTGCAGCTGGCCGCTGGCAGAAGCGCTTCTGCCGGGAATTCCCCTCAGCTGCTGGCGGCCGGCTGCACTTCTCCTACAGGTCCAGCCGGCTGGGGATTCCCCTCAGAGCTCTTGCCGGGGATTCCCCTCAGTGCTCCTGCCGGCGGCCGACTGCAGTTGTCCTTCAGGTCCGGTCGGCTGGGGATTCCCCTCAGAGCTCTTGCCAGGGATTCCCCTCAGAACTCCTGTAAAGGCTCCCCAGCCGGCAGTGCTTCTCTTTTGCAGGCTGCTCTATGCAGCCTGCAAAAGAAATGACAATTTTTGCAATGTATTGCAATGCAATGTATTAGTGATCAGACCCCCTGGGGTTCAAGAATAAATGCAAATTTTTTTATTTTTTTTTAAAGTTAAAAAAATAAATAAAAATAAAGTATTAGTAAAGTATTAGTATTAGTAAATAAAAAAGTATTAAAAATTCAAATCCTCCCACTTTCCCTAGAACACATATAAAACTAATAATGTCAATACTGTGAAACACATACACGTTAGTTATCCCTGTGTCCAAAAACGCCCGCTCTACAAATCTATAAATATATTTTTCCTGTACGGTAAATGCCGTAGCGGGAAAAAAAAGTTGTCTAACTGCCCCTTCCCCGAGACTGAGTTCCCCCCCCACTTGGAATTCAGCTTGACTACATTCTGTTTAGTATAGGGTATCTGCACTGCTCATATTCCGTCAAGAAGGGGTTAATAGGAGCCCTGCAGATACGCTATATTCAGCTAGGCTGAATTCCAAGTGGGGGAAAAAAACAAACAGTCCTCAAGCTCAGGGAAGGGGCAGACAGACAACCAAAACACCACCTACCCCTTCTCAGCGTCTACTGCACCCAAAAACTCCGGCCATTTAAATTTTTGAAATTTTCCAGTAGCTGCTGCATTTCCCCCCTAGGCTTATACTCGAGTCAATAAGTTTTCCAAGTTTTTTGTGGTAAAATTAGGGGGGTCGGCTTATATTCGGGTCGGCTTATACTCGAGTATATACGGTATATTGAAATACATAATTCATTATTGCAGTCTATGGTAAAATCCCAAAAATACTATTGAGCCCTGTCACAAGCAAAGCTGATTGGTGGCATTAATTGTGATATAGCATTGGCAGGCCTGAGAACCTTCAGAAGGTTCCCAGCTGCCATGACAAGAGATTGGCTCCCACAATCTCCCAGAGGGAGAGTTGCTCCATTGCCACAACAGGAGACTGAGTGTGACTGTAAGCTCTCAAATGCCATGGTCACATGTGTGTCCATGGTTGGAGCTGTCCCTAATCGCAGACACTGCCACCAGATCCCTGCTGTATAAAACAGTAAAAACTAGGTGGTTACGACTCTCTGGTGAAAAACACCATATACGGGTTTAGAGCTACTTATAGAGTTCAGTACAAATGTGTATTGTGGTCACTAAGTAGTTAAATTATTTCTGTTCAGAAGGTGAATGTTGAGTACAGTCGCCTTTGTTGTGTTGTTGATGGTATGAGGAAAAAAATGCAGGACTGTTGTTCTCTTATCCTTTAAGTGACAGCAGACAAAGCCAAAATGTATTTAGTAAATGTAAAATGTTACTTCATGTTTACAAATACTACGCATTTCATAACATAAGGCCCATTCATTGGGTACAATGAGACCACCATTAATGAAGGTTAAACCTTGACTTGCTCTCCTCTGCTACATTGCATCACAAAAATATTTGTGTTCTGTCAGACTAATGTTAACAGTAATAAGTATAATCTCCCTATATTATAAAAATGAATTTCTGTCTGTCTGTGCTCTAATGCGAACCAAATGGCTGGACCGATCTTCACCAAATTTGGTACAGAGATACTTCAGGTATCCGGGAAGGTTTAAGATGAGACTCCAACTCACCCGGACGTACCGTTGCTGAGATACAGCTTTCCAAACACAGTGCCCCCCCCCCTTAGCCAATACAAACCTGCAAGTCTTTCACTCATATTCCAACTGCAATACACATGGTCACTCCACATGCACAATACAACACTGATATCCAAACTGAGATACGCGCATCAGAGGATTAGATACACAGATCAGCACACAGTGTCACACTCCAGAAGATTAGATACACGCGTCTGCACACAGTCCCACACACCAGAGGATTAAATACGCACTTCTGCACACAGTTCCACACACTGAAGGATTTGATACACGCGTCTGCACACAGTACCACACCCCGGGGATTGGATACATGCGTCTGCACACAGTACCACATGCCAAAGGATTGGATACACGCATCTGCACACAGTTCCACACACCAGAGCATAAGATATGCACGTCTGCACACAGTACCACATGTTGTCGGATTAGATACGCGCGTCTACACACAGTTCCACACTCCAGAGGATTAGATACGTGTGTTTGCAGACAGTTGTACACGCCATAGGATTAGATACACGTTTCTACACACAGTTCCACACACCAGAACATAAGATATGCACATCTGCACACAGTACCACATGCCGCAGGATTAGATACGCGCCTCTTCACACAATACCACACAGGGGAGGATTAGATACGTGTGTGCACACAGTACCACACTTTGGATTAGATACATGCCTCTGCACACAGTACCACAAGTCAGAGAATTAGATGTGCATCTCAGCACACAGTACCACACGGGGGAGGATTAGATACGCTCATCTGCACATAGTACCACATGCCAGAGGATTAGATACGCGCATCTGCACACAGTACCACACAGGAGAGGATTAGATACGCACATCTGCACACAGTACCACATGCCAGAGGATTAGATACACACATCTGCACACAGTACCACACGCCAGAGGATTAGATACGCGCGTCTGCACACAGTTCCACACGCAATAGGATTAGATACACGCCTCTTCACACAATACCACACAGGGGAGGATTAAATATGTGTGCCTGAATACAGTACCACACTTTGGAGGATTAGATACATGCCTCTGCACACAGTACCACAAGCCAGAGAATTAGATACGCCTCTCAGCACACAGTACCACACAGGGAGGATTAGATACGTGCATCTGCACACAGTACCCCACGCCAGAGGATTAGATATACGCGTCTGCACACAGTAACACATGCCGTAGGATTAGATACGCGCGTCTACACACAGTTCCACATGCCGCAGGATTAGATACGTGCCTCTTAACACAATACCACACAGGTGAGGATTAGATACGTGTGTCTGCACACAGTACCACAAGCCAGAGAATTAGATACGTGTCTAAGCACACAGTACAACACGGGGAGGATTAGATACGTGCGTCTGCACAAAGTACCACATGCCTCAGGATTAGATATGTGCCTCTTCACACAATACCACACAGGGGAGGATTAGATACGTGTGTCTGCACACAGTACCACACTTTGGAGGATTAGATATATGCCTCTGCACACAGTACCACAAGCCAGAGAATTAGATACGCGTCTCAGCACTCAGTACCACACGCCAGAGGATTAGATACGCGCATCTGCACACAGTACCACATGCCGTAGGATTAGATACACGCGTCTACACACAGTTACACACGCTGTAGGGGTATAGACGCGCCTTTTCACACAATACCACACAAGGGAGGATTAGATACGCACATCTGCACACAGTTCCACACACCAGAGGATTAGATAAGCACGTCTGCACACAGTACTACATGCCGTAGGATTAGATACACACGTCTGCTTACAGTTTCACATGCCATACGATGAGATACGCACGTCTTCACACAGTTGTACACGCTATAGGATTAGATACATGCGTCTGCATACAGTGCCACATGCTGTAGGATTAGATACGCGTGTCTACACACAGTTCCACACGCCGTAGGATTAGATACGCGCCTCTTCACACAGTACCACACTTTGGAGGATTAGATACATGCCTCTGCACACAGTACCACTTGCCAGATAATTAGATACACGTCTCAGCACACAGTACCACACTGGGGAGGATTAGATACGCGCATCTGCACAAAGTACCTCAAGCCAGAGGATTAGATACACCTGTCTGCACACGGTACCACAACGCCAGAAGATTAGATACGCGCATCTGCACATAGTACCACATGCCGTAAGATTAGATATGCACGTCTGCACACAGTTTCACTTACCGGAGGATTAGATACGTGCCTCTTCACACAATGCCACACAGGGGAGGATTAGATACACACATCTGCAAACAGTACCACACCAACAAGGATTAGATACTTGAGTCTAAACACAGTACTACACGGGGAAGGATTAGATACAGCTTTACTCCAGGTATCCATAACAACTGATCATAGGTTTTTCACTGATATCCAAAATGAGATACACACAATCACATGACGCTTATGGACATACACACAAACCACATACAAAATACACCAGTGCAAAATTGAACAATTCTTATGGGGCCACTACACAAACATAAAATGTAATATACCCGTGCGAAGCCGGGTCCTCCCTCTAGTGTCAAATAAATCCTTTTTCACATTTGATCAGTGTTTGATCCTTTTTGGGGGGCCATAATGAGGAGTGGATGCACAAAGGAGAAGTATAATTGAGTCTCATTTTTTTGCCTTATATTATGTAACTGCATTTAAATACCGTTGGTTTTGGCCTTGAAAAATTGATGCAAAAAAGTCATTAAATACGAAGATGTAAATAAAGGCAACATTAATTTGACAATATACTTCCCACATTGAGACACAAAAGTCAATAAATACATGATTTTTTTGTTACATTGTAGCACTTAGTAAATACTTATGTGGATACAATTGTTAGTACCCCTCATTTAATGAAAGAAAAACCCACAATGGTCACAGAAATAACTTGAATCGGATAAAAGTAATAATAAGTAAAAATTGTTGACAAGCCACAAGGACAGATGAGACAAAAAAAAATCTAACTTTTTGGCAAGGTCCATCAGCTCTATGATCACAGACGGAAAAATGAAGCATATCTTGAAAAGAACACTGTCCCTACTATGAAACTTGGAGGAGGCTCTGTTATGTTCTGGGGCTACTTTACTGCATATGGCACAGGATGTCTTGAATCTGTGCAGGGTACAATGAAATCTCAAGATGAGCAAAGGATTCTAGAGAGAAAAGTGCTGCCCAGTGTCAGAAACCTTGGTCTCAGTTGCAGGTCATGGGTCTGGCAACAGGATAATGACCCAAAACACACAGCTAAAAACACCCAAGAATGGCTAAGAGGAAAACAATGGACTATATTGAAGTGGCCCTCTATGAGCCTGGACCCAAATCCTATTCAGCATCTTTGGAAGGAGCTGAATCATGCCGTCTGGAAAAGGCTCCCTTCAAACCTGAAACAACTGGAGCAGTGTTTTGGTCAGCAGGATACTATAAAAAAAACTAAATAATATCCTGCGGAGCCCAACTGGGCTCTGAGCCACAGAGCTACCCTGGTGTGAACAAGGCCCGACAGTTAATGTCACTGCCGGGCTACAACACCATCTGGGTGTTACTTAAAGATAATTCTCTACAGGACAGAGCAGCCAGAAATGAATTCTAAAGTCTTGCATTTACTCCACTGCAAGACAAACACAAACCATGACCGTGTGCTCCCAGTAGCTTACTGGGCCGCACCCACCACAGCCACCTGCTGTGGAGCGCCACAGGTAGCAGCCTGCCTAAAGTAGGAGATTCCCACAATACTAACTAAGGGAAGGGTTCCCACAATTTTAACAAAAGGGTGGAGATTCTCACTACCTACCTAACTAGGCATCTTGCTGTCAAACTAATAATTGCACTGACGTGCATAATTCAGAGTTAAGGCTAAGGCACTGGGCGAACAGACCTGCCTTCTTAAATAGAGGGAAGATGGGTCTAAACACCATGCCCAGGTGCCCACGCAACGTGCTCATAGGCTAGCACCACCGTCAGTCAGAAGACAAACCACGCCTATCGGCTGCAAGGGGATTAACATAACTGAGCAGAAACAGCGGAACAGGCTGCGACCCTGCTCTCTTGGCAGCAAGTGCCACACAGTCCTAACAAGCAGTTTGCTCATGAGGATTGGACCAAAATACCTGCTGAGAGGTGCAGAATTCTCATTGACAGTTACAGGAATTGTTGGATTGCAGTGATTGTCTCAAAAGGTTGTGCAACAAAATATTGAGTTAAGGGAACTATCATTTCTGTCCAGGCCTGTTTCATGAGTTTCTGTTGAAGTGAAAAAAAATTCTGTTGAAGTGAAAAGCAATGTCTGACTTTTATTTGTTCATTTTCATAAAATTTTTATTACTTTTGTCAGAATCAAGTTATTTCTGTGACTATTGTAGGTGTACCAATGAGGGGCACCAACAATTTTGTCCACGTGTGTATGTGAATATTTCACCTGGAGGACTATTTTCTCAAGAAATCAGTAATTTAACCCCTTCCCGACATCCGCCGTAATAGTACGGCGCATGTTGGGTGTGTAACTATGGAGACCGCCCGGGAGCTCCAGGGCCGACATCACGTTGGCATGAGAGCCTTTACAAGGCTCCCCGGCTGGTCTGCAAGCTCTTTCTTTTGCAGGCTGGTCTATGCAGCCTGCAAACGAGAGGATGATTTTTTGCAATGCATTGCAATGCATTAGCATTGTAATGCATTCCATTAGTGATCAGACCCCCTGGGGTTCAACACCCCTAGGGGGTCTAATAAATGCAAAAAAAAAAAAGTAAAAAAAGTGAAAAAAAAAAAAATATATAAAAAGTATTAAAAATTCAAATCACCCCCTTTCCCTAGAACACATATAAAATTAGTTAAAAACTGTGAAACACACAACATGTTAGGTATCCCCGTGTCTGAAATCGCTCGCTCTACAAATCTATAAAAATATTTTTCCTGTTTGGTAAACGCCGTAGCGGGAAAAATAGTCAAAAGTGCCAAACCGCCGTCTTTTCACTGTTTTGATTCTGATAAAAATTTGAATAAAAATTGATCAAAGCAATGGCATTTCCGAAAATGGTAGAACTAAAAAGTACACCCGGCCCTGCAAAAAAAGACGCCCTATGCATCCCCGTACACTGACGTATAAAAAAGTTACGGCTGTCGGAATATGGCGACTTTTAGAAAAAATTTTTTTTAACACAGTTTTGGATTTTTTTAAGGGGTCAAAATGTAAATAAAACCATATAAATTTGGTATCCCTGGAACTGTACCGAAACACAGAATATAGGGGACATGTCATTTTGGCTGCACAGTGAACGCCGCAAAACTAAAGCCCGTAAGAAAGTCGCAGAAATGCATTTTTTTCTTCAAATCCACCCCATTCTGAATTTTTTTCCTGCTTCCCAGTACATTGTACAGAATAATTAATGGTGGCATCATGAAGAAAAATTTGTCCCGCAAAAATTAAGACCTCATATGGCTCTGGGAGCGGAGAAATATAAAAGTTATGGGGTTTAGAAGGAGGGGAGTCAAAAACGAAAAACGAAAATCAAAAAATGCTATCAGCGGGAAAGGGTTAAATAATTTTCTTTAAAAAGTTTACTATCTGGGTAAAATTATCTTTGTAAATGTATTCTGTATATTTGCCACCAAATACAAGTTTTCATATTCTATCACCTCCAGGATTTTTGATGTCATAGGAGCAAATATATTTGTAAATTGGTTTCTTTGAACTTTACAAAATCAGCGGCTTCATATAGTTTCTGTATAAAATATTTACGACTACCTAATCTAGCACTTTAAGGTACAGTTAAGAATAAACCATCATGCATATTTTTCTCCTGACAATTCAAGCTTTTAAATATTTTAAATGTCATCTGACATTCCCATTTACTAGCAATTTTTTTTATTCCTGTTCAGCTATTTATTGCAAACGCAATGGAATTTAGAGTAGAAAATATCCCATTATAAAAGGCAATAATATAAGAAAAAGTAAGTGAAAGTATAGACATAGGCAACAACACAGAGGAGATTTTTGAACAGCAGTCACAATACTGGAGCTTGCACTGCATTGGGTATCACAAGATAAAAAAAGTTGGAGACATAAATGTACACTAATTTAAATAATCTTGTGTTGCGTCCACTCGAACTTCTGTGCCATCTGCTCACATGTTGCGGCACAATAGGTGTGTTCAGTTTTTATTCTTTGCTTAGGGTTCTTCTTGTGTTGTCTGGACACCGTCCTATTCCCTCACCTTGGTATTGCTTTTCCTCCACACCTATCTCCTGCACCTTGGTTTTTCTCTGATCCTCTAATAGTTCATTTTGGTCTTGCCCTGTGATTGGCAGCCTATCTTCCTATCAAGTCTGGGTGCGGATTCTTCCTTCCTATTTATTCTTGGCTCACATTCACATTGGTTCTTGCTATTGCCTCATGTGTGCTGGCGTTTCGCTTGCTGTTTGCTACTTGTATTCTTATTCTTGACCTCTGGCTTTCCTTATTGACTACTCTCTGGATCTCGATTTGGTACTGTGTTGCTTGACTGTTTACTGGACCCTTGGCTAGCTGACCTCTCTTTGTTGTTGTCTTGTCAGCGTTTTGTGTTTTCACACATATATAGGAAGGGCTTGTCGCCCAGTTGCCGCCTATTACGTAGGATAGGACTGGCAAGCAGGAAGGGACAGCAGGGGGTTTCAGCTCAGGGCTCACTCTCTTGTGCCCCTCCCCACAGAGATCAGCAGCTACTGGGGAATTGCTGCTCTAGCAATTCCCTTACATCTTGATTGCCTGGGGTAACCACCAGAAAGTGGAGCAACTCTGGAGAAATCTTGGACATTGGCGTGAGAGGTTCTTATAATTGAGAATGTTACTCTTAGGTCATTGGCTGAATGAAGAGCACAAATTGGGCAGGTGCAGAACCATGGAGAGTTTTGCGGATAAAGGTGATAAGTATATATTGTATTCATTAGTGAATAGGCGACCAGTACAGTGACAGGTATACACTGGAAGCATCAATTTAGTGTTTAGACTACATAAATAAGCATTTTTCTAAAGATAAAATCAGATTGTCCTCGGAGTAACTTATGGATGGAAGGGGCAAGTTCTGAGGAATAGAGTCGAAAGGATAGCTTAGGATAAGAAATTTTAGCTTAGTAACCAACTGTGATGTCACATGTCACAAGCTTTGATCTTTGTTGGTCATGGTGCTAAATTTTCAAAAATGAAGAGGCAGAACCACTCTGAGCACTGTTATCCTTAGGCTGCGATTAGAAAGTAATGTGTGAAAGAAATTATCTAGGTGTACTGAATATATTTCACAATCTGGCTATTTCCACTGCCACAGATTAAAATATCTTTTTTTTTTTTTCTTTGCTTTGAAAAGAGTTAAACTCCAGCAATCCGATTTTTCTTTATAATAAAACGTAACTTTTAATGAACGTATACACGTTTCATCTCCAACATAACCTCAAAGTGTGAACAGCATCAATGCAGACTAGCTAGTCTACGAAAAGCGCTACGAAACAAAAATCTACCTAAGTATCTAATAGTCATGTGAGCTAATATGAAAATAATCTCTTTACCATATATGTAATTCTTATTGAAGTATGAATATGATTAGTTAAGCTTTAGTATGTAAGCAGGGCCTGAGGACTGTACTATGGAATAATAAACTATCTATTGAGATGGAACATAGCTCCAGGGAGAACCTAAGAGCCCGTAGGGTACCTTGTTCACATAAGCTTTATATTTAGACTGGACTTTAAAACAAACTGATTTTTTTTTTTTTTTTGGGGGGGGAGATCTTTTTTATATAAGCAAATGTTAGCCTATTTCCATTGTAATGTTTTGTGCATGCAATAGCTAAATGTATCACCAACTAAGAGGTACTTTAAAACTTCACTAAGATGGCTCAATTGTTTCACACTTGGTGGAAATGTCTACAGTACATCTCCAAGGAGCTGTGTATTCTAGTCTATCAAAGTTATGGAACTGAAAACTTTCAGCTGTAAAAGTTGTCAAAAGGTATAACAACTGTTATGTGACCATCTGTTATGGTCAGCAGACTTACTTAAAAAAAAAAACAACAAAAAAAAAACTGAACTGCAGGGAACACTGGTGTGAACAAGGCCCGACAGTTAACCTCACTGCCAGGCTACACCACCAACTGGGTGCTCTCTGTTACTACACAGGGAGCAGGCCACTGCAGAACAAAGCAGACGCTTAATGGAAACAGTTGCTTCACTGTTAGACTAACAAAAACAACTAAGACCATATGCTCCCAGTAACCTCCTGGGCTTCACACACTACACTCATCTGCTGTTGAAGCACCACAGGTAGCAGAGTAGCTAAGATAGGAGTTCCCTGGGTACTTAACTAAAGAAACAATTCGATCTAGAGCACAATTATATCTAGGGAACAATTCTATCTAAGGACCTACCTAGCTAAGGCAGCTTACTGCCATACTAATGTTTGCATGTTTGCACTGATGTGCACAAATCTGAAATAAGGCTAAGACACTGGGCGAACAAACCTGCCTCCTTAAATAGAGGAAAAACGGGTCTAAAAAGCAAGCCCAGGTTCCCACGCCAGGTGTCATAGGTTAGCACCACTGTCAGTCAGGAAACCGACCACGCCTATTGGTTGCAAGGGAATTAGCCCCAGCTATGCTGGACTGAGCAATAACAACGGAATAGGCTGCGACCCTGATCCCTTGGCTGCACCTGCCGCACAGTCCTAACACCGTCATTAACAAACTGAACACAGAGCAACCATCTTACTTAGGAGATGAAATAATAACTGGACACTGAATTCAGTAGATCGAAATCTATATAGGAACTGGAGACAAAAGACCCTATTAACCTGACAATTATTGGAACCACCATTCCTGAACAGTACAGTAATATCAATAACTGGCCTATGGAAAGGTACTAGTGATCAGTTGACAAACTAACAGGCCATGTGTAAGATATCAATGTCTAATTGATGTGAGACTTTGACGACCATGTATTATCAAAGAGTAATGATGTCAATCACTGGCCTCAGTGGTGACCTGGAACTGATGACATCAGAATCTGAGAATACCATGGATGCCAGGAGAAGAATACTGGATGTCATGATATGGCTTACACACACTTCCTAGCTTTCAATTATGATACTTTGGGGCCCGAAAAGACCCCTGAGTATAATAATAGCACTTCCAGTTCTTAACAACCAAGTTCAGTCAGAAAAAAATCTGCGACGAACCTTGTGAATATTGGAGATATTTCATCCTTCACTACTTTACTTCCATTTTTGAAAAGGTTCACCATTACATTGTTGGATATCTTTTGCCTATGTATGGTACGGTCACTTCATTGATCATTCCATGTAATGCAAATAAAGGTATCCACTATCCACTATCATTTCCTTTGTAAAGCATTAATCCGAACATCCAAAGAGATATATAGAAGAGATGGTTTTTCGATATTTGCCATTATGAAAGGGCTGCGACTGAATGTTATTTATTACGCACCTTCTTGAATGCATCATTGTATTGTGCCTACAACTAATATAGAAAAAAATATGTACACTAAGACAGTAAAAAATGTAAAAAGATTTGAAGACGGCAACGCATTTCTTTAACTTTTGAAACTAAAACCTTATCCTTTCAATAACAAATTTCCTTTGTGTTTTAATATTAATATTATAAGGCATAATTACTATATGAATTTTAAAGTAACTTCTTTGAATGGCTCTGATCCACCCACTTTGAAGGGATGACAATCTTTTACATTGTTATGTTAACATACAGCATATTTTTGCATTCATTGCAAGTGTAGACTTAATTTGAAGCTGCGCTTTGTTTTTTATTCAGAATCTCTTCTTTTTCACGTGTCAAATTAAAGCACTACAACCTGAAACTTCTCGTAGATATTCTCAACTTGATAATAAATATAAGATAAAAGGATAAATTACAGAACAACCTGTACAGATTAATAAAGGTTTTGCATAAGAATACATTTCTGCCTTGGAAACCATGATGTTATGATAGCTTATTCCCCAGATAATGCTATTGTTTTAGTTATGTGCAAGTTAACTTTTTTTTATTTTCTTGTTAATTAATTAATTAATTAATTTATTTATTTATTTTAAAAGGAAAGTCCGATATCCGTAAAATCACTGCTAGATTTAATGCTATGATTAAGAGCCACAAAAAAAAGCTTCAAGTAATGGCGATTCACCTTTTCCTGTGCTTGTATGAGCATTAAATAATTTTATGCTGATTTATATGGGTGTTGGACTTTAAGGGTGGACTGCAAAAAGTAAAATAACAAGCTAGGTTATCAATTTTGGGATAATACTGTAAGGGAATTGCAATAGGAGCAATTCCCAGTATCCACTGGAACCCTGGGGTAGGGACACAACAAGACAATGAGCCCTAAGTTTGAACCCACTGATGCCCCTACCTGTTTGCCTCACTGCCTTAGGTGGCAGAGGACAACTGGTCGACAAGCCCTTCCTAGATATATGTGATGACACAGAACGCAGACAAGATAAAACAACACAGAAGAGGAGTCAGCAGGCCAAGGGTCAATGCCAGAGAGACAAAGCAGTGCAAAATCGTAATCGAAAAGAGTAGTCACAAGGGAAGCCAAAGGTCAGAGGTCAATAATACAATAGTAGCAGAAAGAGGAGCTTAGCAGGGACATAGTCTAAGGACAATAGCCAGCAAGCCTATGTGGACTGATGGCCTGTATATAAGAAACCCAAGACCAGCCCTAGGTTTGATTGGAAGACAGACTGTCAATCATCTGTTCACATCCTGGTCTTTAATTACTGTACGACTCTTGCCTGTAATATGTTGTCTAGCGCTAGATACATTATGAGCACTTTTGTCATTGCGCATGCGTGATAGACACAATACGCATGCGCGGAAATTTTCCAATAAGTTCAGGGTTTGAATATGTATCTCTTATATGCATATCGTTTAGGAATTTCGTGCGTGTGTGAAATAGGCGCGTAGTGCATGCACAGGAATTTTGGAGAATGCTACATATTCTGAGTGTTAGCATTAAAAGGACAACCTATGTATCTAACAACTATACTGCATATGATAGATATGCATAATGTTTTGAATACATTAAAATATCACTGTTTATCTTTACCTGTTCACCATAGATTGCTACAGTTCAATCTTCCCTAGTTAACTACCATAACATGGGCTTATGCGCGTGTGCAGTAAGTTTAGTGGACATGCATAGTCTTTTCAGGCGAACTACAAGTCCCAGATCAGTCTATCAAAGGGACAATATATATACTTCATGGAGACGCGCATGCGCTATTAGTGCAGTGCGCATTGATAAACATGTCCCATGGTTTTTACTATATATGTTTCTAATATCTGTAAAACCCACATATGCATATCGTATGAGAGCTTTATATGCATGCGCACAGCCAGTTTATGATATAACATGTACGGTGTGATACACGTATAGGTCTTAATTTTGCACAGTCTCATGTTATAGATACTTTTATAATGTTGCTGGATACATATGCAACAAGAATCAGAGAATAGGGCTACTCAATTGACAACTGGCAGGTACAGAGATTGTTGTTTTTTTCAACTATAGAGATTTGCCTCACTTTCTTAATGCTGAATCGTTTAATTATGTGTTAACCACCTGGATTGTGTGTTTTTTTCCTATTTGTTTGATGCGATTAAGTGGCACTCACCTTCATTCTAGAGTATCAATCATTGTCTCTTGTATTGTCTCTCACGAGCTTCTGTGTCAGGTGAAGTTGTTTTTAATTAAGGAACGGATATTCCGTCTTAGTGCAGACGGGTGGGCTTCCGGTATTTGTTTTTAAACAGCATATATATATATATAAATGTGTTTGTTCGTATCCACACTTAAACCATGGGGGGGTAAAGAACCCCGAAACGCGTCGGTTTTTTCTATAATTTTTCTACCACGTTTGTATCCCTACATGTGTTGTATATACGTAGATTTTAAAGGGAGCATGTCTCCAGAATAAAGTTTACATTTTTATACATGAAGAGACTTTGGAGTGCTGGATATCCATTTGTTGCCATTTCCTCTTCACCTTGCTGGAAGGTCCTCCGTGCATCTCCACGTTTCTTCCTGGGTCTCATCGCATCAGAATGAGTAAGCTAAATACAATATCTATTTGTTATTAAATCATGTGGCTGTGACTACACTATCTATAAGACTGTCAATCACACAGGCAAGACTAGAATTAACAATTTGATGAACAGAGGGAAACAAGGTGCAGGAGATGGGGTGTAGTGGAAATTCAATTACAGAGATAGAGCACACAATGCAACGAAAAACACTAAGCAAAGAATGAAACTGAACACGTCTCCTAGACCGCAGCGTGCGAGCGGAGGGTGGTGCAGAGACCCAAACAGGCAGAAATGTTACGAATGCATTTTTCATGTAAAGACTCAACATGTAATTTTTCCATTCAAAAAGGTATGGGAAGCTGGTATGATAACCAATGTATTAATGTAATTAATCGAATAATTATTGTAGCAAAAACTAAAGCCTTTTGAATATATTAGCTATTATTAATATAGAAATAGGCATGTATACATTTCTGAAAATCCAAATATTTAAAGTGTATTTTATAGAAATAATTCAAGAGAAAATATTACATTGACACAATCAATTATTCGATCCCAAAATCTTTAGAGCTTAGGGCATTGTCATAATAGATGAATAAGATCAGCTTCATCCCGTAAACTTTCGCCACACATACTCTGATGTAAACGTAATAGTCACAACTGAGGTGCAATTTAGGTTATTTATGATATGTCATAAGTAACTGAGTTTGATAAAGAGCCTTTGCACTATTCTTCACAAGGTCTATCACTTTTGATTTTGCAATATACAATTTATTTTCCAATATAGTAGCCTTATCCTCTGATCTCACTTGGTATTATACAAAAAATTAATCCTTAATAGACAGGACAGAATCAATTTGCAAATCATTACCTGTATTAAAAGGGTGATCCAGTTTGGAATATAGATGGTTTATCCTAAGCATAAGAAATCATATTAAATATGTGAGGATTTGACACCCAGGACCCCAGTAGACTGCTGCTTGGGCACAATACAGCTGTGTCGCTCACTTGCTATATGATTTGTAGTGCCACATTTTGGTATTGCAGCAATGCCCCATTAAAGTCTATGGAACAGCAGTGCAGTATGTAAAGCCACCACTACAACTTGTATGGTGATTGAGTTCCCTCTATGAGACTGTAAACGGAGATAGCTGTCAATTACCGTATTTTTCGGACTATAAGACGCACCCAGGTTTTAGAGGAGAAAAATAGGGAAAAAAAATTTTCAGGCAAAAAATGGTAACATTTTTAATGTATGGAAGTTGTAGTTGTAGCTGTATGGGGATGTAAAGGGCGTTTTTTTGTGGGGCCAGGTGTACTTTTTAGTTATACCATTTTGGGAAATGTTTATTGCTTAGATCAAATTTTATTTAAATCAGAGGCAAAATGGTGAGAAAAACCCGGCGGTTTAGCACTTTTGATTTTGACGTTCACTGTACATAAAAATATTAGTAGACTGGGCATTTTCAGACACAGGGATACCTAATGTATATGTTTCACAGTAATGTTATACTTTTATATGTATTCTAGGGAAAGGAGGTGAACTTTTATTTATTTTATTTTTTATTATTTTTTTAAAGGTTTTTTTTTTTTTACTATTTTATTATCCCCCGCCTAGGGGGCTTGAACCTGCAATCATTTGATTGCAAGTCCCATAGACGGCAATACAAGTGTATTGCCGTCTATGGGAGATTATGTACATTACTATCGCGGAGTGTCATAGACCACCCGCGATAGTAATATATATATATATATCTATGACAGGCCTGGGAGCCTTCATTAGGCTCCCGGCTGTCATCGGAACAACTCCTGCGGCCTCGCATCACTAAAGGTGTGGGGCCGGTGGGGACCGGCCCCGGGGCTAACTTTAAACTGCCGGGACCTGCGGAGGAGGAGCGGATTTGCAGCATGGCCGCGCTACTGCCACCGCTGGTTTACTTCAGCGGCAGGAGCGTGGCAATCTGCAGGCCCCGGCAGTTAAGACAGTCCCCGGCATCTGCTGTAATAGACTGGCGGATGCCGGGGAGTGTTTTAGCTGCCGGGGCCTGCAGTATTGACACGCTCCTGCCGCTGCAGAAAACCAGCGGTGGCAGTAGCGCGGTCATGCTGTAAATCCGCTCCTCCTAACCACATTCGGACTATAAGACGCACCCTCATTTTCCTCCGAAATTTGGGGAAAAAAGTGCGTCTTATAGTCCGAAAAAATACGGTACTTAGTATGACTTCCCACTGGGTTCCTAAACTTAAGTTATGTTAAGTCAGTTTCTACAACACTATGATATATATATATATATATATATATATATATATATATATATATATAGTTAAACCCTTATACTCTTTATAAACATCCTGCAGCTTGCATTGCATTTTCATAAGTTACCTTTAAAGAAAAAACAAATGCAAGTAAAGTATATTACAACTCAAAAAGGTAAGAATTTTATAGTTAAAAAAAAATAAGTGGATGACCCTAAGCAATCCCATTCATTCCTCCTCATTCATAGAGAGGCTCAACATAACATGTATGTTCATTAAAAATGTTATGGATGAATTTTTCCAAGTCCTTAACTCTTTTATTAAAGAGCCCCAAGAGGTGCTCAGATGTTGATGTTGCATTAGGAAATGTGTAGTTTGTTAGAATTTACATAACTCATGGTTTAAAACTGAGAATTTAGAAGCCAGGCTATCAAAAGTTGTTAATGGATTAAGATCATATAGTATATGGGCTATATAGTATTAATCCCAGGATTAGGTCATGAATTTTAGTGTAATTCCAGGATAACTAGTGTGATAAACCTGAATTGAATTTATAATGGGCAATGTTGGTTTATCAAGTACATTCTTAAGGAAGTATGTCTAAAGCTCTAAGCCTTCTCATGCAAAAGAAATCATCTGGACAAGGTAAATGTTAGGAGAAAAATACCAGGCTGTGGCAGGCACTAGAGACCATTCACTAACACTGGCACAATGGCAACATGTCTGCTTTAGGCCTGTTTCACATCAGCATTCGGTGTTCCGTTCGGGGAGTCCACATGGGGACCCCCTGAATTGAATACCGAATGCATTGACAAGCGGTGAGGAATGAAAGTACACAGACCCTCATAGACTATAATGGGGTCCATGTGTTTTCTGCACGGTGTCCGCACGAGTCGGGCGGAGAGGACACTAGGTTCATGAAGTACTTTCCTCTCCACAGGAATCATGTGGACAGCGCACAGAAAACACATGGACCTATTATAGTCTATGGGGTCCATGTGCTTTGATAAGCTCACCACTTGTCAATGCATTCGGAATTCCATTCAGGGGGTCCCCATGAGCAGTCCCCAAATGGAATACCAAACACAGATGTGAACCAGGCCTCACTGTTGCCATATCACACTCCCTGGCCTCTTTCCTCCGTATAGCTCCTGCTCAAAGAGAAAACAAAAAGTCACAAAGACACCAAGTTCCTACAGAGATCCTAGATCTAACCACAGCAGACCATTGCGTCTAAAGACAGATATACGTGGACTCCAGTTATGAACAACTGTGAGTGCATCAACACAGGTTAGTCTTAGAGTCAGGGCTCGTTCACATCTGCGCACATCATGTTCACATCATGTTCACATCCGTACTTCAGGTTTCCATTTCCTGCATAAAACAGAGCAGGATACGGAAACCTGCAGGAGTCTTTCTCACTCATTCATTTGAATGGGTGAGAAAGCTGTCCGGCCGTGAGCGGCGGTGAGCGTTTTAGGCTCTCCGACCGCAAAACCGGGTTTTATAATCCAGACACAGAGTTGGACATGCAGTACTCTGTGTCCAGATTTAAAAAACCGGTTTCGCGGCAGAGAGCCTAAAACGCTCACCGCCACTCACGGCTGGACCTGGTCTGTGGTTTCCGTCTTCTGGCATGCAGAAGACGGAAACCATAGAATGGACACCCTGAACGCAGGTGTGAACCTAGCGTTAGTAGCCTAAATGGTGGCCCTAGTGGATAGGTGGAAGCTTTGTGGGTCATTGGACTATTGAATAACAAGTGCAACCGGGAACCACTCGGCAATCCAAATAAACATCGGACTGTAAGACTTAACGTGGCAGGAGGATTGTATTAACATGATCCATCTGTAATTATTAACCCTGCTACATATACACGCTTTAGTCATTGTGCCAAGAGGGAGAGGACAAAGGAGGAGTACAGGAGTACACCGCCAACATTCAGTGTTATTAGGGGTATCAGTTATTTCTTTTTAGTTGTAATAATTTTACAAAACACAGAAGGATGTCATTTCTGATGATGAAGTGCATTTTCTTTAAAGCCAATCCTAAGAAATGGTCATCAGACCTTTATCCATTATTATTGCTGTTGCCCAGAGACTCAAAAAAGAATATAAGCAATGTGAAAAAGTAGCATACAGAAAGAAATGTTATGTTGAAATATATGTTGTTACATAGAGGTTAGATCTTTCCCAGAAGGAGTCATTTAATGGTTTGTTATCTATGCAACCAGTGTACAAAATGCAGTTTTATCCGCACTGACTGATAGAATTAGGTCATTTGGAGACAAAATTGCATTGTTGTGTAAACAAATAATTCAGTTGTCAGTGACATTGGGTGGGATATATGGGAAAAACCAAAGGAAAAATACTTTCAACTTCCAAGTAAAGAAACAACAGAAACAACTTCTCTGTTTGCAGTTTATTCCGTTTGTACTAGAAAGAAAAAGAACTTCCATGTTACATGGTTAGGCTATTGCTAAAAGGAAAACTCATAATATAATATATCTAAGAATTATATTTTACCAAATATAATTATATAAAAGGATAATTGCATGTATAAAATACCCAAAAGAAGAAGCAATGGCATTTTAAAAAAATATTTTTATTAGAAATACTTGTATATTTTTAATACTTTTTCTACTATTAAGGGCTAATAGGACTTTAGCTAAAAATGATAGCGATAGATAGATAGATAGATAGATATGATATAGATAGATAGATAGATAGATAGGTATGAGACAGAGATAGATATGATATAGATAGATATGGGAGAGATAGATATGACTTATTCTGGTCCGGGAGAGGTATTTTATTGCCCTGTGTTCACACTGAAGACCCATACTTGGGTCCAGGAGAGTTATGAGACAGAGATAGATAGGTAGATAGATAGATAGATAGATTACCCTGTTATTCCCAACTATGAATCTTACAATGGCTTGTTGACCTTATTTTTCCACTTTCTCACCATCACTTCCAATGAAGCTTGCCTCTATTCCTTTTCACCATGCTTGATCATATTATTTTTATTATCCGTCCTTGGATGTCATTTATTAGTTGCATGGACTTCATAATTATAAAGTAATTCTCACCAGCATTCAGAACTATCACGTCCAGAGGAATGCTCCTCTTGAATGCTTTTTCCACCAACAGATTAAGATGGCATCACCAAATGCTCTAACATCATTTGCAGACTGTATGGCCATCTCCTGGCTCTTTCAAGTGTCTAGTAAACATTGGAAGGGTTAAAAATCCAGGCAACAACAGCGAAAACATTAAAAAGAAAACATAAAAATACTATCAACCACCCTACACTACCAGCTATATGTTGTAAAAACATAACAACAAAGCAATAATTCCTTACCTATCCATCACTTTATTTTATAGCTGTAAGACCTTCATTCATTTGACTTACATCTCCTAAGGACCTTGGACCAGCTTTTAATTTCTTCTCCTGACACTGCCATCAAAGCTGCTCTCTTCATTTTTATAGAATATATCCTAAAGCAATAGAGCTTTCTATCCTTGTGTTTCAAAAATCATTACCTTCATTTCCAAACATGTAACCACTGGACACAGCCCCCTCCATCCCCCGTCTTTTTATGGGTGGTCCAAAGACCTAACTCTTACTGATCTATTTTAGAATGTGAAATAACACAAGAAAAAATATGACACATAATTCAGAAGATCAAGGGAGGACATAGCTTCCCTGTAATAGGAGAAAAGTATGTCTTGGGGACCTATGACTTAAACGGACTATCTATGACTAGAGATGAACGAACAGTAAAATATTCGATATTCGTTATTTGTTTCGCTCGGGCCTGGTTAGTCTTGTACCCTGCACCCTACCTAATGTGGCCATCAAGCCAGGGACTGTGGGGAAGCGCAATGCTTGCTGCCGCAGAGCAGTAGGCACAGTAGACGCTGTTGGTTGAGCGCAACCTTGCTCCACATCTGCATTTCCACACCCCGTCCTCATCCCCATCCTCATCCCCGATCCCTTACGCTAGCCTTATGTATTTTTTGATGTATACTAATGCCCTTTTTATGATCTATACACCGAGAAAAGCTCGTTTGCATGTATATATAGCAGGCACTAACTGCTCTGTATTCCTGCTATTTTGTGTGGGGACACCCCTTGAAAAGCTGGGTTGAACATATATAGCAGCCACTAATTGCTCTGTATCCCTGTTTTGGGGGACACACTGTCTATGGAAAGCTCGACTCCTCTCCCTGCAGTATATAGCGCTGAAAAGAGCTGTTGTTTTTCTTCAGTTTTTCCCTGCCTACTAGAAGCTAATACCTATCTAGCCCTCAGCAGATCTCTCTCTCTCCCTATCTCTCACCGTAAACGACATGAAGAGTGCACTGGCTATTCTTTTCAATCAGAGGTCACAAGTTTTCAGCAGCCAATGGGTTTTTTCCATTTTTTTCAATGCCTCCGTTGTCGTAGTTCCTGTCCCAATTCCCCTGCACAGTCATTGGTGCAAAAAACGCGCCAGGGAAGGTGGGAGGGGATACAAATTTTTACGGCATATGCCGTGTGGTATTCGATTGGAAACGAATACCTTGAACGGCCTGATATTCGATCGAATACCTATTCGATTGAACGGTGTTTGCTCATCATCTCTATCTATGACCCAGCAAAGTTGAATACTGATGACCTAAACACAGGATAGGTCATTGCTATTAGATCAGTGAAGATCAGACCCCTGAACTTTGTGCTGATAAACTGTTTTTGTTGCCAGAAGCCATATAAGAGGAATACAGCCCCCCAGTGGTGGGGAAATCAAGGAGAAAAGATACATTTCCCCCAGGTTTCATATGTGTACTTGGAATATCATGACGGTAGAGAAAGCTCCAATTCCTAGTCCATTACTGTTATTAGGACAAGGTGCTGGTTAATTGCGGCCATATACCTCAAGGCTGTTATTTTCTGTTGGTCTTGGACTATATTAAGCATAAGCACCCTATTTGACCCCTACTAGCTGTGTCACTGTCTCTAACTGTTGTGACCCCGCTTTGCCTACCACTATGGACGATGAACCCCCCTTGCCTATAGCCTATTCAAATGAATGGGTGCAGAGCTGCAGTTCTCAACACCACTACTACAGTATACAGAGCTCTGTACACTGCAGCAGTGATGCCGGGGAGTATAGCTGTGCTTTCCTTCAGTTGGATAGGAGAGGAGCTGCTTCAGGTCACATGCTTCGTATATATCGCTGCAGGGGACTGAAACAGTTGATCAGCACGTGGTCTGGGTGTTGGACACCAACAGGTCTGTTACTGATGAAATACATTATTGTACAGGGGCTCTGTGCAAGACTATTTCAAAGATAACTTTGTATTTTGTGAGTTTATGGTACTTTTATACAGGCAGTTATAAGGTGTGAAAAATTCTCTAACATTGACCTTCACTTACAACTTGATATATTAAACACCAACAAAACTTACATTTCACTGAAATAACATTGCACAGATTAATACATGTCCTACCTTTCCAAATATTGACAAAACATTAAATCAGAAGAGGGTTGTTGAACATTGAAGTTATTAAATCTAGATTCCATAGAAAATGTACTAAAAAGCTTTCTGACTCATTGAAATCTTCTCTGTGATTTATTGGAGTAAAACTGTCTACCATGTATAAAGAAGTGTAGATATAAAGTAGATTCCTGCACCAGAATTCAAAATGGAGGGCAAAATATTACTGTCCATTTAAGCAACACTGACTATATGGCTGTGACATATAAAATGCTTCAGTTGCCTATATTTTACAGTAGCCATTAAATGGATTTTGTTTTACTTAACAGCATTTACAGGCCACATGTACCATAGATACAATAGTCTGGAGACATTCACTGAGGTCTTTATGAAAGAGGTCAATGTGCATGGCCGATCCCATTTTATTACAATATTGTTAAGGAACTGCCTGTTAAGCAATTTTCCAGAAGCTGCTGCTGGAACCTGGGAGGATGGGGAATGACAAAGACAGTGAGTCCTAATGCTTGACCTACTTGCCTCAACTACCCTAGGTGGTAGAGGACAAATTGGCGACTGTCCCTTCCTATAATATAAGTAAATACACCAAACAAAGACAAGACAAACAAATAGACATGGGTAAGAGAGCCAGAACCAATCAGGCAGCGCAGTACAGAATCAGAACCAAAAGAATAGTCAAAGGGGAATCTAGAAGCTAGATAATAATAGAAACAGTAACTGTTATGATACTGGTATACACGGCTGGAATCCGGTGACCAGATGAAATAAGCCAGGAGCAGATAGGTACTGAAGAGTAGTAGTCCGAGGTGCAGCTGAAGTGTAGATCACAAGGGTAATACAGCAAGGAGTAGAAACAGTCTGGGACAGACATCTTTGAGGAGCAGGAGATTGGAACAATTAACAATACTTGAGGCTGTAAAAGGCTGGGTTGGGTATAAATGGGACCAAACAGAAAACAAGATGGCTTCACATTGCTACAGTTCACCTTGGTTAAGGCAGTTCCTAGGATGAACACAGCAGCCTCCAGTGGTGAGGAGTAGAAGTGCCACAGTATTTCAGAGTGAGAAAAATAGCGGCCACTAGTGGTAGATTAGCAAAATACACAGGATTCTAACAGTAACGCTAGCATGCTCAAGAAGACTAATAGCAAGCAACCAAGAGAGGGTGGGAAGACGATATAAAAGGAATCAAGAATCCATCACAGGCTTGATTGGCAAGAAATTATGTAAATCAAAGAGCTACTAATGTTAACTCCTTAGTAACTAGAAGAACTCCTAGCATTGGCTGGACTGGTACATTGCAACAAATTCTCAGCTGTTCTAAAACAACAGGAGCAGAGAATCATAAATGAACATGCCTCTTTCTCTGTAGCATGCGACCGGAGGATGGCACAGAACTCTGAACAGGCAGAGATGTCACAGATTATTATATAGTATTATTGTTCCATTGATTAAAAAAAAACCTCCAACCTTGAAAATATTTCCTATTATTTCCAATATGTTGGATTATGTTTCCAAGGTAACAGATTTACAGCTAGCAAATTTTGTAGTCTGATTATATCGTTCCTTTCTAGCTGTCCTCTACTGCTCATTAATATACATATACTATAGGTATGTTCAGACATACTTTTTCAGTTTTGTCTGTAGAATTCCTTCCTTCAGCCTGGAATTTGCAAACTGGTGGAAGATCTACATTCTGTACTTAGAATATTCTATAGTGCCAGGGTTTAGGATTTTCTTTAATAGTATAACAATGGTTATTGTGTTTTTTGATTGTAGAAAAGGATGACCCCATTTTACTGCTTTACGTACAGTATTATAATAGAGACTGAAAAGTATGAGATTATTTGATGCTTTTCATAGTTAGCTCCCAGAGGAGTATTGGAAAGGAATGTAAATGTATACAGAAGTGGGATAATGCAGCCTTTTTGTAGTGTTTGAACTATTGAGCCTCTTCAACAGACATGCAAGTGGTATAGTATCTGTGTTCAGGTATCTCTGGAGAGATGAAACATTGAAATATACATCTACATCACACTATGTAGATGAGCTGGAATATAATAAGAACTGCGCATTTAGTTTACCAAGGTCTCTCTGAAGGGAAACTAGATGTCTCTTCATTGTTTTACAACAATCTATCAGGAGTGATATATATGAATCCTTTTCCCAGTGTCCATACACTTGAGATAGTTGGCTTAACATTCATTCTGTCTCCCAAGTGCTCCATTCATATGCATGTATTCTGAAAAGGGAGAGTAGAATAGACGGCTGCCCAATTCCTCTCCTTTCACATCTGCTACTAGGGAGAAATTGAGGTCTCTATATTAGATGATTGGTCAAACTCATAGGAAAAGGGGTAAGGTGAGTATAATTGGTCAATCTCACCAATATATGTTGGTTCAGTGACCTTAATCTGTCTTCATGAAGCAGTAACCTTAGAAAATATAGCTTCAAACTTGGCACCGAGCAACAGGTAAATTCAGGATGGGTCGCCAATTGGAGGTTCTCCAATGTGGGAGAATAGACTCCAAGTACCATCGAGCATTAGATGAGCAGCAGCAGCCTTTCGCAACCCCAAAGAGAAGAATAAATACAAATCTGAATAGACCAAGGGATACCTCTCCAATGGCGGTGTGGGCCACTAAAGAAGGCACTGCACTTGCTCCGACTTGAAAGAACACTTTATTGGTTGATTTCAATAAAGTTGTGCATGTTCTTTCAAGTCGGAGCAAGTGCTTTAGTTCTTTAGTGGTCCTCACCGCCATTGGCGAGGTATCCCTTGGTCTATTCAGATTTGCTTAGAAAATATAGGTTTGCTTAGGAGCTGTATAGACAAAGAGAGAATTTATTATTCAAGATTATTTTAGATACTTTGGAGCAAGAAATAACTCATTGTAAAAGTTCACATAGCATAATAGGATAAATTAGAATATAATATTTTCAACATTTTCAGAAGTATAATAAATATTGTGCAATGTTTAGTACAAGTATAAACAGATAAGGTTTTTGGTTATTTCATATTCAACCTTAGGTTCAATGAGTTAGCCTAAAAATATGCTTAATTCTTCTATTGCCCATATTATTATGCACCTGCATCTATCATATTATCATCATTATAATTTACAAAACAACTGTTTCTTTCATTATTATTCATACATCAATGTATCACTTTCTCCTTTTACCACATAGGTTTTTTTTTTTATTTTGATACTTTTTATGTAAATTTTGCTCATATCCGGATTGCTCAGTTTCAATGTCTCTATTTATAAAATACTTAGAATGTCAAAGATAATGAGTATTTAACAACACGCTGTAAGGTGTAGATGATTGAAGGGGTAGCGTGCGTAACCTTTTTTCTACTAAATGGATGGATGTTGATTTACTGTAATGTACTGAAATGGATTTATGTTCCTGTTCTATAAGTAAACTCATAAATAACATTATCCTTTTAGAAATTATCAACATTTCTTTTATGATGCATGAAGTTACAGTATATTGACCAACAAGATATTTTACCAACAGTTTCTTGACCTATTCAATACTGAGAGGTAAAGCTAGTCCACTTTTCCACCTTTCTGCCCTTTTTATGCAACGTATGGAACACTTCCATGATAGAACTTTTAAGCAATGAGTGGTCTTAGAGAGATCTGTTTTTTTTAAATGTCATTGAGATCTTTACCTTGGCTACTAACAGACCAACTACCATTAGTCTACCCCTTCTAATGTAACATGCTTTTTAGCCTGCTTGTTCACTAGGAGTTATTACATTGAATCCTTTAATAATGCATCCTTTTACTTTGCGCTTTCCTACATAGCACCAACCATGCTTTCTACTACGCCACACACCTCTTCTGCTCTTTGGCTACATGATCCAGGAAGATCACTGCACTGACTAAAACATCACTATTAGAGATGAGCAAACACCCAAATGTTCGAAGTTCGAAATCCAATTCGAACAGCTGCTCACTGTTCGACTGTTCGAAAGGGTTTCGAACCCCATTATAGTCTATGGGGAACACATACTCGTTAAGGGGGAAACCCAAATCCGTCTCAGGAGGGTCACCAAGTCCACTATGACACCCCAGGAAATGATACCAACACCCTGGAATGACACTGGGACAGCAGGGGAAGCATGTCTGGGGGCATATAAGTCACTTTATTACATGGAAATCCCTGTCAGCTTGCGATTTTCGCAAGCTAACTTTTTCCCATAGGAATGCATTGGCCAGCGTTGATTGGCCAGTCTTCAGAATTCGGCCAATCAGCGCTGGCTCTGCCGGAGGAGGTGGAGTCTAAGATCGCTCCACACCAGTTTTCATTCAGGTCCGACCTTAGACTCTGCCTCCTCTGGCAGAGCCAGCGCTGATTGGCTGGAGACTGGCCAATGCATTCCTATGGGTATACGGTGATGCAGCCGAGCTGAGCGAGTGCACACACTCACCACTGCTGTGCAGAGACCAGCACACACTCAGCTCTGCTGATTCTGTATACTGATTCTGTATACTGGCCAATCAACGCTGGCCAATGCCAGCGGTGATGCAGCCGAGCTGAGCGAGTGCACACACTCACCACTGCTGTGCAGAGACCGGCACACACTCAGCTCTGCTGATTCTGTATACTGATTCTGTATACTGGCCAATCAACGCTGGCCAATGCCAGCGGTGATGCAGAGCTGAGTGTGTGCCGAGCTCGCACAGCAGTGCTGACCGGCACACGGTGTAGTTGAGCAGAACTGGCTCAACACTGTGAGTCTCTGCACAGAAGTGGTGAGTGTGCGCACTCGCTCAGCTCTGCTGCATCACCGCATACCCATATCCACTGG
The DNA here is from genome assembly GCF_031893055.1 of Leptodactylus fuscus. Lineage (NCBI taxonomy): Eukaryota > Metazoa > Chordata > Amphibia > Anura > Leptodactylidae > Leptodactylus > Leptodactylus fuscus. The sequence goes on along the minus strand of NC_134269.1, from coordinate 169,878,119 downwards.
CTAACACGGTACAAGGATATATATTTTTTATGAAGAAAACTATAAAAAACAGCAGATGGCACAGCTTATACCGCCAAATGAAATATATAGTCAGAACAAACAATGAAAATCAGCTAAAGTCCTTGGAGTGTGGATAGACAATGAAAGAGCCAAGGGGAACGATGGAGGTGCACAACTACCCGAAAAAAAGCTGAGCGGCCAATAAATCTATGAAAGAGTAGAAATGGGTGGGCACTCACCAATCATTCTCCAAAGGACGACACTCGTCTTCTCTTTTCTTTAAAACATATCCTTTTATTAGGTGCATAAGTAAAAGAAATCCAAAGGGAGGGAGTGATACCACAATTGGCAAAAATTAGCACCACAGTACGCTAATCTCTTCATGGCCAAGCTTGAGAGTGACTTCCTATCCACCTGCACCACCAGGCCTCTGGCCTACTACTGTTTCATTGATGATATCCTAATCATTTGGACTGGGTCTGAACAACAGCTGAAAACCTTCCATGAACAATTCAACCAGTTCCATCCCACCATCAACCTGACGCTCAATCACTCCTTCTCAGAAATAAACTTCCTAGACACAGTCATCAAGATACAGAACAACAAAATTGAGACATCACTGTATCGGAAGCCGATTGACCGCCCTACCTACCTAAGATGGGATAGCTTTCATCCGAAACACATAAAGAAATCCATTGTCTACAGCCAAGCCATCAGATACCATCGCATATGTTCAGACCCGGTGGACAAAGACAAGCACATTGGGGGCCTCAAAAACACATTCTTGAGGCAGGGCTACCATCCAAGAACAATTGATAACCAAATCACCAGGGCCACCAGAACACCAAGATCAGAGTTATTAAAATACAATACCAAACAGGAGAACACTCGGGTGCCCCTGGTTGTCACAAATAACCCCCACCTGGAGACGCTGAGAGGAATTACACGCAAATTACATCCACTACTGCAAAAAGACAACCATCTAAAATCCATATTTCCAGAACCCCCTCTCCTGTGTTACAGACAGCCACCAAACCTCAGGAATATGATTATTAGCAGCTCACTGTCATCTCCAACTAACAAAGGAACATTTCCATGTGGACAGAAGAGGTGCAAAACCTGCCCGCACATACTGACTACGGACAAAATAAAGATCCCGAACTCTGATCGACACAACAAGATCCCAGGTAACTTCACCTGCAGCACACCTAAAGTAGTGTATTTGATATTGTGTACTAAGTGTCCTGAGGGCCTGTATGTAGGTGAGACAGGACAGTCACTTAGGATGAGGATGAACTCACACAGACATACGATTAGAGAGCAAAGAATGGACCTCCCGGTGCCAAAACACTTCTGTAATCAAAATCATAATATGACCCAGGATATGAAGATCTTGGTACTAAGGGGGAATTTCAGAGACAGAAAAGATTGCCTCATATGGGAATTTAAACTTATGACGACCCTTCGCACTCTCCAACAAGGTTTAAACAGGGCCCAGGGTTTTATGGCCATTTATAACCACTAGACACCACGTCACTGATCAAAGAAGCCATAAACCCAGAGAACTTTCCTGTGAACTGATATATATTTCTTTTTTTTTTTAAACTGTTTATGTTCTGTTTTCCATCTATTTTGCATCTAACACTCCATTTCTCTGTATATATATGCCTACCTTCAGACATTGTGTTATACCATCCTGATGAAGGGACCTTTATAGTAGTCCCGAAAGCTTGAAATATGTCATCAAAAAACTTTTTGAGTTAGCCATTAAAAAAGATATCAACTACTGAGGACTTCTCTCAGAAAATTTCTTTCATCGCATACCCATAGGAATGCATTGGCCAGCGTTGAATGGCCAGCCTTCGGCCAATCAGCGCTGGCTCTGCCGGAGGAGGCGGAGTCTAAGATCGCTCCACACCAGTCTCCATTCAGGTCTGACCTTAGACTCCGCTTAGACTCCAGAGCCAGCGCTGATTGGCTGGAGACTGGCCAATGCATTCCTATGGGTATGCGGTGATGCAGCCGAGCTGAGCGAGTGCACACACTCACCACTACTGTGCAGAGACCAGCACACACTCAGCTCTGCTGATTCTGTATACTGATTCTGTATACTGGCCAATCAACGCTGGCCAATTCCAGCGGTGATGCATGAGTGTGTGCCGAGCTTGCACAGCAGTGCTGACCGGCACACGGTGTAGTTGAGCAGAACTGGCTCAACACTGTGAGTCTCTGCACATTTCTGTATCTCATTCGGCCAATCAACGCTGCTCAATGCATTCCTATGGGGAAAAAAGTTTATCTCACAAAAAACACAATTACACACCCGATAGAGCCCCAAAAAGTTATTTTTAATAACATTCCTACCTAAATAGAGGTTATCCCTAGCTATCCCTGCCTGTACAGCTATCCCTGTCTCATAGCCACAAAGTTCACATTCTCATATGACCCGGATTTGAAATCCACTATTCGTCTAAAATGGGGGTCACCTGATTTCGGCAGCCAATGACTTTTTCCGATTTTTTTCAATGCCCCCGTTGTCGTAGTTCCTGTCCCACCTCCCCTGCGCTGTTATTGGTGCAAAAAAAGTGCCAGGGAAGGTGGGAGGGGAATCGAGTAATGGCGCACTTTACCACGCGGTGTTCGATTCGATTCGAACATGGCAAACAGCGTGATATCCGATCGAACATGTATTCGCTCATCTCTAATCACTATGAATCTACTCTACATGAGAACTATCACATGTGATGAATAAAACACATTATTATTATTATTATTATTATTATTATTATTATTTTTGAGTTTTGAGTGTGAAATCCTTTTCCTACTGTATTGTAAGGGTTGGGACTAGAAATGAGCGAACAATGAAATGTTCGCTATTCAATATTCGTTTCAAGTAGCCCCTCAATATTTGACTACTCGAATCGAATATCAAACCCTATTATAGTCTATGGGGGGAAAATGCTTGTTTCAGGGGTAGGCAACATTCGATCAAATTGTACTTACCAGGTCCACGAGTGAGGGTCGGGCTGGATTCTCCGAGAAGTCTTCTCCGTGCAGCGTCCCCGCGGCGTCTTCAGGTTCTGAATTCACTCTGCCAGGCATCGGGCCTGGGCAGAGCCGACTGCGCATGCCCGCACTACAAGCGGATATGCGCAGTCAGCTCTGCCCAGGCCTGATGCCTGGCAGAGTGAATTCAGAGCTGGAAGAACACTGCGGGGAAGCTGCACGGAGAAGACTTCTAAAGGTAGGAGAAGAACCAGCATTGATTGGCCGACTGTATAGCATTCGGCCAATCAATGCTGGTTCTGCATCGAATCTTTCCATTCGAATAGCGAGTGGTACTCGATCGAGTACGAGTATTTCGAATACCTACTCGATCAAATACTACTCGCTCATCTCTAGTTGGGACCCTATTTCCCCACTCAAGATTGGAAGTGGAGTGTGGCCTAAACTCTTGGATACAGTCACAATGCTCTTTCTATTGCTATCTACAGTCGCCTTCTCATTGCCATCTACAGTCTCCTTTTTATTGCCATTTACAAGTGCCTTGCAATGTTGCAAGTCCAAGGGCCTTCAGGGAGCTGCAGACACAATGTAAGTAAAGTCATCCCATCCCATCCCATCTGCAGCTCCCAGAGAAGAGAGGGGATGAATGGTGAAGCAGGGAATGGACTGCTCCCTTCTTCATCATTGTATGCAACTCATTGGTATCCTAAGGATGCCGATGAGTTTAAGTTGGGGCAGCTCAAATGCAAATGCAGGGCTGTCCCACTGTCCCAAGGGAGCCCCCAATAAAATAGGGCCCAGTGCAAGTGCATTGTCTGCCCTATGGTTAAAGCAGCCCTGATTCAAAGGCAAGAGTTCGGAAATTCAACGGTACAGTATCCCATAGTAGCATCTCCCTGTCACATGCAATGCAAACTGTAGCCAAAGAAGATGTACAACTAAGAGGGCTTTCACACTTGTACTCATTGTCCAGTTTGTGCATTCCTCTAAATTAAGGATATCATATGACTTATCAGTCTCAACAGTGAGAATACATAGAAAATACATATACTATCTGCTCCATTTCACATGTATGCCATTCATAAAATTTCCCAACCGTGGCAAACAAAATATGAATGTCACTTATGGAATATGTACCTTGTCCATAAGCTATAATTGTGTGACATTTTCATTTCACCCTTCTTTTTATCAAAATATTCTTCCCTATATAGTTGACAGCTATTCACAGTAATGAAATCACTGGCAGGAATTGAATCCATCATTCATTTTAGTTTATTAAGTTAAGATTTATAGAAGAATATCTATTTGGTGGAAGGAACACCAGGGTTTTATATCACAGTAGTAAATTTAATTTGTTGGGTTATTTACATACAATTAATTTTTGAGCCAAATTAAATCTTGAAGGTTCGCTTTGTTAGGCTTTGGATTATGCTGACACTATAAAAGGTATTTTCCATAATTCTGTACTAAAAAGTCTTATCATTTGCTCTTGGGCAAGGTTGTCTTGTCTTGATGCATATATACATTTAAGTAACAGTGAGGCAGAAAGATAAAAAAAGATCAAAAACATGTGAAGAGATATGGAATGAGAAACTTAGAAACTAAACATGTGAAATGCCGCACAAGACAACATTATGGATGTATGAAGCGTGCCAGTATTAGTCATCAGCTGTTCTGGCATGAAATGCCCCCAAACTATTAATAGGCACCTCTTAATCATTTTGGCATATCTTGGGATGTCTGTGCGCCAGAATCAGAAATCTATGCAAGCCAGGAACTGAACCAAACACATGCAGTCTCGAAACGCCTGGATGTTGTAGTTGATACTAGAGAGGATACACATAGATCGGATTAAAGCATCCAATATTAATTAAATAAATGGTTAGGTAAATCAATATAAACAATGTATAACCTAATACTGTAACAAACCCCACCAACATTCTCTCTATTCTGCCAAATACTCGAGCTTTTCACCATAGTTAGACATATAGGAAATAAGCAAGGACCCAAATATTTCCAATATCCAAAGATTCAAAATTACACCTTATCTTCAATAAGTTGGTATATAAAGGGGACAAATGGACGGTTACTTGTTGTTGGGTCCCCTTGCAATCCTTATTATAATCTGCCCTGGATGTTGAATACCAATGGGAAAGTTTAGGTTTATTTATTTTTTCCCTTAAAGCGTACCTGTTATCTCTTATTACATGCCTGTACTTATATTCTCTATTATGTAACAGTTCTGCAGCATGTTTTCATAGGACTGTGCATTGTGCTATTGCCCTGCTATTCCTTCTATAAACCTGTATAAATTGACAGCTGGGTGTCACTATTGTTTTTGCCAAAGGGGTGTGTCTCTACACATCCTGGCATTGCCAAAACTGACACATCCCCTAGTTACACCCAGCTACCGGTTTATTCATATATTTATTGTAGAAATACCAGAGGAAAGGCACTGAAGAATGCTGAGCTGTCAGGAAATATGCTCCAGAATTGTTAAAGAGGACCTTTCACGTCCTTGGGGACATGCGGTGTAATACACTGCTAGAAAGTTGACAGTGCGCTGAATTCTTTGGAAATCGGCTTTCCTGATCTGTGCCCCCACTGAAGACCTATCAGTGCCAGTACCGTAGCTCTTCAGTGTCAGAAGGGCATTTCTGACAGTCTTTCAGCAATAGGGGTGAGCGATCGGGTTCGGAAAAGATCGGATTCCGATCGGCGATCGAGCAAATTTCATTGTAGTTGTAGGAATTGTAGTTTTGCAACAGCTGGAGAGCCGTAGGTTCCTACTCCTGCACTATTGCATCACCACTGTTGTTATTTCTGGATATTGTATATCACTTTGCTGTTTGTGATTATTGGTTTATTTATTGAATATATACACATTCTTATAAGTATCCATGGCATATTTATGGCAATTTTCTCTGTGCATCAGATATACCTTGACAAAGGCATGTAGCTGAAACATATTCTGGTTGTGAAACAATATGCTCTAATTTTTCAGCTGGATACAACTGATGTAATAAAAAAAGTACTTGATCAATCAAATTCACTCGGAGTGCCATGATTCTTACCTATATATGTCTATGGATTGAAGAATCCTCTCACTGGCACCCACAAAGGAAAAGACATGTCTGGCACAACTAATGCTATTAAATGGTACATTACAGTATAGTTATTTTTCTGCTGATATTCTGAATAATACATGCTGGTGGTTGCTTTTCTATTATTGTTTTTTTATTTATTTGCATTTACATTTATCATACCTTATAAAAGTAAAACAAGGTAATAAAACATGACATTTAATACCCTGTGAAAAGTGCAATCAATATACTCTAAAATCCATTCATAGATTTAAACATCTTGTTAAATTGTTAAATTGTATAGAAATGACAGCACTTACAGTCATTTAGATAGTTACGTTTACTAATACAGTAATATCATCCGGTTTCAGTAGGGAGAATGAATGGAATGTAAATGGAAAAAAAAAAAAATACTGCTTTATATTTTCTGCTCTGCAACATAAAATAATAAGAAGAATCATTTAAAGGTCTATAAAGGTCTATAAAGGTTCATTATCAATATCCAATGGTATGGAACATTGTAAAGATTCACCATGTCATAACAATCTGAATGCTAGGAAGATGACTTCTGTGAGCCCTCTGGGTCTCAAGATCTGAAGTCCATCATGTTTTCTACAAGTGAATGGGCTTCATTCCTAGAAAGGCAGACCCCAACCATTTAATGTATGATGGTATCCTAGTGATATCCCACTATATTCTATGCTAGTAAAACATGGTTAATGGAGGACATGGGTGGGCAGTTCCTCACCGCTTAGCATCATTGCTGGGCAGTAAGGAATGGCCCCTCTCACAGTACAGAGCAATAGACGCTACTGTGAGGAGGGACGTTCCTGACAGACTGTCTGAAACACCCTTCTGACACTGAAGAGCTACAGTACTGGCACTGATAGCTCTTCAGTAGGGGCACAGAACGGGAAAGCCGATTTCCAAAGAATTCAGTGCATTATTGGCTTTCCCGTTCTTTGCCCCTGCTGAAAAGCTATTGGTGGTGTTACTGTAGTTCTTCAGTGTCAGAAGGGCGTTCCTGACAGTAGCGTCTATGGCATTGTACTGTGAGAGGGGGCATTCGTTACCACCCAGCAATGACGCTAAGCAGTGAGGAACGCCCCCCCCAGTCCTTGCCTATAGATGAGCACTATCAGGAGTAGGGGAGTTTGTATGTTCTCCCTGTGTTTGCATGGATTTCCTCCCATACTCCAAAGATAGGCAAAAATGGATATTGTGATCCCTATATGGGGGTCACAATCTATATAACAACAACAAAAGAAAAACGGAGTAGGGGAGGCATTCCTCACCGCTCAGCATCATCGTTGGGTGGTAAGAAACACTCCCTCTCACAGTACAGAGTAATAGACACTATTGTTAGGAGGGGTGTTCCTGACTAGTGTTCAGATTGTTAATCTTGAGATTACAGGATTGATTTTAAAATCCGATTTCCAATCATTTTCCAGCTGATCCCGATTGCGATTTTAGCACAGTCTTTGGGCCTATATGGTAATATCCCAGACCACGTGACGTCTGACACATTACCATAAAGGCCCAAAGCCTGTAGGATCAATATCGGATCCCGGAGAGGTGAGTAACAGTGTTTATTATGTTCCCTCATCTCCCCTGGGTCTCCAATTATTATACTCGGGGTTCTGAAAAGACCCCCGAGTATAACAATAGTTCATGGGTGTGCAACTGTGGGACATAATAGAGCTTGAAGAGTCCACTGTGGCCCCTGTAACCTCTATTATGCCCCACAGCAGCCCCCCTGCAACCCAGTCAAAGATGTCTGTGTTTCAAACTTTACAGCGTCAATTCACAGCTGGAAGAAGTGGTCACGGCGGGCCAGAGGGAAGAGATGGGAAATGTCGGAATTCGTCTCCTCTGAGTGTTACTGCACAAAATATTACTGCATTATATTTATTGTAATGTTACCGCTAGCACCCCCAACCCCTCCGCTGTCTGAGGTGGACGATCAAAAGAAGAACAACACCCCCCCTCCGTCCCTGGACTCAATACCCGTGTGTGGGGGGGGCATCTTTTGATTGTCCGCCTCAGGCAGCAGGGAGCCTAGGTTCACCACTGCATCTAGGCAGGGGTTTTCTTCATGAGACAAGACAAAGAACATTTACAATTGCATTATTTAGGAAAAATGACCCATACTGTATAATGAATGTACTCTAGTGTTACCACAAATCATTAGAAGTCTATTACTGAAATACTGATTGTATCATCATCTTTTATACAAGCCAAGTTCTGAATGAACTCACGGAGCACTGAATTTCTGCTTGTGTTTTACTTGACCTGGAAGTAAGGGTGATCATTATGCAATGTGACCTTGTAACTTGTATTTTGGTAAGACACAGTGTAAGAAGCTGTGCCCAGAGGTGATTAAACATCTGTTCATAGATCTTGCTTGATTAATTCTTACTTTCTAGATTAGACATTGACCTTAATTTTCTCATTACTCTCGTGGCTATTTAAGAAAAAAAATGGAGATTTTGTGCAGCAAACTGAGACATTCTTACTGAATAGATATGATAAAAGATATGACAGCTATCCTAACATTTAGACATTGATGTCAAAGAGTAATAATATCAAAGAGCAACACATAATTTAGGTTTTTTTTTAGATTAATGATGGTTAAAAAAAATGTGGAAAAAGTAACCGCCCCCTAGTTCCTTCATCTACTGATCACATTGTATTAATATGTTACAGTAAATTGCACTAATATAACACGCTCAGCTTCTTTGATCATCCTAGCGTGTATATAAAGTTAGATTTAATAAAAAACAAAGCATTTGAAAAAATACTGAACTTCCAGAAACACAAGAAAGATGAATAGAAAAAAGTTGAAACCTATCAATCTGGAAATGGTAAGAAACGCCTTTAAGATCAAACTGCATCATTAGATACAAAGCGACAAAATGGTTGCAGTGGAAAATCTTCCCAGAAGCTACAGCCCTGCTAAAGGATAAAAGACGCTTCATTATCATCCTCTGCTTACATATGGGGACGTGTTTTATTGTAGCTGAATACACATATACTACGTGTGACGTTCAATTTGTATCTATGTCACATCATATGATATATTCAAGACAATGACAGTGTTTTTTTCTGTTTACTACTTTTCCTAGTAAATGGGATGGGTTTAAAATTAGACAAATAATTGTTGTGATGGAACGTCGGCTATTTGATAGGATGGTGCCCTTACAGTATATGGTGATATAGCAGGGGTAACCCTTTTGTGTACAGCGTGCTGATTTAAATGAAAAGAATCAAAGATGAGGTCCTCGGAGTGCTGTGCCATAGCTGCATCCAGTCCTAGGTCACTGGTAATTTCACTTCAATTTAAGGGTGCATTCACACGGAGTAACATGCTGCGTGACCTGGCACGTATACGCCGTGCGAGATTTTGAGCGCCGTATACACTCCCATTGATTTCAATGGGAGTTAGTCTCGTATACGCCGCATTATTTTGCAGCCGCAAAATCACAGCCGCAAAATAACGCGGCGTATACAATCCAGGCTCCCACTGAAATCAATGGGAGCATATACGGTGCTCAAAATCTCACACGGCGTATACGTGCCAGGTCACACGGCACGTTACTCCGTGTAAATGCACCCTAAAGCTGTGTTCACATGGTGTGTTTTTGCACAAAAATGCATGCATTTTTATTGGAAAACTGCCTGCTTTTTTTTTTTTTTTTTAACAAAAACACACCATTATACAAAATAATGTCCCATAGTGGCCCCTCCTCACAGTATATTGTCCAATAGTGACCTCTCCACATGGTATAATGTCCCACAGTTGCTCTACATGTGGCATAATGTTCCATAGTGGCCTCTCTACACAGTATAATGTCCCATAGTGGCCTCTCCACACAGTATAATGTCCCATAGTGGTCAATCCACATGGTCAAATGTTCCATAGTGGCCCCTCCACAAAGGTATAATGTACCATAGTGGCCCCTCCACACAGTATAGTATCCCAATGAATTTTCCAAAAATTTCAGGTTTACTCTTCAGATCCAAGAGTGTAATAACCGGAGGCCCAGGGCAGTGGATTAAAGATCACCTCTTCAATTCACCTCTTCTAGACTTCTGTTCTCTTCAGTGCTCCTTACTGATGTCAGCGACTGCTGATTGACTCTCAGGAGTCATGTTCACACCATTTGGCATCATTTTATGTTAGATCACCTCTCCTGGGCCTCCAGTTATTATACTCTGGGGCAGTTTTGTGTCGGCCATGTTAGTCCAAACATATCTGCTAGGAGAGTTAGTCTACGTCCTGGCCCCTCAGTCACTTGGGCTGCCGTGCAAATGAAATATGCCTCATGTGCCACTCTTGGCCAACCCCTGCGCTATAGATATGTGCCTATTGCACCATCTCTGATAAAAGGCCGACGTGGTACAAACAGTTTCTACTAACCATAGCTTATGGCTGGGCATTACCTGTTATTAAACCTGACTCTTCTATTTACCTTGCCTGACCATCAAGGCTCCTTAGTTCTTGATGAAGCGGAAAGCTGTGATTTTGTTTGCTATATTTGGATTGACCTGGACTGCTCTTTGACTATGTGTTCTTATCACTGCCTGCTATGACTCATTTCTATCTTCTTATATTACTTGAACTCTGTTAGGCCTGACCTTGACTTTCTGTAACTATGTTAGTGATTTTACCATACTTCAAAATACTATCTGCACATTATCAGCTGTAGCTCTCTGAGACTACATTCAGATCACCTGGAGGTTCCTTTTACTAAGGCCTCTTGTAGACCGTGGCCGAAATCAGTTTGCTATCTGTGTTTCTCCTGGATACCCAACTGACCCATTCATTAATATGGGCCCGTACACATGACATGGTCACATGTACAGGCTGACAGTCCAGGCCACAAAATATAGAACAGGTCCTATTCCTGAACTATTTTGCGGCCTTGCTTCCATTGCTCTTAATGAGAGGGACCACGGAAACATGGCCGATGCACAGGCATAGGCCTGTCTCACCCGTGTGCCGCCCATGCCTTTAATTAACGGCCGGCTGGAAGCACATGGTCATCAGCAATCGGCCTTAACCTTAATTGGCTAGTGACTTAAAGACTGTTTTCTGTTTTGTCACTATTAAAAGTGATTTCTTTAAAAATGCAACCCTAATGCCCATATTGTACAGGTTTGCTTATGATTAGTGTTGAATGAGTAGTATTCGATCAAATACCTTGCTCCCATAGGAATGGTTGTAAGCGGCCAAACACCAAGGGGTTAAGCGCATCGAATATTCACTGCGCTTAACCCCTTGGTGTTCAGCCGCTTACACGCATTCCTATGGGAGCAAGGTAATCGATCAAATACTACTCGCTCATCTCTACTTATGATATTATTATATCAATAGTTTTCATGGGAAACCTTCAAACAATGAGCCAGAAAATGTCCCTTCCAAAAAAAAAAAAAATGTCCAAAATGAGACAGGACACAGAATAGCCTGTCTAGAACTACATCAATGGTAGGGTGGAGCCGATCTTGACTTTTCAGGATCGATTTTAAAATCCGATTTCCGATCATTTTGCATTCAAACCCGATCTCGATCCCATTTCCGATCCCAATGCAAGTCAATGGTTTTTTTTTATTAATCGGAGATCAGATTTTAAAAGCAATCCTATTGCTATCACCTATGGGTGATTTAGTGAATCACTAAAGTAGCCAGAGGATTTTTTTTTAATCCTCTGGCTACTTAGTCCCCCCTGGTGTCCACTTACCTCCAGAGATGGCTGGTCTGGTGCCTTCCTTCTTCTTTGCTTCGCTGCCGCTCCATGCTGCTCCCTGCCCCCTCCCTGCCAGTTTAGGAGAGTGTGGGTGGGTTAGGAGAGTGTGGGCGGGTACTGGGAGAGGAGACGTCACGTCTCTCCGCCCTGTACCCGCCCACACTCTCCTAAGCCACAAACCCCGCCTACCTAGCGCTTTAAACACTAACCTGGGAGGCGGGGCAGCGAGGCAAGAAGAAGGAGGGCACCGGAGCAGCCATCTCTAGAGGTAAGTAGCTGCTAGAGATGTTAGTTTAGCCTCCCATTCCAATGAATGGAGGCAGCCGGCGCGCAGGGGCTTAAGGCTGTGTGCCGGCTGCTTCCATTCATTCCTATGGAACTGCAGCGGAGCCTTCACACTGAGTATACAGTGTATACTCAGTGTGAAGGCTAAGCAATGCATTGTGGGAAAAGATCACCGATCTCGATCCCACATAAAAAGATCGTGTTCGGAATTCCGATGGCGATCATGAAATTTTCTCGATCGCCGATCGGAATCCGATCTTTTCCAAACACGATCGCTCAACCCTAATCAATGGATAGACAATAAAACCCCAACACCAGAACAATACAGTATTCATAGCCTATCACTTAAAATATAATATCTAATAATTTCTAATATAAGACTAAGACAAACATCTCATAGCTCAGACTGACAATAGTCACTAATTTAAATTATTTATGATTGCCTAAAGAAAATAAAGCGAAAGAAGGATGAATTTAGTCTTGAACTTAGCAAGTCGGCTTCTGTGTGTAATCCATATTTGCTTGTTGGGAATGTGCCAAAACATATGCACAACATTTCTGAAATTATTCTGACCTCCTGAGAAGCAGAGATCGCCTCTGGTGCTTTAGAGATTTAAGACTATGTGCATTTTTATTAGTCAATGTTATTATGCTAATTTTTATATTTCACCTAGTTTGTTCAGAATTTTTCACAATTTGCATCAAAATAATATGTTTTCATGCAACAGGTATTTGCACACCATTTCCACTTCATAATCCTGCCTTATTTTACCTTCATTTTAATTCCATGTTGTTGTTTTTTATTTATTTTTTACTTACAGTTGTGAACAAGGATAACGGTAAATAAGGAACATGTGGCAGTGTTTGGAGGAAGTTCTATAATCTAGGAATTTGCATGTAACATTAATCACCAACTTAGCACTTTCATGATATTTTGCCCTTGGCGAAGGTTTATCAGTGAGAATGTTCATCTTGATAAAAATAGAAAATGTTGAATATTAATTTAGCAATATAGCTAATGGGAGGTCCTGAATGTATTATAGAACTCTTAAGTAGCTTCATGGTTAATTTGCATAGGTTGATTAGAATCTGTACAAGCCTGGAAAATAAATATGGAGGAACAGCCCTTCTCCTAGGTAGAAAATTGATATAGGAGATGTATACAGAATAAGAAACAAGTAGTTATCTAGTTCTATGTTTTATTAGTTGCATTGAACAATTTAAGCTTTCACTAACTTTTCTTTCAGATTTTAACATAATGTACACGGTCTGTACCCCTATTCCATGTTATGCTCATACCTTCATAGTATATTATAATATATACTGTGGGGGATGTACAGTAGCTCGGTAAAAGCAGTGGTGCGGACCAGAACAGTCAAGACAGGGACACAAAATATGCAGAAAACTGGTTTATTTAAAAAAAAAAAAAAAAAAACAAAAAAAAAAAACAGGAAAATAAATAAATAAAATAAATAAACCTTGACTTCAAACAAAATACAACCTTAACTTCAGGCAAAAACAAAATAAAAAAACCTGCTTGTCTGAGCAACTAACTAAACAGAACTGATAAGCTATGTCAGAAACCTGGGACTGCTATATCCTCTCTCTCTCTCTCTCTCTCTCTCTCTCTCTCTCTCTCTCTCTCTCTCATTGACCAAACACTGTTCTAGATCTTATCAGGGCTCAGCTGAGAGCAATTTCCACAGAGAGAAAAAGAGAAGAGAAAAAAAAATGGCCGGGGACAGGAACTAAGTCATCATTCTGACCAGAGAAGTGGTCTGTAAGCTAGACAACAAGCTGTACACACTCAGGAGACATATTGAGCAGTATCTGGCAAATAGAGCAAGATAGATAAAACATTTTCTTGGGAAAGACTCTTCAATTATCTTAATCTACAAGTTTGAATATAATCCTGGAGTTGGGAATAGCCCTTTAATAAGTGACAAGGAAAGGGGAATAGATGATAATCTATTCCCTTGAAAGGGGCTCTAGCAGAAAAAATATGCTGTATGAGCTCCACATATGCTTGAATAGCCTTTAAAAAGACTATTCAGGCACCGTTAATCTTATTTTAACCCCTCCCCCCCGTTTTAAACTAATACCGTAAAAACCAATAAACAAACTATACTTACCGTGCACGCTGGGCGGTTCATGCACTGGTCGACATCATCATCGGTCCCGCCTTCCAATGGTGTCTTCTTCCAGCGACGTCCTCCTGGGATCGCTCTTCCCCACCTCTGTCTTCTTATCTTCCTGCGGGCTGTGTTGAAATCCCACACGTGCACACGCTCCGACGCCATTTTTGTTAATGGAAGTTCAGAGCGCCCACAGGAAGATAAGAAGAGGGAGGCAGGGAAGAGCAAGCCCAGGAGGACGTCGCTGGAAGAAGACACCAGTGGAAGGCGGGACCAAAGATGACGTTGACCAGTGCATTAACTGCCCAGCGTGTACGGTAAGTATAATTTGCATATTGGTTTTTAGGGTATTAGTTTAAAATGGGGAGGTTGGGGGTAAAATAAGATTAGCGGTGCCTGAATAGTCTTTTTTAAAGGCTATTCAGGCATATGTGGGGCTCATACAGGATAATTTTGCTGATAGAGCCACTTTAAATAACTAGCCCATCCCTAAATTGCAGGCAGCAACATGGGGTGGAGGGTATATTGTTTGTGGGCACTTTACTGTTACTTCCCTATGTTGATGTCTGTACTTACTCTGTTACTTCTGTAAGAGAGTGTCAGGCTCTTCTTTTCTTATCTGTTACATTTGTATTGTTTTAAAACTTTAATAGTAATGTAACGTGACATAACGCGTGATCTGGCACGTATATGTGTGAGACTTAGCGCACCATAAAAGCTCCCATTGATTTCAATGGGAGCCTGGATCGTATATGCCGCGTTATTTTGCGGCCGTGATTTTACGGCCGCAAAATCACGGCCGCAAAATAACGCGGCGTATACGATCCAGGCTCCCATTGAAATCAATGGGAGCTTTTACGGCGCGCTAAGTCTCTAACGCTGTATACGTGCCAGATCACGCGGCACGTTACTCCGTGTGAATGGACCCTTAATTAAAAAAATTACTTGATTAAAAAAATAAACACAAAAAAACTGAAAATAATGGATATTGCTTCTGGCTGTCCAGGAAGAATAACATTTACTATGATCCTAGAAAGATACTTTGGATTTAGTGGATTAAAACAAATCCAAATTAGTATTGTGAGCCTTACATTATCCCACAAAAGCTACACTACGCCATTGAGAACATTGTCAGATGAAAGATGAGGAATCTTAAAGATCAGGGTCAGAGGTTTATGGATAAGGAGGAATATAAACGAAAAGATCATTTTGAGAAGGAATATCTGGGTTAAGATTTTTTAGTCAATAAACGTATGACTTTCATCAAGATTTGACATCACCAGCAAGTGTACAGATTCCCATCTCAGTACCAATGTTGTGAATTACCATATATAAGAATTTCATTGCATAGAGGATATGTATATATATATATATATATATATATATATATATATATATATATATATATCTATATATATATCTCAAATGTGTATTTCACTGCATGTATATTTACTAAGCATACTCCTAAGGAGTACCAATGTATAGATGGCAATATAAATGAGCTACTCTGTTTGAGAATTTCTCAAGGACACAGTATGTTAAAGGGGTATTCCAACTCATTATTTTATTATATAATACTGATGATGATGGGCCCTTAGACATAACAAATCATTATTGACCTCCCCCCCCCCCATGCTTTTTTTTGCCTTCCCCTGGATCAACACTGTTAGGGATTGTAGGTTTATAGGTTGGACTTGATGGACTGATGTCTTCATCCAACTTCATCCACTATGTAACTATGTAAGTCTCCACTTTCAACACTGGTAGCTCTGTTATATACAGGTCTCCTGGCTGACTTCACCAGTGATGTCCTATTTGTCATAGGTCTCAATGGTCAACTCTTCTCATACTGTATGTGATTATTGTGACTTACTATTTGTGCAGAGATGACTGCTGAGGCTAAGAACAAAAGGAAGTAAATGAACAATAGAGAACTCTAAACGTGTACACAGTTTTTGATGGAACTCGCTATGGAGTTGTTCCAAACATCTTGGAGAACTAAGCCCAGATCTTCTGTGGATGTAGGTTTACTCAAATTCTTCTGTCTTTTCATGTAACCTAGAAAGACTTGACGATGATAGGATTGGTGCTCTGTGGGGGCCATATCCACACCTATACAACTCTTTTAGAGTATAACAAGGCAGGGAGTATATAATTACATATATGTACACATACAGTTGTTTTGTATATTTCATATGATGAAAACATAGAAAAAAAAGAAAACCTACTATATATCAAATTATAATGTGAAATTCCATATTCACCAAATGGTAGAAAAAATCAATTTGGTGCGCTAAAAATTAATTTTCAGGCTATCTATTATTTAGGTCATAGACAGCCTATGTGAGCTATTATATGAGCCTTTAGAAATAGAAATGGAAATGGATGGAGTTTTGGATCCACACAAAGTGGCTGCAGCAGCTACTGTGTAAGTACTGGAGAACAGGAGGGATAGACATTACTGCAAAATCTGAAAGAAGTTTTTACAATGAGCAATGACTTGACGTTAAGCAATAGGGACAATTTTTTATGTTCTACTTTGACTGATTTTCAATCCTGAAACATGAAATAAACCGTGCTGTTCTCACCTCTGAGGTTGCATAAAGTTTTCATAGTTCAGAAAGTATAGGTTTATTTATTATGTTTCTTTTCAATTTACCTAAAACTTTACAGTACCTAAACCTTTACAGAAACATTGTTCTTCATAATGTAATTGGGGAATTGATCTATTATATAAATAAAATATCTTTTGCATATAGCGCAGGTAGATTAGACCTAATAGCGGGTGTTGCAAGAAGGTCATTGGTACATTTTAAAGGTTATTGTATAGGCTTTCAAAACACCAAGGTAAGGTAACACAAAGGTAAGATGTGATAAAACTCCAGCATAAAATGGACAAAAAAATGAATTTTTGTCTAAAAAGTAACTTTTAATGCGTCGTCTTTAAAAAATAAATCAACAGTCAAAGAAGGGGTTTGCAGTTAGTTATCTCTTACGTGTTTGAAGATAGCAGGTCTTTTACTCATAGTATATAATTAATGTCAACCTAGGAGGTTTAAAAACACATATCAATGCCAACTTCAATTTAATTCAATATTTTAGCCTCATTTGAACATAGTTATCATACATATAGAGATTCTAAACTCATGAGTAGACATGAGCCTGCTCAAATAACAAAGCTATTCTTTGATTTGATTTTTTTTTAACACTGCTAGGTTGTAAGCAAGAGGCTACCAGTGCACAGAATGAGGCAAATATTAATTCTCTAACCATTAGTAGAATTTCTACTTAATCCCTCCCTGCTCCATATAGTTGTGTGTCTGAAGCTGAGACAGAAATGTAATGTGAGCAAGCAGTCAGATTGAAGATTAGGAGCAGGAGAACAGCTTAATAATTGCTGAAGTAAGCAGATCTCTCTAACAAGATATATCACAAAGGGTTTTTTTTATGTTTAAATACACTATTCATTTATGAAAAGTTTTTTTTTTGGGGGGGAGGGGGGGGGGTCATTGGTGGTTGGACCCCAGCCAGTCTGCAACTTCTCTCCAATCCTGTGGGTAGGGGGGATATGCTATGTGGGATAGAAACCCTTCCACATTGATGCTATTTAGTGGTACTTCTGTACTGCAGTTTTCAAGCCACCAACACTATGTAAATTATATTGTAATCAGTGACTCCTTGCCTTGGATGGCAAACTAACTTATCTTTGTAGTCTCTGCAATAAGCAGCTTTATCTTTGCTTAGATTTCTTTAAGCCAAGACTGAATTTGCACCTAGAATTATGACTATCCTGTTGAAGGAGGAACAAAATATTTCTTGAACAATCGTTAATGACTCCAACTTTTGTGCAAGACATGTGTTTTTGAAATCTCTGTGAAACATTTCATTCCAAAGATGTATTTCAACATACCTTTAGATGGTTTCCCTCTGGCTGGGATTGCAATTATGAGTGTAAATACTTCTGTATTTTTATATTGCTTGTTAAAAAGTGTTTTCTTATTGTTTGCAGGTGTATTTTTGAATTTATTTCGTTTCATGAAATAAACTGGTTTCGTGACTCTACTGTAAAAAAAAAACAAAAAAAACAAACAACTGGTAATTTTAAGTTATACTGTATACACTGTCTGATTATTGGGGGACTGACCACCAGAATATCCACTGTTCAGGAGAACAAGATCTTGTTCCCTCATCTAAATAGTTTCAGAATCTCATGGGAACTGCTGGAGTTAACCAAGCACTGTAGTTAACTATCTCTGACAGTTCTATAGAAGACCCTCCCCGTCCGAGTAGTTATACCCTATTGTGTGGCTAGGGTATAACTGAAAATTACATGAATGTTACTTGAAGCATTACACAATGTCCATTAATTCAAAGAGAAAGAAATACAAACCCTTTCTAAAACTCAGAATTTTTGTCATTATGTGAATCATGAAAAAGGTTCCTTTTTCTTTTAAAGTGGTTCTTCAGAAAATAAATTTATCCACTATCACCTCCTGACGTACAGATGCCGCAATGAGGTATTTAAAGGAATTCCAGTTAATCTTGTGTCCTGCCTGTAAAAAAAAAAAGCTAGCAGCACCCATTGAAGTCAATGGGAGGCTTTTTTTATCACAGAAAATTCAGTGCCAAATAAAGCGCCATTTTCCTCCGTGTGGATGGACCCATAGAGACAACTAAGTGCAGTATGCTTCCATCAGCTTTAAAGATTTTTAGGTGAAGAGACAGTCATCTTCCGCTACTATTATTATTATTTGACCAATTGGCTATTTGAATTTTGTGCCATAAAAAAAGGGTATTGGCACTACATTCAATTGGCCAATCTCAGAACAGTCAGCACCACTATCGAAGTAAAGAGCCAGCGTTGGCCAGCGTTGTTTTTTTTTCCCTCTTCCTGTTTTTCCGTTTATTCTTGTGTATTTAATGATGAACCCATTTGAATTTAGAGACAAATTTGTGACACTTAATTCAAATGACCAAATTATTGCAGCTCCGCTATATAAATATTTTTTTTTAACATTACTACCATTTAGTTACATATTCATTGTGGGGAAGGTAGCTCAGTAGAAGCAGTGGTGCGGACCCAAACAGTCAAGAAGGGACACAAAATATGCAGCAAACTAGTTTATTTAGAAAAAAAAAAAACAGAAACAAATAAACTTTCACTTCAGGCATAAATGAGCAAAACAAAATACAACCTTACCTTCAGGCAAAAATAATACAAATTCCTGCTTGTCCGAGCGACTAACTAAACAGAAGTAAAAACCTAACTATATGTGTGGCTTACTACCAGCCACATGAAAAACCAAGCAAAATTTGGTTTCACCAGACTCAGTGTTACTAACGCAGCCACCTCTTCACTTCCTGTATCTGCCCTGAAGTGAGGGCTCTGTAACTTTTTATGGGCCAATAACGATCCTCAGGACCCAAACCTGGGACTGAAACCTATTCCAGACCCACACTGGACCAGACATAAGTCAGGAATCTGGGGCTGATATAGCGGAACTCCAGCACTTTGCATGTCACCTTCTCACACCAGGTACTATAACATCACTATATAATAGTACAGTGATAAAAAAATATTGGGGGCACCAACAGACATTAGTGTGATCCACCTGTGATATTGACGATTCCTACATAGACAAGTTATCACAAATGCCAAATATCTTGTGTTATTGTTAATATAATGGAGCCAACCTACATGACTTTAATGTGAATCCCACCTTCCTATATTAAACTTTTCAATTTATATTCAATTCTTCAAATTTAGTCTACAAGCTACACAAAAAGTAGAAACAGACAAAGGATGAAATGCATTTCACACATATCAGTTAATGTTCAGCATTCATTTTGCAAACTGCCATAGAAGAATGAAACATGAACTCCAAATTGTTGTTGTGAACAACAAGGTCATATTTCTTATGAGACAGGCTGGATACATGAAGCTGAAAGTAAAGAAATGAGCTGAACATAAAACCTGTTAAAATAGGAATCTGAAATGGTGGCAGAACCAATTTATAGCTGTATATGTTGACAAAAAAAAAATCAACCATAAAAATGAATAGGTTTATTGATTGTATAAGATACAATATAAAACACCTAAATCTCTCCAAAACACTTATATGCTGTTGTAGGGGACATACCTTATAGTGTAATCCTATGGTAGAGATAGTAATCTTTTCATTGTAACCTGTGGTCGCCCTTAGGGACCGATCAATCACAGACAAAAACAAGTGCTATGACTGTCACTACCACACCATAGGTGTAAAATGCAACAGAGAAATGGCACAAATACATTGCTGAATGTGCACCATGCTACTTATACAATTATATGAAACATATTCCAATAAGCCATAACCCTAAAAACAGTGAGAGGTTAAGTAAATAACATTAAATATCTTGCTACAATGGCACTTGTAAAAGGGTGGGATATATTTGGCAGCAAGTAAATGGATGGATGGTTCTTAGCCCGAGGCCCTACTTTGCGGAAAAGGTGCTTTTTTTGTTGCAGATTTTACTGTGGTTTTTCAACCCAATGCCAAGAGTGGATTTAACAGAAAGGAGAACTATTAGTGTACCCTTTATACCACTCTTAGCATTGGATCAAAGAACCGTAGCAAAAACTTCAACAAAAAAAAGCTGTATTTACGCAACGTGAGCCTGAGAGTAGATGTGGATGTTTTTTCAAAGTAGAAAAAGTTGGCAAGCAGACAGGGTCAAGTGTGCTGAAGCCTTAAGGGTGCATTTGTGGAACAAAGGCTAACTTTTATGGTCTGAACCCAACTTGTTAAAAAAGTTAATGTTGGCTAGAAAAAAAAAGGTGTCGAAACAAACAGTGTACCACAACTTGCTGCTTATAAAGCAGCACCGTCTCTAACTGAGTGCATCTTGAACCCTCTACTGTCAAAAAGTCAGTACCGGTAACATGCTATACATTAAAAGGGTATAATACATTTAATAAATGGAAATAAGTTAAAAATAGTTAATATGACACAGAGGTTATTCAAGCGTAAGCGTAAAACGTCTGTAGTGGCAAGTGATCCAATACGGATCTCCTTAGACATATATAAGAAGAAAGTAGAAAGACAGGAGTGGCAATGTGAAGACATAAGGATGGACTTCTAATGGTGTGGCTGGAGAAACTGTCCAATCAAAATGTAGCATGGCTACAATGACAATTAATGGAGGAGGAACTGTTAGATGTCATGTACATGACATGGTGTAGAGACAGTGATGCAACAATTTGAAGGTCATTTAAGCCTTCTTTATTGTCCTTTGAGTTCTTTAAACAAATGAAAATGTATTCTTCACTAACAACAGCATTTTCAGGTACTTAAAGCTTGAGAAGCAAATGCATAGCAGCTCAGCAGTAGGAACCTGAACCTGCACAGCTTTCAAATCTTCTAGAGTACATGGAACGTTCACTGTAATGAGTTTGTCCTCCTCTGCAACCCTACAATCGGTATAGTAGCCCTATCTGTAATAGCAGCTAAGATCATTTTACACCTGTTTTTTTGGGATTGGACAAATTCTCTGATGCACCAATGAATATCCCAATGCTCGAAAATAATGCAAATATAAATAAGTGTGAGAAGGTGACAGGCAGAGTGCTGGAATCTCGCTATATATCCCCAAGGTTTTTAACTTATGTGTGGTCCAGTAGTGCCTCAGCTCCATGTGTTAGTCCTTGGCTCATTTCTGGACCACAAAAAGGCTGCAGATCCTGTACTTCAGGGGAAATCCAGGGAGTGAGTGGAGGAGTATGGCTCTGTCCTGTAACCCTGAGTCTGGTGAGACAAAGTTGTGCTTGTTTTGTTTGTGTGGCTGGTAGTAATCCACACGTAAAGTTAGGTAATAATTTCTGTAAAGTTAGTTGCTCAGTTGCGCAGGTTTTTATTTTGTTTTTGCCTGAAGTTAAGGCCATATTTTGTTTTGCTCATTTTGTGCCTGAAGTCAAGGTTTATTTATTTTACAGTTTTTTTCTAAATAAACCAGTTTTCTGCATATAATCATTTAATCATTTAATAGTGCCACAATGGGGAAATTTCAGTAATACAGTTTCATAGATGGTACAGTAGTATATAACAAGAGAGAAACACATACAAGCTCATGGCAGATAGAAAAATACTAGGAATCATAGCAACTAAAAAGAAAGAAACACAGACACACTGCAGGATCATTTAGTTCTCTGTGTGAAGTGATGTTAATAATACAGCCGACTGTGGTTGGAGGACATGAGGAGGGGGTCACAGAATGTAGATATAACAGGCAGAAACATTTTTTTGCAGAGGTGGGAGACATATGCAGCTATCACGATAACATGTGGTAGTTCCTTTGGTAGGTAGTGAGATCTCATGCTTACAGCTGATAGTTCAGTATCTTGCATCAGCACTATTGTCCATTAACCACAAAAAATATCCCAAATGTCTTTCATCACAAGCCCTCCTCCTTTCTTCTTACCGCTGTGTTCTACTGCCCAAAGAAGTCTGAAGCCATCCAGGTAGACAGGGTGCTGCTCTCTTGCCAAGCTTCCATAAACTCATGGGGTAGGTGGGTGATGGTAGGTTCCCAGGCTGTAACAGAGTCCCACGTGTCCACAGTAAAAGAAAGAAATACCAATCAGCTGTAGGCATCTTCACACATCAGCAATAGACGCCAAAAATCATCTCCTTGAAAGAAGAAGTCCACACTTCCATGCAGGTTTCTTCTCCAGCTTTGTCTGCTTCATGGTAACCATGCTGTCCTTAGCTAGAAGGGGGCTGGTAACAGGCACATGTGCACACAGGAAACTCCAGCTGAATCAGGTCTTGAGTCTTGTCCATGCTTTAACAATAGAAACAAAAGGAAAAAAAAATACTCCACAGGGTCTTCCATTCGATTTATAGTTGCTAATTCATAGTGCTAGTTTGCTTGGTTAGAGGATTCTTGAAGATACAGACAAAAAGAGTGAAAAGGAAAGATAAAGGTTGCTCTCAGCTTGGAATTCTGTATCGAGGCAGCCACTCAATGCGGCGCCATCTTGATATAGATAATTGATATTTTGCATCCGTGTCTTTCACTGTTTGGGTGCACCCTTTTGCTGCTACTGAGCTACATCCTCCACATAAGATAGAAAACCCACAATGTTTACATGACTCTGAAGATCATTCTGATCTATGGGTCTGGAACCCTTTTAAGAGATATCCTGTATAAGTATATAAATTGCATTAAATGAATAATATATTGACCCAGAATGTTCTTGGCTTCCATGAATGAATAAGCTGCTAATGTATTGTTGTCCCATTGTTCCTTTATTTTTATACTATAGATATTCCAACCAGTTATCAAAGAATATCATGTATGAAAGGGATTACTGTATTCTTCAAGAAATAGGTGCTCTACTTTTGTTTATGCTCAGGGAATATGAGGTGGGCAATACTTAGTATCACAGCACCCCAGTGAATCCTCTATGCTTGGACCTGCTCCAGCCATTGACATGATATTGTCTTGCTATATCTAAATTATATATTCTTATCCATTACTTGATATCCTCCACATCTCCCAGAAGTATAGTATAACAGCATCAATTGGCAGCATTGACTTAAAGTGTCAATTATTTACTTACAGTTTATAGGAAGGTACAGAGGTCACAATCTCCATATCTGAGGTAGTCTCAGCAGTGGGAATAGGATCTCCTGAGTTACAGGGTGCAGTCCTTATATTGCTTTTCAAGTATTAACCGTATTTGTCAGTGGTTATAACGACAAAGTCAACTACTCGAAATAAGTCCAAGTGCAAAACAATTATCTTATACATGCGAATGATTACACATTAGTAACAAATGTTCTATTCAATTTCGTTATCTCGCACATTCACGCCACAGAATATAAATCTCCTTTGTCATCATGTTCTCATTTCTGATGTTTGTAATTTAGAGAGATCTGTTCGGAACGCTTATACAGACTGCAACATGTTCACTTTCTCATGGCTGCAGTAGTCAAGGCAGCTGTGACTTTGTATTTTCTTCCATCTGCTCTAGCTTCACATAGTCCCTGTTGTGTCTGTACTCTTCACATTCAGTGTTGTATTGTATGGTCAAGCAACGTTTCACCCAAATGAGACCTTAGGACATGCTTGACATGCTTAGGAGGATGATTTTATGATGTAGTGAACTAGAAATAAAGGCAATTGCCCTTTTCATGCTGGTAATGTTACTATAATATAACACATTGCACACTACCTCTTATACTTTCATATGGGTTAGGATACGCAGGTATAGACACTTTTCAGTCAATGCCTAATTTCTACATTTTGCAATATTCCAGAAGGGGGAAATCTCTAGCCAATAAAATGCCATATGGAGATAAACAAGGCTTTAAAATCAAGGGAAGATTTTATGTCCCCGAAGATGCTGCTTACTGTGAGAGCACAATAAAAACTGTATGTGTAGACAAACTCCTTGCTGTTTTAATACGATTTATTTCTGTATATTTTTGAGAATTGAAACAAAATAAATTAACTTTTTAATTTTCTGGTAACAAAATAGCACTACTCTATACTATCGACTAAAACTGGTCTTTTCTTAATTTAAATTTCTTTAATGTTATTAAAGGGGCTCTGTTATTGGGAAAAGTCATTTTTAGCTAATCACATCCTTGCATAGGCTTTAAAAATGCTATTCCACATCTACCTTTAGTATGTAAATTGCCTCAGTGGTTTTTGAATAAGTCTGTTTTTATTCATATGCTAATGAGCTTCCAGCCAGCACAGGAAGTTCCCAGCAGCACTTGTCTCTGCTATTATCTCCTATGCATGTGTGCAAACAGGAAGCTGAGCCATCAGCAGCAGCACCAGCAGTAGCCTGTGCTATATAACACCCATAGGAAACAATAGCAAAGAGGATTGCACGATGCATCGTGCACCAGTCTAATTAGCATATGAATAAAATGGACTTATTCAGAAAAAAACTGATGCAATTTACATACTAAAGGTAGGTGTGGAATAGCATTTCTAAAGCCTATGCAAAGATGTGATTAGTTAAAAATGAATTTTACCCTTTAAAAAGAATAAGAAAACTTCTGTTTTTAACTATTTTGCGCAACTGAAGAATAGATACTGAAAAACACAGATGTCATTAGGCACTTAGTACTAGAAGCATGGGATTCCTCTTGACAGTCTTCTGGTGTAAGCGCAACTACAGAGGATTTTAACCACTACTCCTGTAATACTAGAGATGGGCAAACCTTGTAAGATTCATTTCATGGATATTTGTAAGGTTCACCATGAATTGTGGTCTGATGAGTTATGTAGAGGTCTCTTCGGGCCCTAGAGTATAAGTGGAGGCCAAAGAACTCTTGTAAAGATAAAAAAAATACAATATACTCATCTTTCCTGTGTTCTGCTGCAGCATATTATGGGTCATCTTCTTCTTGGGCCGTCCTCCAACTTCTACTGACACCATGTCACCACTGAGGCCAAATCACAAGCCACAGGTCTTCTGGGGACTGTCAACATTATCATATTTTTAAGCTAATGTTTAACTTTATCATTGCACACCTTCCCTGGCCTCTGGTTATAATACCCTGGTGGCTGAATAATGTATAAAAATCAGCTTTGGTGCAGGGCCAACCCCAAAAAATTTGGGTTATATAGATCATTAATTTTTTGAAAATTTGGAATGAACCTGACTTGTTATGAACTGGTTTGCTCAACACTATCTAATACCATGCTTTCCCACTCAGCATCACTGATCGACTAGTAAGAGACTGTCTGACCAAATAGCACCATACTTTCTTAACCCAACATTACTTTGAGGGTGTATAGCTGAAAATTTAGGCATGACTGCAAAAGGTAGATATCAGATACTATACACAAATCTTCTACACAAATTATCTTACCCATTGTATGATTCTCTTTTCTGTCTGTTTTGATCTTTATATGCTTGAAATCTGACACATCTTTGGTTACCTTTTAGCTATTTCATACTCTCTTTGTTTGACCTTAGCTCGGTTATTACTCCCTCAGCCCACCATAAGATTACTGGCTTAGCCAATTCATTCTACAGGTGAAAATGTATTATATAATACATAAACAAATCATGAAAAAAGAATACATCTTATAAAGCATATCAAATAATCATATGAACAGCATAAAATTTAGAAGCAGATATAGCCACTTGAGAGAAGAGGAGGGAAGAGGAAATTTTGGGGATTGTGGGCATCAAAAGTCTGCTTAAGGCTGGGGTACCACGTAGTGTAAAAGACATGATTTGCCCGTGGCAGTCAGAGTAAAGTTAGAGTAAAGATGGATGGATTCTAGCAAATCCCATGCCCACTTGCAATAAAAACTATGCTGCAGGCATGTCTCAATTTCCAAAACTGGTGCAGTTTTGGAAATTGCAGCATCTCAATTATACATATGGAAACACCAGTGATTTCCACATATGTATAATTGAAGAAGAAAGTCCACAGAGGAAACGTAAATTAACTTTCTGTTTAAAGTGCTGTGGGAAAAATACCCAGAAGTTGCAGCCATATATAACTAAGGCTAAGTAAACATCTGTGCCAGAGTCTACAGAAACCACTGAAAGGGTGCATTCACACTGAGTAAACGCTAGCTTATTCTGAACGTAAAACACGTTCAGAATAAGCGGCGTCTAAAGCAGCTCCATTCATTTCTATGGGAGCGGGGATACGAGCGCTCCCCATAGAAATGAATGGGCTGCTTCTTTCACTCCGTGCAGTCTCATTGAAGTGAATGGGGAGTGCCGGCGTATACGGCAAGCTCTGCTCATGCCGGAGCGTACACGCCGGCACTCCCCATTCACTTCAATGGGACTGCACGGAGTGAAAGAAGCAGCCCATTCATTTCTATGGGGAGCGCTCGTATCCCCGCTCCCATAGAAATGAATGGAGCTGCTTTAGACGCCGCTTATTCTGAACGTGTTTTACGTTCAGAATAAGCTAGCGTTTACTCAGTGTGAATGCACCCAAAATCGACAAGAGACAAAAGACTGTGCAGTGTTACTACAGCCTGTAATAATATTACATGTCTGCTTAAAAAAAAACCTGTGATACTGTCTGATATAAATAGTGAAGGGGCCCCAAACAATATAATATACTCCACAGTGGTACCCACACAGTACAATATGCTTTACAGTGGCCCCCCACACAATACAAAATGTTCCACATTGGCCTTCACACAGTAAAATCTGTTTCACGATGGCTCCTCATACAGTATAATATGCTCCACAATTGCCCCCTCAAGCCGCTTCATTTGAAAGCCTCAAAATTTGTTTCGCCATCCAGTTTGTTTAAGTGCTATTGTTACACTTTATAATATATAATATGTTTAATAAGTATAAGTGGAAGCCCAGGGGAGGTGAGTAAAATTAACAAATACTTATATTCACCTTGCCTCAACTATCCTGGATATCCTCACTTCGGCTCTCTCCAGCTGATTTAATAGCTTCCTTATAAATGATAGTCCCTGTTCATAAATAGTGCCCTGTGCTAAAATTATAATCTAGGGTCTCTTCAGTCCCCAGAGTATAATAATCGGAGGCCCAGGGGAGGTGAGGGAAAATAACAAATGGTTATACTTACCTTATCTCTTCTGGGCCTCCTTGTACTGCTCTACTGTCCCTGCTGGCTTTCTCTTTAGGTCTGCAGCTCATGTCACACATTCCTTGCCTGTAATTGAGCCTGTCACACCTGACACGCTGCTAACACACCCCACATAATGTCTGCAAAGCGTGACAACAACTAAAGACCAGAAGATGACGCCGGATGCCTAGGAGATGTGAGTAAAAATGTTTATTTTTTCTGACATTGGAAAAGGGCCATGTGGAACATGACGCTGGGTCCTTTTCTGTTATCTATCAGACCTGAGTCTGGGATTCAGAGTCATCAGGCTCTGGATCCCAGGGGCATCACTGGGATGTGGACCCTGAGCAATTGCCCAGTTTGACCACCAAAACACCGGCCATAATTCTCTGACAAATAAACAATAAAGGTTTTTCTGCATCAGAAGTTTCAATTTGTTTTTGAGCAAAACAGTCATAGGAAATGTTTGCCTTACAGCTTATTTAGAGGAGTTGGTGAAGAATAAATGCACATAATGCTGTCATCTATTAGAGCGTTCATATATGTTGGAACAGGTAGAAAACACTGTGTACACATTGCTATCTCTGAGGAGCGCCAATGTTCTGTCCTAGGGAAATGTTTCTGTCAGGAGCTTCATTAACGGTAACACTTAAAATGTCATTTACGTAAGTTTGCACGGAATAGATGTCTGAAGCAATATGTGGGTTTAACTTCATGTTCACTTATGGAATTAAACTGTAATAATAATATCCCAGTCAGTAGAAATGCATTTCCCCTAGTTGTTAAATATTTCTTCACTTGTCATAATAGTGATGTCACTTTATTAACCTTTCCAAGAGCTGAGGATGTTCTCCGATATTAGATTCCTTAGCGCTGGTTCCAGACTTGATTGTATGATTTATAGTAGTCAGATTATTCATTTCTCTAAGCTTTTTAGGGTCAGATGGCGGAAGTTGTTTAATGAAGGTGAGAGCACTCATTTCAAGGGGAAGAATCTAATTTTCATATAAGGTCTTGCAACTGGAAGTGCCCGAAAAATAGCATTGAGTAATGGTTGCGACAGCAGAAGAATATGAAATCTAAATAATATTAATTAAACTGCCTTTTGTATATTTATTTTGGATTCTTAACTTTTTTTATGAATAATATTTTTATTAAAGATTTGTCATAACAATTATACATACAAATTGCAAGTAACATTGCTTAAAAAATGAGTAAACAAAGGTATGAACATTGTACCATTTTACCTGGTGGGATAAGTGGCAGATATGAGTATGAATATATATCTCTATATATCAATATATATCTCTCTGTCATCATGTGTGTGAAGGGATATATATGTGAGGGTTCTGTATAAGAGAAGATAGCCTAAGTTTGCATCCAAAATGAAGTGTAACATCAGCTTGTAATAGGTAGGTGAAAAAAGAGAAAGAGAAAGGGGAGATGGAGGAGAGGTAGAGAAAGGAAGGTTTTGGAAGAAGGGGAAGAGGGGGGAAAGATGGGAAGGGGGAGGAGTTAGACAACACGATTCTTCTCTAAATTTTCATGGGATGCACTTGCTTCTTTGGGTGAGAATGAGAGAGGCTTGGCTTCAATAACCTTATCTCTTATGTCTTGTAGTTTAACTTGGATGCTACAGTAAATAAAATTATATCAATACATGCTTTGTTTTCAAATCTTTTGCAGTAGGTAGGTTTCTCAGCTACAAGGTAGGTCTCAAGTTACATCTTAAGCCACTGGAAATTCTACTAGTTTTGAAGTATTCAGAGAGGGTGATGGTGTATATATATATATATATATATATATATATATATATATATATATATATATATAATTTAGTGCACTCTCTTTTTTCTTTAACTTCTCTAGTTCCCATTGGTTATTGTCGGGTGATGAACTGAGTAGTAAGTCAGTTCTGCCAATCACAAAGCCTGTGATGCTGTTTACATCTTCATCTGTGTAGGAAAATCCATCTGATGTTGTAGTGCCAACAGGAATTCTTGATTGTGTCACGTTCACTTTTGTACAGGAAGCAATAACTCAGATCTCAGGTCTTTATAGAGTCTCAGAGTCTTGGGCATTATAATAAACTGCAATTTCCATTTTTATAAATATACTGTGATGTCTCTGCCTCTTCAGGTCTCCCCGCCACCCTCTTCTTGCACGCTGTGGCGCAGGTGGAGTGTTCAGTTTGATTCCTTGCTTAGGGTTCTTGTTGCTCTGTCTGAACACTGCTCTATTACCTATTCTCTGTAACTGAATTTTTGACACACGCATCCCCTGAACCTTTGTTTCCCTATGTTCCTCAAATAGTTAATCTTAGCTTTACCTGTGTGATTGATAGCCTATCTGCCAATCAAGTCTGGGGCAGGTTCTAGACTTCCTATATACAGGACATCATCCCACACAGGTTTGTTGGCTATTTTGACTCTTGCTATTGTTTGGTATCTCTGACTTCTGACCTTTAGCTTCCCATGTAACTACTCTTTAAGATTTCGATTTGGTATTGTTTGTCTCTCTGGTTTGTCGCCCAGTTGCCCCTGTCATTAGGATAGTTGTGGCAAGTAGGTAGGGACAAGAGCTGGGTCGAGTTTAGGACTCACTGTCTCTGTCTTCCCCCTTCCTGGTTTCAGAAGCAGCACTGGGGAATTGCTCAACTAGCAATCCCCTTACATATACATTGTGTTAATGTAAAGTGGTGGAAATGACCAAACTATCCTTTACAGTGCATTGTATCAGCAATATTTTTAATTCTGAGCCCTCAGTTCAAAGGACTGTATTTGACCTAGTTAAAGCACACTAATGTTATTTTTCATCCTTTAGCTTTTGCTTTACGCTAATATAAAGGTGTCACATCTAAAGCCAACCTCATCTCCTGCAGAGAAAAAAGTGAACGGACCAGACTATTTTTTTTAATTTCAGGAGGAAAGATTTATTTTTACATTTGATTCCCTCTTAGCTCCCACTCTTAACCATTATTTCCATTTTCTGTAACTGACTCAGTTCACAGCTTTCAATTTAACTGTTATGACCTTTTTCAAGCTAATAGGAACAGAAAATTGGTTGATTTTAATCTTTATCTTCTTGGGTTTCAATAACACTCAAGAAGCATAAATTGTGACATCATGAGATTGCCTAAATGTGAAAGTTATGGGCTATAAATTAACATTGCTGAATGAAAAACTGTGAAAAGCAAACCTACATTATACGGGAAATTATTGCTTTGTATGCCAGATTTCTGCCAGTTTACAAGGCACAAAAAGTTTCAATTTGTTGTACAAGGCAGAGTTTTGTGCAAAACATATCAACTTTCTTGAAAGGGGGTGTTACAAGGGATGTGACATGGGCAGGGCCACCAGCCACGGCAGATTTATGATCATATAGTCCTTATTCACATGAGAAAGCCATGCAATGGCCATTTTAAAAACATAAGAGTGAATGAGTGTCACAAGTCAATTTCTTTTTACGAACAGATAGACTGGTCAGTAAAAAGAAACTTGTAAGACACTGACCTGGAGTTCCCAGAAATACATGGCCAAGGAGAGTCCCCGACGTCCCTGCAACTCCTAACCTAGATTGGTTACGGTTGGGTGCAAATCCAGGAAAGTGGGCAGAAACAGATTGGGAAACTTTCCCTATCAAATTCCCTGACTGAACCTGCCTAACCTCAGAGTAACATCCTTACAAGGACGCCCCTCACAGGAACCTAAAGTAGATTCCCTATAGTTATCCTAAAAGTGGGCTGAGATGTAAAAAAGAAACAAACCTAGTAGTACTAGTAGTGGCAGATAACAGAGAACAATAGATGTTAAGCGTAGTCAGTCAAGACCAGTGGTGGATATAGGTAAGCACTAGAATACAAAAATAAACAAGGAAACTAAACAGGCAAGGAACAGGAAGGGTGAGTGAAAACAAGGCTAAAGCACTGTAGCAAGTGTACAGATAAAGTATAGAGAACCTGGAAGCAAACAGAAGCTGAATACTATAGCAGGCACATGAACATGGGGAAGGGGACTTAAATAGGAACTGAGATACAACCCCACTCATCACAGATAGGAATGACTGGCCAGACAGCCTGCCAGTCAAACCGACACCAAGGAGACAACTTAACCCCTTAATATACTAAATACAGCCAGAGGAGTCTCTGATACGCCTCCGGGGCATGCGCCGCATAGCAGGTAGGTTGTAGCGTCCCCGAATCCTGACACATACAGTATGCTCCATCTTTGCCCATTTTGATGGACACATGAACACAAAGGAAATAAATGGAACAGTCTTTAATATATATAAAACTGATTGACATCCCGGTTATGTCTATTAAAAATGGATCAGTGGTTTGCGTCAAAAAAGTAAGACCAATTCATCCATCCATTAAAATGGATGCATAATGGATGACACTTGATCATAAAAAATAAAAAAGAGTGAATGCAATAACAGAAATTGCAATGCCATGTGAATTAGGTATTACACTGTTTCCACTTTCCTGAAGGAGGGCATGATATACATTTTAATACCTTGCTTAAGGATGCAACTGAGTTATGAAGAAGCATGTGCACTAAACACCAATCATGATAAATTCCCCATTGTTTTTATACACTATATAAAGAAACTTGCTAAAGGGATTATCTGGGCTTATTTTTTATGACCTATCTGCACTGGGATTTCAATGCTGAATAGCCCTGTAAGAGTTATCATATTCACCATAGTATCATTTAAAAGATGAGATTCTCATCTTTAATAGAGATGAGCGAACAGTGTTCTATCGAACTCATGTTCGATCGGATATTAGGCTGTTCGGCATGTTCGAATCGAATCGAACACCGCGTGGTAAAGTGCGCCATTACTCGATTCCCCTCCCACCTTCCCTGGCGCCTTTTTTGCTCCAATAACAGCGCAGGGTAGGTGGGACAGGAACTACGACACCGGTGACGTTGAAAAAAGTAGGCAAAACCCATTGGCTGCCGAAAACATGTGACCTCTAATTTAAAAGAACAGCGACGCCCAGCTTCGCGTCATTCTGAGCTTGCAATTCACCGAGGACGGAGGTTTCCGTCCAGCTAGCTAGGGCTTAGATTCTGGGTAGGCAGGGACAGGCTAGGATAGGAAGGAGAAGACAACCAACAGCTCTTGTAAGAGCTAAATTCCAGGGAGAAGCTTGTCAGTGTAACGTGGCACTGACGGGCTCAATCGCCGCAACCCAGCTTTCCCAGGATCCTGAATGGAATACACTGTCAGTGTATTCCCGTATACCCGATATATACCCCGATACCCGTTCCAACGGTGTGCCCCCCCACCTTCACCCCAGAAATACCCTGCAAGTCCCCTAGCAATAGAATTGGGGCTATATACACCCACAATTTTTACTACTGGTATACAGTGCCATTGTCTGACTGGGAATTCAAAGAATATATTGGGAATACAAATACCCTCATTTCTTGCTACTGCCATATAGTGCCAGTTTCTGACTGGTAATTCAAAGAATATATTGGGGTTACGTGCACCCACAATTTTTACTACTGGTATACAGTGCCATTGTCTGACTGGGAATTCAAAGAATATATTGGGAATACAAATACCCTCATTTCTTGCTACTGCCATATAGTGCCAGTGTCTGACTGGGAATTCAAAGAATATATTGGGGTTACGTGCACCCACAATTTTTACTACTGGTATACAGTGCCATTGTCTGACTGGGAATTCAAAGAGTATATTGGGAATACAAATACCCTCATTTCTTGCTACTGCCATATAGTGCCAGTTTCTGACTGGGAATTCAAAGAATATATTGGGGTTACGTGCACCCACAATTTTTACTACTGGTATACAGTGCCATTGTCTGACTGGGAATTCAAAGAATATATTGGGGTTATAAATACCCTCATTTCTTGCTACTGCCATATAGTGCCAGTTTCTGACTGGTAATTCAAAGAATATATTGGGGTTACGTGCACCCACAATTTTTACTACTGGTATACAGTGCCATTGTCTGACTGGGAATTCAAAGAGTATATTGGGAATACAAATACCCTCATTTCTTGCTACTGCCATATAGTGCCAGTTTCTGACTGGGAATTCAAAGAATATATTGGGGTTACGTGCACCCACAATTTTTACTACTGGTATACAGTGCCATTGTCTGACTGGGAATTCAAAGAATATATTGGGGTTATAAATACCCTCATTTCTTGCTACTGCCATATAGTGCCAGTTTCTGACTGGTAATTCAAAGAATATATTGGGGTTACGTGCACCCACAATTTTTACTACTGGTATACAGTGCCATTGTCTGACTGGGAATTCAAAGAGTATATTGGGAATACAAATACCCTCATTTCTTGCTACTGCCATATAGTGCCAGTTTCTGACTGGGAATTCAAAGAATATATTGGGGTTACGTGCACCCACAATTTTTACTACTGGTATACAGTGCCATTGTCTGACTGGGAATTCAAAGAGTATATTGGGAATACAAATACCCTCATTTCTTGCTACTGCCATATAGTGCCAGTTTCTGACTGGGAATTCAAAGAATATATTGGGGTTACGTGCACCCACAATTTTTACTACTGGTATACAGTGCCATTGTCTGACTGGGAATTCAAAGAGTATATTGGGAATACAAATACCCTCATTTCTTGCTACTGCCATATAGTGCCAGTTTCTGACTGGGAATTCAAAGAATATATTGGGGTTACGTGCACCCACAATTTTTACTACTGGTATACAGTGCCATTGTCTGACTGGGAATTCAAAGAGTATATTGGGAATACAAATACCCTCATTTCTTGCTACTGCCATATAGTGCCAGTTTCTGACTGGGAATTCAAAGAATATATTGGGGTTACGTGCACCCACAATTTTTACTACTGGTATACAGTGCCATTGTCTGACTGGGAATTCAAAGAGTATATTGGGAATACAAATACCCTCATTTCTTGCTACTGCCATATAGTGCCAGTTTCTGACTGGGAATTCAAAGAATATATTGGGGTTACGTGCACCCACAATTTTTACTACTGGTATACAGTGCCATTGTCTGACTGGGAATTCAAAGAGTATATTGGGAATACAAATACCCTCATTTCTTGCTACTGCCATATAGTGCCAGTTTCTGACTGGGAATTCAAAGAATATATTGGGGTTACGTGCACCCACAATTTTTACTACTGGTATACAGTGCCATTGTCTGACTGGGAATTCAAAGAGTATATTGGGAATACAAATACCCTCATTTCTTGCTACTGCCATATAGTGCCAGTTTCTGACTGGGAATTCAAAGAATATATTGGGGTTACGTGCACCCACAATTTTTACTACTGGTATACAGTGCCATTGTCTGACTGGGAATTCAAAGAATATATTGGGGTTATAAATACCCTCATTTCTTGCTACTGCCATATAGTGCCAGTTTCTGACTGGTAATTCAAAGAATATATTGGGGTTACGTGCACCCACAATTTTTACTACTGGTATACAGTGCCATTGTCTGACTGGGAATTCAAAGAGTATATTGGGAATACAAATACCCTCATTTCTTGCTACTGCCATATAGTGCCAGTTTCTGACTGGGAATTCAAAGAATATATTGGGGTTACGTGCACCCACAATTTTTACTACTGGTATACAGTGCCATTGTCTGACTGGGAATTCAAAGAGTATATTGGGAATACAAATACCCTCATTTCTTGCTACTGCCATATAGTGCCAGTTTCTGACTGGGAATTCAAAGAATATATTGGGGTTACGTGCACCCACAATTTTTACTACTGGTATACAGTGCTATTGTCTGACTGGGAATTCAAAGAGTATATTGGGAATACAAATACCCTCATTTCTTGCTACTGCCATATAGTGCCAGTTTCTGACTGGGAATTCAAAGAATATATTGGGGTTACGTGCACCCACAATTTTTACTACTGGTATACAGTGCCATTGTCTGACTGGGAATTCAAAGAGTATATTGGGAATACAAATACCCTCATTTCTTGCTACTGCCATATAGTGCCAGTTTCTGACTGGGAATTCAAAGAATATATTGGGGTTACGTGCACCCACAATTTTTACTACTGGTATACAGTGCCATTGTCTGACTGGGAATTCAAAGAATATATTGGGGTTATAAATACCCTCATTTCTTGCTACTGCCATATAGTGCCAGTTTCTGACTGGTAATTCAAAGAATATATTGGGGTTACGTGCACCCACAATTTTTACTACTGGTATACAGTGCCATTGTCTGACTGGGAATTCAAAGAGTATATTGGGAATACAAATACCCTCATTTCTTGCTACTGCCATATAGTGCCAGTTTCTGACTGGGAATTCAAAGAATATATTGGGGTTACGTGCACCCACAATTTTTACTACTGGTATACAGTGCCATTGTCTGACTGGGAATTCAAAGAGTATATTGGGAATACAAATACCCTCATTTCTTGCTACTGCCATATAGTGCCAGTTTCTGACTGGGAATTCAAAGAATATATTGGGGTTACGTGCACCCACAATTTTTACTACTGGTATACAGTGCCATTGTCTGACTGGGAATTCAAAGAATATATTGGGGTTATAAATACCCTCATTTCTTGCTACTGCCATATAGTGCCAGTTTCTGACTGGTAATTCAAAGAATATATTGGGGTTACGTGCACCCACAATTTTTACTACTGGTATACAGTGCCATTGTCTGACTGGGAATTCAAAGAGTATATTGGGAATACAAATACCCTCATTTCTTGCTACTGCCATATAGTGCCAGTTTCTGACTGGGAATTCAAAGAATATATTGGGGTTACGTGCACCCACAATTTTTACTACTGGTATACAGTGCCATTGTCTGACTGGGAATTCAAAGAGTATATTGGGAATACAAATACCCTCATTTCTTGCTACTGCCATATAGTGCCAGTTTCTGACTGGGAATTCAAAGAATATATTGGGGTTACGTGCACCCACAATTTTTACTACTGGTATACAGTGCCATTGTCTGACTGGGAATTCAAAGAATATATTGGGGTTATAAATACCCTCATTTCTTGCTACTGCCATATAGTGCCAGTTTCTGACTGGTAATTCAAAGAATATATTGGGGTTACGTGCACCCACAATTTTTACTACTGGTATACAGTGCCATTGTCTGACTGGGAATTCAAAGAGTATATTGGGAATACAAATACCCTCATTTCTTGCTACTGCCATATAGTGCCAGTTTCTGACTGGTAATTCAAAGAATATATTGGGGTTACGTGCACCCACAATTTTTACTACTGGTATACAGTGCCATTGTCTGACTGGGAATTCAAAGAGTATATTGGGAATACAAATACCCTCATTTCTTGCTACTGCCATATAGTGCCAGTTTCTGACTGGGAATTCAAAGAATATATTGGGGTTACGTGCACCCACAATTTTTACTACTGGTATACAGTGCCATTGTCTGACTGGGAATTCAAAGAGTATATTGGGAATACAAATACCCTCATTTCTTGCTACTGCCATATAGTGCCAGTTTCTGACTGGGAATTCAAAGAATATATTGGGGTTACGTGCACCCACAATTTTTACTACTGGTATACAGTGCCATTGTCTGACTGGGAATTCAAAGAATATATTGGGGTTATAAATACCCTCATTTCTTGCTACTGCCATATAGTGCCAGTTTCTGACTGGTAATTCAAAGAATATATTGGGGTTACGTGCACCCACAATTTTTACTACTGGTATACAGTGCCATTGTCTGACTGGGAATTCAAAGAGTATATTGGGAATACAAATACCCTCATTTCTTGCTACTGCCATATAGTGCCAGTTTCTGACTGGGAATTCAAAGAATATATTGGGGTTACGTGCACCCACAATTTTTACTACTGGTATACAGTGCCATTGTCTGACTGGGAATTCAAAGAGTATATTGGGAATACAAATACCCTCATTTCTTGCTACTGCCATATAGTGCCAGTTTCTGACTGGGAATTCAAAGAATATATTGGGGTTACGTGCACCCACAATTTTTACTACTGGTATACAGTGCCATTGTCTGACTGGGAATTCAAAGAATATATTGGGGTTACGTGCACCCACAATTTTTACTACTGGTATACAGTGCCAATTTCTAACTAGGAATTCAAAATGCGCAAGGCTCCCGGAAAGGGACGTGGACGAGGCCGTGGGCGAGGTCGGGGGAATGGTTCTGGGGAGCAAGGTAGCAGTGAAGCCACAGGGCGTCCCGTGCCTACTCCTGTGGGGCAGCAAGCATTGCGCCACTCCACAGTGCCAGGGTTGCTTGCCACATTAACTAAACTGCAGGGTACAAACCTTAGTAGGCCCGAGAACCAGGAACAGGTCTTGCAATGGCTGTCAGAGAACGCTTACAGCACATTGTCCAGCAGCCAGTCAGACTCTGCCTCCTCTCCTCCTATTACCCAACAGTCTTGTCTTCCTTCCTCCCAAAATTCCGAAGCTTTACAGAACAATAACCCAAACTGTCCCTGCTCCCCAGAGCTGTTCTCCGCTCCTTTCATTGTCCCTCAACCTGCCTCTCCACGTCACGATTCCACGAACCTAACAGAGGAGCATCTGTGTCCAGATGCTCAAACACTAGAGTCTCCTCCATCTCCGTTCGATTTGGTGGTGGATGACCAGCAACCCACCCTCATTGACGATGATGTGACGCAGTTGCCGTCAGGGCATCCAGTTGACCGGCGCATTGTGCGGGAGGAGGAGATGAGACAGGAGTTGGAAGAGGAAGTGGTGGATGATGAGGACACTGACCCGACCTGGACAGGGGGGATGTCAAGCGGGGAAAGTAGTGTGGATGTTGAGGCAGGTGCAGCACCAAAAAGGGTAGCTAGAGGCAGAGGCAGAGGTCAGCAGCTTAGGCGAAGCCAGGCCACACCCGGAATCTCCCAAGATGTTCCAGTTCGTACCCAGCCCCGAAAAACTCCCACCTCGAGGGCACGTTTCTCGAAGGTGTGGAGTTTTTTCAAGGAATGCGCCGAGGACAGATATAGTGTTGTCTGCACAATTTGCCTCTCGAAATTGATTAGGGGCTCTGAGAAGAGCAACCTGTCCACCACTTCAATGCGCCGTCATTTGGAATCCAAGCACTGGAATCAGTGGCAGGCAGCAACGGCAGGACAAAGGCCGCCTGCCGTTCACGCCACTGCCACTGCCTCTGCCTCTGCCACTGCCACTGCTGACTGTGCTGGCGATGCACTCCAGAGGACGAGCCAGGACACCACTTCATCTGCCTCCGCCACTTTGTTGACTTCTACCTCATCCTCCCCTGGTCCTGTCTTATCTCCTTCTCCTGCACCATCAAAGGCACCATCAGGCGTTTCTTTACAACAACCCACCATCTCTCAGACATTGGAGCGGCGGCAGAAATACACTGCTAACCACCCACACGCGCAAGCCTTGAACGCCAACATCGCTAAACTGCTGGCCCAGGAGATGTTGGCGTTCCGGCTTGTTGAAACTCCCGCCTTCCTGGACCTGATGGCAACTGCGGCACCTCGCTATGCCGTCCCTAGCCGTCACTACTTCTC
This sequence comes from Leptodactylus fuscus, assembly GCF_031893055.1. Lineage (NCBI taxonomy): Eukaryota > Metazoa > Chordata > Amphibia > Anura > Leptodactylidae > Leptodactylus > Leptodactylus fuscus. Next base: position 169,838,737 of record NC_134269.1, on the reverse strand, counting down.
CCGGTGTGCCGTCCCCGCCTTGCACCAGCACGTGTCACTCAACATCAGGCGGGCCCTTAGTTCCGCGCTTTGCACAAAGGTCCACTTGACCACCGACGCGTGGACAAGTGCATGCGGACAGGGACGCTACATTTCACTGACGGCACACTGGGTGAATGTAGTTGAGGCTGGGACTGCTTCCCAAACTGGCCCGGTGTACCTCGTCTCCCCGCCTAACATTCCTGGCAGGGACACGAGAAGAACACCCCCCTCCTCCTCCTCCTCTACCGCCTCCTCCTCCGCCACCGCCTCCTCCTCCGCCACCGCCTCCTCCTCCGCTGTTAGATTGACCCCAGCTACGAGTTGGAAACGTTGCAGCACTGGCGTTGGTAGACGTCAGCAGGCTGTGCTGAAGCTGATCAGCTTGGGGGACAGACAGCACACTGCCTCCGAGGTGAGGGATGCCCTCCTCGATGAGACGGCAATATGGTTTGAGCCGCTGCACCTGGGCCCAGGCATGGTCGTTTGTGATAACGGCCGGAACCTGGTAGCAGCTCTGGAGCTTGCCGGACTCCAACATGTTCCATGCCTGGCCCACGTCTTCAACCTAGTGGTGCAATGTTTCCTAAAGAGCTACCCCAATGTTCCAGAGCTACTGGTGAAAGTGCGGCGCATGTGCGCCCACTTTCGCAAGTCGACAGTAGCCGCTGCTAGCTTAAAATCTCTCCAGCAACGCCTGCATGTGCCACAACACCGGCTTTTGTGCGACGTCCCCACACGCTGGAACTCAACGTTTCAGATGTTGAATAGAGTGGTTGAGCAGCAGAGACCTTTGATGGAATACCAGCTACAAAACCCTAGGGTGCCACAAAGTCAGCTGCCTCAGTTTCACATCCATGAGTGGCCATGGATGAGAGACCTTTGTGACATCCTACGGGTCTTTGAGGAGTCCACAAGGAGGGTGAGCTCTGAGGATGCGATGGTGAGCCTTACAATCCCGCTCTTGTGTGTTCTGAGAGAATCCCTGATTGACATCAGGGATAACTCAGATCACACAGAGGAGTTAGGGATAGCATCCGATCCGTCACAGCTGGAGAGTAGGTCCACACATCTGTCCGCTTCACTGCGTTTAATGGAGGAGGAGGAGGAGGAGGAGGAGGAAGAAGAGTTGTCCGATGATGTGATGGTGATACAGGAGGCTTCCGGGCAACTTCGAATCGTCCCATTGTTGCAGCGCGGATGGGTAGACATGGAGGATGAGGAGGAAATGGAGATTGAACTTTCCGGTGGGGCCAGAGGAGTCATGCCAACTAACACTGTGGCAGACATGGCTGAGTTCATGTTGGGGTGCTTTACAACCGACAAGCGTATTGTCAAAATCATGGAGGACAACCAGTATTGGATCTTTGCTATCCTTGACCCCCGGTATAAAAACAACATCTCGTCTTTTATTCCGGTAGAGGGGAGGGCCAATCGCATCAATGCTTGCCACAGGCAATTGGTGCAGAATATGATGGAGATGTTTCCAGCATGTGACGTTGGCGGCAGGGAGGGCAGTTCCTCCAGTAGGCAACCAAGTTCTCACCGGTCCACACAAACGAGGGGCACACTGTCTAAGGTCTGGGACACCTTGATGGCACCCCCTCGCCAAAGTGCCGCCACGGAGGGTCCTAGTGTCACCAGGCGTGAGAAGTATAGGCGCATGTTGCGGGAATACCTTTCCGACCACAGCCCTGTCCTCTCCGACCCCTCTGCGCCCTACACGTATTGGGTGTCGAAGTTGGACCTGTGGCTTGAACTTGCCCTATATGCCTTGGAGGTGCTGTCCTGTCCTGCCGCCAGCGTCCTATCTGAGAGGGTGTTCAGTGCAGCCGGTGGCATCATCACTGACAAGCGCACCCGTCTGTCAGCTGAGAGTGCCGACCGGCTCACTTTGATAAAAATGAACCACCACTGGATAGAGCCTTCATTTTTGTGCCCACCTGTGTAAAGCACCCCAACATGAAACTCCATGTCTGTACTCAACCTCTCCAATTCCTCCGCATCCTCATACTCATCCACCATAAGCGTTGCACAATTCTGCTAATACTAGGCTCCCTCCAACATGATTTCCCCCAACTCTGCTGGTTAGAGGCTCCCTCCACCCTGATTTCCACCAACTCTGCTGGTTAGAGGCTCCCTCCACCCTGCTTTCCCACAACTCTGCTGGTTAGAGGCTCCTTCCACCATGAATTTGCCCAAACTGGGCTGTTTAGAGGCTCCCTCCACCATGAATTGGTCCAAACTGGGTTTTTTAGAGGCTCCCTCCACCATGAATTGGTCCAAACTGGGCTGGTTAGAGGCTCCCTCCACCATGAATTGGTCCAAACTGGGCTGGTTAGAGGCTCCCTCCACCATGAATTGGTCCAAACTGGGCTGGTTAGAGGCTCCCTCCACAATTAATTGGTCCAAACTGGGCTAATTAGAGGCTCCCTCCACCATGAATTGGTCCAAACTGGGTTTTTTAGAGGCTCCCTCCACCATGAATTTGCCCAAACTGGGCTGTTTAGAGGCTCCCTCCACCATGAATTGGTCCAAACTGGGCTGGTTAGAGGCTCCCTCCACCATGAATTTCCCAAAACTTGGCTGTTTAGAGGCTCCCTCCACCATTAATTGGTCCAAACTGGGCTGGTTAGAGGCTCCCTCCACCATGAATTTGCCCAAACTGGGGTGGTTAGAGGCTCCCTCCACCATTAATTGGTCCAAACTGGGCTGGTTAGAGGCTCCCTCCACAATTAATTGGTCCAAACTGGGCTAATTAGAGGCTCCCTCCACCATGAATTGGTCCAAACTGGGTTTTTTAGAGGCTCCCTCCACCATGAATTTGCCCAAACTGGGCTGTTTAGAGGCTCCCTCCACCATGAATTGGTCCAAACTGGGCTGGTTAGAGGCTCCCTCCACCATGAATTGGTCCAAACTGGGCTGGTTAGAGGCTCCATCCACCATGAATTTCCCAAAACTTGGCTGTTTAGAGGCTCCCTCCACCATTAATTGGTCCAAACTGGGCTGGTTAGAGGCTCCCTCCACCATGAATTTGCCCAAACTGGGCTGTTTAGAGGCTCCCTCCACCATGAATTTGCCCAAACTGGGCTGGTTAGAGGCTCCCTCCACCATGAATTGGTCCAAACTGGGCTGGTTAGAGGCTCCCTCCACCATGAATTTGCCCAAACTGGGCTGTTTAGAGGCTCCCTCCACCATGAATTTGCCCAAACTGGGCTGGTTAGAGGCTCCCTCCACCATGAATTGGTCCAAACGGGTTTTTAGAGGCTCCCTTCACCATGAATTGGTCCAAACTTGGCTGTTTAGAGGCTCCCTCCACCATGAATTTGCCCAAACTGGGCTGTTTAGAGGCTCCCTCCACCATGAATTGGTCCAAACTGGGCTGGTTAGAGGCTCCCTCCACCATGAATTTCCCAAAACTTGGCTGTTTAGAGGCTCCCTCCACCATTAATTGGTCCAAACTGGGCTGGTTAGAGGCTCCCTCCACCATGAATTTGCCCAAACTGGGCTGGTTAGAGGCTCCCTCCACAATTAATTGGTCCAAACTGGGCTAATTAGAGGCTCCCTCCACCATGAATTGGTCCAAACTGGGCTGGTTAGAGGCTCCCTCCACCATGAATTTGCCCAAACTGGGCTGTTTAGAGGCTCCCTCCACCATGAATTTGCCCAAACTGGGCTGGTTAGAGGCTCCCTCCACAATTAATTGGTCCAAACTGGGCTAATTAGAGGCTCCCTCCACCATGAATTGGTCCAAACTGGGTTTTTTAGAGGCTCCCTCCACCATGAATTTGCCCAAACTGGGCTGTTTAGAGGCTCCCTCCACCATGAATTGGTCCAAACTGGGCTGGTTAGAGGCTCCCTCCACCATGAATTTCCCAAAACTTGGCTGTTTAGAGGCTCCCTCCACCATTAATTGGTCCAAACTGGGCTGGTTAGAGGCTCCCTCCACCATGAATTTGCCCAAACTGGGGTGGTTAGAGGCTCCCTCCACCATTAATTGGTCCAAACTGGGCTGGTTAGAGGCTTCCTCCACAATTAATTGGTCCAAACTGGGCTAATTAGAGGCTCCCTCCACCATGAATTGGTCCAAACTGGGTTTTTTAGAGGCTCCCTCCACCATGAATTTGCCCAAACTGGGCTGTTTAGAGGCTCCCTCCACCATGAATTGGTCCAAACTGGGCTGGTTAGAGGCTCCCTCCACCATGAATTGGTCCAAACTGGGCTGGTTAGAGGCTCCCTCCACCATGAATTTCCCAAAACTTGGCTGTTTAGAGGCTCCCTCCACCATTAATTGGTCCAAACTGGGCTGGTTAGAGGCTCCCTCCACCATGAATTTGCCCAAACTGGGCTGTTTAGAGGCTCCCTCCACCATGAATTTGCCCAAACTGGGCTGGTTAGAGGCTCCCTCCACCATGAATTGGTCCAAACTGGGCTGGTTAGAGGCTCCCTCCACCATGAATTTGCCCAAACTGGGCTGTTTAGAGGCTCCCTCCACCATGAATTTGCCCAAACTGGGCTGGTTAGAGGCTCCCTCCACCATGAATTGGTCCAAACGGGTTTTTAGAGGCTCCCTTCACCATGAATTGGTCCAAACTTGGCTGGTTAGAGGCTCCCTCCACCATGAATTTGCCCAAACTGGGCTGTTTAGAGGCTCCCTCCACCATGAATTGGTCCAAACTGGGCTGGTTAGAGGCTCCCTCCACCATGAATTTCCCAAAACTTGGCTGTTTAGAGGCTCCCTCCACCATTAATTGGTCCAAACTGGGCTGGTTAGAGGCTCCCTCCACCATGAATTTGCCCAAACTGGGGTGGTTAGAGGCTCCCTCCACCATTAATTGGTCCAAACTGGGCTGGTTAGAGGCTCCCTCCACAATTAATTGGTCCAAACTGGGCTAATTAGAGGCTCCCTCCACCATGAATTGGTCCAAACTGGGTTTTTTAGAGGCTCCCTCCACCATGAATTTGCCCAAACTGGGCTGTTTAGAGGCTCCCTCCACCATGAATTGGTCCAAACTGGGCTGGTTAGAGGCTCCCTCCACCATGAATTGGTCCAAACTGGGCTGGTTAGAGGCTCCCTCCACCATGAATTTCCCAAAACTTGGCTGTTTAGAGGCTCCCTCCACCATTAATTGGTCCAAACTGGGCTGGTTAGAGGCTCCCTCCACCATGAATTTGCCCAAACTGGGCTGTTTAGAGGCTCCCTCCACCATGAATTTGCCCAAACTGGGCTGGTTAGAGGCTCCCTCCACCATGAATTGGTCCAAACTGGGCTGGTTAGAGGCTCCCTCCACCATGAATTTGCCCAAACTGGGCTGTTTAGAGGCTCCCTCCACCATGAATTTGCCCAAACTGGGCTGGTTAGAGGCTCCCTCCACCATGAATTGGTCCAAACGGGTTTTTAGAGGCTCCCTTCACCATGAATTGGTCCAAACTTGGCTGTTTAGAGGCTCCCTCCACCATGAATTTGCCCAAACTGGGCTGTTTAGAGGCTCCCTCCACCATGAATTTGCCCAAACTGGGCTGGTTAGAGGCTCCCTCCACCATGAATTGGTCCAAACTGGGCTGGTTAGAGGCTCCCTCCACCATGAATTTGCCCAAACTGGGCTGTTTAGAGGCTCCCTCCACCATGAATTTGCCCAAACTGGGCTGGTTAGAGGCTCCCTCCACCATGAATTGGTCCAAACGGGTTTTTAGAGGCTCCCTTCACCATGAATTGGTCCAAACTTGGCTGTTTAGAGGCTCCCTCCACCATGAATTGGTCCAAACTGGGGTGGTTAGAGGCTCCCTCCACCATGAATTTGCCCAAACTGGGCTGTTTAGAGGCTCCCTCCACCATGAATTGGTCCAAACTGGGTTTTTTAGAGGCTCCCTCCACCATGAATTGGTCCAAACTGGGCTGGTTAGAGGCTCCCTCCACCATGAATTGGTCCAAACTGGGGTGGTTAGAGGCTCCCTCCACCATTAATTGGTCCAAACTGGGCTGGTTAGAGGCTCCCTCCACCATTAATTGGTCCAAACTGGGCTGGTTAGAGGCTCCCTCCACCATGAATTTGCCCAAACTGGGCTGGTTAGAGGCTCCCTCCACCATGAATTGGTCCAAACTGGGGTTTTTAGAGGCTCCCTCCACCATGAATTGGTCCAAACTGGGGTTTTTAGAGTCTCCCTCCACCATGAATTGGTCCAAACTGGGGTTTTTAGAGGCTCCCTCCACCATGAATTTGCCCAAACTCTGCTGGTTAGAGGCTCAATCCACCCTGATTTTCAAAACAAATGTTGGTGCCAACCTCAACTTACTACAAGGGCCAAATTCACTGCTGGTGACAAGCTCTCCTCACTGCAAGTGCCAAATACTCATGTTTCAAGGTGTTTTCCTACTGTCAGAGAGGTGGTATTGAGTGTGTAAAGTGTGTAGTTGTTAGGCTGTGATGTTGGGGTAATAGAGGGTCTTTGGTGTGTTAGATGCCCCCAGACATGCTTCCCCTGCTGTCCCAGTGTCATTCCAGAGGTGTTGGCATCATTTCCTGGGGTGTCATAGTGGACTTGGTGACCCTCCAGACACGGATTTGGGTTTCCCCCTTAACGAGTATCTGTTCCCCATAGACTATAATGGGGTTCGAAACCCGTTCGAACACACGAACATTGAGCGGCTGTTCGAATCGAATTTCGAACCTCGAACATTTTAGTGTTCGCTCATCTCTAATCTTTAACCCTTTCCCGACATCCGCCGTAATAGTACGGCGTATGCTGAGTGTGTAACTAGGGAGCTGGCGGCCGCTGACTGCCGGAGCTAATGTCTCCGATCGGTTCAAGACCCCTAGGGAGGCTAATAAATGCAATGTATATACACTCACCGGCCACTTTATTAGGTACACCTGTCCAACTGCTCGTTAACACTTAATTTCTAATCAGCCAATCACATGGCGGCAACTCAGTGCATTTAGGCATGTAGACATGGTCAAGACAATCTCCTGCAGTTCAAACCGAGCATCAGTATGGGGAAGAAAGGTGATTTGAGTGCCTTTGAACGTGGCATGGTTGTTGGTGCCAGAAGGGCTGGTCTGAGTATTTCAGAAACTGCTGATCTACTGGGATTTTCACGCACAACCATCTCTAGGGTTTACAGAGAATGGTCCGAAAAAGAAAAAACATCCAGTGAGCGGCAGTTCTGTGGGCGGAAATGCGTTGTTGATGCCAGAGGTCAGAGGAGAATGGCCAGACTGGTTCGAGCTGATAGAAGGCAACAGTGACTCAAATAGCCACCCGTTACAACCAAGGTAGCCAGAAGAGCATCTCTGAACGCACAGTACGTCGAACTTTGAGGCAGATGGGCTACAGCAGCAGAAGACCACACCGGGTGCCACTCCTTTCAGCTAAGAACAGGAAACTGAGGCTACAATTTGCACAAGCTCATCGAAATTGGACAATTGAAGATTGGAAAAACGTTGCCTGGTCTGATGAGTCTCGATTTCTGCTGCGACATTCGGATGGTAGGGTCAGAATTTGGCGTCAACAACATGAAAACATGGATCCATCCTGCCTTGTATCAACGGTTCAGACTGGTGGTGGTGGTGTCATGGTGTGGGGAATATTTTCTTGGCACTCTTTGGGCCCCTTGGTACCAATTGAGCATCGTTGCAACGCCAAAGCCTACCTGAGTATTGTTGCTGACCATGTCCATCCCTTTATGACCACAATGTACCCAACATCTGATGGCTACTTTCAGCAGGATAATGCGCCATGTCATAAAGCTGGAATCATCTCAGACTGGTTTCTTGAACATGACAATGAGTTCACTGTACTCCAATGGCCTCCACAGTCACCAGATCTCAATCCAATAGAGCATCTTTGGGATGTGGTGGAACGGGAGATTCGCATCATGGATGTGCAGCCGACAAATCTGCGGCAACTGTGTGATGCCATCACGTCAATATGGACCAAAATCTCAGAGGAATGCTTCCAGCACCTTGTTGAATCTATGCCACGAAGAATTGAGGCAGTTCTGAAGGCAAAAGGGGGTCCAACCCGTTACTAGCATGGTGTACCTAATAAAGTGGCCAGTGAGTGTATATATATATATATATATATATATATATATATATATATATATATTATATTTTTTTACAAAGTATTAAAAATTCAAATCACCCCCCTTTCCCTAGAACACATATAAAAGTAGTTAAACACTGTGAAACACATACATGTTAGGTATCGCTGTGTCCGCAATCACCCAATCTCCAAATATATAACAATATTTTTTCTGTAGGGTAAATGCCGTAGCTGGAAAAATAGTCAAAAGTGCCAAACCACCGTTTTTTCACTGTTTTGATTCTGATAAAAATTTGAATAAAAAGTGATCAAAGCAATAGAATTTCCCGAAAATGGTAGAACTAAAAAGTACACCCAGACCTGCAAAAAAAAAAAAAAAATGCCCTATGCATCCTCCTACACGACGTATAAAAAAGTTACGGCTGTCAGAATATGGTGACTTTTATAAAAAAAAAAATTTAACACAGTTTTGGATTTTTTTTAAGGGGTTAAAATGTAAATAAAACCATATAAATTTGGTATCCCCGGAATAGTAACGAAACACAGAATACAGGGGACATGTCATTTTGGCTGCACAGTGAACACCGTAAAACCGAAGCCCGTAAGAATGTTGCAGAAATGCACTTTTTCTTCAAATTCACCTCATTCTAAATTTTTTTTGCAGCTTCCCAGTACATTATACAGAATAATTAATGGTGGCATCATGAAAAAAAATTTGTCCTGCAAAGATTAAGACCTCATTTGGCTCTGGGAGCGGAGAAATGAAAAAGTTATGGGGTTTAGAAGGAGGGGAGTCAAAAACGAAAAACGAAAATCAAAAAATGTCATCGGCGGGAAGGGGTTAAAATGATCCAAGCTTATCTTCATAGCCCTATCCAATCCTGAGATATCGGCATTAGTAGTAAGAACGTATTACAAAACTGTCAAACTGGGCGGATGTACTGTATATATCAAAAGTCAAGGTATGTTGTGTACGGCTGCAATGTGCTCTCTGTAATGTGGTGATAGCAGTTGAATATGCTTAGGAGAGGTGATAGACTCCCTATTATGGCTTATAATTTGAGTGGTGGTACCTCCATTTGACTAAACTGAGAACGGGGAATTTGAACTCTTTGGGGCAGCTTTATGAAGATTTCTATTTTCAATATCTGTTTTCATATCTCCTGCAACAATGTCAAGACCTGAGGTAAGGTAACAGAATATTTCCCAAAGCATCATACTTCCCCCTATTGCTTGCTACTGTAGATACTAAATATTGCACATATCGAAATAGACTTGCTGGTTTGCAGATTCTACATTTTGACATCACAATTTTACTCTTAACCCTTAGTTTCACCATGCAATACAGCAGTCCAGTTTTCCGAAAAGTCAATTCCAGGAACATGTTGCAGTTTTTCATCTCGCTGCAGGATTGTGATATTGTTCTAATTCCAAATGATTTGTGTCAATGTGATCGTTCTTAGTTTATTCTTGTCCCAACTGTCTAATTTAAATTGTGTCCATATATTTTATTGTACTGTCATACTTCTTTGTAGTCGAGCACGTTCACACAGGTATACTGCGAAGGAGAATGTTTCCTTGGTAAAATTCTTCTAAATATATAGCGCAGCAATGATTGGGGTCACTAGCATGCAATCGGTTAAACAAATCCTCTGTGCAATTTGTCTTGCTGAAAAGCTGAAAAAAAAAAAACATAAATGAAACATCTGTTACTAAAGCGTGCAGACCAAAGCTAAATACCAGGCAATGGAACGTTTTATCAGTTCAGGGAGATTATGTTGTTTCAAATCAAATAAAGAGCTGTAAAGTGCCCACTAGCCCTAAATGTTCACATTGGTGTACTGGAATTATTACATTGTTTTCTATACATAGGTAACCATCCGCATCACAACATGATATGGTAGCCATGACTGAATATGATGAAGGGACTCGTGCATATCTCAGTCCACCAGCCAAACAATTCATCCTGCATAAGGCTTTATTCACACATACGTTATTTACATCAGTGATTATGAGCCAAAACCAGGAGACTACCCAATGGTAAGGAATAGAGATGAGCAAACAGTAAAACATTCAATATTCGTTATTTTTTTCGAATAGCCGCTCAATAGTCGACTATTCGATCAAATATCCCCTATTATAGTCTATGGGGGAAAATGCTTTGTTTCAGGGGAAGCCACCATTCGACTCAGGAGGGTCACCCAGTCCACTATGACACCTCAGCAAATGATGCCAACACCTCTTTAATGCAACTGGGACAGCACGGGAACATGCCTGGGGGCATCTAACAAGCCCAAGTCACAGTTTTACCCCACCATCACAGCCTATCAACTACACACTTTCCACACTCAAAGAAACCTCTATCAAAGTGGGAAAATACCTGGAACCTTATTCCCCAATTGGATGGACAGAAACCCAAATTCAAGGTAAAGAAACATTAACAAGCACCCCTTTAAATCACGTTGCCCATGACAACCACAGATGCAATAGGCAATAGGAAATCCAATAGTACCCACCCTGAACTGTCATTGTGGATGTGTGTGTGTGTGTGTGTGTGTGTGTGTGTGTGTGTGTGTGTGTGTGAGATGTGGTAAGACCTTCCAAAACTCACTTTTATGGCCCTTAATGTGAGCCCTTCAAAATTAAGTTAGAGTCCCTTAAGCTGAGCTACCAGCAGAGATTGAGGTCCTTTAGGTGACTTCAGCCTCTTACCAGCAGAGTTTTAGGCCCTTTAATTTAGTTCAGCCTTGCACCAGCAGAGTTTTTTGCCCTTTGGGTGAGTTGAGCCTTGCACCAGTAGAGTGTTAGCCCCTTTAAAATTCTTAGCCCCAAAAACGGGGGTTCCAGAACCATCACTCTCATTGTGTTGGATTGATGCAGTGGATTGGACTGAGGACTCAGACATTGACCTTGATTTTTATTGGGAAATTGATAACATTTTGGCATCAAGTTCTGGAGGTAACTTTTATTTAGAGGACCGCAAAGGTGGAGAATTGGCTGCAACTACTACTACCGGTAATGGTCCTCTAATATCGGACTCTACATTACCTCTACAGGGTTCTGATCAGGTGTTAATAGTCCAAACAACATGCTCCAGTACTTTAGATGTAGATCAGAAACCACTTTCCCTTCCGACACCAGATTTAACCAAGCTTCATCATCATCGTCATCATCATCCTGCTGAGGTGGAGCCACTAAAGGAAACCTTGCCTTCCAAGGCATGTTCTGGAGCTGTGAGTGAGCCAAATCTAAACACAGAGTCCTTTGTAACTGAACAAAATTCACCAGCAGTGGCTGAATGTAGTTGAAACTGGGACCGGGTCGCAAACTGTGGCAGCCTGCCTTGTCTCCCCGCCCAATATTCCTGGCAGGAGTGCTGAAACATCACCCTCCTCCTGCTCCTCCGCCGTTAAATCGACCACACCTACAAGCTGCAAACGCTGCAACACTGGCATGGGGAGACATCAGCAGGCCATGCTGAAGCTCATCAGCTTGGGGGACAGACAGCATTTTCTGTCCTCAGTGATGATGATGAGACACAGTTGCCATCAGGGCATGCTGTTGTCATGTGCGGTTTGCAGTAAGAGGAGAGTGAGCAATTGGAAGAGTTGGTGGGCGATGAGGCCACTGACCCTAAATGGACAGGGGTGATGTATAGCGGGGAAAGCAGTGTAGATGTGGAGGCAAGCTAAGCAGGAAAAAAGGTGGCTACAGGCAGAGGCATGTCCAGAGGCAGCAAGGCCAAAGATTTTCCATATACAGTCCTATGAAAAAAGTTTGGGCACCCCTATTAATCTTAATCATTTTTAGTTCTACATATTTTGGTGTTTGCAACAGCCATTTCAGTTTCATATATCTAATAACTGATGGACACAGTAATATTTCAGGATTGAAATGAGGTTTATTGTACTAACAGAAAATGTGCAATATGCATTAAACCAAGATTTGCCCGGTGCAAAAGTATGGGCACCTCTACAGAAAAGTGACATTGATATTTAGTAGATCCTCCTTTTGCAAAGATAACAGCCTCTAGTCGCTTCCTGTAGCTTTTAATCAGTTCCTGGATCCTGCATGAAGGTATTTTGGACCATTCCTCTTTACAAAACAATTCAAGTTCAGTTAAGTTTGATGGTCGCCGAGCATGGACAGCCCGCTCTAAAATCATCCCACAGATGTTCAATGATACTTAGGTCTGGGGACTGGGATAGCCATTCCAGAACATTTTAATTGTTCCTCTGCATGAATGCCTGAGTCGATTTGAAGTGGTGTTTGGATCATTGTCTTGCTGAAATATCCATCCCCACGTAACTTCAACTTCATCACTGAATCATTCAGCATTATTCTCAAGAATCTGCTGATACTGAGTGGAATCTACGTGACCCTCAACTTTAACAAGATTCCCGATGCCGGAATGGGCCACACAGCCCCAAAGCATGATGGAACCTCCACCAAATTTTACAGTGGGTAGCAAGTGTTTTTCTTGGAATGCTGTTTTTTTGGACGCCATGCATAATGCCTTTTTGTATGACCAAACAACTCAATATTTGTTTCATCAGTCCACAGGACCTTCCAAAATGAAGCTGGCTTGTCCAAATGTGCTTTTGTATACCTCAGGAGACTCTGTTTGTGGCGTGCTTGCAGAAACGGCTTCTTTCTCATCACTCTCCCATACAGCTTCTCCTTGTGCAAAGTGCGCTGTATTGTTGACTGATGCACAGTGACACCATCTGCAGCAAGATGATGCTGCAGCTCTTTGGAGGTGGTCTGTGGATTGTCCTTGACTGTTCTCACCATTCTTCTTCTCTGCCTTTCTGATATTTTTCTTGGCCTGCCACTTCTGGACTTAACAAGAACTGTCCCTGTGGTCTTCCATTTCCTTACTATGTTCCTCACAGTGGAAACTGACAGGTTAAATCTCTGAGACAACTTTTTGTTGAACAATCTTTGTTTTCAGATCATTTGAGAGCGGGCTGTCCATGCTCGGTGACCATCAAACTTAACTGAACTTGAATTGTTTTGTAAAGAGGAATGGTCCAAAATACCTTCATCCAAGATCCAGGAACGGATTAAAAGCTACAGGAAGCGACTAGAGGCTGTTATCTTTGCAAAAGGAGGATGTACTAAATATTAATGTCACTTTTCTGTTGAGGTGCCCATACTTTTGCATCGGTAAAATTTTGGTTTAATGCATATTGCACATTTTCTGTTAGTACAATAAACCTCATTCCAATCCAGAAATATTACTGTGTCCGTCAGTTATTAGATATATCAAACTGAAATGGATGCTGCAACACCAAAATATTTAGAACTAAGAATGATTAAGATTAATAGGGGTGCCCAAACTTTTTCATAGGACTGTACTAGCCACTCATGCAAAAATCGCCCATGTTGCTAGACTTATGCGAGATCTGTTTGGCTTTGGCGACGCATTAATGATTTTAACAATCCCACTCCTGTGTGTGATGCAAGTATCCCTCATCACCATCAGGGATAACGCATTGTACGCTGAGGAGTCGGGCATAGGAGCAGAACCATTCCAGCAGGATAGTCAGTGCACACTCCTGTCCGCTTCACAGCATACAGTATATTGATGGAGGTAGAGGAGGATGACGAAGTGGCAGATGATTTCATTGTCACACAAGAGGCTAGCGGCACTCCCTGGCCAAACTACCACCAGTGAGGTGCCTGGTGCCACCTAGTGCCACCAGTTACATGACAAATTTAGTGCGGTTTGCACACTTTGCAAGTCTAAACTGAGCAGGGGCTCTGAAAAGAGCAACCTTACCACCTTTTGCGTCCGCTGTCATTTGGAAGGCAAGCCATAGGCTCAGTGGGAGAGAGCAAACGCAGGACAATCGTCACCCGGCATTGCCGACACTGCCTCTTCCACTGTTTACACCACCCTGGACACCTACACATCTGTCTCTGACACATTGGGGAGTTCACTCTCATCCACCCTTTTGGCTTGCACCATCATGCGCCTCTTCTCAACCACTCCCCATCTCCCAGGCGCAAGCCACCCACATGCCCAAGCCTTTAATGGCCTCATCTAAAAACTGCTGGACCACACTGGGGAGGATTAGATATGCACATCTGCACACAGTTCAACACGCCGGAGGATTAGATACACATGTCTTCACATAGTACCATCACCAGAGGATTAGATACGCGAGTCTACACAAAGTACCACACGCCAGAGGATTGTAAATGTGCATCTGCACACAGTTTCACACGGCTGAGGATTAGATACACATGTCTGCACACAGTACCACCTGCCGTGGGGATTGGATACATGCGTCTTCACACAATACCACACACCAGAGGATTAGATACACACCACTGCACACAATATCAACCGGGGGGATGATTAGATAAGTGCCTCTGCACATAGTGCCAAACGCCAGAAGATTAGATATATGCCTCTCCACACAATACCACTTGCCGGAGGATTAAATATGTGCCACTGCACACAATACCACATAGGTGAGGATTAGATACCTACATCTGCACACAGTAACACATAGGGCAGGATTAGATACATGCCTCTGCACACAATACCTCACGCTGGAGAATTACATACGCATCTCAGCACACAGTACCACACACCAGAGGATTAGATATGCACGTCTTCAGACAGTACCACACGCCAGAGGATTAGATACGTGCGTTTACACACAGTACTACATGGGAGAGGATTAGTTATGTGCATATGCACACAGTTCCACATGCCGGAGGATTAGAAACCCACCTCTTCACACAATACCACACAGGGAGGATTAGATACATGCCTCTGCACACAGTACCACAAGCCGTAGGATTCTAAGCACATAGTACCATACGCTGGAGGATTAGATAGACGGCTCTGCACAGAGTACCACACATTAGAGTTTTACTCCAGGTTTCCATAGCAACCCAGCTATTTTTCTTCACTGCTGTATGTCAGCTTTAAAGAAGCAGGGCACTGTGGATGACACTGTTACACAAGGTCACATTCACACAGCTTTACTACAGGTCTACATAACAACTGATCACAGGTTTTTCACTGATATCCAAAATGAGATACACATGATCATGTGACGCTTATGGACACACACAAACAACATGCAAAATACGCCAGTGCAAAATTAGACAATTCTTATGGGGCCACTACACAAACAAAAAATGTAATATACCCGTGCGAAGCCGGGTCCTCCTGCTAACATATATATATATATATATATATATATATATATATATATATATATATATACACCTTAATTGTATTAAATATTTCTGAAAATTTTATGCATTTCTAAACTTTATCTTTACATGAGATATTTTTTGGGGATTATGCTGATCGACAATTTTTATTCAAATGTAATGTAAAATGCAGAATGCAGAATCTATTACAATCTTTACAACTAGGGTTAGTAATGCAATATCTGAATAATTATAATCTGACTGAATAAATTGAGTTTGCATTTAAAGTGTTTCCACAGCTTGATCCGGAAGACATAGATTTGTTATAGGCAAATCTATGAACTCGTAGCTCAGGGAGCCAGTAAAGCAGACTTTCTATCATTTCTTTAGAGACCTTCGCCCAGCATGCTGCTCATTCCCTTCTATATTATTTTTTCATTGTTTGACCTAGTTGCTTCCTAGGAAATCACACAGAAGAATACAACATTTTTTACTGGTATTAAAGGGAGTCTGTAACCAGGGTGAAACATATTAAACCAGCAACATAGTTAGATTGGTCAGGCGTATCTGAATGGAATGGCTTTTCCCTATGAAAATTCATGTCTCTGTTGCAGATATATTAATTTATATAAGAATATGCAAATTAGGAATCTAGAGCACCGAGGGCAGCTTCATTGCTCCAAACTGCTCTAATACATCCTTCATCCCCCCCTCCCTTCTTTGACAGACTGAGCAAGGGAGTTAGGCTGAAATCTTACAGGGCCTTGTGATCTCTAGTTTGGCTGATGTATTGCAGAAGTGTGAGGCAATTTTGAACATATTGTGAAAAAATTAATATCTCGGCAAAAAAGGTACAAATTTTCATGAGAAAAAGGTTAGCCTGTCCTATCGAACTGTGTTGCTGGTTTAATATGCTTCCCCATTGTGACAGGCTCTATTTAAAGAGTTGGGATTTTCTCTTACTTTTTCTTTCTCTTAATAAATTAATTTGAAAATTTTGGACAAAAAATAGTATTATTGTTCCCAAGTGCAGATGACAATAAA
The DNA here is from genome assembly GCF_031893055.1 of Leptodactylus fuscus. NCBI lineage: Eukaryota > Metazoa > Chordata > Amphibia > Anura > Leptodactylidae > Leptodactylus > Leptodactylus fuscus. The sequence goes on along the minus strand of NC_134269.1, from coordinate 169,822,450 downwards.
ATAAATAATAATAAATGGAATTAAAAAATCCATAACATATGTTTTAAATCTGGTAAAGGTTATTAAAGGGGTTGTCCAGGATAACCATTTTTATATGAGGCTAGGAAAGGTGAAAAAAAAAAAAAAAGTTCCCTGCCGCACATGACCTCTGAGGCCAATCAGCGGCTTCTGTGGCCTAAGGAAAACCCACTATGGTCAGTCATGTGCAGTGGGAACTTTCACCAGAAGAAGACAGTGGAGCAGCAGGAGGCACTGTACTGGGAGATAGTGGAGCATTGGGGGCAGGTTAGTATGGGTTTTTTTAAAATATTTTTTTGCCTTCCTGGCTACATAAAAAAAAAAATATCCTGGATAACCCCTGTAAGTCCAATTTGTCAATAGATGATATCTAATGTTACTATTCAGTAATAAACATCCCTTTTTTTCGTAACTTCCCACCCTTCCTCTCCAGTGTGTATCTGTATTCATCTCTTGTCCATGTCACCTTTTGGGACCAATTCCAAAGCTATCTGTGTATTTGTACCTCAACAGAACTAATAATAAAAATAATAATAGTTTAATAAATTTAAAGGGGTTGTCCAGCAGTATACGATCCATTACCAAACTGTAGAACTATGGAAACGTTGTAGCTGTGTTGTGCTCTGCAGTTCCTGCAGCTTCCATCACTCTGTATGGGACTTATAGAAACAGTGTAAAGCACATTGCTCTGTGGTTCCTGTAAAGTCCACCCTGGAAATAGGGATCCAGGAGTTAGTCCCATCTTGCAAGTGATTTGTAAGGACTATTCTCCAGGCCACACAAATGTTTATCATGTTCATCACTATGAATATATGCTAACTAGAGATGAGCGAGTAGTGAAATATTCAATATTTGATTCGAGTAGAACGACAATATTCGACCATTCAATCGAATATCAAATCCCATTATAGTCTATGGGGAAAAAAAATGCTTGTTTCAGGGAAATCAAAATTCGACCAATTGGAGTCACCAAGTCCACAATGACACCTCAGGAAATGATGCCAACACCTCTGGAATGCAACTGGGACAGCAGGGAAAGCATGCCATCTAACACGCCCAAGTCCCAGTATTATCCCACTATCACAGCCTATCAACTAGACACTTTCCAAACTCAATATAACATCTATAGAAAGTGGAAAATACTTTGGAACCTTCTTTCCTCTACATTAGTATGGACAGAAAGACAAATTTTAAGCTAAAGAAACATTAGCATGCATCCCTTTAAATCATGTTGCTCATGACAACCACAGAAGTAATAGGCAAGGGGGAAATCAAACAGCACCCACCCTTAACTGTCATTGTGTAGGTGTGTGTACCTCTGTATACCTCTGTATGTTAGAGGTATATACTGAGCTTAAAAGTACAAGACCTGGAGATGGGAAAGGTATATCAGGGGAAAAGGTGGTACGTAATTGGAGCCCTAACAAGGGTTTTTGGGAAAATGATTTGCAAAAAGATTGTATATACAGATAGTGTGTATACAGTCTTCAAGCAGTGGTAGATCTAAGTTTAGCTCTTATAAGAGCTGTTGGAGTAAGATTCCTGCCTAAATAATTCTAATCTCTAGCTAATCCTGGCAGAACGTCTATCTCTGTCTAATTCGCAGTCGCATCTGACCCGAATCTGACACCCACTATTCTTATAAAGTGGAGGTCACCTGAATTAGCCAGCCAATTACTTTTTCCAATTTTGTTTTTATGCCTACATTGTCCTAGTTCCTGTCCCACCTCCCCTGCACAGTTATTGGTGTAAAAAAAGCGCCAGGGAAGGTGGGAGGGGAATCGAATTTTTACTGTGTTTAATGCATATTATTGGATCCAGTATGAATATTTCGAATACCGTATTGTTCGATCGAATACCTACTATTTGCTCATCTCTAATGCTAACATTTTATTTTTGTTTATTTATTTACTTATTTAGGGGGGATATGTTTGGGGTTTTTTTTTTGCCTATTTATTGCCAACAATAAGTGTATGCATTTATTTTGCACTAGCATTACCCGCTAACTTCATCCGCACCGCGCTCACTCCCTGCACGAATCACCTCCTACGCGACTCCAGCTTCCCCCGCACACCCGTCCTCCTTCCCCCTGCATGCATGGCAGCCCCGAGGCAGTTTCCCTGCCCTGCCGCAACCAAGAGCACTACTTCCATCCATGCACAGCAGCTGGAGCCGTCCGCAGCACCTAACAATGCCCTCCCGCCAGTGCTTTACATACAAACTCCAACGGGCGGCCCCACTACCAATTCCCTCCCACCACCCCTCACCCCCCTATTCCACCCCCCCCAAACAACCCACAGCCCCCCCCCGAACCACAAACCACCCACCAAAGTCCCCCAAACATCCAAACACACAAACCCACAAACATACAGTAGGATGTTATGACCAAATATGTTGCTATCGTTGTTTTCTTTTTATAATGCTTATTTTCATTGATTTATTGTTTGTTTGTTTTTTGTTAATCTCATAACAGTACTTTTGCTAAATACTAATACTGGCATGATGTTGCCAGTCCTGGCAATCGTATTTTCAGGCTTCACTTATGCAGAGGTTCTGTATTATGTAGCAGTTCTCATGTCATCATCTTGATGTAATAGTTCTATATGACAAAGTACCTTAAAGGGAATATGTCATCAAAAATGACAACCCAGTTAGAACATCCTTGATTTTAGAAAAAAATAAATAAATTCCAAAGTCAATATCTCATTATTTCAACCACTACTGATACGGTTATCTATTCCCCCTCCTTGCACAGAGCATGTGTACAGAACTCTCCCATAGAACTCTCAATGAATCAGCTCCACTTTATTGCTGCCTATGGCCATGAGAGTTGTAAAGTATATAACTTAATACTGTCAACAGAGCAAAGAAGAAACTCAGCTGAGATAGCAGCCCCCATAACCTCATACAGAAAATAGAAAAAAATGAAAATAGTGAAATATACAAGTTTTTTTTAAATATCTGGTTTTAATAATTAAAATGTGGTTATTTCTTGGCATACTATTATACCAATTTAAGGGAATGATTTAATATTTATATAATTATTACATAATATTTACATACTTTATTATCACCAATAGGTAAAAATAAGTAAGAGACATAGGCAGAGCATACTGAGAAATATATTGTTTTAATTTATGCAGAATTCCAGGAAAAACACGATTCTTCCCAATTATGATATATTTAGAGATTAAATTTTAATTAAAGAGTTTTTCTCAGGATAAGTCCTCAATATTATAATGGTGAATGTTCAACAATCAGACCCTGCATCATATAACTGTTCCATGCAGCCTTTAATTATAAAGTACCATTACTGCTGCTTCTTCAAGGTTTATGGGACAACTTAAGGAAGCTTTTTGGTTGCTTACACCTGTGCTTTGACCTATCAGCAGCTGAAGAAGCCTTTATAAGATCACTCCTTTTTGGATTCAGGTGCTGACTAATTTTTATTGCTCACTAGTTTGGCTCTAACTGTCTGTGTATACCTGCTTGATCTTTGACTACTGGATTGGATTTCCCTTTTGCCTCCTGAATCTGTTGTCACATTCCCAGCTAGGTTTTTGATCCTTGACTTGTTTCCCGGATATTGCTTTTGTCTCTTGTCTCCACTTAATACGTGCTCTCCTGGTTTTTTACTCTGCTAGTGCAACTTCTCTGCATCTACCCCTCTTTTCTGGAATTTGTGTTAGTTTCTGCAGCAGTGCATTTATTATTAGTAGAGATGAGCGAGTACTGTTCGGATCAGCCGATCCGAACAGCACGCACGTATTGAAATGAATGGAAGCACCTGGTACTTCCGCTTTGACGCCGGCCGGCCGCTTAACCCCCCGCGTGCCGGCTACATCCATTCATTTCAATGCGTGCGTGCTGTTCGGATCGGCTGATCCGAACAGTACTCGCTCATCTCTAATTATTAGTAAATTTATCTGTTTGGTCACAATTCAGATCCCCAGATCCATTAAAGCCCATCTCTCCTTGTGGCGAGCTCTGTTGAAGGCATCTGGGACTCTGTCTTGACTCAATAGGTGTGCTAGTTGTAGAAAACTGTGAGCAGTAGACACACCTATCAGACAATTTCTTGCTGTTGCTTCTTCCAAGACATTATCATGTCTTGCTCTTTATAGATAGAGTGAATGGAAGAAATATGAAAGGCACTACCAAACAATAAAATTCCATTTTATTACAACATATGATGGATAGATACATTTACATTTGCGTTATGCATTTTTGACTCTCTTGAATCTTTAGTCATAGACAAAGAAGGAAGTGGTAGCATCATCTGAAAAAAGGGCTAGACAAACTAGTACCTCTTAATCCAGGTGTAACACCTCTGCCTGTTCTGGTCTCTGCACCACCCTCTGCTCTCATGCTGCAGCGCAGGAGGCGTGTGCAGTTTGACAACTTGCTTAGAGTTTTTGGTTGCATTGTCTGAACACTGTCCTATTCCTTCACCTTGTTAATTGACTTTCCACACCCGTCTCCTTCACATTCATTTCCCTCTGCTCCTCTAAGGGTGAGTTCACACGGAGGAAAGTGGAGCGCAATCTGGCACGTATACACGTGTGAGCAGATTGCGCTCGCAAAAAGATCCCATTCATTTCAATGGGAGTTAGGATTGTATACGCCGTGTTATTTTGTGGCCGTGATTTTGCCTAAGAGCTAAGTTTTGTTTTGTCCTGTGATTGACAGCTGGCCTTCCTATCAACTCCAGGGCGGGTTCTTCCTCCCTATTTATTCTAGGCTCACATTCACATTGATGCTTGCTATTGCCTTGTGCGTTCTGGCTTTTCTCTTGCTGTTATTCCTTGTATTCTGATTCTTGACCTCTGGCTTTCCCTATTGGCTACTCTTTTGGATATCGATTTTGACACGGCATCGCTCAACTGTTACTGACCCCTGGCTAGCTGACCTTCCTTGTTATTGTTTGTCTTTTCTGTGTTTTGTGTGTCACATATATAGGAAGGGATCGTCTCCAAGTTGCCGCCTATTACCTAAGATAGGACCGGCAAGCAGGAAGGGACACTGGGGGGTTTCAGCTTAGGGCTTACTATCTCTTGTGCCCCTTCTCAGGGTTTCCAGCAGCTACTGGGGAATTGCTCCTATTGTAATTCCCTAACACCAGGTGAATCAAAAGGTAAGTAGGCATTTGTGGATTGCTTGCAGGTGGGTTGAAGTACTTAGCCTAGACCCTATTTCAGACACATGATGTCACTCCTATCCTTATCTATTTCAGACTGTTGGTGGTACATACAGTATCACAATAACCTTGAAAAAGAGACAAATCTATTAAATCCAAATTATTTAGTAATTTTGATCTGGAGAAAGGCAAAAAAAAAACAAAAACTCTTCATGAACTGGATGTCAATAAAAATCCAATTCTAAGTATGATAATCAGAAAATATCCCTAGATCCCAGAAATCTTATTCTTATAACTTGTGATGTTATTTCTTTCAAGAATCAAAGGCCTTCCTGAATAAATCATCACAACATTTCCTGGCATACAAAATAACAGACATTAAGTACACACTTCTAGTTTTGTGACTTGGAGACAATTTTGTAGAAAATGGCATGCTCTTTAAGATAAAACTTTTAGCCCTTTTGTCCACACATTGCAGAAAAGTGAATTCAAGCTGCGGAATTTTAGGGTTTTCCCAATAAATTTAATGGGAGAAGTAAAAAAAAGCAGAGAAAAATGTAACAAAATCTCAATGATAAACGCTATGGAAAAAATGGAATGCATTTTCATTGCGTTCTTTCTGCAGCACCTTTTAGCTGCGTTTTGCTACATGGGTCCTTAGCCTGAGTGATAAGAACTATTGTGATAAATTGCATGAACAGTGAGGCTGTTTGGTCCTATTATAGATATACTGACATTCAGTCCCCTTGACTAAATCCTACTGTCCCTTTCTACAATTTTTAACTGGAAAGATGATTATTAGAGATGAGCGAACAGTAAAATGTTCGATATTCGATATTCGTTTCTAGTAGCCCCGCAATATTCGACTACTCGAATCGAATATCGAATCCTATTATACTCTATGGGGGAAAAAAATGCTCGTTTCAGGGGAAGGCAACATTCGATCAAATAGAACTTACCAAGTCCACGAGTGAGGGTCGGGCTGGATCCTCTGAGAAGTCTTCTCCGTGCAGTGTCCCCCCGGCATCTTCCGGATCTGAATTCACTCTGCCAGGCACAGGGCCTGGGCAGAGCCAACTGCGCATGTCCGCAATACAAGAAAATGGCCGCTTACAGTCAAAGTGGCCATTTTCTTGTAGCGTGGGCATGCGCAGTCGGCTCTGCCCAGGCCCGATGCCTGGCAGAGTGAATTCAGAGCCGGAAGATGCCGTGGGGAAGCTGCGCGGAGAAGACTTCTAAAGGTAGGAGAAGAACCAGTGTTGATTGGCCGACTGTATAGCATTCGGACAATCAACGCTGGTTCTGCATCAAATTTTATCATTCGAATAGCGAGTAGTATTCAAACGAGTACGAGTATTTCGAATACCATAGTATTCGATCGAATACCTACTCGATCGAATACTACTCGCTTATCTCTAATGATTATACAGTAGGTAGGTAGATAATAGATGATTTCTATTATGTTACCTTATGGGTTAACAATATGTCTGGGAATAGTTACTAATATATGTGAATTAAAACAAATAAACAAATACTATAGATAGATAGATAGATAGATAGATAGATAGATAGATAGATAGACAGACATGTGGTTCTTTCCACTTTCTTCATCAATGCTAAAATTCATATATTATAGAATACAGATTAGAATTTCCTTATCTCATTTTTAGGAGACTAAAAGTATCCGCAAAGCACTGACCCATAGATTTAAGCTCTCGTGTGTATGTGGCACTTGTTTTCATTCCAGAATCTATATTTAGTATTGTACTGATGCATTTGGCTCTAAGCAGACCTCAGCTGCAGGATCCTTGCACTGGCTGGTCTAGCAGTATTCTTTAGCTAATGAACTCATGATTCATCCTTGCATTTCCACTACTTGCATCACTTGAGGGCCCTTAAGGCCGTCTTTGCTAAGGTGACTCCACAAAGACAGCAGGCTGATATTAATTTACATTCACACGAGAGAAAAAAGAAGCTAATATTAAATAGTTTCCTGATTAGATTGTTAGATCTCATCATATTAGATGGTAGGAGAAAAACCTAATCTGCCCTGAAAATCTGTGTTGTGAAATATCCAACAGTTGAACTGTATTTTTCTTCTTTTGTCTGACATGTTTTTACGGAACACTACCTCTAGTGCCCCGGGCAAGAAAACAGTCGCTGCTATTTTTCATTTGGTTTTCAAGGATCACAACCACAAGAACAATTTTGTGGTATTTTAAGATCAGGAGCATTAAACAAACCTATTCATCTAATCCTTGTTAACTCTTCAAGTATACAAATATTATGTGTACACCGCTGTACATCCTAGACTACTTACACTTATGACAGCACTGTGGAGTCTATAAATATACTGTATACTGCTTCGTCATATTTGTTGCTAAAAGCCTTAGGGTGTATTGAGATGCGAAGTCTGTGTAAAGATTATATTTTGAGAAAGGAATTAGAAAGCTCTCTGGCGAATCCATAGAAGATTGTGAATGTCTATTGAGTATTGTATACTGGAGCTGTACTTTCATCTGTTGTGATGACATAAGCAGATTTCTATCTGAAGGTCTGTCTGGTTGTCAAATCATCTAGACAACTTAAGTGCTACATTGATATGTTTCTAGTCCGCAGGATGCCCTATCTTTTGTAGAAATGTATTGCATTTTCACCATCTGCAGCTACAGTAAACTTAGCACTAAAATGAGTTCCTCCTCTATGGATACACTTTGTGATATTGTTCCTGATTTTCAATTTTTATGCACTTGAGAAAGGGCTGTTTTTGTGCCTAAAACTGTGTTGTGTCTTCCAATAAAGTGTACGCATCATTTCAGTCACGTCTGACCTGAATGCACCTCCCTGATTATCCTTGGTATTCGCTTAGTCCCCTTTCCGTCCATGTTGATGGTATTCGGTGTTATCAGTGGTGTTGCTGCTCCTCTACCTGGATCATTGGTATATGCTATCATATGAGGTTGTGACATTCTTCACAACCATTCCAGGTGAGAAGCCAATTGGTCTTTTTTTGTCTGGTATAGACCAATTATATAACAGATCTACACTAGAGATGAGCGAGTAGTATTCGATCGAGTAGGTATTAGATCGAATGCTACGGTATTCAAAATACTCGTACTCGATCGAGTACCACTCGCTATTAGAATGGAAAATTTAGATGCAGAACCAGCGTTGATTGGCCGAATGCTATACAGTTGGCCAATCAACGCTGGCATGCGCAGTCGGCTCTGCCAGGCCCGATGCCTGGCAGAGTGAATTCAGAGCCAGAAGAGGCCACGGGGAAGCTGCACGGAGAAGACTTCTCGGAGAATCCAGCCCGACCCTCACTCGTGGACTTGGTAAGTTCAATTTAATCGAACGTTGCCTACCCCTGAAACTAGTATGTTTCCCCCATAGAGTATAATAGGATTTGATATTCGATTTGAGTAGTCGAATATTGAGGGGCTACTCGAAACGAATATCGAATATCAAGTATTTAACTACTCGTTCATCTCTAATCTACACTATTGTGGCTGCTCCATATTGTCTTTTCTTTTAGATTTTAATTTTGGCCCCTGCACAAGGTACATCAGAATAATTTAGAGGTCAGATTCTTTTATCCTTAATTCCGACACATCTCAAAGCTCAGAAAATGCCAGTTTTAATAAATTCTTCCTATTGTCCAGAAAAGTAAAAAAATCACGAGTTTGCTTCTCTCTCTAGTGAGCATCCTGCGTGTGTCACTGGGCAATTGGAGGTAGCTGAGTACAATGCTCAGCTATAGCATCTCCATCAGTCTCATAGACTTAGCAATAATGTACCATTGCTCCATTCAATCAGGAGACATGGTACCCCTGTCTTTTTGATCTGTGAAAATAGCAGCAGTCAGGCCCTCCATGATTTTACATTTATTGCCTATAATGTAGACAGGGCCTTTTTTTTTTTAACTGCAAAAAAACCTTTATAGATAAACTCAATTACCATCTATTTCAGACCTTTGAGACACATTGTAATGTATTAGTGCTCTCATACAAAATAGTATCTTATTAGTGTCCCTCATACAGTATAATGTTCCATTAGTGCCCCCTGCACAGTATAATGCTCTATGGATGCCCCCTACGCAGTATAATGGCCCATTGTATTGGGTGAAGGCACCAATGGAACATTATGCCATTAAGTTTGTGTGACATGTGAGCAGCAGGAACATTCTGTTAGCTAATGACCCTCTTTATCTTCTCTAGCATACCAGTTAATGTCATTGACCCCATCAGGAAGGTTAAAGTAGTATGAGATATTTTTTCCTAATTTTTCTTGCCTAAGCCTGGGATGCATCTTATAAAGTCAGGCGCAATTTATTATCTGAAAACTATGGAAAATTCCACCTGATCAATAAATCAAAAATAACAAATCCTATTTGTAGGATTCCTAATAGTTTACAGATATGATGCATACCTTATCAATTCTGACAGGAGAATATAAACTTAGCAAGACAATATTGTGGAATACTTTATATATTGTGCTTTGTTTTTGCAACTTTAGTTACATTAAAATGTAAAGAAAACACTAGGAATCCCAGTTTTACATAAGACCAGGGCTTTTCCTTCTTGAGCGCAGGTCCAAAAGTGTTGAACATTAAGGCCGGGTTCACATGGGGTTTTGGACTGGAATTTGACGTGGAGGCCCCTTCAGATTCCGGTCAAAAAACTGGCTGGCCGCGACTGGATGTTGGTGCACGGCATTACACTCCAGATTAGGTCCAAATGAATGGGCCTAATCAGGAGGGAGGCATCGCAAGGCGGATGTCTGTGGCTGAAACAGCCGCGGAATCCGCCTGAAGAAAGGGCAGGTCGCTTCTTTTTGTTTGTTCCCACTTCTTGTTTGGTTTGAAAAATGAAATGACCGGTTCCCATTGATTTCAATGGGAGGCGGTTTTTTTAGCCGGATTCTGATGCGGATTCCACGTCAAAATCCAGCCCCCAAAAAATCCTGTGTGAACCCAACCTAAGGGTTCATTCATAAGGAGCTTTTGGGCGCTGATTTTGATGCTGAATCCGTGTCAGAATCCACGTGGAAAAAATGCCTTCCCATAGAGTTCTATGGGTTCCGCTCACTATCAGAAAAAAAGCTTCCTTCAGGCGGATTCCACCTGCAAAAACCAATGCAGTCAATGAGAATTGGAAAATCCACATCGTGGATTTGGGCACTGATTTGAGCACAGAATTAACAAAAAACGTGGAGAAAAGGTCTTTTTTCAAGGTCCATATACTGTGCTGGAGGAAAAGAAAAAAAAAAAAAAAAAAAAAAACTTCAAAATTTTTTTTCTAATTCTTGAAGCAGATTTTTTTTTCTCACCAAAATCCTCGCCAAAAAAAAACTCTGTGTGAATGGACTCTAACATTGACTATTTTCACTGATGGCAGAACTGCAGGGGTAAAATAATTACAGAATTTTGCCCAGAATTAGAGTCACCCTTGTACTTGGTTTTTGCCCAATTTTACAAGTGGGATATTAATGATTAGAGATGAGCGAGTAGTACTCGATCGAGTAGGGATTCGATCGAATACTACGGTATTCGAAATACTCGTACTCGATTGAGTACCACTCGTTGTTCGAATGTAAAAGTTTGATGCAGAACCAGCATTGATTGGCCGAATGCTATACAGTCGGCCAATCAACGCTGGTTGTTCTTCTACCTTTAGAAGTATTCTCCGTGCAGCTTCCCCGCAGCGTCTTGTAGTGCGGGCATGCGCAGTCGGCTCTGCCCAGGCCCGATGCCTGGCAGAGTGAATTCAGAGCCAGAAGACGCCACGGGGACGCTACACGGAGAAAACTTCTCGGAGAATGCAGCCCGACCCTCACTCGTGGACTTGGTAAGTATAATTTGATCGAACGTTGCCTACCCCTGAAACGAGCATTTTCCCCACATAGACTATAATAGGGTTCGATATTCGATTCGAGTAGTCGAATATTGAGGGGCTACTCGAAACAAATATCGAACCTCGGACATTTTACTGTTCGCTTATCTCTATTAATGATTCATCATTCAGTTAACAGGGACAATGGTGCTCAGAAAGGCTCTCACATCCATATACATAAGGACAAATATTCCAGCACTCATATATATAACTCATATATATATCCATCCAGACAGAAAGGTTTCGGTCTACACTTCCTTCATTAGTCATTGGATGAATGATGTATAAGAAGGAATAGTCAGGAAGCATGGTGTTCGAGTAAAGAAGTAAATTTTTACAAGTGACCATAGCTAAAGTGAACGGGACTGAGTTGCCATATGTTATTTGTAATGCTTTAAACACTGCTTTGGTTTTTAGGATAAATTATAGATATATACCTAATTTAGAACAATGTCATTGAAGCATTGTGGAAGCAGGAGCTCGAGGGATTAAAGAAAAGTGCTCTAAATTTGGCCCAATGTATTTCCGACGATACCCAGACATGATATAAACTCATACATGAGCAAATGCATTCATTTGGTGAATGAAAAAAACATATCTTTTTGTTATTCTTGCCCTTTGAAACCCAGTTTCTGCCTACACAGCAATAATCTTAGTTATATGCCCTTGCTTTTTTGTATACTGTAACATGGCTCTTGGCTTGGGATGTGCAACTGTGCCCTCATTTGTCTCAATCTATTTCTCGTGCTTGTATTCGAAGGAAATTCTCTTAGGACTTAACACCATTTAATTATTTAGTTTTATTCCTTTTGCTTTCTTCCGTTTCAAAAGAGGCAAACACAATCCAGAAATAAACAAGCTGTACGTGGAAGCCATTATGTGTTGTAGGGTAATAAATTAGGAAAGATGTTTCATCATCGCTCAGTCTCTGTGAGCGGACTGGCTGGTATTGATAGATGAAATGTAGGCTAGGTGATCCCATCAGGATTACATTCTGCATGCCACATGGTTTGAGAGAGTATATTTTATTAAGGTGATCCAGCATTTTAACTGCTACGGACATAATAAGAGCTATAAAAAGGTAAAGAAATCCCAAGACTCTTCAACAAAAAGTTCCACACAAAGTCAAAGCTGGGAAAAAATCAACAGACGTAAAGCAGTAACCTCACATGTAAGGATATTAACTTCAGCATTTTAATCCATGATCAACATGAGTTTTACATAATGGTTATAATACACAAACAAACCTGTTACGGTTTAATCCTGCATGCCCTTGTGTAGATTACGTTCTGACATTCTCTGCAATTATTCTAGTGCAATTTTTGTATTGAATTAACATCTCCTCTGAGAAATCTCACTTGTAATGGATGTCATAGCACAAGCCTTAACCCTGAAAGATAATGACAATTAAAACCTTCTAATGGGTAAATGTATTTCCTGTTTCTAAACATCGCAAAATTAGTTCATCTGGATTTTTTATGGAACGATTTTAAATTGTCCAGGATAAAATCATATTTCTAAGCTAAGCTAAACCCTCAGCCTAACTTCTAAATTAATCACTGTACCAAAAATGTATATTTACCCATATCACCGGGGCATTCATGTGACCGCCCCAAGCACATTTTCACATTTTCCAGGGATGTTCCGTTTCCCAATTTCTGGAAATGGAAAATCACCATTACTAACCCCTCAACATCATACTTACCTTTCTTCCTGTCCAGATCTTCTAGGCATGGAACATCACTTCCTACTTGACGGCTCCTCCTCTTCTTGATGTCTGCCAGGCTCCCACACTCCGGCTCTATTGTGCAGGTTACAGCAGATGGCAAGATAAAGAGGAAGTGGGCTTGGAGAAGAATGTGATCTCTCAGGCCCAGAAGACCAGGACAGGAAGAAAGGTAAGTAAGTATGATGGGGTGAGAAGGTGGGCTGAGTTAGTTTGCTAGTTAGGAAAGGCTAGTAGTGGGTGTGTTAGCTAGGGAAATAGGGACGCGGTATGAGGGAATGAGGGGGGCGGGTAGTGTGAGCCAGCTCTGAGTGAAGATGCATCATGGTAGATGTAGGAAAAAAGAACAGGAAGCTACATCATGTACACAAATACAGAAGATACCAAGAGCCTCCAGAGAAACCCAGAAATCACACAATGCACTGCTAATATATATATATATATATATATATATATATATATATATATATATATATATATATATATAATTTATTTATTTTTTGCCTGTAAGACTATTTTTAAAACTAATTACATCATATACAGGCTTAAGATGGCTCCGATGTAGCAGTGCTGGCCGTGTGCTGAGCTTGGCTGCATCTTCGGAGCAGTCTCCATTCTGGTCCAATCTTAGACTCCGCCTCCTCACAGACGAGCCTCCTGCAGAATCAGCGTTGATTGGCCGAATGCTGTACACTGGCTAATCAATGCTGGTCAATGTATTCCTATGGGAAAAAGTCAGCTCCCGCATATCGTAAGCTGACAGGGATCCCAGTTGAATTCCAGGGTGTTGGCATCATTTCCTGGGGTGTGATAGTGGACTTGGTGACTCTCCTGAGTCGAATATTGAGTGGCTATTTGAAACGAATATTGAATATTTTACTGTTCGCTCATCTCTATATCTTACCTCTTCTAGTCTAGAAACCAATAATTAACCCCTTAAGGACCAGGCCATTTTTTGGTTTCGCATTTTCGTTTTTCCCTCCTCACATTTCAAGAGCCATAACTTTTTCATTTTTCAGTTCACAGAGTCACATGATGGCTTATTGTTTGCGGGACAAATTGTACTTTGTAATGGCACCATTCAATATGCTGTGCAATGTACTGGGAAGCTGGAAAAAAATTCAGAATGAGGTGCAATTGGAGAAAAAATGCATTTGCGCCATTTTCTTATGGGTTTAATTTTTACAGCGTTCACTGTTTGGTACAAATGACATGTTACCTGTGTTCTACGTGTCAGTACGAACGCGGTGATACCAAATTTATATAGTATTTGAAATGTTTTGATACTTTTAAAAAAATGATAAACTTTGCAAAATAGAAAAAAATTTTTGTGTCATCATGTTCTAACACCTGTAACTTTTTCATATTTCCATGTATGGAGCTGGTTGTGGTGTCTTTTTATGCGGGACAAGATGACGTTTCTATTGATACCATTTGGGGAAAGATCTGATGGTTTGATCACTTTTTATTCAATTTTTTATAGGAGGCAAAGTGTTGAAAAAAACGCTTTTTGGCTGTTTTTATTTTTTTTGCCGCTACGCCGTTCGCAGTACGGGATAAATGTTTTAATATTCTAATAGTTCGGGCATTTTGGAGCGTGGGGATACCTAATATGTTTATGTTTAATGTTCTTTAATTACTTTTATAGCTAATCTAGGGAAAGGGGGGTGATTTGAACTTTTATATTTTTTTATTTTTTTAATACTTTTAAAAACTTTTTTTTTTTCTTCTGTTACATTTATGATCAGACCCCTTAGGTACCTTGAAACCTAGGGAGTCTGATCGCTCATACTATTCACTGCAATACTACAGTACTGCAATGAATAGCAGAATCCCAGCACTTGTATTAGACGATGCCTCTGGCATCGTCTAATTGATCTCATGCAGAGACAAGCCTGGAAGCCTTCAATAGGCTTCCGGCTGTCATAGCAACCGATCACCGCCCTCATGTGACGTTCAGGAGGGCGGCGATCGGGGAAACATGGCGGCGCCCATGCCGCCTGCGCTGTTTACACGCTGCGGTCGCGTTTGACCGCAGTGTGTAAAGGGTTAACAGCAGCGATCGGCTCGGGCACCGACCGCTGCTGTTATTGGCAGGTCCTGGCTGTATTATACAGCCGGCATCTGCCGTGTATGGAGCGAGCTCAGCGTGTGAGCTCGCTCTATACATCCCCATGCGACCCATGACGTACAGTTACGTCAAGGGTCGCTAAGGGGTTAAAGTTCTTCCAGAAGGAACCCTGTGTCAGGAGGTCACTGGCTAGAAGGTTCAGTTTGATGGCAGATTATACTCCTGTGTGTGCCAGGTTCTGGCTGTCACAAAGACTAACGGGTTCCAGGAAAGGGAACTGAAATAACCAATATACCATGTAATAAATGATTCACTACACTGCAGTACATGCTGTGTTTTGTTAATTCTATGTCCCCGGTGAATTTTATTGGCAAAAACATCAACTGAAACAAATGTATAAAAACACACTTTTTTGGTGCTATTTATTTTATCCTCGTAGCACATACCATCCAACTCAAGAATAACCAAGATGATTTAATCTAGTATATTTAGTTATTTTAAAAAAATGATTTTAAAACTCATATTAAAATGTTCCCAACATTTTTAGAAGGAAGGGAATCTACAGTATTGATAAAGCAAAGAAGGAAGGATGAGTGGTAGAGCCAGAGGTTGTAAATCGCAATGTACCTTGCTTAGTGAATTACATAGGGGTTTGGTTAAGTGGAAGTTTGCAAATCTGGATCTTGAGAATGACTTGACTACAACTTACTTATTAATGTAACATGTGCATGATAAATAAAAGATGGTACCTGTCCGCTCTCTGACCCTATTCAGACTGAAGGGTTTTACATAATGTTTGAGAAAAAATATATCTAGGGTTTTCTAATTAATATGATATGTCATAGGTAGAGATGAGCAAACAGTAAAATGTTCAAGGTTCGATATTCCCCTCAATATTCGACTACTCGAATCGAATATCAAACCCTATTATAGTCTATGGGGGGGAAATGCTCGTTTCAGGGGTAGAAAACATTCGATCAAATTATACTTACCAGGTCCACGAGTGAGGGTCGGGCTGGATCCGAGAAGTCTTCTCTGTGCAGCGTCCCCGCGGCGTCTTCCAGCTCTTCATTCACTCTGCCAGGCACCGGGCCTGGGCAGAGCCGACTGCGCATGTCCGCACTACAAGCGGACATGCGCAGTCGGCTCTGCCCAGGCCCGATGCCTGGCAGAGTGAATGAAGAGCCGGAAGATGCCGCGGGGAAGCTGCACGGAGAAGACTTCTAAAGGTAGGAGAAGAACCAGAGTTGATTGGCTGACTGTATAGCATTCGGCCAATCAATGCTGGTTCTGCATCGAACTTTTACATTCGAATAGCGAGTGGTACTCAATTGAGTACGAGTATTTTGAATACCGTAGTATGCGATCAAATACCTACTCGCTCATCTCTAGTCATAGGTTAAAAATGCATAGTAGGCACTTCCACTGTCAGAATTTGATAACACATTTCCCCAACAGATTCTAGTTAATCCCATCCAAACATTGCAGAAAAATATCCGACGTGGAAATGCTGCGATTTCAAAAATCAGAATGTTTTTGCAAAATGGCAGCATGTCATTGATACCTATGAAAACGCTGGTGTTTTCTACATAGATATAATAGGGGCAAAAAGTCCACAGAGGAAAGCGCTGCGGAAAAAAACACAATGTATTTCTGCCACATTTTTTTTCTACAGCACTTTTTTGCTGAGGTTCCACGTTGTGGAAATGCAGCATTTTTTGTTACAGATTTTGCCACTTTTTTTAGCCAAAGCCAGAAGTGGATTAAGCAGAAGGCAGAAGTATAAGGACTTCCATCATATTTCTTATTCTCCTCCTATTCTGGGATCTTAGAGTCCAGAGTCCCACGTGGTGTAAACGTTGCGGTTTGGCTCCTGCGGAAAAAAGCAGCATATTACAGTCACTGCAAGCAAAGTGGATGGGCTTTATTAGACTTGCTCAAAAATATGTGCTGCAGACATGCTGCAATTTCCCAAAACATTAAGTTTTTCTATAGGTATAATTCAAACAGCGCAAAAAGTGCTGCAGGAAAAACTGTGGTGGCAATACATCACAGTTTTTTCTGCTGCGCTTTTCACAGAAAGTCCACAAAGGAAACCTCTGTGGACTTTCTGTGACAGCGCTGCCAGAAAAACCGTGATGTGTTGCCGCACTGGTATTACCCCCAGCGCTTTTTTGCTGCAGTCCGCTACATTGGTCTTTAGCCTTAGACATGTGTATTCCTGAATAGTGGATGTGTTAGGACTGGCAGATTTTCTACAGTTTTAGGCCCCATGGGTTGGAAACGTCGCAATTTGCCTGGGGCAGGAACGACACAAGAAAAATCGTGGCGTTTTACAGTAATTGCAAAATGGATGGGATTCTTGCGAATGCCATGCCCACTTTGCAGTAAAAACCACAACATGGACACGCCATGATTTTCAAAACTGGTGCAATGTTGGAAATCACAGTATTGTCAATTATATCTACGGAAATGCCGACGGCTTCCCTGTAGATAGAATTGCAACAGAAAGTACATAGAGGTAAACTTTGCGAACAGTTTGTTTAAAGTGCTGCGGGAAGAACTGTGATGCAAAATGATATCGATTTGAGATTCTGGAGATGTATTTTATTATGAGGCATGTGCTTTTTAATAAATTAGTTGCATTTCAAATCCAGTAAAATGCCAATCTTGATCAATTTCCCCCTATATTCCTATCTAGATACGGTAAGATCATTTTGTTTCTAGGTAATGTAAGTGTATTCCTTTTACTAGAATAAAAAAAAAAACTTACATCATGATACAAACCAGACAGAATTTTTTTTTTTTTTGTTATAATGATGTGAACTTGTTGTGACAGAATCCTGATATAAGATTTGCTGTACAAATTTGCTATTAACATTGTATCAGGTAAATGTTTACTGTTCATTTGTCAGAATATATTTCTGGTAATACCAATCAAAAAAGAAAGTTAATTAGCTGCCAAGATCACGCATCAATTGTCCCGCTTTACATAATTGCTCCTGATATCATCCACATTGCTCTTTTCTTCATAGAGAAGAAATCATGTAAATGGTCAATGGTAATTACTTCCATGACACTTCAAGGTTTTCACAGGAGTTCACTTATCCTGAGAGCTAAGAAGGATAATAACAACCAGAGCTCCTTAAAGGACGGTGAGCTGCAGCTATAACAGCAGTATGGAATCGCATTATTATGGACAGACTTGATATGGCCATTAACAGTGGACTCTATAGATTAGATTAGGCTATAATAAGGAACCTCTAAGTAGGAACCATTAAAACTTTATCATTGTCACAAGATGAAGTCTTTCTTGAGTGGAGAATTTCAAATTGCAGTTCTCAGAAAAACCTCTGACAGCTGAAAAGACAGAAGACTGGGAAAATTAAGACCAGGGGACCCAAGATTGTTACAGGAAAACAATGATGGCAGAATCAAGGACAAATCCAGAAGATAAATTGCACTCAGAAAGTAAACCAAAGGTAGAACCGAGCCGAGGAATGTGAGATGGAAGTTTGTTAAAGGGGCTCTATCATTGGGAAAAGTCATTTTTAGCTAAGCACATACTTCCATAGGCTATTCCACGCATAACTTTTGTATGCTAATCGCCTCAGTAGTTTTTGAATGAGCCTGTTTTATTAATATGCTAATTAGCCTCCAGCATGCACCCGGAAGTCTCATCGTGCACCCTCTGCTATTCTCTCTATGTGTGTGTACAGCACATTCTGCTGCTGCTGATGACTCATCTCCCTGCTCTCACACACATAGGAGAGAATAGCAGAGCGGGTGCATGATGAGAACTTCCTGTACTGTCTGCAGGCTAATTAGCATATGAATAAAAACGGGCTCATTCAAAAACTACTTAGGCGATTTACATACAAAAGGTCGGTGTGGAATAGCCTTTCTAAAGGCTATGCAAGTATGTGCTTAGCTAAAAATTACGTTTCCCAATGATAGAGCCCCTTTAAGCAGCACAAAATGACTGCTGATCTGGTGTCCATTGTGAATATACAGTGTGATGAGTTATGAGTTTGTGGGTAGTTATGGTTTTTCATTCATTGTCATAGTAGTATTTTGCTTCAATGTTGAGTCTCACAAGTCTGGCTGAATAGAGTGTGATGTCAGATATTCGGATATGCACCCAACCTGTAGATCTAGCCAATAATTTCTGCTGATCTCCTAGCAAGGTTTGAAAAAAGTCTGGTTTATTTTATTCCCTTTTTATTGGATATTGATTGCCAATACATGTCTTTTTATCACATTTTTCTGTAAGCACTGTACTTCTCTGTGTATATGAAATCTAACAGTTAATAATGTTGTCCTTGGCTGTAAATGTACCAACAATTCCGAAGAGAGTACTGCTTAGACATGTTACCTTTTAGTTTGGTATTGGGTGCCAGAGGGCGCAGTTGTGAGTGGCAGCTATTTTGGGGCACGTGTGTAAATGTGGGGTCGCTTCTCTCCAGTGTGGCCATGTAATAATGAAAATGTATTCCCTCTTTATAGTCTCATCCAAAGTCCCATGTGCATGTGGTGAGTAGATGTAAGGATCACTGACTGATTACTAAAGAATTATTGGATATTTCTCTGATTATGATAATTTAAGGAAATCACCTTGGCGTTAAATTCTTGGTTCCTATCTTATATTGGGACGTGCCTCAATGCGGCATGTAGTGTAGTTCCCTTCATCCATTTTACCTTATTGGGATGTTACCTACATTTTTCTTTTTACTTATGTATGTAGTGACTAGTTGCTCTCTCCTCACATTACTTATTGGATTAGTATTAGTGTTTACTTCTCCTCTTTAGGAGTATTACTCTATATGTAGCAGGGGGAATGTTCATTAGTCACTGTTTAGATTCATACCTTTTCTATATTGCCTACATTTGGTCACATCCCATCGATTTTATTACTTTGGGACAGAGTCCTACAACCCCATTAATACTTTATGTGGACATATGTTTGTGTCCCCCATTTTATTTAATTGTTATTATTATCTATTTTATATTTAATAAATAATATTTTTTCAATTATGTGATGTATGGAATTTATTGTGATGTATCGCTAGATGGTTCCACCTGTTTTCTATCAAGTTATTGGCCTATTTTTTTGTTATTGTTAAATCCTACTATTTTCTGTTAAAGGATTTTCCAGCCCTAAATCAATTTTTCTTACTGATGCCTTATCCATAGGAGCGACATTGCAATTCCCAGAACCGGAGAAGAACAGGACTCCTGAGCTGCTACTAATACTCGAATAGGTATGGAAAATCGACCGGGAAACCCTTTGAAGAGTAGATCTCGGCCTCCCAGATAACTCTTCTTCTATTGGTTAAATACATGTGTAAATGCATTTGGGATGGAAATAGTTTTTAAAGGCAACATCTACCATCTGAGAAAGACAGTATGAAATTGTAAGAGAAAGTTAGGTCAGTCATAACGTATCCAGGGCAATGATATGCGAGATAGCATAAAATGTGAATTCCTAATCTATGTAACATTGAGATCTTTGATAAATGATATAATTAGTTTGTAGCGCTACTTCAAGTCTGAGATGTCTCCTGCCTGGAAACCATGTGCGATAGATTTCACTGAAGTCTCATGTGGCAAATAATGACCCATCAATATATAAGACAAGGCCATCAGTGAACAACACTTCATCATTAACAAGGGTGAACATGTTTATGACTTCGCACCTGGGCTAAAATTAATAGGATTCACATACTGATCCATAGGGAAGAATCAGAAAACTTGTCCTATGACCTCAACAGGTTTTAATCTGTCTACAAGACAAAAGTGCATGTTTTGGGTATTAATGCTATGTCAGCATTCAATGCCTTTTACCTTTTTTATAGATAAGTTAAATCCATTTATAGTACAAGATAAATCCATTTAAGCACAAAGATTAGACTTTAACTTTAATTATTCAATTTATTTTGTTAAAAAGTAAAATATTTAAAGGGTCACAGAAACGTAGAACCAAGTTTCCTTCCCCCCCACTATTATACCCATCTGAAAGCTGCCAAAAACTGGTCCACTCTAGTAATAATCGTTATAGCTATTATTTTATTGTGTAATGGATATTGCTACAGAGGCAGTTGGTGTATTTTACTCTGTAAAGAGAAAAATGTAAACTTTATTCATGACTTTATAGATAGTATAGTATATTTTGTGTGTTTGGTGCAACTCTTTTGGCACTGCGTCCTTGACAATAGTAAACATCTGGGTCACAGCAGCAGTAAATGTCTCAGTTATGTTATGTTCAGAAGGGTATTACTTAAAAATACCTCTGTGATTAGGCGCAGAGGGGTATTACATTATCCTTCTATGTGACAATCAGACAAGTATAGTATGCGCTCTGATTGACAGAAGAGGGGATAACATGGACAGAAGTCCCTGCTACCCCCAGGGTCACCCATGATGAGGATTGGAATTTCACTGATTAAAAATAGGAGAAGCCAAGAAGTGGAGTGATCCTCAAATTGGTAGAGTGAGCCCTACTTTTCTGTCTACAAAAAAATTTAATGTTGCACATATAGCTTACCACTTTTCATTTTCCTATTCTGACCTGAAGTCATGCTACATGAAACTGTGCTGGATCTGTCATTCGACAGATGACAATGCTTTCCTTCCTCAGTAGATCATATTAACTCATTGTGGTGATGTCACTGCATGCTACACCTAGTCTTGTCATTAAATCTGACAAAACTGGCAACAGATCAAACCAGAGGATAGTGTGAATGACAAAGCAAGACCGTCATATAGAAAAGTGGGAATGAGAGACAAAATTGCAAAGTAAAATCATGCCAGATATCGCTGATCATGGCCTATGGACCAAGAAGGGTAGGAGAAGGGGAAATGTATGGGTATAAGAGCTTCTTTATATTTCCCTTTCCTTTTGTAATCATTTTTGGCTTTAGCTCAAAGACAAGCAGCAAAATCTGAAACAAAAACAGCTTCTTTTCTGCAATGTGGCACCTTATCCTACACCAGGGGTGCCAAATACGTCGATTGTGATCTACCGGTCGATCGCGAAGGACGTATGGGTCGATTGCTGGATCGGTGTCTGCTTGTTGACAGCGCAGGCTGAGAATCATCTCCGGGCACTGGCAGGCCGGGGCCTTGCACTTGTTTGCAGTCAGGGCTGCGGCGGCCCGCCTGCCAGTGTCCGGAGATGATTCTCAGCCTGCTTTGTGAACAAACAGACACCGGAGAGCTGTCTCCTGCTCTCACGCTCTGCCCCGCCCACAGGCCCCGCCCCTGGCTCGCCCCGGCCCCGCCCTGGTCCCACCCCCGCCCACAAGAAGTGGGTAGAAGATCTTATCCCTTGGTCAGTTTCTAAAGTAGCTCACATGCTCAAAAAGTGTGAGCACCCCTTGTCCTACACACTCACATGCAATTGTAGGGGTGGTTAGTAGCATAGTTAACCTAGCTTTTTTATTGCTGCTGCGAAAATAAACTTTTAATTCAGATGCAAGTGAGCTCTTCTATGCTCATATCTGCTACAACACCAATTTTCTATTGTGGTTGCTGCACTTTGGTAGGTGGATGGGTAAAGTGTCTACCACAGCCAAATATGGATCTTCTAGCAGATGTAGCAATGCTCAAGCTTCGTCAAGCAGCTCATTTGTGAATAGAAAAGATTTTAATTTTTTTCTTAATCAAAATTGCTTTTTGACATAACAGCATGTAAGTGTTTTGGAAATGATTGTGGTAGTCATAGACTCCCTTTAAAAAACTGATGAGAATCCAGAATTATCCTATTTTTTTTTTCTTTTGCTTTTAATGACTGTAACTTTGTATAAAGAAGGCTCCCCAGACCTGCAGCGTGCTTTCATCCTCCTTTTTATTACACGCTGATTTCCTGCTAAGTACGGCTATCAGTGTTCAGCAGTAACTCCCTCCAGTACTTTCACTGCCTGCTTCTTAAATTATACTCATTAAAAGTTATGTTTTAGCTTGCTTTCTTTGAATAGGGAGTATTCTGGAAGAGCTGTCAGGTGGATTAAGATGCCTTTCCCAGCACAGATAGGAGGCTTAGTGAATATCTGCTCATTAGATCTTACCCCACAGAGGTTTTAACATTTCCAAAGTTTCAGAATTATCTTTCCTTTTATTAAACAGCTATTTTTATTTTCTACATATGTTTGTATGCTGTGGTGAATAGTACTGAGTATTAAATGCTTAATTTATTCATGATTTTGCAGCTCTACTTATGTATAAGTGATACAGAAATGAATAGTTTAGAGAACAAGACTGATTTATAGACTGTCTAGGGAGAAATTAAACTTTGTATAGATTAAAGAGTAACTATCGTCTTTTTTTTTTTTTTTTTTGGAAATGAATAGTTCTTGTGATTTTAAAGGGATTCTACTATTAAAAATCATTATTTTCTAGTTGACACGTTGGAATAACCTTAAGAAAGGCTATTCATCTCCTACCTTTAGAAGTCGTCTCTGGCCCGCCGTTTGGTTACAAACCCGGTTCTTGTCGGTATGCAAATGAGTTCTCTCGCAGCACTGGGGGTGGGCCCCAGCACTCAAACAGTACTGGGCGTCCCCAATGCTGCGAGAGAACTTTCTCCAGCGACGCCTCCAACTAATTCCGAGGAGTAAACTTAGAAAGACAGTCTAAGAATATGCTAGATTTATCAATCACAATCAGACACTTTGATAAATCTGGTGCAGTTTAAGATATCTGTCTCACTGTCTAAAAGATTAGCTGGAAAAATTGTGTAAAAACTGACATTCACAACTTTTCCTAACATCACCTATTATTATTGAATAGACTCATAAAGAGTAGAGATGAGTGAGTAGTATTCGATCGAGTAGGTATTTGATCAAATACTACGGTATTCGAATTACTCGTACTCGGTTGAATGTTCAATTCCCTTCCCACCTAACTATGCAGGGGAGGTGGGACAGGAAGTAGGACAACAAGGCATTGGAAAAAAATGTATACAGTCATTGGCTGGCTAAATCAGTAGCAGCAGCAGCAATAATAATAATAATAGTTGGACTTGTGCATGTTAGATGCACCCAGGCATGCTTCCCCTGCTGTCCCAGTTGCATTGCAGAGGTGGCATCATTTCCTGAGATGTCATTGTGGACTTGGTGACTCCAATTGGTCGAATTTTGGTTTCCCTGAAACAAGCATTTTTTTTCCATAGACTATAATGGGATTTGATATTTGAACGAATAGTCGAATATTGATGCTCTACTCGAATTGAATTTCAAATTTTTGAATATTTTACTACTCGCTCATCTCTAATAAAGAGTTACATAGCACATATAAAAAGAAGTCTTGGCTTGAAGTTATTTTATATTACCATCTCTTTCAGAAAGAAAATCCTACATTTTGTTATGTGCGAATTAATGGTGCTCTTGTATGCAGATATTTTTTTTATGGCTTTACTCTATTCTAAATATCCTATTCTGCTTTCTTTAATGGCACAACGTGAAAGTAGAGCACTTTCTTATAAACTACAAACTATAAACTTATGCAAACATAAGAAAGCGGCTTTACAAAAGCATTTTTTGTGTGAATCACCCCTATTCTTAGCGGAGACATTAAGGGAGAAAGTGTACATTCCTGCTCAAAGTCACAGACAGTAGAAAGGAAAACACAAATGACTAAATATATTACTGCTGCAAGTTCTGTATTCAAAGAGCACACTTATGAATGTTTCTAAATGTCAAATACATACATGATAGATTTGAATGGTAGGTTGTCAAAACTATTATTATTATCAAAGGGAGAAGGAAAGTTGTACCTGGGAATCACATATAAAGCCTTGCTTAATGTGGTCACTATTATAACATACAATAATACAGTGCTAAAAATGTATCTTAGCCATAAAACAGTCTTTTAATGTAAATCTCATTTTATTTGCTTTTTACTAGTTTTAAACGTAACAAAGTTCAATATTAGGCCAAATGAAAACGCCACAGTTGGGGCACATAGCGCTAAGGCAGAGAAAAAAAAAAGGTAAGGCAAAGGAGAGAGGGAAAGGATGAGTAAAGAGAAGGGGACGAAGAAAGAGAGAGAGAAGGGAAGGAGAAAGGGACGAAGTACACCAGGGAGGAGTTGGATTCTAAACCAGAGGGTAGTTGGAGAGGAGCCCACTATTCTGGTTTTGCAACCAGGGCGAACATAAACAGTGGAATCAATCATGAGTTCCAATGGACCAACTCAAGAGCTCTTCAAACCTGACTATTTGGGTGACTTTTTCAATCCAGTGAGCTATGGAGGGAGGATTCAATCTACTAGGTCATCAGATTAGCCTTCTGGGGACAGTAATCTGGTATGATAATGATAAAGATAAGATAATCCTTTAATAGTCCCACAATGGGGAAATTTCAGAAATTTCATAAAGATAGCAGAATGGAGGCTGGAGAAAACATGATGGTGGAAGAGGTGATACGCCAGATCAGAAGTTGAATATGAGATCGGTAGGATTGTATAAGGTCACAATTCCACCATATGTGGAGTGGTGTACCCCATTGAGAGTGCCAGCACCAAAAGAGGGTGTCACCAGCAAGTTTATGGCCAAGTTGGGGTCCTGTATCATCTGAAGAAAACTTTAAAGTGCATTTCTTGGAATCTTACACAAGTAGAGAAGCTGTGTGAAGCTCTCAGTACGTCATCGGGGATCCATCAGACTTGCAGTTGGACACCAGTTCCCCTCCCTTATCGCCATGTGCATATAGATGGAAATTGTAGATAAGCTAGTGATTTGAAGCCTGCTGATGACAGATGAGTTTGAGTTTTTCCTTAGGGAGGACAAGTCACCTTGATGAGAGGCCAAGTGATTCAGTGGACCACCCGATCGATGAGATCTGGATCAAAAGGAAGCCCACTTCTCTCTGTTTCTTTTTTTTAGCTATGGACGCTTTAGCAATAAATAAACTTCGCATATAAGCCATTTGGCTTCCCACACGTGGTTAACAGAGACCTCAGGCGATGAGTTGATTCGGAAGAATTCTTGCAAGCTGTCTTTAATTCCAGAAACTAAGGCGGTGTCACCTAAGAGACACATGTTGAGCCTCCTTGATCATGGCATGGGGTGATTATATATATATATATATATATATATATATATATATATATATATATATATATATATATATATAGAGCGTCGCACAGGGGGATCTCCGTGAGGATGTGGTCTGAGAGCTCTATGAATATGTGCTATGATGATAGGGGCCTCTCATTCATGGCGTAGGAGGTCAGATAACAGCTAAGCCACCATCTTGGGGAGATCCTCTGAGGTGCCTTATTCCGGTAATCTTTTGATCCTAATATTTTCTTCTCCTGCTCCTGATCTATCAATATTTTATTTTTAAAGGGTGAGGCCAAGATACTATGAAGGCATCTATGAGTGATTTCTGACAGCAGTGCAGCTGGCCTACAAATGTGCCACCTGTTGACCACTTTCCGAATCTCAGACTTTATGTCCTCTAGCTCTGAAAGCACCAGACTAAGAACTTTGGTGAGAGCTCTCTGGAGGAACAACTTAGAGATGGTCACAAGGTCATTATCAGAATGGTCATACTCAGCAAAGCTATCTGGGTCCAAATCATCTCCCCATCTCTAAATCTTGATAGGGAGTTGGCGCTTGAGCAGTCTGGCAGGAGAGTGAGTGGTCTTCTTTTTAAGGACTTTCTGAATATCTCCTTATTTCACTGACCTAGGAGTACTAGGGACTTCTGGACACTTTTCCTTGTCTTCACTATATCTGCTGTATTTGCTGAAACTGGGAGAGAGATTTAGGCTGTATGCGACGGAGCTCAGAAG
Source organism: Leptodactylus fuscus (assembly GCF_031893055.1). Lineage (NCBI taxonomy): Eukaryota > Metazoa > Chordata > Amphibia > Anura > Leptodactylidae > Leptodactylus > Leptodactylus fuscus. The sequence goes on along the minus strand of NC_134269.1, from coordinate 169,795,808 downwards.
TTATGCATCCATTGCCGTGTCCGGTCAGACTTTTGAATTAGATAGTAATCCTAGTAATTAGATAAGTAATCCTACTACCCTTTGCTTTACAGCTGCTGTTGGCACAGAATACAAACTTTTAAATGTGTATTTAGTATCTATAATAAACCTGAACACATCTATACTTTACAATTGATGAAACATTGACAACTTTTAACTTTTATAGGACAAGGACAATGTTATCTTTATTTTTTATCACTTTGAATAAAGTTGTCTTTAGCAATAAATAAAATAAGTCTTAACTATACAGTATACTATAAACACCCCTCCGTCTAGTTTGATGATGCAGTTATATAATACACTCCTCATCTGACCATTAATCTACAGTGGAGAACTATAGCACGGAGGCTACAAAAGAGGGAAGAAGGGGAAGGAGAAAAAGATAATGTGCATTAGTCTTCAATGCCACCTATAGTTAGTTGCCTTGTAAGCCAGCGTCTGCCCCTTTCACCACTGAGAGCTACATTAATGATACAGCCAATCAGTATCCTATTATGTATTGATGAGGAGCAATAACTAAGAGAAAATCTGTTGTACTACTACTTTTACTGCCACTTCTATTACTAGTAGTAATAATAAAAATAATCACAATTAATGAAGCACAATAATAAAGAATGGGTTAACTCCTTCCCAATGCCAGATTTTTGAACATGGTGGCCACTCGGGAGTTGGGCTACCAGCCATAGCCATAGCTGTATAAAACAGCAGACACTCGGCACTAATGTCCTCAATCGGTGCCCGCACTGATTGTGGGCATTAACTCCTCTGGCGTCTCGATCAATGACCTAGCTTCAGCAATCAAGGGTATCCTCCCAGATCACATGATCAACAGCTGCCAATCACAGCTATAATCAGCTTAGAGCTGCCATAGGTTGATTTACATTGGTCAATATCAGTCATTGAAAGTAAGTCAATGACCTATTTTTTCATGTATACAAATGCTTTAATTGTTTAATATAATTAAGAAAATCATATTGTTTTCAGAAGATATCATTGTGGCAATTGCTTGAGATTTCAAGTAGCAATATATATTAGGTTTTTGGTCTTTTTCTTCTGCCCATGTGTCTTCCTATAATAGTAGGAAATATACACAAAATAGTCAAATGAAGTGGCATTGCAGTTAACTGTAGAATTTCTGAACCACACTTGCTGACCCCTGATATATACAATAAGTAGAGAAGGTTATAATTTTGTAGCCCGCTTTGTAAAATGAATCACTTTAATGTAGTTCTATTGGCAATGCTGCTATTTTTATTTGCATCAGTCTCCACAAATCTAATATATTGTCTTTCCATTCATCTACCAGGTCATGTCAAAGCATATAAACTGATGCCATCATTTCTTTCAATGTAAATATTTTGTAAGGATGCACAAATATGTAACAAATAGAGTGCTTGTTAAAGTCCTTCATCTCCTCAAATTTACAACCTTTAGCTGATATAAAGACCTCTACCTTTCCATGTATTAGAGATGCAATTAATCTAAGTGAAATAAATGTATAACATTTTGTTATTTTCATGACATCTATAAATATTTCAAGCTGTTGAATAAGAGTACATACAGCAGTTTTCTAAATCTAAGTCTCAGATACACAACTATAGCTTTACTAGTAAAGAGATTCAAATTGAACTATAAAGTAAATGCAGAACATAAGTGTCCTTGGGGAAATATCCTCCAGAAGAAAATACTGTGCAGATAAATACAGAAATAGAAAATGGTAAATATTAAACCTATATTTTATTAAAATACCTCTTGCAGGGTCGAACGGAGCAACCCCCAGGTTAGAGGATGAATGCCCTGATGGCTTACAAATTATTAATTTGTCAAAACATATCCTGACAATGAATACTGTGTGTCGGCTAAAGGCTTATCTTTTGTACCCTGCAATAATTTCAATCATTATAACTGGGTAAAAGACATTGCCCTGTTTGTCCGTAAGCTGAAATGGTCCAAGTTTATGAAATTGGTTGAACTGACCTAGGCAAGAGAATTAGGGGTGGAGGTAAGTGACCTGGAGGGCCTCAGAATCTTGGAAAGTCTATATCTAGAGGGGCAGGTCCATTCAGAATCATTACAACTTACAGACCTTAGATCCAGGAATCACATGAATCCACCATGGCTAGGCTGTGGTTATGGGCGGTGTGCAGGAGGAGAAGCATATGAAGCAATTGGAAGAGGAGGTGGTGGACGACGAGGCCACCGACCCAACCTCGACAGGGGTGATGTCTAGCGGGGAAAGCAGTGTTAATTTTGAGGCAAGCGCAGCACCAAAAAAGGTGGCTAGAGGCAGAGGTATGTCCAGAGAACAGCTGCTTCACTGAAGCCAGGCCAGAGCCAGCAAGGCCCAAGATTTCCCCTGTATTAGCCAATCGCCCAAAACTTGCCCATGGAAGGTCACGTCTCTCGATGGTGTGTAGATTTTTCAACGTATAAGCAGAGGACAAACTGAATGCGTTTTGCACACAGTGCAAACCGAATAGGGGCTCTGAGAAAAGCAACCTGACCACCTCAGCCATGCACCATCATTTGGAAGGCAAGCACTGGGCTCAGTGGGAGAGAGCAAATGCAGGGCAATCGTCATCCGGTGTTGCCGCCAATGACTATTCCACTGTGTCCCATAACATCATTCGGGCCCTGAGTTCTGCACTTTGCTCTAAGGTCCACTTGATCACCGACGCCTGGACAAGCACATGGGGTCAGGGACGCTGCATCTCACTCACGGCACACTGGGTGAATGTAGTGGAGGCTGGGACCGGATCGCAAACTGAGATGGCCTACCTCCTCTCCCCGCCCTGATTCCTGGGAGGGGTTCTCACAAACCCTCCTCCTCCTACTCCGTAACATCGACCCCAGCTGCGAGCTGGAAACGCTGCAACACTGGCGTGGGGAGATGTCAGCAGGTCGTGCTGAATCTCATCAGCTTGGGCAAAAGAAAAGACGTCTCTCCCTATCTCACCAAACCGCATCTGACACAATTATGGCTGACACTATTCTTATAATTCCGTGGTCACCTGATTTAGCCAGCCAATGACTTTTTCCTATTTTTTTTCGATGCCTACATTTTCCTGCTTCGTGTCCCACTTCCCCTGCACAGTTATTGGTGCAAAAAAAGCACCAGGGAAGGTGGGAGGGGATATGAATTTTTACTGCGTTTACCACGTGGTATTCGATCGGAATCGAATATGTCGAATACCTTAATATTTGATCGAATACCTACTCGATCGAATGGTATTCACTCATTTCTATTAAATTTGGTATCCTTGGAATTGTACCAGCCCACAGAATACAGGTAATATGACATTTTGACTGCATGGTGAGCACCAATAAAATGAAGCATATAAAAAAGTTGCACAACCATAGTTTATCTCTAACTCCATCCCATTCTGAATTTGTTTTAGCTTCCCAGTGCATTGTATAGCATTGTGTAGAGGAAAAGGGAACCCATTGAAATCAATGGGAGGCTTTTTTTCAGTGCTGAAATTCCACACCAAATTCCTCACCATTTTCCTCTGTGTGAATGGACCCTTATGAAGTACAACTTATCCCACAGAAATGAAGTGCCCACATGGAAAACTAACATGTGAGATAGCCCAAAAGTGCATAAAACTTCCAGGATACAGTTCAGATATCATTGCAGAAATGATTTTGTATTTCGCTATTTACTTTGACAATGTGTAGTCTTTATACTAAGTGTAAGGATTATGGTTAAAGTAAATAATTCTTCAGCTTCCTTCATCTTCTGTGTGCCAATGTCTTTTCTTTCTTGCGTCTTTCTCAGTGTGTTCAGTATTTGCATTTTTTTTTGTTTATTGGTCATATGATCAATGCCTAAAACTCTAAAACATGTCAATAGTGAAAAAAATTCTTCCTTAACATATGTTACATATTAGATATGTATCAAATAATGCTGGTAATTACTCAGCAATGTATAATAATACGTGTGGTTTATACAACTAGGGCGAGTCCTGTTTATTAGTCTTGTATTCTATTGATAATGTCTATTGTATTTTATTTAAAGACTAAAGCCAAGTGGACTAATGGACTGAACTATCCTGCTGATTTTTTATTTTATCTACCAAATGCCAGTTTTAATTAATCAGTTGGCCATGTTTCTACATAATACAATGAAATCAGAGGTGACAGATTTTTGCTGAAGGATAACATTTATTTTTAGGATAGATCCATGCTGTTGAATTCAATTTAGTTGACTAGGTAATGTACAGCAGCAACCCGGGCAGAAGAGTAAAGGGACAGAGTGGATAATGGATGGCATTGTGCACAAAAAACTCTAATCACAACAATGCTCACATTAAACTTTGTATTGCTGTTTCAATATCACTTTGTTTTATAATAAAGCAACTTGTATTCGAAATAAAGATTAAGTGACCTCTTTGGAATTCCTGGATTTCTGTATTGCTTACTAGTAACGTGTGGTCTGATTGTTATCTACTAGAGATGAGCGAACCGATTCGTTACAAATCAGCATTGACCTCAATTTTACAAAAGTGTTGTTTTTAAAGGGATTCTACCACTAAATAGCTATTTTTTTCTGCTTTAGACATCGTAATAGCCTTTAGAAAGGTTATTTGTCTCTTACCTTTAGACGTGGTCTCTGCGGCGCCGTTCCTTAGAAATCCTGTTTTTTACCGGTATACTAATGAGTTCTCTCACAGCAATGGAGGCGGGCCCAAGCGCTCAAACGGTGATGGGGCGTCCCCACTGCTGCCCGAGAAGTCTCTCCAGTGACGCCTCCCTCTTCAGTTGCATCCTCCCCTTCTCTGTCGTCTGCCTGACGCCTGCGCAGTCGGCTCTGCCAGTGAGACACTAGTAGAGTCGACTGTGCATGCCGGCCAGCAGCCATATTTTCAAGGCCGCAATTGTGCGCACTCGCAGTACGCTCCTCAAAGTCTTCACCGAACAGAGCATACTGCACATGCTCAGTAAGGTCTGTACAGACCCTCTGAAGCCTGGATGACTTCACTCATGCGTCGGAGGTCTGTACAGACCTTACTGAGTATGCGCATGCGCACTGGTGTCCACTTACCTGCACATCTGCAGCTCCCAGTTCTTCTTGGTCCGATCCTCTGTCCTTCACATGTCTTCAGAGCACCCTGCACCCCGCCCCCACCTCCTGAGACTAGTATTATAGAGAAGGTGGGGCTTAGGAGAGTGTAGGCGGGTACTGAAGACATGTGAAGGACAGAGGACCGGACCAAGAAGAACTGGAATCTGCAGCTGTGCAGGTAAGGACACTGGTGTGGGAGTGTTAATCACTACACAGCGTGGGGTCCAAAAATTGAAACAATTTTTGGACTACATGCTGTGTAGTGAATAGGATAATTTTTAAAATCCAATCTCCGAATGATCCTAAATCAGATTTTAAAAACGATCCTGAAATTTCAAGATCGGCTCAACCCTAAGTGCTGGCCGATGTAGCAGTGTCCAATGTAGCAGTCCGATTGGAATCGAATACCTCAAACGGCCTGATATTCGATCGAATATGTATTCGATCGAACGGTGTTCGCTCATCACTATTTAATATCAAGCATTTTTTGTGAAAATTTCTACATTTTGTGTTAGTTTTCAGGGTTTTTTTGTTATTTTTTTGCAGCCAGATGTTAGTATGTACCACGGTACAGTGATTTACTAATATCCAAAATAATGTGCCTGACTGGTACTATAGATTTATGGTAGATCGCTCATAGAGGGAGTTACCTAGATATAAGGTCAGCATGGATCTTCTACTTTCGGTCTTCTGGTTCTCTAACCTATCAGATTTCTGACTTGCCGACTTCTATTTGCTTCTTTCAGTAAAAAAACATATTGAAAGCAGAATTTACAAATGCATTTTTTATGCAGTTTTGATGACTTGGGCGCTGCCAGGATCCGTTTTTCCATCCTTGCTGTCAGGTCAATGCCGGTTCAGTATTTCATCGAACAATTGTGACTTTTGAAGGACTGGTTACCAGGTATACGTTGCCTAAGAGTTGCAGCCCTAAGCAGTCTGTCTTTGGTTGCTCAGATTGTCAATTCAAGGCAAATTTAGGCGGAGAACACATTTAAAGAATTAAGAAAATATATTTTAACTTGTGCCAATAATGCACTTTTACAGACTCCAGTCACCATATAAACGTTAAAGCAGGGGTGCTCACACTTTTTCAGCATGCGAGCTACTTATAAAAAGATCTACTACCCACTTCTTGTGGGCGGGGTCTGTGGGTGGGGCCTGGGCCGCAGCATTGTCAGATTGACATTGGATCCTGGAGAGGTAAGTAACATTGTTTATGTTTAACATGTTTAACATTGTTTAACATTGTTTCGGAGCCCCACCTCCCCTGGGGCTCCGAAAATTATAGTCGGGGGTCTGAAAAGACCCCCGAATATAATAATAGCGGTAGTGGGATCACGGCCCGCCGCGGCCTACAGTACAAGGGGAAGCAGGGACGGCAGTGAACAGGTCCGGGGAAGTTGGTAAATAGGCCGCTACCTGCTAGGAATACTCCAGCAGGTAGCGGCCTATTATAAACAAACATACATCATACTTACCAACCTCGATGCTGCTGCTCCCTCCACTGCTGCCGCATCCTTTTTACCTGGGAGACGTCTGCATATCAGCGTAGGTGGCGTGATAACACCGCCTACGCTGAAACGTAGACATCTGAACCAGCGCAAGGAGAGCGGCAGCTCTCCTGTGCTGGTTCAAACAAAAAAAGTAAAAAAAAAATAAAAATTAAATGTCACGCGATCGACCCATACTTCCTTTGCGATCGACGTATTGGGCACCACTACTTGGGTCACTGACATAGCTAGCTCAAAAGAATCAGGCTATGATATACTTTTCATTGCCCAGGATGTACTGATACCATCACCATCCTCATCCATAGAATGGCCTTCCTTCTTGGGTTGTTATTTCTTACAGTCAGTGAATGCACTATTAGGGGAACCATGGGGGCACACAGGAGAGATATATTACAATTTGGGCTACTATTACTGGTGGAAAACTTCGATGGTCCTGCATATAACTGTGCAGTACATGTGTATCTTCTTCAGGTGGAGGAGAATAGGATTCCACACAGGAGACAAGTTTTGTTTGGATCATCCAGATTGTGTTTAGTAATATAGTGTTACATTTATTTTGTGCTTTCAGGAACTTTAAGTTGACAAAACATAGATATTGATAGATTATGTGCCATTTGGTAAATTGCCAATAAGAATACAATGGACTTTTGTATTCATCAGGGGAGTGTCAACCTCTAAAATGTAGAGGTTGATACACACCATCTATTAGTCATTGAAGACAGGAACTAGATGAGCTACACTTTTCATCGATACCTATCTATGAGTTCACGGTATACTCTCTTAGCAGTATTAACCAACCTCATGAATACTTTTTGGTCTAATACCCTAGTGGATTTGTCACTATTTTAACCAGACTTTAAGTAGGATACAATATTCTGCTGACATACAGGATGCTTGCTATAAAGTGAGTTATAACCTACAGTATAATGAAGCCTTACCAATGGAACATTTTTTAGCATCAACCAGAAGCAAATGAAAGGACCACACCATCGACATGCTGACACATATTGCATTTTGTATGTCATCATAACAATATAAACCCAGCACAAAGAAATCTAAGTTATACAATCTAATCGTAATGTTATGGGACTGAATACAGGTATTGAAATAGTGTATAACAGAAGTACATAAGTTTTATTACTATTATTATTATTTATTAAAGGCCCTTTGTTGGGCTATTTTCACTGAGATTCTGTCTTCCTAATTACATCAGGGAAGACAGGCTTGCACATTCCAGTGAGCGCCCTCTATTGGTTTGCAACACTGAGGCACCTGACTTCCTAATTACATCATGGAAGACAGATTTGCATATTCTTCCCATAGTCCCTTGCGAAGTGGAGTGCTAAAGGCTTAATAAGTCTCCACACACCTATATGGTGGTCTCTCCCCAAGGAGTGACGATACCCCCCTTATCGTCAGTACGATGAGCATTGAACAGAAAAGTTTTTTTCTGCATAAAAATAAAACCAATACAGCATAGAAATAATAAAAAATAATGGCATCTTTGTTCTATGTGGACCTTCTCTTTACTCATATGTTTGAAGGAATAGTTATTTGGCTAGCTCATTTTACACTTCCTGATGGAATAAAATATTCATTAGTTGCCCTCTTGCCATAGTTCCACTCCTCAGTCTTTGCACCTACTGTAGTTAAACAACTATGTAAAGAAGATACTTAAACAGACTGTTGTGAATTATAGATGAGAATGTTGGATTCTGAGTTCACCGATAATGATTAGAGATGAGCGAACAGTGTTCTATCGAACTCATGTTCGATCGGATATTAGGCTGTTCGGCATGTTCGAATCGAATCGAACACCGCGTGGTAAAGTGCGCCATTACTCGATTCCCCTCCCACCTTCCCTGGCGCCTTTTTTGCTCCAATAACAGCGCAGGGTAGGTGGAACAGGAACTACGACACCGGTGACGTTGAAAAAAGTAGGCAAAACCCATTGGCTGCCGAAAACATGTGACCTCTAATTTAAAAGAACAGCGACGCCCAGCTTCGCGTCATTCTGAGCTTGCAATTCACCGAGGACGGAGGTTTCCGTCCAGCTAGCTAGGGCTTAGATTCTGGGTAGGCAGGGACAGGCTAGGATAGGAAGGAGAAGACAACCAACAGCTCTTGTAAGAGCTAAATTCCAGGGAGAAGCTTGTCAGTGTAATGTGGCACTGACGGGCTCAATCGCCGCAACCCAGCTTTCCCAGGATCCTGAATGGAATACACTGTCAGTGTATTCCCGTATACCCGATATATACCCCGATACCCGTTCCAACGGTGTGCCCCCCACCTTCACCCCAGAAATACCCTGCAAGTCCCCTAGCAATAGAATTGGGGCTATATACACCCACAATTTTTACTACTGGTATACAGTGCCATTGTCTGACTGGGAATTCAAAGAATATATTGGGAATACAAATACCCTCATTTCTTGCTACTGCCATATAGTGCCAGTTTCTGACTGGTAATTCAAAGAATATATTGGGGTTACGTGCACCCACAATTTTTACTACTGGTATACAGTGCCATTGTCTGACTGGGAATTCAAAGAGTATATTGGGAATACAAATACCCTCATTTCTTGCTACTGCCATATAGTGCCAGTTTCTGACTGGTAATTCAAAGAATATATTGGGGTTACGTGCACCCACAATTTTTACTACTGGTATACAGTGCCATTGTCTGACTGGGAATTCAAAGAATATATTGGGAATACAAATACCCTCATTTCTTGCTACTGCCATATAGTGCCAGTGTCTGACTGGGAATTCAAAGAATATATTGGGGTTACGTGCACCCACAATTTTTACTACTGGTATACAGTGCCATTGTCTGACTGGGAATTCAAAGAATATATTGGGAATACAAATACCCTCATTTCTTGCTACTGCCATATAGTGCCAGTGTCTGACTGGGAATTCAAAGAATATATTGGGGTTACGTGCACCCACAATTTTTACTACTGGTATACAGTGCCATTGTCTGACTGGGAATTCAAAGAATATATTGGGAATACAAATACCCTCATTTCTTGCTACTGCCATATAGTGCCAGTGTCTGACTGGGAATTCAAAGAATATATTGGGGTTACGTGCACCCACAATTTTTACTACTGGTATACAGTGCCATTGTCTGACTGGGAATTCAAAGAATATATTGGGAATACAAATACCCTCATTTCTTGCTACTGCCATATAGTGCCAGTGTCTGACTGGGAATTCAAAGAATATATTGGGGTTACGTGCACCCACAATTTTTACTACTGGTATACAGTGCCATTGTCTGACTGGGAATTCAAAGAATATATTGGGAATACAAATACCCTCATTTCTTGCTACTGCCATATAGTGCCAGTGTCTGACTGGGAATTCAAAGAATATATTGGGGTTACGTGCACCCACAATTTTTACTACTGGTATACAGTGCCATTGTCTGACTGGGAATTCAAAGAATATATTGGGAATACAAATACCCTCATTTCTTGCTACTGCCATATAGTGCCAGTGTCTGACTGGGAATTCAAAGAATATATTGGGAATACAAATACCCTCATTTCTTGCTACTGCCATATAGTGCCAGTGTCTGACTGGGAATTCAAAGAATATATTGGGGTTACGTGCACCCACAATTTTTACTACTGGTATACAGTGCCATTGTCTGACTGGGAATTCAAAGAATATATTGGGGTTATAAATACCCTCATTTCTTGCTACTGCCATATAGTGCCAGTTTCTGACTGGTAATTCAAAGAATATATTGGGGTTACGTGCACCCACAATTTTTACTACTGGTATACAGTGCCATTGTCTGACTGGGAATTCAAAGAGTATATTGGGAATACAAATACCCTCATTTCTTGCTACTGCCATATAGTGCCAGTTTCTGACTGGTAATTCAAAGAATATATTGGGGTTACGTGCACCCACAATTTTTACTACTGGTATACAGTGCCATTGTCTGACTGGGAATTCAAAGAGTATATTGGGAATACAAATACCCTCATTTCTTGCTACTGCCATATAGTGCCAGTTTCTGACTGGTAATTCAAAGAATATATTGGGGTTACGTGCACCCACAATTTTTACTACTGGTATACAGTGCCATTGTCTGACTGGGAATTCAAAGAATATATTGGGAATACAAATACCCTCATTTCTTGCTACTGCCATATAGTGCCAGTGTCTGACTGGGAATTCAAAGAATATATTGGGGTTACGTGCACCCACAATTTTTACTACTGGTATACAGTGCCATTGTCTGACTGGGAATTCAAAGAGTATATTGGGAATACAAATACCCTCATTTCTTGCTACTGCCATATAGTGCCAGTTTCTGACTGGTAATTCAAAGAATATATTGGGGTTACGTGCACCCACAATTTTTACTACTGGTATACAGTGCCATTGTCTGACTGGGAATTCAAAGAATATATTGGGAATACAAATACCCTCATTTCTTGCTACTGCCATATAGTGCCAGTGTCTGACTGGGAATTCAAAGAATATATTGGGGTTACGTGCACCCACAATTTTTACTACTGGTATACAGTGCCATTGTCTGACTGGGAATTCAAAGAATATATTGGGGTTATAAATACCCTCATTTCTTGCTACTGCCATATAGTGCCAGTTTCTGACTGGTAATTCAAAGAATATATTGGGGTTACGTGCACCCATAATTTTTACTACTGGTATACAGTGCCATTGTCTGACTGGGAATTCAAAGAGTATATTGGGAATACAAATACCCTCATTTCTTGCTACTGCCATATAGTGCCAGTTTCTGACTGGTAATTCAAAGAATATATTGGGGTTACGTGCACCCACAATTTTTACTACTGGTATACAGTGCCATTGTCTGACTGGGAATTCAAAGAGTATATTGGGAATACAAATACCCTCATTTCTTGCTACTGCCATATAGTGCCAGTTTCTGACTGGTAATTCAAAGAATATATTGGGGTTACGTGCACCCACAATTTTTACTACTGGTATACAGTGCCATTGTCTGACTGGGAATTCAAAGAATATATTGGGAATACAAATACCCTCATTTCTTGCTACTGCCATATAGTGCCAGTGTCTGACTGGGAATTCAAAGAATATATTGGGGTTACGTGCACCCACAATTTTTACTACTGGTATACAGTGCCATTGTCTGACTGGGAATTCAAAGAATATATTGGGAATACAAATACCCTCATTTCTTGCTACTGCCATATAGTGCCAGTGTCTGACTGGGAATTCAAAGAATATATTGGGGTTACGTGCACCCACAATTTTTACTACTGGTATACAGTGCCATTGTCTGACTGGGAATTCAAAGAATATATTGGGAATACAAATACCCTCATTTCTTGCTACTGCCATATAGTGCCAGTGTCTGACTGGGAATTCAAAGAATATATTGGGGTTACGTGCACCCACAATTTTTACTACTGGTATACAGTGCCATTGTCTGACTGGGAATTCAAAGAATATATTGGGGTTATAAATACCCTCATTTCTTGCTACTGCCATATAGTGCCAGTTTCTGACTGGTAATTCAAAGAATATATTGGGGTTACGTGCACCCACAATTTTTACTACTGGTATACAGTGCCATTGTCTGACTGGGAATTCAAAGAATATATTGGGAATACAAATACCCTCATTTCTTGCTACTGCCATATAGTGCCAGTGTCTGACTGGGAATTCAAAGAATATATTGGGGTTACGTGCACCCACAATTTTTACTACTGGTATACAGTGCCAATTTCTAACTAGGAATTCAAAATGCGCAAGGCTCCCGGAAAGGGACGTGGACGAGGCCGTGGGCGAGGTCGGGGGAATGGTTCTGGGGAGCAAGGTAGCAGTGAAGCCACAGGGCGTCCCGTGCCTACTCCTGTGGGGCAGCAAGCATTGCGCCACTCCACAGTGCCAGGGTTGCTTGCCACATTAACTAAACTGCAGGGTACAAACCTTAGTAGGCCCGAGAACCAGGAACAGGTCTTGCAATGGCTGTCAGAGAACGCTTACAGCACATTGTCCAGCAGCCAGTCAGACTCTGCCTCCTCTCCTCCTATTACCCAACAGTCTTGTCTTCCTTCCTCCCAAAATTCCGAAGCTTTACAGAACAATAACCCAAACTGTCCCTGCTCCCCAGAGCTGTTCTCCGCTCCTTTCATTGTCCCTCAACCTGCCTCTCCACGTCACGATTCCACGAACCTAACAGAGGAGCATCTGTGTCCAGATGCTCAAACACTAGAGTCTCCTCCATCTCCGTTCGATTTGGTGGTGGATGACCAGCAACCCACCCTCATCGACGATGATGTGACGCAGTTGCCGTCAGGGCATCCAGTTGACTGGCGCATTGTGCGGGAGGAGGAGATGAGACAGGAGTTGGAAGAGGAAGTGGTGGATGATGAGGACACTGACCCGACCTGGACAGGGGGGATGTCAAGCGGGGAAAGTAGTGTGGATGTTGAGGCAGGTGCAGCACCAAAAAGGGTAGCTAGAGGCAGAGGCAGAGGTCAGCAGCTTAGGCGAAGCCAGGCCACACCCGGAATCTCCCAAGATGTTCCAGTTCGTACCCAGCCCCGAAAAACTCCCACCTCGAGGGCACGTTTCTCGAAGGTGTGGAGTTTTTTCAAGGAATGCGCCGAGGACAGATATAGTGTTGTCTGCACAATTTGCCTCTCGAAATTGATTAGGGGCTCTGAGAAGAGCAACCTGTCCACCACTTCAATGCGCCGTCATTTGGAATCCAAGCACTGGAATCAGTGGCAGGCAGCAACGGCAGGACAAAGGCCGCCTGCCGTTCACGCCACTGCCACTGCCTCTGCCTCTGCCTCTGCCACTGCCACTGCTGACTGTGCTGGCGATGCACTCCAGAGGACGAGCCAGGACACCACTTCATCTGCCTCCGCCACTTTGTTGACTTCTACCTCATCCTCCCCTGGTCCTGTCTTATCTCCTTCTCCTGCACCATCAAAGGCACCATCAGGCTTTTCTTTACAACAACCCACCATCTCTCAGACATTGGAGCGGCGGCAGAAATACACTGCTAACCACCCACACGCGCAAGCCTTGAACGCCAACATCGCTAAACTGCTGGCCCAGGAGATGTTGGCGTTCCGGCTTGTTGAAACTCCCGCCTTCCTGGACCTGATGGCAACTGCGGCACCTCGCTATGCCGTCCCTAGCCGTCACTACTTCTCCCGGTGTGCCGTCCCCGCCTTGCACCAGCACGTGTCACTCAACATCAGGCGGGCCCTTAGTTCCGCGCTTTGCACAAAGGTCCACTTGACCACCGACGCGTGGACAAGTGCATGCGGACAGGGACGCTACATTTCACTGACGGCACACTGGGTGAATGTAGTTGAGGCTGGGACTGCTTCCCAAACTGGCCCGGTGTACCTCGTCTCCCCGCCTAACATTCCTGGCAGGGACACGAGAAGAACACCCCCCTCCTCCTCCTCCTCTACCGCCTCCTCCTCCGCCACCGCCTCCTCCTCCGCCACCGCCTCCTCCTCCGCTGTTAGATTGACCCCAGCTACGAGTTGGAAACGTTGCAGCACTGGCGTTGGTAGACGTCAGCAGGCTGTGCTGAAGCTGATCAGCTTGGGGGACAGACAGCACACTGCCTCCGAGGTGAGGGATGCCCTCCTCGATGAGACGGCAATATGGTTTGAGCCGCTGCACCTGGGCCCAGGCATGGTCGTTTGTGATAACGGCCGGAACCTGGTAGCAGCTCTGGAGCTTGCCGGACTCCAACATGTTCCATGCCTGGCCCACGTCTTCAACCTAGTGGTGCAACGTTTCCTAAAGAGCTACCCCAATGTTCCAGAGCTACTGGTGAAAGTGCGGCGCATGTGCGCCCACTTTCGCAAGTCGACAGTAGCCGCTGCTAGCTTAAAATCTCTCCAGCAACGCCTGCATGTGCCACAACACCGGCTTTTGTGCGACGTCCCCACACGCTGGAACTCAACGTTTCAGATGTTGAATAGAGTGGTTGAGCAGCAGAGACCTTTGATGGAATACCAGCTACAAAACCCTAGGGTGCCACAAAGTCAGCTGCCTCAGTTTCACATCCATGAGTGGCCATGGATGAGAGACCTTTGTGACATCCTACGGGTCTTTGAGGAGTCCACAAGGAGGGTGAGCTCTGAGGATGCGATGGTGAGCCTTACAATCCCGCTCTTGTGTGTTCTGAGAGAATCCCTGATTGACATCAGGGATAACTCAGATCACACAGAGGAGTTAGGGATAGCATCCGATCCGTCACAGCTGGAGAGTAGGTCCACACATCTGTCCGCTTCACTGCGTTTAATGGAGGAGGAGGAGGAGGAGGAGGAGGAAGAAGAGTTGTCCGATGATGTGATGGTGATACAGGAGGCTTCCGGGCAACTTCGAATCGTCCCATTGTTGCAGCGCGGATGGGTAGACATGGAGGATGAGGAGGAAATGGAGATTGAACTTTCCGGTGGGACCAGAGGAGTCATGCCAACTAACACTGTGGCAGACATGGCTGAGTTCATGTTGGGGTGCTTTACAACCGACAAGCGTATTGTCAAAATCATGGAGGACAACCAGTACTGGATCTTTGCTATCCTTGACCCCCGGTATAAAAACAACATCTCGTCTTTTATTCCGGTAGAGGGGAGGGCCAATCGCATCAATGCTTGCCACAGGCAATTGGTGCAGAATATGATGGAGATGTTTCCAGCATGTGACAGTGGCGGCAGGGAGGGCAGTTCCTCCAGTAGGCAACCAAGTTCTCACCGGTCCACACAAACGAGGGGCACACTGTCTAAGGTCTGGGACACCTTGATGGCACCCCCTCGCCAAAGTGCCGCCACGGAGGGTCCTAGTGTCACCAGGCGTGAGAAGTATAGGCGCATGTTGCGGGAATACCTTTCCGACCACAGCCCTGTCCTCTCCGACCCCTCTGCGCCCTACACGTATTGGGTGTCGAAGTTGGACCTGTGGCTTGAACTTGCCCTATATGCCTTGGAGGTGCTGTCCTGTCCTGCCGCCAGCGTCCTATCTGAGAGGGTGTTCAGTGCAGCCGGTGGCATCATCACTGACAAGCGCACCCGTCTGTCAGCTGAGAGTGCCGACCGGCTCACTTTGATAAAAATGAACCACCACTGGGTAGAGCCGTCATTTTTGTGCCCACCTGTGTAAAGCACCCCAACATGAAACTCCATGTCTGTACTCAACCTCTCCAATTCCTCCGCATCCTCATACTCATCCACCATAAGCGTTGCACAATTCTGCTAATACTAGGCTCCCTCCAACATGATTTCCCCCAACTCTGCTGGTTAGAGGCTCCCTCCACCCTGATTTCCACCAACTCTGCTGGTTAGAGGCTCCCTCCACCCTGCTTTCCCACAACTCTGCTGGTTAGAGGCTCCTTCCACCATGAATTTGCCCAAACTGGGCTGTTTAGAGGCTCCCTCCACCATGAATTGGTCCAAACTGGGCTGGTTAGAGGCTCCCTCCACCATTAATTGGTCCAAACTGGGCTGGTTAGATGCTCCCTCCACAATTAATTGGTCCAAACTGGGCTAATTAGAGGCTCCCTCCACCATGAATTGGTCCAAACTGGGTTTTTTAGAGGCTCCCTCCACCATGAATTGGTCCAAACTGGGCTGGTTAGAGGCTCCCTCCACCATTAATTGGTCCAAACTGGGCTGGTTAGAGGCTCCCTCCACAATTAATTGGTCCAAACTGGGCTAATTAGAGGCTCCCTCCACCATGAATTGGTCCAAACTGGGTTTTTTAGAGGCTCCCTCCACCATGAATTTGCCCAAACTGGGCTGTTTAGAGGCTCCCTCCACCATGAATTGGTCCAAACTGGGCTGGTTAGAGGCTCCCTCCACCATGAATTTCCCAAAACTTGGCTGTTTAGAGGCTCCCTCCACCATGAATTTGCCCAAACTGGGCTGTTTAGAGGCTCCCTCCACCATTAATTGGTCCAAACTGGGCTGGTTAGAGGCTCCCTCCACCATGAATTTGCCCAAACTGGGCTGTTTAGAGGCTCCCTCCACCATGAATTGGTCCAAACTGGGTTTTTTAGAGGCTCCCTCCACCATGAATTGGTCCAAACTGGGCTGGTTAGAGGCTCCCTCCACCATGAATTTCCCAAAACTTGGCTGTTTAGAGGCTCCCTCCACCATTAATTGGTCCAAACTGGGCTGGTTAGAGGCTCCCTCCACCATGAATTGGTCCAAACTGGGCTGGTTAGAGGCTCCCTCCACCATTAATTGGTCCAAACTGGGCTGGTTAGAGGCTCCCTCCACCATGAATTTGCCCAAACTGGGCTGGTTAGAGGCTCCCTCCACCATGAATTGGTCCAAACTGGGCTGGTTAGAGGCTCCCTCCACCATGAATTTGCCCAAACTGGGCTGTTTAGAGGCTCCCTCCACCATTAATTGGTCCAAACTGGGCTGGTTAGAGGCTCCCTCCACCATGAATTTGCCCAAACTGGGCTGTTTAGAGGCTCCCTCCACCATGAATTGGTCCAAACTGGGTTTTTTAGAGGCTCCCTCCACCATGAATTGGTCCAAACTGGGCTGGTTAGAGGCTCCCTCCACCATGAATTTCCCAAAACTTGGCTGTTTAGAGGCTCCCTCCACCATGAATTGGTCCAAACTGGGCTGGTTAGAGGCTCCCTCCACCATTAATTGGTCCAAACTGGGCTGGTTAGAGGCTCCCTCCACCATGAATTTGCCCAAACTGGGCTGGTTAGAGGCTCCCTCCACCATGAATTTGCCCAAACTGGGCTGTTTAGAGGCTCCCTCCACCATTAATTGGTCCAAACTGGGCTGGTTAGAGGCTCCCTCCACCATGAATTTGCCCAAACTGGGCTGTTTAGAGGCTCCCTCCACCATGAATTTGCCCAAACTGGGCTGTTTAGAGGCTCCCTCCACCATCAATTGGTCCAAACTGGGCTGGTTAGAGGCTCCCTCCACCATGAATTTGCCCAAACTGGGCTGTTTAGAGGCTCCCTCCACCATGAATTGGTCCAAACTGGGTTTTTTAGAGGCTCCCTCCACCATGAATTGGTCCAAACTGGGCTGGTTAGAGGCTCCCTCCACCATGAATTTCCCAAAACTTGGCTGTTTAGAGGCTCCCTCCACCATGAATTGGTCCAAACTGGGCTGGTTAGAGGCTCCCTCCACCATTAATTGGTCCAAACTGGGCTGGTTAGAGGCTCCCTCCACCATGAATTTGCCCAAACTGGGCTGTTTAGAGGCTCCCTCCACCATGAATTTGCCCAAACTGGGCTGTTTAGAGGCTCCCTCCACCATGAATTGGTCCAAACTGGGTTTTTTAGAGGCTCCCTCCACCATGAATTGGTCCAAACTGGGCTGGTTAGAGGCTCCCTCCACCATGAATTTCCCAAAACTTGGCTGTTTAGAGGCTCCCTCCACCATGAATTGGTCCAAACTGGGCTGGTTAGAGGCTCCCTCCACCATTAATTGGTCCAAACTGGGCTGGTTAGAGGCTCCCTCCACCATGAATTTGCCCAAACTGGGCTGGTTAGAGGCTCCCTCCACCATGAATTTGCCCAAACTGGGCTGTTTAGAGGCTCCCTCCACCATTAATTGGTCCAAACTGGGCTGGTTAGAGGCTCCCTCCACCATGAATTTGCCCAAACTGGGCTGTTTAGAGGCTCCCTCCACCATGAATTTGCCCAAACTGGGCTGTTTAGAGGCTCCCTCCACCATTAATTGGTCCAAACTGGGCTGGTTAAGGCTCCCTCCACCATGAATTTGCCCAAACTGGGCTGTTTAGAGGCTCCCTCCACCATGAATTGGTCCAAACTGGGTTTTTTAGAGGCTCCCTCCACCATGAATTGGTCCAAACTGGGCTGGTTAGAGGCTCCCTCCACCATGAATTTCCCAAAACTTGGCTGTTTAGAGGCTCCCTCCACCATGAATTGGTCCAAACTGGGCTGGTTAGAGGCTCCCTCCACCATTAATTGGTCCAAACTGGGCTGGTTAGAGGCTCCCTCCACCATGAATTTGCCCAAACTGGGCTGTTTAGAGGCTCCCTCCACCATGAATTTGCCCAAACTGGGCTGGTTAGAGGCTCCCTCCACCATGAATTGGTCCAAACGGGTTTTTAGAGGCTCCCTTCACCATGAATTGGTCCAAACTTGGCTGTTTAGAGGCTCCCTCCACCATGAATTGGTCCAAACTGGGGTGGTTAGAGGCTCCCTCCACCATTAATTGGTCCAAACTGGGCTGGTTAGAGGCTCCCTCCACCATGAATTTGCCCAAACTGGGCTGTTTAGAGGCTCCCTCCACCATGAATTTGCCCAAACTGGGCTGGTTAGAGGCTCCCTCCACCATGAATTGGTCCAAACGGGTTTTTAGAGGCTCCCTTCACCATGAATTGGTCCAAACTTGGCTGTTTAGAGGCTCCCTCCACCATGAATTGGTCCAAACTGGGGTGGTTAGAGGCTCCCTCCACCATTAATTGGTCCAAACTGGGCTGGTTAGAGGCTCCCTCCACCATGAATTTGCCCAAACTGGGCTGGTTAGAGGCTCCCTCCACCATGAATTGGTCCAAACTGGGGTGGTTAGAGGCTCCCTCCACCATTAATTGGTCCAAACTGGGCTGGTTAGAGGCTCCCTCCACCATTAATTGGTCCAAACTGGGCTGGTTAGAGGCTCCCTCCACCATGAATTTGCCCAAACTGGGCTGGTTAGAGGCTCCCTCCACCATGAATTGGTCCAAACTGGGTTTTTTAGAGGCTCCCTCCACCATGAATTTGCCCAAACTGGGCTGGTTAGAGGCTCCCTCCACCATGAATTGGTCCAAACTGGGGTTTTTAGAGGCTCCCTCCACCATGAATTTGCCCAAACTCTGCTGGTTAGAGGCTCAATCCACCCTGATTTTCAAAACAAATGTTGGTGCCAACCTCAACTTACTACAAGGGCCAAATTCACTGCTGGTGACAAGCTCTCCTCACTGCAAGTGCCAAATACACATGTTTCAAGGTGTTTTCCTACTGTCAGAGAGGTGGTATTGAGTGTGTAAAGTGTGTAGTTGTTAGGCTGTGATGTTGGGGTAATAGAGGGTCTTTGGTGTGTTAGATGCCCCCAGACATGCTTCCCCTGCTGTCCCAGTGTCATTCCAGAGGTGTTGGCATCATTTCCTGGGGTGTCATAGTGGACTTGGTGACCCTCCAGACACGGATTTGGGTTTCCCCCTTAACGAGTATCTGTTCCCCATAGACTATAATGGGGTTCGAAACCCGTTCGAACACACGAACATTGAGCGGCTGTTCGAATCGAATTTCGAACCTCGAACATTTTAGTGTTCGCTCATCTCTAATAATGATTGGCTGGCTAAGCATGAAATCTATGACTTCTAACATCCACCAGGCTAAGCAGTGCAAAGCTCTTGCATCACGTAGTTTATTGAGAGAAAAACATGAACGGTTATATCTTCATACCTCAGCAGAGAACCTCTGAAGGAGCAGGTACAATAGAGAACATATTTTATTGACTAGTTGCTCAAACACTAATAATAACATAGGAATAAACATAGCATAATTACTAGAGATGAGCGAACACTAAAATGTTCGAGGTTCGAAATTCGATTCGAACAGCCGCTCAATGTTCATGTGTTCGAACGGGTTTCGAACCCCATTATAGTCTAGGGGGAACATAAACTCGTTAAGGTGGAAACCCAAATCCGTGTCTGGAGGGTCACCAAGTCCACTATGACACCCCAGGAAATGATACCAACACCCTGGAATGACACTGGGACAGCAGGGGAAGCATGTCTGGGGGCATCTAACACACCAAAGACCCTCTATTACCCCAACATCACAGCCTAACAACTACACACTTTACACACTCAATACCACCTCTCTGACAGTAGGAAAACACCTTGAAACATGTGTATTTGGCACTTGCAGTGAGGAGAGCTTGTCACCAGCAGTGAATTTGGCCCTTGTAGTAAGTTGAGGTTGGCACCAACATTTGTTTTGAAAATCAGGGTGGATTGAGCCTCTAACCAGCAGAGTTTGGGCAAATTCATGGTGGAGGGAGCCTCTAAACAGCCCAGTTTGGGCAAATTCATGGTGGAGGGAGCCTCTAAAAACCCCAGTTTGGACCAATTCATGGTGGAGGGAGCCTCTAAAACCCCAGTTTGGGCAAATTCATGGTGGAGGGAGCCTCTAAACAGCCCAGTTTGGGCAAATTCATGGTGGAGGGAGCCTCTAAAAAACCCAGTTTGGACCAATTAATGGTGGAGGGAGCCTCTAAACAGCCCAGTTTGGGCAAATTCATGGTGGAGGGAGCCTCTAAACAGCCAAGTTTTGGGAAATTCATGGTGGAGGGAGCCTCTAAAAAACCCAGTTTGGACCAATTCATGGTGGAGGGAGCCTCTAAACAGCCCAGTTTGGGCAAATTCATGGTCGGTAGCATCTAAAAAACCCAGTTTGGACCAATTCATGGTGGAGGGAGCCTCTAAACAGCCCAGTTTGGGCAAATTCATGGTGGAAGGAGCCTCTAAAAACCCCAGTTTGGACCAATTCATGGTGGAGGGAGCCTCTAACCAGCCCAGTTTGGACCAATTCATGGTGGAGGGAGCCTCTAAACAGCCAAGTTTTGGGAAATTCATGGTGGAGGGAGCCTCTAAAAAACCCAGTTTGGACCAATTCATGGTGGAGGGAGCCTCTAAACAGCCCAGTTTGGGCAAATTCATGGTGGAGGGAGCCTCTAAAAACCCCAGTTTGGACCAATTCATGGTGGAGGGAGCCTCTAAAAAAACCAGTTTGGACCAATTCATGGTGGAGGGAGCCTCTAAACAGCCCAATTTGGGCAAATTCATGGTGGAGGGAGCCTCTAAAAACCCCAGTTTGGACCAATTCATGGTGGAGGGAGCCTCTAAAACCCCAGTTTGGACCAATTCATGATGGAGGGAGCCTCTAAACAGCCCAGTTTGGGCAAATTCATGGTGGAGGGAGCCTCTAACCAGCCCAGTTTGGACCAATTAATGGTGGAGGGAGCCTCTAAACAGCCAAGTTTTGGGAAATTCATGGTGGAGGGAGCCTCTAAAAACCCCAGTTTGGGCAAATTCATGGTGGAGGGAGCCTCTAACCAGCCCAGTTTGGACCAATTAATGGTGGAGGGAGCCTCTAAACAGCCAAGTTTTGGGAAATTCATGGTGGAGGGAGCCTCTAAAAAACCCAGTTTGGACCAATTCATGGTGGAGGGAGCCTCTAAAACCCCAGTTTGGACCAATTCATGATGGAGGGAGCCTCTAAACAGCCCAGTTTGGGCAAATTCATGGTGGAGGGAGCCTCTAACCAGCCCAGTTTGGATCAATTAATGGTGGAGGGAGCCTCTAAACAGCCAAGTTTTTGGAAATTCATGGTGGAGGGAGCCTTTTAAAAACCCAGTTTGTACCAATTCATGGTGGAGGGAGCCTCTAACCAGCCCAGTTTGGACCAATTAATGGTGGAGGGAGAATCTAAACAGCCAAGTTTTGGGAAATTCATGGTGGAGGGAGCCTCTAAACAGCCCAGTTTGGGCAAATTCATGGTGGAGGGAGCCTCTAAAACCCCAGTTTGGACCAATTCATGATGGAGGGAGCATCTAAACAGCCCAGTTTGGGCAAATTCATGATGGAGGGAGCCTCTAACCAGCCCAGTTTGGACCAATTAATGGTGGAGGGAGCCTCTAAACAGCCAAGTTTTGGGAAATTCATGGTGGAGGGAGCCTCTAAACAGCCAAGTTTTGGGAAATTCATGGTGGAGGGAGCCTCTAAACAGCCAAGTTTTGGGAAATTCATGGTGGAGGGAGCCTCTAAAACCCCAGTTTGGACCAATTCATGATGGAGGGAGCCTCTAAACAGCCCAGTTTGGGCAAATTCATGGTGGAGGGAGCCTCTAACCAGCCCAGTTTGGACCAATTAATGGTGGAGGGAGCCTCTAAACAGCCAAGTTTTGGGAAATTCATGGTGGAGGGAGCCTCTAAACAGCCAAGTTTTGGGAAATTCATGGTGGAGGGAGCCTCTAAAAAACCCAGTTTGGACCAATTCATGATGGAGGGAGCCTCTAAACAGCCCAGTTTGGGCAAATTCATGGTGGAGGGAGCCTCTAACCAGCAGAGTTGGGGAAAATCAGGGTGGAGGGAGCCTCTAACCAGCAGAGTTGGGGGAAATCAGGGTGGAGGGAGCCTCTAACCAGCAGAGTTGTGGGAAAGCAGGGTGGAGGGAGCCTCTAACCAGCAGAGTTGGGGGAAATCAGGGTGGAGGGAGCCTCTAACCAGCAGAGTTGTGGGAAAGCAGGGTGGAGGGAGCCTCTAACCAGCAGAGTTGGGGGAAATCAGGGTGGAGGGAGCCTCTAACCAGCAGAGTTGGTGGAAATCAGGGTGGAGGGAGCCTCTAACCAGCAGAGTTGTGGGAAAGCAGGGTGGAGGGAGCCTCTAACCAGCAGAGTTGTGGGAAAGCAGGGTGGAGGGAGCCTCTAACCAGCAGAGTTGTGGGAAAGCAGGGTGGAGGGAGCCTAGTATTAGCAGAATTGTGCAACGCTTATGGTGGATGAGTATGAGGATGCGGAGCATCTAAAAAACCCAGTTTGGACCAATTCATGGTGGAGGGAGCCTCTAAAAAACCCAGTTTGGACCAATTCATGGTGGAGGGAGCCTCTAAACAGCCCAGTTTGGGCAAATTCATGGTGGAGGGAGCCTCTAAAAACCCCAGTTTGGACCAATTCATGGTGGAGGGAGCCTCTAAAAAAACCAGTTTGGACCAATTCATGGTGGAGGGAGCC
Organism: Leptodactylus fuscus; assembly: GCF_031893055.1. Classification (NCBI taxonomy): domain Eukaryota; kingdom Metazoa; phylum Chordata; class Amphibia; order Anura; family Leptodactylidae; genus Leptodactylus; species Leptodactylus fuscus. The sequence continues at coordinate 169,772,408 of NC_134269.1, read as the reverse complement.
TCTAAACAGCCCAATTTGGGCAAATTCATGGTGGAGGGAGCCTCTAAAAACCCCAGTTTGGACCAATTCATGGTGGAGGGAGCCTCTAAAACCCCAGTTTGGACCAATTCATGATGGAGGGAGCCTCTAAACAGCCCAGTTTGGGCAAATTCATGGTGGAGGGAGCCTCTAACCAGCCCAGTTTGGACCAATTAATGGTGGAGGGAGCCTCTAAAAAACCCAGTTTGGGCAAATTCATGGTGGAGGGAGCCTCTAACCAGCAGAGTTGTGGGAAAGCAGGGTGGAGGGAGCCTCTAACCAGCAGAGTTGGGGGAAATCAGGGTGGAGGGAGCCTCTAACCAGCAGAGTTGGGGGAAATCAGGGTGGAGGGAGCCTCTAACCAGCAGAGTTGTGGGAAAGCAGGGTGGAGGGAGCCTCTAACCAGCAGAGTTGGGGGAAATCAGGGTGGAGGGAGGCTCTAACCAGCAGAGTTGGTGGAAATCAGGGTGGAGGGAGCCTCTAACCAGCAGAGTTGTGGGAAAGCAGGGTGGAGGGAGCCTCTAACCAGCAGAGTTGTGGGACAGCAGGGTGGAGGGAGCCTCTAACCAGCAGAGTTGTGGGAAAGCAGGGTGGAGGGAGCCTAGTATTAGCAGAATTGTGCAACGCTTATGGTGGATGAGTATGAGGATGCGGAGAAATTGGAGAGGTTGAGTACAGACATGGAGTTTCATGTTGGGGTGCTTTACACAGGTGGGCACAAAAATGAAGGCTCTATCCAGTGGTGGTTCATTTTTATCAAAGTGAGCCGGTCGGCACTCTCAGCTGACAGACGGGTGCGCTTGTCAGTGATGATGCCACCGGCTGCACTGAACACCCTCTCAGATAGGACGCTGGCGGCAGGACAGGACAGCACCTCCAAGGCATATAGGGCAAGTTCAAGCCACAGGTCCAACTTCGACACCCAATACGTGTAGGGCGCAGAGGGGTCGGAGAGGACAGGGCTGTGGTCGGAAAGGTATTCCCGCAACATGCGCCTATACTTATCACGCCTGGTGACACTAGGACCCTCCGTGGCGGCACTTTGGCGAGGGGGTGCCATCAAGGTGTCCCAGACCTTAGACAGTGTGCCCCTCGTTTGTGTGGACCAGTGAGAACTTGGTCGCCTACTTGAGGAACTGCCCTCCCTGCCGCCAACGTCACATGCTGGAAACATCTCCATCATATTCTGCACCAATTGCCTGTGGCAAGCATTGATGCGATTGGCCCTCCCCTCTACCGGAATAAAAGACGAGATGTTGTTTTTATACCGGGGGTCAAGGATAGCAAATATCCAGTACTGGTTGTCCTCCATGATTTTGACAATACGCTTGTCGGTTGTAAAGCACCTCAACATGAACTCAGCCATGTCTGCCACAGTGTTAGTTGGCATGACTCCTCTGGCCCCACCGGAAAGTTCAATCTCCATTTCCTCCTCATCCTCCATGTCTACCCATCCGCGCTGCAACAATGGGACGATTCGAAGTTGCCCGGAAGCCTCCTGTATCACCATCACATCATCGGACAACTCTTCTTCCTCCTCCCCCTCCTCCTCCTCCTCCTCCTCCTCCTCCATTAAACGCGATGAAGTGGACAGATGTGTGGACCTACTCTCCAGCTGTGACGGATCGGATGCTATCCCTGACTCCTCTGTGTGATCTGAGTTATCCCTGATGTCAATCAGGGATTCTCTCAGAACACACAAGAGCGGGATTGTAAGGCTCACCATCGCATCCTCAGAGCTCACCCTCCTTGTGGACTCCTCAAAGACCCGTAGGATGTCACAAAGGTCTCTCATCCATGGCCACTCATGGATGTGAAACTGAGGCAGCTGACTTTGTGGCACCCTAGGGTTTTGTAGCTGGTATTCCATCAAAGGTCTCTGCTGCTCAACCACTCTATTCAACATCTGAAACGTTGAGTTCCAGCGTGTGGGGACGTCGCACAAAAGCCGGTGTTGTGGCACATGCAGGCGTTGCTGGAGAGATTTTAAGCTAGCAGCGGCTACTGTCGACTTGCGAAAGTGGGCGCACATGCGCCGCACTTTCACCAGTAGCTCTGGAACATTGGGGTAGCTCTTTAGGAAAGTTGCACCACTAGGTTGAAGACGTGGGCCAGGCATGGAACATGTTGGAGTCCGGCAAGCTCCAGAGCTGCTACCAGGTTCCGGCCGTTATCACAAACGACCATGCCTGGGCCCAGGTGCAGCGGCTCAAACCATATTGCCGTCTCATCGAGGAGGGCATCCCTCACCTCGGAGGCAGTGTGCTGTCTGTCCCCCAAGCTGATCAGCTTCAGCACAGCCTGCTGACGTCTACCAACGCCAGTGCTGCAACATTTCCAACTCGTAGCTGGGGTCAATCTAACAGCGGAGGAGGAGGCGGTGGCGGATAAGGAGGCGGTGGAGGAGGAGGAGGAGGGGGGTGTTCTTCTCGTGTCCCTGCCAGGAATGTTAGGCGGGGAGACGAGGTACACCGGGCCAGTTTGGGAAGCAGTCCCAGCCTCAACTACATTCACCCAGTGTGCCGTCAGTGAAATGTAGCGTCCCTGTCCGCATGCACTTGTCCACGCGTCGGTGGTCAAGTGGACCTTTGTGCAAAGCGCGGAACTAAGGGCCCACCTGATGTTGAGTGACACGTGCTGGTGCAAGGCGGGGATGGCACACCGGGAGAAGTAGTGACGGCTAGGGACGGCATAGCGAGGTGCCTCAGTTGCCATCAGGTCCAGGAAGGCGGGAGTTTCAACAAGCCGGAACGCCAACATCTCCTGGGCCAGCAGTTTAGCGATGTTTTCGTTCAAGGCTTGCGCGTGTGGGTGGTTAGCAGTGTATTTCTGCCGCCGCTCCAATGTCTGAGAGATGGTGGGTTGTTGTAAAGAAGCGCCTGATGGTGCCTTTGATGGTGCAGGAGAAGGAGATAAGACAGGAACAGGGGAGGATGAGGAAGAAGTCAACAAAGTGGCGGAGGCAGATGAAGTGGTGTCCTGGCTCGTCCTCTGGAGTGCATCGCCAGCACAGTCAGCAGTGGCAGTGGCAGAGGCAGAGGCAGAGGCAGTGGCAGTGGCGTGAACGGCAGGCGGCCTTTGTCCTGCCGTTGCTGCCTGCCACTGATTCCAGTGCTTGGATTCCAAATGACGGCGCACTGAAGTGGTGGACAGGTTGCTCTTCTCAGAGCCCCTAATCAATTTCGAGAGGCAAATTGTGCAGACAACACTATATCTGTCCTCGGCGCATTCCTTGAAAAAACTCCACACCTTCGAGAAACATGCCCTCGAGGTGGGAGTTTTTCGGGGCTGGGTACGAACTGGAACATCTTGGGAGATTCCGGGTGTGGCCTGGCTTCGCCTAAGCTGCTGACCTCTGCCTCTGCCTCTAGCTACCCTTTTTGGTGCTGCACCTGCCTCAACATCCACACTACTTTCCCCGCTTGACATCCCCCCTGTCCAGGTCGGGTCAGTGTCCTCATCATCCACCACTTCCTCTTCCAACTCCTGTCTCATCTCCTCCTCCCGAACAATGCGCCGGTCAACTGGATGCCCTGACGGCAACTGCGTCACATCATCGTCGATGAGGGTGGGTTGCTGGTCATCCACCACCAAATCGAATGGAGATGGAGGAGACTCTAGTGTTTGAGCATCTGGACACAGATGCTCCTCTGTTAGGTTCGTGGAATCGTGACGTGGAGGGGCAGGTTGAGGGACAATGAAAGGAGCGGAGAACAGCTCTGGGGAGCAGGGACAGTTGGGGTTATTGTTCTGTGAAGCTTGGGAATTTTGGGAGGAAGGAGGACAAGACTGTTGGGTAATAGGAGGAGAGGAGGCAGAGTCTGACTGGCTGCTGGACAATGTGCTGTAAGCGTTCTCTGACAGCCATTGCAAGACCTGTTCCTGGTTCTCGGGCCTACTAAGGTTTGTACCCTGCAGTTTAGTTAATGTGGCAAGCAACCCAGGCACTGTGGAGTGGCGCAATGCTTGCTGCCCCACAGGAGTAGGCACGGGACGCTCTGTGGCTTCACTGCTACCTTGCTCCCCAGAACCATTCCCCCGACCTCGCCCACGGCCTCGTCCACATCCCTTTCCGGGAGCCTTGCGCATTTTGAATTCCCAGTTAGAAACTGGCACTATATACCAGTAGCAAAAATTGTGGGTGCACGTAACCCCAATATATTCTTTGAATTACAAGTCAGAAACTGGCACTATATGGCAGTAGCAAGAAATGAGGGTATTTATAACCCCAATATATTCTTTGAATTACCAGTCAGAAACTGGCACTATATACCAGTAGCAAGAAATGAGGGTATTTGTAACCCCAATATATTCTTTGAATTCCCAGTCAGACAATGGCACTATATACCAGTAGCAAAAATTGTGGGTGCACGTAACCCCAATATATTCTTTGAATTACCAGTCAGAAACTGGCACTATATGGCAGTAGCAAGAAATGAGCGTATTTATAACCCCAATATATTCTTTGAATTACCAGTCAGAAACTGGCACTATATACCAGTAGCAAGAAATGAGGGTATTTGTAACCCCAATATATTCTTTGAATTCCCAGTCAGACAATGGCACTATATACCAGTAGCAAAAATTGTGGGTGCACGTAACCCCAATATATTCTTTGAATTACCAGTCAGAAACTGGCACTATATGGCAGTAGCAAGAAATGAGGGTATTTGTAACCCCAATATATTCTTTGAATTCCCAGTCAGACAATGGCACTATATACTAGTAGCAAAAATTGTGGGTGCACGTAACCCCAATATATTCTTTGAATTACCAGTCAGAAACTGGCACTATATGGCAGTAGCAAGAAATGAGGGTATTTATAACCCCAATATATTCTTTGAATTACCAGTCAGAAACTGGCACTATATACCAGTAGCAAGAAATGAGGGTATTTGTAACCCCAATATATTCTTTGAATTCCCAGTCAGACAATGGCACTATATGGCAGTAGCAAAAATAGTGGGTGTATATAGCCCCAATTCTATTGCTAGGGGACTTGCAGTGTATTTCTGGGGTAAAGGTGGGGGGGCACACCGTTGGAACGGGTATCGGGGGTATATATCGGGTATACGGGAATACACTGTCAGTGTATTCCATTCAGGATCCTGGGAAAGCTGGGTTGCGGCGATTGAGCCCGTCAGTGCCACGTTACACTGACAAGCTTCTCCCTGGAATTTAGCTCTTATAAGAGCTGTTGGTTGTCTTCTCCTTCCTATCCTAGCCTGTCCCTGCCTACCCAGAATCTAAGCCCTAGCTAACTGGACGGAAACCTCCGTCCCCGGTGAATTGCAAGCTCAGAATGACGCGAAGCTGGGCGTCGCTGTTCTTTTAAATTAGAGGTCACATGTTTTCGGCAGCCAATGGGTTTTGCCTACTTTCTTCAACGTCACCGGTGTCGTAGTTCCTGTCCCACCTACCCTGCGCTGTTATTGGAGCAAAAAAGGCGCCAGGGAAGGTGGGAGGGGAATCGAGTAATGGCGCACTTTACCACTTTATGTTCGATTCGATTCGAACATGCCGAACAGCCTAATATCCGATCGAACATGAGTTCGATAGAACACTGTTCGCTCATCTCTAATAATTACTGAATTATACAGTTTGAGCATCAAAAGCCTGCTCGTCTGAGCACTAACTAAACAATAAGTACTAACTGTACTGGTGCTTTATTATCATCCACGTGAGTCAACAAAAAGAGCACAATACAGTCTCACCAGACTCACAGTGTATCAGGACAGACCCAGGCGCCTCCTCTCGCTCCCAGGATCTGTTCTGAAGTGCAGGCCCTGCAGGTTTTTATGGCCCAGTAACGAGCCTGGGGCTGAAGCCTATTCAAAACCCACCCTGGACCACACATAAGTCAGAAATCTGAGGAATATATACCGTGACTTCAACGCTCTGCCTGCCACCTTCTCAAATAACAAAAAATGCAATAAATTCAATGCCACAGCTGTTGACTTGATATTTTTTCAGCCTGTAACTTACATACATTTTAAACAAACAGAAATATACCATAATATAACATACATGTAAACTTACACAAATGAGTGTGTATGATGTGTCTTCAAGATGATGTTGTCTCCTGTGCCAAACATGTAGACCTAGAGGCAATATATGTGACTTGTTAGCAACTGGCATAGATTTCCATCATAACTCATGCTAGAAAACTGGCTCAAGTTATATTTTTATCATGCATCTGTCAGGCTTAGGGGTCCCTGTCCTGGCCCACTGATCTTCTCCCATATTTGCATAATGTGGAGAGCATGGCATGGTTGGTAATTAAGTGTAAGTGGTATTACAAATAATAACCCAGGTTTAGAAATGATGAGTAAACAGGTGAAGGTGACAAATAAGACAAGGGCTTACCAGATTGTAAAGAGTATGGGGAGTCTTTAGATGTCATGTGTAGGAGCAACGAGCCTGGGGAATGAGCATCTGTAAGACTACATGCCAACTGCTCGTATTAATGGGAAATGGGTATGTGACGTGAGATGGTGAAATGTCTTGACTTTGCAAGTTGCACAGTAGCAAGCGCATGTGTGGTATGATTCTCTGAGGCCAGTGTGTGAATTATCCCAGAGATATCACAATGTGCATGGCATCTGTGATTATGGATTGTGCACTCAGGATTAGTTGTGTTGAAATGTACTATGGTCCAAGGGTGATTGTGTGGGTAGGCACATGCGTGGGTACATTGGATTATATATTTATTGTCAGGGTCTGGGGTTGCTAGGTGGGGTGGCATAGACACAAAAGTCCCATTTCTTTAGTCCAAAACAAAGGTAGAGTTTATTTTCACTCAAATAGGAGTGAACAAAAGGAAACAATACAAAAATAAATATCTGCCCGATTAGGCTCTAACTGATCAAAGAATAGGTTACCTGGGTTCACCGGGTGCAATGACGTCTGCCCAGTCAGCAACTGTTAGTTTCTCCTGTTTGGCCACTCTCTGAAACACAGTCAGGAAGGCCTCCATGTCATCATCTGGGGTCATCTTCTGCAAAGCTCTTTGCACAGCCTGCTTCTTATCTCTGTGCTCCACAGGTCTTTGCAGGCTAGTGACAACAGTCTCTTTAAGATGCGCAGTTTGCTCCATCAGCAAATGATTCGTTTGTTGTTGCTGCACATTGGACTGTACAAGATGCTTCAGTATCTCCTCTATAGTCTGGGTCTGTATAGCGGCAGAAGCCTTCACCCAGGACATAAAAGAAAAACTTTCTCCAGCAAGGAGTGGACGTGTCGTTGCCTCTAGCAACCGCTGTATGCCCACGTCCTCCATCAATTGTCAGGGTCGGTCTGAGGTTGCTAGGTGGGGTGGCATAGACACAAAAGTCCTGTTTCTTTAGTCCAAAACAAAGGTAGAGTTTATTTTCACTCAAAAAGGTAGTGCAGCAACAAAAGGAAACAATACAAAAATAAATCCCTGCCCGGCTAGGCTCTAACTAAACATAGAATAGGTTACCTCACCTAGAACAACAGAAATCCAAAAGCCAGTAGAATCACTCAGGACACAGCTCCAAAAATATGACCTCTCTGTTGGTTGTCCAGCCAAGCTCTGCCCACAGTCTGCTGCTGGAGCTGACATCTTAAGCCTCCCTTGATGAGCAGAATCTCTTCAGCTGAGTCGCTGCCGGAACATCCCCAAAGTGTGGAAGGGAGGGGGGTGGAATAACAGGTCCCACTACCAACCTACCTGCCATTCCTAAAAATCCAGCCCAGTAACCGGAACTCTGAAATAACCCTCAGCAGACAATAGTTATCTGCTGAGAAACATTTTTTCTGGAGTTTTCTCATATCTCACCCACCTTAGTAGTCTGGGTGAGATGTACACCCTCCATTATCTGACCAGCCATCGGCTTACAATATATATATATATATATATATATATATATATATATATATATATATATATATACTGTGAGAAAGTGACAGGTAAAGTTTTGGAAGGATACTATATCTTCCCCAGAGTCCTCCCTTATGTGTGGTGAGCAAGGTCACTACAGGGCTGTAGCAAAACCTCACCTGTGATTTTTAACCACTTCCTATCCTACAGCAGGTGGGAGCTGGGCCTCATTACATGTCAATAAACCCTGACAAGACCTCAGTTCTGCTGCTGTAGCTGAAGTATCACCGGAAAAGACTCCCATTATCATAATGTGTGGGTGCTTGTGCAAAAATATTTGAGTTGAAAGGAAATACACATCACTCTACTGGATGGGGGTGCTCAACTATGGTTCTGCCTCAAAATATAATGTAAACATAGACTAGGCACTTCAATAGTTTCAAAATGTAGAATCCAAAATGCGACCCAGCTAATCCTGAACTGAGCATGCGGGTGATGACTTAGGGTTTTTGCAGTACATCTCCAAGTTCTAAAGACAAATTTCTCTAGATATTGAGGGAAGCCACTTCCTTAGAGTAAAAACAACCCCACATGGCAATGTTTCCAGGATGCTTTACTATTGGCATGATAAAGTAGCGCTGAACTTTTCTTCCAGATGCCCCAAACAGTTTAAAGAAGAAAAATATGCTTATATATGTGTCTACTGTATATATATATACTGCACAAGGTTATGTTCACTAACAGTAGACATATCTGTTATACATAACTAGTAATAGATTGGTCTTAAGAGCAATTCTAATTTTGTACTAGCAATATATAAACCCTAAACAGAAGTACTGAATTGGTTTATACATATAGACTGGCCTTGAGCATTTTTTGTACTCTAAAATTTCAGTGCATCAGCTAGAGAGTGGCAGTCTGTCAAGTAAATTAACATCACTTTCTATGGATGATCCCTATTTTTTTAATTGGAACATCTGGGGAAGTATAAATGGCTGAAACAATATCACTATCTATTTTACCTCCACAATGGAAGTTCTGCTGTCTAATCATCATTTCCATTTTACTCTACAGAAGACCTCAGGCATGAGTGTTTCCTATATTTACTTGGCCCGTCAAACAAAAGTAAGCTTATATGTAAACCAAGACAACCCACACTACTAAGATGAATACAGCCAAAAGTGGGGGCGTATACTGATATCCAAAATACAAATGTATTCAGAAAAGGAAGGAGAGGGAATCCATGCATTTATATCATTACTTAGTGCATCAGGGCTCCTGTACAAATAGTAAGTTGTATCAATCCATGATATAATGGTCATGAGTAGAGATGAGCGAACAGTAAAATTTTCGAGGTTCGATATTCGTTTCGAGTAGCCCCTCAATATTCGACTACTCAAATCGAATATCGAACCCTATTATAGTCTATGGGGGGAAAATGCTCGTTTCAGGGGTAGGCAACGTTCGATCAAATTATACTTACCAAGTCCACGAGTGAGGGTCGGGCTGAATCCTCCGAGAAGTCTTCTCCTTGCAGCGTCCCCGCGGCGTCTTCCGGCTCTTCATTCACTCTGCCAGGCATCGGGCCTGGGCAGAGCCCACTGCTCATGCCTGCACTACAAGCGGGCATGCCTGCACTTCCGTTGGGAAGCTGAACGGAGAAGAATTCTAAAGGTAGGAGAAGAACCAGCGTTGATTGGCCAACTGTATAGCATTCAGTCAATCAATGCTGGTTCTGCATCGAACTTTTACATTCGAATAACGAGTAGTACTCGATCGAGTACGAGTATTTCGAATACCATAGTATTCGATTGAATACCTACTCGATCGAGTACTACTCACTCATCTCTAGTCATGAGTATGATTGTACTTTTGTATGTCTCTAGTTTGAAATGTAGGAATATAGAAGTTTCTTTCTGTTGATTCTGTATGAATATGAAAGAAACAAATGTGGCATAATCCATTGAATAGCATACCTTCTGGACTACTCACCCAAGAGAATCTTCCTAGGAATGATATCTTAAGGAGATAGGGGAGAGAATAGCCCATCTAGGACCAGGACTAGCTATGTACTAATCTTCAGCTTCTGAATGTTCTGATACATTGACAGCTAGCAAATGTCAAATGATGACTGAGGCTAAGTTCACATCTGCATACGGCTCTCCATCCTTTGGGTCTGCTGGGGGACTGGGTGACCCCATAGACTATAATAGGGTCTGCCAGGTGCCCACCAGGTGTCTGGTGATCCTTCTGCCGATTTTTGGTGATACTCTGCAACGGAGATTCTGACGTAGTTGTGAACTTAACCTAACTGAAGCAAAAAGGAAAGAATGTATTAAACCGTGTGCCAATTTTTGACAGTAAAAAGCTGCAAAGTTTTGTACAAGCCCATTTTTGGTATGCTATGCCACTCTTACCACTGTAACAAAAAGGGTTTTGCCAACATATTTAGCATAATTTTAGTCTGGAAACAAGTACATGATATCTGAAAACTACATCAGCTAATAACTAGAGTAGATTTTAGTTTCTTGAGAATGAACTGCCAAAAGATTTACCAAAACTTCTAATAGGCTTAGGTCTCTTAATAATTTTGGCACAACTTCAACTAACATACTTCTTATTTAGACTGGTGTATGAAACATCGGGTCTTAAAGGGGTTTTCAGGACTCCTCAGGTTTTTCTTTTTTTTTTTTCATTCTAATGACCTATTAGCAGGATAGGTCATCGGTATGTGATTGATGGATGTCCAACCCCACACTGACACTTGATATGGCATCTGGGTGCTGGAAATTATAGTGATGGATGGACTAGAGGCAATTGTGCTCTCACCATTGTATTATGGTGGTGTGGAGTAATACAAATATGTGCCTGTTACTTCAATAGTATCAATCAGATCTGATTCTGGCTTTGTTATTTTGTGTTTTTCAGCAATAAAATATATTTATATCATATCAAATTGTGATTGGAAGAATTCCATACTTTACAAATACCTTTGCATACAGCCTAATTCTTACTTTTCTGCCACCTTTAGTGGCTTGATTTGTATACTATATGGATGGTGTATGTCCTTGAAAAGTTATGTAAAAAGCTATTCACACATTATAACTTATGCTAGGCTGAAGTACTGTGAGTTGTAGAGATCCCTCTTCCATTATAGAAGAATAAAAGTACATTGCAGAACAAATTCTCATCCTTTAGAATGAGCTTCAGAATTATTGCATTCATTTACCCTGCTTGAAAACTGTACTATAAAAGCCGGAAAAGGTTGTTTCTCTAGTTATAGTGAAAAATGACAAAAGTAATCATATATGTTATAGGAATTATTATAGCATTGTTACTGTTCTTATGAAAGCATACACGTCAGCATGGGAGATAAATGCGCATCACTTTCTTTTGTCCTTTTATAAGAAAAAAATAGAAAAAAAGTCCTTTAGATTTAATAGAAGTTCTGATAGGAGAAGTCAACTTAGTGAGAGCCATCATTATGGATGTAACAAATAATTCTAGCAATGCCTAACCAGCATGATAATTCATATAGGGTTACACATGCTTTATGTGGATGTATTTGATCCTGGACAAATGTTATAACCTGCAGTTTGGAATGATGAGTTACCTTAGTCCTTCACTACACACGCTTGAACATTTTTGATGTTCTATTGTTGTCTTCTAAAGAAGAAGCTTTATTGGATCTATCAGTAACAAAAGATCTACAAATTCAGAATGATGGGTGATAAAGTATGCCATATAATACCAAGTATTTCTGCTTAAAAAACACTGGGGAAATGATCTATTTATAAAAGTATTTGTGTCTCATGCTAGATTATATGATATACAGTGTTGGCCAAAAGTATTGACACCCCTGCAATTCTGTCAGATAATACTCATTTTCTTCCAGAAAATGATTGCAAGCACAAACTCTTTGGTATTATTATCTTCATTTAATTTGTCTTCAATGGAAAACCACAAAAAGAATTGTCAAAATGCCAAATTGGATATAATTCCACACCAAACATAAAAAAGGAGGTGGACAAAAGTATTGGCACTATTTGAAAAATCATGTGATGCTTCTCCAATTTGTGTAATTAACAGCACCTGTTACTTACCTGAGGCACCTAACAGGTGGTGGCAATAACTAAATCATACTTGCAGCCAGTTAAAATGGATTAAAGTTGACTCAACCTCTGTCCTGTGTCCTTGTGTGTACCACATTGAGCATGGAGAAAAGAAAGAAGATCAAAGAACTGTCTGAGGGCTTGAGAAGCAAAATTGTGAGGAAGCATGAGCAATCTCAAGGCTACAAGTCCATCTCCAAAGACCTGAATGTTCCTGTGTCTACCGTGCGTAGTGTCATCAAGAAGTTTAAAGCCCATGGCACTGTGGCTAACCTCCCTAGATGTGGACGGAAAAGAAAAATTCACAACAGATTTCAACGCAAGATTGTGCGGATGGTGGATAAAGAACTTTGACTAAGATCCAAACAAGTTCAAGCTGCCTTGCAGTCTGAGGGTACAACAGTGTCAACACTGTCCGTCGGCATCTGAATGAAAAGGGACTGTATGGTAGGATACCCAGGAAGACCCCACTTCTTACCCAGAGACATAAAAAAAGCCAGGCTGGAGTTTGCCAAAACTTACCTGAGAAAGCCAAAAACATTTTGGAAGAATGTTCTCTGGTCAGATGAGACAGAAGTAGAGCTTTTTGGGAAAAGGCATCAACATAGAGTTTACAGGAAAAAAAAAGAGGCCTTCAAAGAAAAGAACACGGTCCCTACAGTCAAACATGGCGGAGGTTCCCTGATGTTTTGGGGTTGCTTTGCTGCCTCTGGCACTGGACTGCTTGACCGTGGGCATGGCATTATGAAGTCTGAAGACTACCAACAAATTTTGCAGCATAATGTAGGGCCCAGTGTGAGAAAGCTGGGTCTCCCTCAGAGGTCATGGGTCTTCCAGCAGGACAATGACCCAAAACACATTGGAGACTTGTAAAGTGGCCAGCAATGAGTCCAGACCTGAATCCCATAGAACACCTGTGGAGAGATCTCAAAATGGAAGTTTGGAGAAGGCACCCTTCACATCTCAGGGACCTTGAGCAGTTTGCCAAAGAAGAGTGGTCTAAAATTCCAGCAGAGCATTGTAAGAAACTCATTGATGGTTACCAGAAGTGGTTGTGCACAGTTATTTTGTCTAAAGTTGTGCTGCCAAGTATTAGGCTGAGTGGGCCAATACTTTTGTCCAGCCCATTTTTGGAGTTTTGTGTAAAATGATCAATGATTTGACTTTTTTCATTCTCTTTTGTGTTTTTTCATTGCTTGCAATCATTTTCTGGAAGAAACTGAGTATTATGTGACAGAAATGTAGGGGTGCCAATACTTTTGGCCAACGCTGTACATGCTCTGTAATGTAAACTGTTATTATAAATTTTTTATGTAAAATTGCATGTGTATTATGTTTTGTTGAAACAAGGCAAAGTAAAGGATTTCTGAATTTGGAAAAAAACAAAAATGCTTAAGGTTGAGACCCCACCTTGAGGAAACACACCTTTTTGTGTTGCAGATTTTGCTGCAGTTTTGCAGTTCTGCAGTTTTTTGAGCCAAAGCCAAGAATGTCTACAAAAGGAATGGGAAATATATAGGAAGTTCTTAGACTGCTACCTTCCATGCAATATACTACTGGCTTTGGCTCAAAAATTTCAGTAGAATCTGCAACAAAAAAGCTGTGTTTCCACATTTGTGGGGCATGAGCCTAAATGTTGAGCCTGCCTGCCCCCTAGATCTGGTGAGGTCTAGATTTTTTCCATGTTTTGGAGAATAAGAAGAGAACTTCTAAGACTATGTTTACATCTGTATTGAAGTTTCCACTGCAGATTCCTCCTAAAATTGGCAGAGAGAAAAGTCCTGCAAGGAGTACCCAATGTACACCTGGAAAACCCTAATATAGTAGATGGCAGGGGTAAGGAACCTTGACTCTCCAGCTGTAGCAAAACTACAACTCCCAGCATGCATACTTGCTCTGCTATTCTCGGAACTCCCATAGAAGTGAATGGGGCATGTTGGGAGTTGTAGTTTCACAGCAGCTGGAGAGCCGAAGGTTCCCTACCCCTGGTCTATAGTGTCCACGGGTGTTCCCCGGTAACCAAACCCAAATGACAGTGAGCCGCATACTAGTGTGACTCTGAAAAAATAGCTGTGGAAAAGCTGCCTTCTTGATATAAACAGCATATTAATTTTAGCTGTGGAATCATTTTCACTATAGATTTAATAAGGGAAGGAAAAAAGCAGAATAAACAATAGCAAAAACTCAAAGCGCAATGCGTTTTTGCTAATTCTTTTAAACAGAATTTTTTTTAGCAACATTTCACTACATGGGGCCTTAGCAACAGGCTACAACCCAATATTGCGGAAACACAGCATTTTTGTCTACTATGGAAATGCAATCTGCAGCAGAAAAATACTGTGTTTCAAAGTGAATTAGATTCTGATTAATCTCATCCACACATTGCGGTAAAAAGGTCTTCGGAAAATGCAGCATGTCTATATTAGCTGTGGAACCGCAAGAATTTTAGCTACAGATTAATTAAGGGACAAAACAAATTCTACCATCTCTGACACATTTCTCTTTGAACATGACATGACGTGAAAAAAGGGTAAAAACTGTTGACAAAAAAAAGGGGAAAAAGGTAGCTGCTGGTGAACCCGGGAGGGAGGGGCACAATAGACAGTGAGCCCTAAGCTGAACACCCCCCCCCCACACTGTCCCTCCTGCTTGTCGGTCTTATTTTAAGTAATAGGTGACTGTTAGGAATGTGCGACAGGTGCGGCCATGGTATTAGGGTTGAAGCCTGTTCCACTGGTTCTGGTCAGTCCAGCATGCATGGGTTAATCCCCTTGCAGCCGATAGGCGTGGTCATCTGCTGACTGACACTGGTGTCAGCCTATTGGCATCTGACTTGAAGCACCTGGGCTGCTGATCAGTCCCGCCTTCCCTCCATTTAAGGAGGCAGATTTGGGTGTTGGTTGCTCTAGCCTCACATTCCACATTGTGCATGTCTGTACAAGACATTAGTTTGGCAGTGAGCTGCCTTAGCTAGGTAGAGCTTTAGTTTGAATTGTTGCCCTAGTAATTGCCCAGGGAACTCCCACCTTGCTAACCTCAAACCTCAATTGTGTGCACGTCAGTGCAAACCTTAGTTGGCAGAGTACCGCCTTAGTTAGGCAGGTAGGGAGAATTCACCTTAATGGGTTAAAATTGTGGGTACCCCTTTCCCTAGTCAGAATTGTGGGAATCTCCTATCTAGTTGGTCTGCTACCTGTGGTACGACTACTGCAGGTGGCTGTGGTGTGGTTGTGGCCCAGTGTGGTTGTGGTGTGGTTGTGTTTATCTTGCAGTGCAGTACTGCAAGGCTTTAGTATTCATTTTAGCGGCTGCTTGGCTCTGCAGTGGCAGATCCCCTGTGAGGTAACAGGGAGCACTTAGTTTGTGGTGTAGCCGGCAGTGAAGTTATCCGTCGGGCCTTGTTCACGCCCTGCAGTTCAGAGCCAAGTGGGCTCCGCAGGATATTATTTCTATTAGTTTTTATATATATATATATATATATATATATATATATATATATATATATATATATCCTGCCAGTCATAACAGTGACATCTGGTTGATGGGTCCTTCCTATTTATGTGACAACACAGAACGAAGACAAGACAAATAACAACAAAGGAGGGGTCAGCTAGTCAAGGGTCCAGTAACAGTCAAGCAATGCAGTACAGAATCAAATCCAAGAGAGTAGTCAAAGGTAAATCAGAGGTCAAGAATAAGAATACAAGTAACAAACAGCAAGAGAAATGTCAGTACACATGGAGCAAGAGCAAGCACCAATGTGAATGTAAGCAAACAATAAATAGGGGGGAATAATCCGCCCTGGACTTGATAGGAAGATAGGCTGTCAATTACAGGGTAAGGCTAAAATTTATTATTAGGTTCCAGTCACACGGAGTAAACGTGCACTCATTTTGGCACAATACACGTATAAAGAATACACGTGTAAAAATAAGACTCCCATTGACTTCAATGACATTTTTTTACACGTGTAAAAAAATGTGCCAAAAAACATGTGTAAAAAATGTCATTGAAGTCAATGGGAGTCTTATTTTTACACGTGTATTCTTTACACGTGTATCGTGCCAAAATAATTATGGCAAAATACACATGTACAAAATACACATGTAAAAATCAGACTCCCATTGACTTCAATGACATTTTTTTACACATGTAAAAAAACGTGCCAAAAATGTGGGGTTTTCTTTGCATCATTTGGCACATTTTTTACACGTGTAAAAAAAATGGCATTGAAGTCAATGGGAGTCTGATTTTTACACTTGTATTTTTTACACAAGTATTTTGCCATAATCATCTCGCGTTTACTTCATGAGAACGGCACCTTAGAGGAGCAGAGGGACACCAAGGTGAAGGAGATGGGTGTGATGGAATATCAATTACCAAGGTAAGGGAATAGGACAGTGTTCAGTCAATGCAAGAAGAACCCAAAAGAAGAAATCACAGCTGGACATGTCTCCTGTGCTGCAAGCATGCGGCCGGTGGATGATGCCAAGGCCCAGACGGGCAAAGATGTTACAATATTTGACCATTTAAATAACCTTTAGAGCCTTCGTTTGGCCAGTTCCGTCCTGAGATTCATTTATGTTTAGGTCATTAAGGTAAGAAAATTAATTCTTAACCTTAGTTTAAATGAGTTTAAATAGTGTATGACTCTCCTAGGACTCATATGACCCTATCTAGCCCTTTACTAGCTCTCTAAAGCAAACACAAGCAAAATAATGTAAAAGTGAAAGATATATGCCTTATGGGAAAACAGATGGTAGGCAGTGGAATTAAACAGCTTGTTTAACCTCATTCAGCACAGTCACATTTTGTCATTTTTTAACGCTTTTTAAAATAAAAAACACTTAAACATGATCCTCCCTTTTTGATGAAGATGCTTTCCCTTGTCTTCATACACACACAGTGGTTGCATTGGAAGAAGTAATGGCCTTTACAAGAGCCACAACTTATCCTATTTTGAGGACTTGCAAGTTTAATATGATTTTATATAAAAATGTGTGTTCAAAATATATGAGCAAATTTATAAAAAGAGCAACTACCCTTTGCTAGTAACAGATGAGGCCTGGGTACAAGGCATACCAAAGGGAAGAGGAGTAGAATGGTCTTATTTACTGTGCTTGCCAATGCCAATTTTATTTTGCCAAATTAGCTGGTGATGGTTTGCTTTCTACATGCAGATCTTGCAAAGTGTAGCAGCACCACCTGCCCATGGTTTGCATTATCTCTCTACCGGTCATAATGCTCATTAATATCATAATGTTCCATGTTTCAGTACTTACTTGTAGGATGCCCTGGAGGGTGTGCATGCAGCCTGGTGGTGGACTGGGAAACAATGGCAAAAGCCAAGGTTTTTTGAAGATTGTCACAGCACAAGTGTAAAACATAACTTTGAATTAGTTGTTTAAAAACCAGGAATCACTGGCATCCATATCATTTACAAGTATTAAGCAAAGCTGTTACTCATAGTATGATCAGAACTAATAGGAACTCAAATCACTCATGGTCCAATAAAGACCCAAGTTAAAACCACGTGGTACTCAAGAAAGAGAAACTCCACACAAAGCATAAACACAAAATGTAGTTCAATATCAACAAAACATTAGTATCCATATAAAGTCTAAATAGAATAAATTTCAGCCTCAACCATAGATCACTAAGGTGAGGACATATGTTTTGTAAGGACAATCGAAAAACGTTAACAAAAACAAATGAAGACAAAAACTTAGCAGGTCATGAACAATCGAAACATCAAGTCATGACTAGAGATGAGCGAACAGCGTTTGATCGGATATCAGACTGTTCGAGATGTTCAATTCGAGTCGAACACCATGTGGCAAACTCACTAAAAATTTCCACCTTCCCTGGTGCTTTTTTTGCACCAATAACTGTGCAGGGGAGATGGGACAGGAACTACAACAACGGAGGCATTGAAAAAAAATCGGAAAAAGTAATTAGCTGGCTAATTCAGGTGACTTCCAATTTATACGAATGGTGGATTTAACATCCGGTTCATATGAGACTGTGAACTATGTGATTGTGAGACAGGGATAGATCTACAGGCAGGGTTAGCTAGGGATTACCTTTATTTAGGTGGGAATGTCACTCACCCAGCTCTTTGGGGCTCTATCTGGTCGGGATCCCTGTCAGCTTGCCAATTCGGCCAATCAACGCTGCTTCTGCCGGAGGAGATGGAGTCTAAGATCGGTCCACAGTCTCCATTCTGGTCCGATCTTAGACTCCGCCTCCGCACAGACGAGCCTCCGGCAGAACCAGCGTTAATTGGCCAAATGCTGTAGTCTGTATGGCATTCGGCCAATCAACGCTGGTCAATGCATTCCTATGGGAAAAAGTCAGCTCGCACATATCGCAAGCTGACAGGGATCCCGACATAATACAGTGACTTGGGCATGTTAGATGCCCCCAGACATGCTTCCCCTGCTGTCCAAGTTGCATTCCAGGGTGTTGGCATCATTACCTGGGGTGTCATAGTGGACTCCTGAGTCGAATATTGGTTTCCCCCTAAACGAGTATTTATTTCCCATAGACTATAATGGGGTTCAATGTTCGATCGAACAGTTGAGTATTGAGCGACTACTCGAATCGAACTTCGAATATTTCACTGTTTGCTCGTTTCTAGTCATGACATGTCCTGCTCTCTAATATTACAATCATGTTACATATCAGGCACACACCAGTGACACATTCTAAGTGAGCAATATATTCAATTAAAAAAGCCATAATGTGTGTAATACGCCAAGAACACTGTAGTATAAATATTCATAATTC
Organism: Leptodactylus fuscus; assembly: GCF_031893055.1. NCBI lineage: Eukaryota > Metazoa > Chordata > Amphibia > Anura > Leptodactylidae > Leptodactylus > Leptodactylus fuscus. The sequence continues at coordinate 169,753,646 of NC_134269.1, read as the reverse complement.
ACATACAAGAACCATGTTAACAGCACCAACACAACAGTTTGTGGCTAAATTGTAGCCAAGCAATGTGCACTAAGGGGGCATTCACATTTGTGCCCGTGTCTGCCTACCGGGTCTATATCCTATTCCCAGGGTAAACTGCATCGGGGACAGCTTCCCAGCAGTCAGTTTTAAAACCCATTAATTTCAATGAGTTAGGGAGCCTGCACACGGAGTTTACGCTCGCTCATTCTGAACGTAAAACTCGTTCGTAGTGAGCGGCGTAAAAAAGATCCCAATGATTTATAAGGGTGCCGGCACACTCACGCTCCCCGTTGAAATCAATGGGAGGCTTTTTTACCTATTGCTTTCAATGTGATACACGTGTGTCACATTGTGCAGGCTCCATTATTAAAGCAAACCGCCGGTGTCTGTATGTAGCCTCTCAGCAGGGAAACAATTTTTTGTTGCACAGATACAAAGTCCTGCATGTCCAATGTGGGGGCCTTAGCCTACATGTGCCAAAACCACAGAAAAAAAATAATAATTAACTGCTCATTGTGGTATGATAAAATCGTAAATACAACAAAATCCCCCCCCCCCCAATAAAAAACTTAGGCAAACTCAATGTAAAGAACAAAAAAAGTGTACGAATTCACAGAACTGTCACTTCTTTTACACAGAGCAATGAAGGGGTGGCACTCATTGTGACAGACTATGTGAAAAACACTGCTGTGCGATTTCACAAAATGTGTCACCTCTAGAGATGAGCGAACAGTGTTCTATCGAACTCATGTTCGATCGGATATTAGGCTGTTCGGCATGTTCGAATCGAATCGAACACCGCGTGGTAAAGTGCGCCATTACTCGATTCCCCTCCCACCTTCCCTGGCGCCTTTTTTGCTCCAATAACAGCGCAGGGTAGGTGGGACAGGAACTACGACACCGGTGACGTTGAAAAAAGTAGGCAAAACCCATTGGCTGCCGAAAACATGTGACCTCTAATTTAAAAGAACAGCGCCGCCCAGGTTCGCAGGGTAGGCAGGGACAGGCTAGGATAGGAAGGAGAAGACAACCACAACAGCTCTTATAAGAGCTAAATTCCAGGGAGAAGCTTGTCAGTGTAACGTGGCACTGACGGGCTCAATCGCCGCAACCCAGCTTTCCCAGGATCCTGAATGGAATACACTGTCAGTGTATTCCCGTATACCCGATATATACCCCCGATACCCGTTCCAACGGTGTGCCCCCCCACCTTCACCCCAGAAATACCCTGCAAGTCCCCTAGCAATAGAATTGGGGCTATATACACCCACTATTTTTGCTACTGCCATATAGTGCCATTGTCTCACTGGGAATTCAAAGAATATATTGGGCTTACATATTACTTCAATTCCAGGGAGAAGCTTGTCAGTGTAACGTGGCACTGACGGGCTCAATCGCCGCAACCCAGCTTTCCCAGGATCCTGAATGGAACACACTGACAGTGTATTCCCGTATACCCCATATATACACCCCAAATCACCGTTCCAATGGTGTGCCCCCCCACCTTCACCTCAGAAATACCCTGCAAGTCCCCTATCAATAGAATTGGGGCTATATACACCCACAATTTTTGCTACTGGTATATAGTGCCATTGTCTGACTGGGAATTCAAAGAATATATTGGGGTTACGTGCACCCACAATTTTTACTACTGGTATACAGTGCCATTGTCTCACTGGGAATTCAAAGAATATATTGGGGTTACGTGCACCCACAATTTTTACTACTGGTATACAGTGCCAGTTTCTGACTGGGAATTCAAAGAATATATTGGGGTTATAAATACCCTCATTTCTTGCTACTGCCATATAGTGCCAGTTTCTGACTGGTAATTCAAAGAATATATTGGGGTTACGTGCACCCACAATTTTTACTACTGGTATACAGTGCCATTGTCTGACTGGGAATTCAAAGAATATATTGGGGTTATAAATACCCTCATTTCTTGCTACTGCCATATAGTGCCAGTTTCTGACTGGGAATTCAAAGAATATATTGGGGTTACGTGCACCCACAATTTTTACTACTGGTATACAGTGCCATTGTCTGACTGGGAATTCAAAGAATATATTGGGGTTATAAATACCCTCATTTCTTGCTACTGGTATATAGTGCCATTGTCTGACTGGGAATTCAAAGAATATATTGGGGTTACGTGCACCCACAATTTTTACTACTGGTATACAGTGCCAGTTTCTGACTGGGAATTCAAAGAATATATTGGGGTTACAAATACCCTCATTTCTTGCTACTGTCATATAGTGCCAGTTTCTGACTGGTAATTCAAAGAATATATTGGGGTTACGTGCACCCACAATTTTTACTACTGGTATACAGTGCCATTGTCTGACTGGGAATTCAAAGAATATATTGGGGTTATAAATACCCTCATTTCTTGCTACTGCCATATAGTGCCAGTTTCTGACTGGGAATTCAAAGAATATATTGGGGTTACGTGCACCCACAATTTTTACTACTGGTATACAGTGCCATTGTCTGACTGGGAATTCAAAGAATATATTGGGAATACAAATACCCTCATTTCTTGCTACTGCCATATAGTGCCAGTGTCTGACTGGGAATTCAAAGAATATATTGAGGTTACGTGCACCCACAATTTTTACTACTGATATATAGTGCCATTGTCTGACTGGGAATTCAAAGAATATATTGGGGTTACGTGCACCCAAAATTTTTACTACTGGTATACAGTGCCATTGTCTGACTGGGAATTCAAAGAATATATTGGGGTTATAAATACCCTCATTTCTTGCTACTGGTATATAGTGCCATTGTCTGACTGGGAATTCAAAGAATATATTGGGGTTACGTGCACCCACAATTTTTACTACTGGTATACAGTGCCAGTTTCTGACTGGGAATTCAAAGAATATATTGGGGTTACAAATACCCTCATTTCTTGCTACTGCCATATAGTGCCAGTTTCTGACTGGTAATTCAAAGAATATATTGGGGTTACGTGCACCCACAATTTTTACTACTGGTATACAGTGCCAGTTTCTGACTGGGAATTCAAAGAATATATTGGGGTTACAAATACCCTCATTTCTTGCTACTGCCATATAGTGCCAGTTTCTGACTGGTAATTCAAAGAATATATTGGAGTTACGTGCACCCACAATTTTTACTACTGGTATACAGTGCCATTGTCTGACTGGGAATTCAAAGAATATATTGGGGTTATAAATACCCTCATTTCTTGCTACTGGTATATAGTGCCATTGTCTGACTGGGAATTCAAAGAATATATTGGGGTTACGTGCACCCACAATTTTTACTACTGGTATACAGTGCCAGTTTCTGACTGGGAATTCAAAGAATATATTGGGGTTACAAATACCCTCATTTCTTGCTACTGCCATATAGTGCCAGTTTCTGACTGGTAATTCAAAGAATATATTGGGGTTACGTGCACCCACAATTTTTACTACTGGTATACAGTGCCATTGTCTGACTGGGAATTCAAAGAATATATTGGGAATACAAATACCCTCATTTCTTGCTACTGCCATATAGTGCCAGTTTCTGACTGGTAATTCAAAGAATATATTGGGGTTACGTGCACCCACAATTTTTACTACTGGTATACAGTGCCATTGTCTGACTGGGAATTCAAAGAATATATTGGGGTTATAAATACCCTCATTTCTTGCTACTGGTATATAGTGCCATTGTCTGACTGGGAATTGAAAGAATATATTGGGGTTACGTGCACCCACAATTTTTACTACTGGTATACAGTGCCAGTTTCTGACTGGGAATTCAAAGAATATATTGGGGTTACAAATACCCTCATTTCTTGCTACTGCCATATAGTGCCAGTTTCTGACTGGTAATTCAAAGAATATATTGGGGTTACGTGCACCCACAATTTTTACTACTGGTATACAGTGCCATTGTCTGACTGGGAATTCAAAGAATATATTGGGGTTACAAATACCCTCATTTCTTGCTACTGCCATATAGTGCCAGTTTCTGACTGGTAATTCAAAGAATATATTGGGGTTACGTGCACCCACAATTTTTACTACTGGTATACAGTGCCATTGTCTGACTGGGAATTCAAAGAATATATTGGGGTTATAAATACCCTCATTTCTTGCTACTTGTATATAGTGCCATTGTCTGACTGGGAATTGAAAGAATATATTGGGGTTACGTGCACCCACAATTTTTACTACTGGTATACAGTGCCATTGTCTGACTGGGAATTCAAAGAATATATTGGGGTTATAAATACCCTCATTTCTTGATACTGCCATATAGTGCCAGTTTCTGACTGGGAATTCAAAGAATATATTGGGGTTACGTGCACCCACAATTTTTACTACTGGTATACAGTGCCATTGTCTGACTGGGAATTCAAAGAATATATTGGGGTTACATGCACCCACAATTTTTACTACTGATATATAGTGCCATTGTCTGACTGGGAATTCAAAGAATATATTGGGGTTACGTGCACCCACAATTTTTACTACTGGTATACAGTGCCATTGTCTGACTGGGAATTCAAAGAATATATTGGGGTTACGTGCACCCACAATTTTTACTACTGGTATACAGTGCCAGTTTCTGACTGGGAATTCAAAGAATATATTGGGGTTACAAATACCCTCATTTCTTGCTACTGCCATATAGTGCCAGTTTCTGACTGGTAATTCAAAGAATATATTGGGGTTACGTGCACCCACAATTTTTACTACTGGTATACAGTGCCAGTTTCTGACTGGGAATTCAAAGAATATATTGGGGTTACAAATACCCTCATTTCTTGCTACTGCCATATAGTGCCAGTTTCTGACTGGTAATTCAAAGAATATATTGGGGTTACGTGCACCCACAATTTTTACTACTGGTATACAGTGCCAGTTTCTGACTGGGAATTCAAAGAATATATTGGGGTTACAAATACCCTCATTTCTTGCTACTGCCATATAGTGCCAGTTTCTGACTGGGAATTCAAAGAATATATTGGGGTTACGTGCACCCACAATTTTTACTACTGGTATACAGTGCCATTGTCTGACTGGGAATTCAAAGAATATATTGGGGTTACGTGCACCCACAATTTTTACTACTGGTATACAGTGCCAGTTTCTGACTGGGAATTCAAAGAATATATTGGGGTTACAAATACCCTCATTTCTTCCTACTGCCATATAGTGCCAGTTTCTGACTGGTAATTCAAAGAATATATTGGGGTTACGTGCACCCACAATTTTTACTACTGGTATACAGTGCCAGTTTCTGACTGGGAATTCAAAGAATATATTGGGGTTACAAATACCCTCATTTCTTGCTACTGCCATATAGTGCCAGTTTCTGACTGGTAATTAAAAGAATATATTGGGGTTACGTGCACCCACAATTTTTACTACTGGTATACAGTGCCAGTTTCTGACTGGGAATTCAAAGAATATATTGGGGTTACAAATACCCTCATTTCTTACTACTGCCATATAGTGCCAGTTTCTGACTGGTAATTCAAAGAATATATTGGGGTTACGTGCACCCACAATTTTTACTACTGGTATACAGTGCCATTGTCTGACTGGGAATTCAAAGAATATATTGGGGTTACGTGCACCCACAATTTTTACTACTGGTATACAGTGCCATTGTCTGACTGGGAATTCAAAGAATATATTGGGGTTATAAATACCCTCATTTCTTGCTACTGGTATATAGTGCCATTGTCTGACTGGGAATTCAAAGAATATATTGGGGTTACGTGCACCCACAATTTTTACTACTGGTATACAGTGCCATTGTCTGACTGGGAATTCAAAGAATATATTGGGGTTATAAATACCTTCATTTCTTGCTACTGCCATATAGTGCCAGTTTCTGACTGGGAATTCAAAGAATATATTGGGGTTACGTGCACCCACAATTTTTACTACTGGTATACAGTGCCATTGTCTGACTGGGAATTCAAAGAATATATTGGGGTTACGTGCACCCACAATTTTTACTACTGATATATAGTGCCATTGTCTGACTGGGAATTCAAAGAATATATTGGGGTTACAAATACCTTCATTTCTTGCTACTGCCATATAGTGCCAGTTTCTGACTGGTAATTCAAAGAATATATTGGGGTTACGTGCACCCACAATTTTTACTACTGGTATACAGTGCCAGTTTCTGACTGGGAATTCAAAGAATATATTGGGGTTACAAATACCCTCATTTCTTGCTACTGCCATATAGTGCCAGTTTCTGACTGGGAATTCAAAGAATATATTGGTGTTACGTGCACCCACAATTTTTACTACTGGTATACAGTGCCATTGTCTGACTGGGAATTCAAAGAATATATTGGGGTTACGTGCACCCACAATTTTTACTACTGATATATAGTGCCATTGTCTGACTGGGAATTCAAAGAATATATTGGGGTTACGTGCACCCACAATTTTTACTACTGGTATATAGTGCCAATTTCTAACTGGGAATTCAAAATGCGCAAGGCTCCCGGAAAGGGACGTGGACGAGGCTGTGGGCGAGGTCGGGGGAATGGTTCTGGGGAGCAAGGTAGCAGTGAAGCCACAGGGCGTCCCGTGCCTACTCCTGTGGGGCAGCAAGCATTGCGCCACTCCACAGTGCCAGGGTTGCTTGCCACATTAACTAAACTGCAGGGTACAAACCTTAGTAGGCCCGAGAACCAGGAACAGGTCTTGCAATGGCTGTCAGAGAACGCTTACAGCACATTGTCCAGCAGCCAGTCAGACTCTGCCTCCTCTCCTCCTATTACCCAACAGTCTTGTCCTCCTTCCTCCCAAAATTCCCAAGCTTCACAGAACAATAACCCCAAATGTCCCTGCTCCCCAGAGCTGTTCTCCGCTCCTTTCATTGTCCCTCAACCTGCCTCTCCACGTCACGATTCCACGAACATAACAGAGGAGCATCTGTGTCCAGATGTCAAACACTAGAGTCTCCTCCATCTCCGTTCGATTTGGTGGTGGATGACCAGCAACCCACCCTCATCGACGATGATGTGACGCAGTTGCCGTCAGGGCATCCAGTTGACCGGCGCATTGTGCGGGAGGAGGAGATGAGACAGGAGTTGGAAGAGGAAGTGGTGGATGATGAGGACACTGACCCGACCTGGACAGGGGGGATGTCAAGCGGGGAAAGTAGTGTGGATGTTGAGGCAAGTGCAGCACCAAAAAGGGTAGCTAGAGGCAGAGGCAGAGGTCAGCAGCTTAGGCGAAGCCAGGCCACACCCGGAATCTCCCAAGATGTTCCAGTTCGTACCCAGCCCCGAAAAACTCCCACCTCGAGGGCACGTTTCTCGAAGGTGTGGAGTTTTTTCAAGGAATGCGCCGAGGACAGATATAGTGTTGTCTGCACAATTTGCCTCTCGAAATTGATTAGGGGCTCTGAGAAGAGCAACCTGTCCACCACTTCAATGCGCCGTCATTTGGAATCCAAGCACTGGAATCAGTGGCAGGCAGCAACGGCAGGACAAAGGCCGCCTGCCGTTCACGCCACTGCCACTGCCTCTGCCACTGCCTCTGCCTCTGCCACTGCCACTGCTGACTGTGCTGGCGATGCACTCCAGAGGACGAGCCAGGACACCACTTCATCTGCCTCCGCCACTTTGTTGACTTCTCCCTCATCCTCCCCTGTTCCTGTCTTATCTCCTTCTCCTGCACCATCAAAGGCACCATCAGGCGCTTCTTTACAACAACCCACCATCTCTCAGACATTGGAGCGGCGGCAGAAATACACTGCTAACCACCCACACGCGCAAGCCTTGAACGCCAACATCGCTAAACTGCTGGCCCAGGAGATGTTGGCGTTCCGGCTTGTTGAAACTCCCGCCTTCCTGGACCTGATGGCAACTGCGGCACCTCGCTATGCCGTCCCTAGCCGTCACTACTTCTCCCGGTGTGCCGTCCCCGCCTTGCACCAGCACGTGTCACTCAACATCAGGCGGGCCCTTAGTTCCGCGCTTTGCACAAAGGTCCACTTGACCACCGACGCGTGGACAAGTGCATGCGGACAGGGACGCTACATTTCACTGACGGCACACTGGGTGAATGTAGTTGAGGCTGGGACTGCTTCCCAAACTGGCCCGGTGTACCTCGTCTCCCCGCCTAACATTCCTGGCAGGGACACGAGAAGAACACCCCCCTCCTCCTCCTCCTCTACCGCCTCCTCCTCCGCCACCGCCTCCTCCTCCGCCACCGCCTCCTCCTCCGCTGTTAGATTTACCCCAGCTACGAGTTGGAAACGTTGCAGCACTGGCGTTGGTAGACGTCAGCAGGCTGTGCTGAAGCTGATCAGCTTGGGGGACAGACAGCACACTGCCTCCGAGGTGAGGGATGCCCTCCTCGATGAGACGGCAATATGGTTTGAGCCGCTGCACCTGGGCCCAGGCATGGTCGTTTGTGATAACGGCCGGAACCTGGTAGCAGCTCTGGAGCTTGCCGGACTCCAACATGTTCCATGCCTGGCCCACGTCTTCAACCTAGTGGTGCAACGTTTCCTAAAGAGCTACCCCAATGTTCCAGAGCTACTGGTGAAAGTGCGGCGCATGTGCGCCCACTTTCGCAAGTCGACAGTAGCCGCTGCTAGCTTAAAATCTCTCCAGCAACGCCTGCATGTGCCACAACACCGGCTTTTGTGCGACGTCCCCACACGCTGGAACTCAACGTTTCAGATGTTGAATAGAGTGGTTGAGCAGCAGAGACCTTTGATGGAATACCAGCTACAAAACCCTAGGGTGCCACAAAGTCAGCTGCCTCAGTTTCTCATCCATGAGTGGCCATGGATGAGAGACCTTTGTGACATCCTACGGGTGTTTGAGGAGTCCACAAGGAGGGTGAGCTCTGAGGATGCGATGGTGAGCCTTACAATCCCGCTCTTGTGTGTTCTGAGAGAATCCCTGATTGACATCAGGGATAACTCAGATCACACAGAGGAGTTAGGGATAGCATCCGATCCGTCACAGCTGGAGAGTAGGTCCACACATCTGTCCGCTTCACTGCGTTTAATGGAGGAGGAGGAGGAGGAGGAGGAGGAGGAGGAAGAAGAGTTGTCCGATGATGTGATGGTGATACAGGAGGCTTCCGGGCAACTTCGAATCGTCCCATTGTTGCAGCGCGGATGGGTAGACATGGAGGATGAGGAGGAAATGGAGATTGAACTTTCCGGTGGGGCCAGAGGAGTCATGCCAACTAACACTGTGGCAGACATGGCTGAGTTCATGTTGGGGTGCTTTACAACCGACAAGCGTATTGTCAAAATCATGGAGGACAACCAGTACTGGATCTTTGCTATCCTTGACCCCTGGTATAAAAACAACATCTCGTCTTTTATTCCGGTAGAGGGGAGGGCCAATCGCATCAATGCTTGCCACAGGCAATTGGTGCAGAATATGATGGAGATGTTTCCAGCATGTGACGTTGGCGGCAGGGAGGGCAGTTCCTCCAGTAGGCAACCAAGTTCTCACCGGTCCACACAAACAAGGGGCACACTGTCTAAGGTCTGGGACACCTTGATGGCACCCCCTCGCCAAAGTGCCGCCACGGAGGGTCCTAGTGTCACCAGGCATGAGAAGTATAGGCGCATGTTGCGGGAATACCTTTCCGACCACAGCCCTGTCCTCTCCGACCCCTCTGCGCCCTACACGTATTGGGTGTCGAAGTTGGACCTGTGGCTTGAACTTGCCCTATATGCCTTGGAGGTGCTGTCCTGTCCTGCCGCCAGCGTCCTATCTGAGAGGGTGTTCAGTGCAGCCGGTGGCATCATCACTGACAAGCGCACCCGTCTGTCAGCTGAGAGTGCCGACCAGCTCACTTTGATAAAAATGAACCACCACTGGATAGAGCCTTCATTTTTGGGCCCACCTGTGTAAAGCACCCCAACATGAAACTCCATGTCTGTACTCAACCTCTCCAATTCCTCCGCATCCTCATACTCATCCACCATAAGCGTTGCACAATTCTGCTAATACTAGGCTCCCTCCACCCTGATTTCCCCAACTCTGCTGGTTAGAGGCTCCCTCCACCCTGATTTCCACCAACTCTGCTGGTTAGAGGCTCCCTCCACCCTGCTTTCCCACAACTCTGCTGGTTAGAGGTTCCCTCCACCCTGCTTTCCCACAACTCTGCTGGTTAGAGGCTCCCTCCACCCTGCTTTCCCACAACTCTGCTGGTTAGAGGCTCCCTCCACCCTGCTTTCCCACAACTCTGCTGGTTAGAGGCTCCCTCCACCCTGCTTTCCCACAACTCTGCTGGTTAGAGGCTCCCTCCACCCTGCTTTCCCACAACTCTGCTGGTTAGAGGCTCCCTCCACCCTGATTTCCACCAACTCTGCTGGTTAGAGGCTCCCTCCACCATGAATTGGTCCAAACTGGGCTGTTTAGCGGCTCCCTCCACCATGAATTGGTCCAAACTGGGGTTTTTAGAGGCTCCCTCCACCATGAATTGGTCCAAACTGGGCTGTTTAGAGGCTCCCTCCACCATGAATTGGTCCAAACTGGGGTTTTTAGAGGCTCCCTCCACCATGAATTGGTCCAAACTGGGCTGGTTAGAGGCTCCCTCCACCATGAATTTGCCCAAACTGGGCTGTTTAGAGGCTCCCTCCACCATGAATTTGCCCAAACTGGCCTGTTTAGAGGCTCCCTCCACCATGAATTGGTCCAAACTGGGGTTTTTAGAGGCTCCCTCCACCATGAATTGGTCCAAACTGGGCTGTTTAGAGGCTCCCTCCATCATGAATTGGTCCAAACTGGGGTTTTTAGAGGCTCCCTCCACCATGAATTGGTCCAAACTGGGGTTTTTAGAGGCTCCCTCCACCATGAATTGGTCCAAACTGGGGTTTTTAGAGGCTCCCTCCACCATGAATTTGCCCAAACTGGGCTGTTTAGAGGCTCCCTCCACCATGAATTGGTCCAAACTGGGGTTTTTAGAGGCTCCCTCCACCATGAATTGGTCCAAACTGGGCTGTTTAGAGGCTCCCTCCACCATGAATTTGCCCAAACTGGGCTGTTTAGAGGCTCCCTCCATCATGAATTGGTCCAAACTGGGGTTTTTAGAGGCTCCCTCCACCATGAATTGGTCCAAACTGGGGTTTTTAGAGGCTCCCTCCACCATGAATTGGTCCAAACTGGGGTTTTTAGAGGCTCCCTCCACCATGAATTGGTCCAAACTGGGCTGTTTAGAGGCTCCCTCCACCATGAATTTGCCCAAACTGGGCTGTTTAGAGGCTCCCTCCATCATGAATTGGTCCAAACTGGGGTTTTTAGAGGCTCCCTCCACCATGAATTGGTCCAAACTGGGGTTTTTAGAGGCTCCCTCCACCATGAATTGGTCCAAACTGGGCTGTTTAGAGGCTCCCTCCACCATGAATTTGCCCAAACTGGGCTGTTTAGAGGCACCCTCCATCATGAATTGGTCCAAACTGGGGTTTTTAGAGGCTCCCTCCACCATGAATTGGTCCAAACTGGGGTTTTTAGAGGCTCCCTCCACCATGAATTGGTCCAAACTGGGGTTTTTAGAGGCTCCCTCCACCATGAATTGGTCCAAACTGGGCTGTTTAGAGGCTCCCTCCACCATGAATTGGTCCAAACTGGGGTTTTTAGAGGCTCCCTCCACCATGAATTGGTCCAAACTGGGCTGTTTAGAGGCTCCCTCCACCATGAATTGGTCCAAACTGGGGTTTTTAGAGGCTCCCTCCACCATGAATTGGTCCAAACTGGGGTTTTTAGAGGCTCCCTCCACCATGAATTGGTCCAAACTGGGCTGTTTAGAGGCTCCCTCCACCATGAATTTGCCCAAACTGGGCTGTTTAGAGGCTCCCTCCATCATGAATTGGTCCAAACTGGGGTTTTTAGAGGCTCCCTCCACCATGAATTGGTCCAAACTGGGGTTTTTAGAGGCTCCCTCCACCATGAATTGGTCCAAACTGGGGTTTTTAGAGGCTCCCTCCACCATGAATTTGCCCAAACTGAGCTGTTTAGAGGCTCCCTCCACCATGAATTGGTCCAAACTGGGGTTTTTAGAGGCTCCCTCCACCATGAATTGGTCCAAACTGGGGGTTTTTAGAGGCTCCCTCCACCATGAATTTGCCCAAGCTGGGCTGTTTAGAGGCTCCCTCCATCATGAATTGGTCCAAACTGGGGTTTTTAGAGGCTCCCTCCACCATGAATTGGTCCAAACTGGGGTTTTTAGAGGCTCCCTCCACCATGAATTGGTCCAAACTGGGCTGTTTAGAGGCTCCCTCCACCATGAATTTGCCCAAACTGGGCTGTTTAGAGGCACCCTCCATCATGAATTGGTCCAAACTGGGGTTTTTAGAGGCTCCCTCCACCATGAATTGGTCCAAACTGGGGTTTTTAGAGGCTCCCTCCACCATGAATTGGTCCAAACTGGGGTTTTTAGAGGCTCCCTCCACCATGAATTGGTCCAAACTGGGCTGTTTAGAGGCTCCCTCCACCATGAATTGGTCCAAACTGGGGTTTTTAGAGGCTCCCTCCACCATGAATTGGTCCAAACTGGGGTTTTTAGAGGCTCCCTCCACCATGAATTTGCCCAAACTGAGCTGTTTAGAGGCTCCCTCCACCATGAATTGGTCCAAACTGGGGTTTTTAGAGGCTCCCTCCACCATGAATTGGTCCAAACTGGGGGTTTTTAGAGGCTCCCTCCACCATGAATTTGCCCAAGCTGGGCTGTTTAGAGGCTCCCTCCATCATGAATTGGTCCAAACTGGGGTTTTTAGAGGCTCCCTCCACCATGAATTGGTCCAAACTGGGGTTTTTAGAGGCTCCCTCCACCATGAATTGGTCCAAACTGGGCTGTTTAGAGGCTCCCTCCACCATGAATTTGCCCAAACTGGGCTGTTTAGAGGCACCCTCCATCATGAATTGGTCCAAACTGGGGTTTTTAGAGGCTCCCTCCACCATGAATTGGTCCAAACTGGGGTTTTTAGAGGCTCCCTCCACCATGAATTGGTCCAAACTGGGGTTTTTAGAGGCTCCCTCCACCATGAATTGGTCCAAACTGGGCTGTTTAGAGGCTCCCTCCACCATGAATTGGTCCAAACTGGGGTTTTTAGAGGCTCCCTCCACCATGAATTGGTCCAAACTGGGGTTTTTAGAGGCTCCCTCCACCATGAATTGGTCCAAACTGGGGTTTTTAGAGGCTCCCTCCACCATGAATTGGTCCAAACTGGGCTGTTTAGAGGCTCCCTCCACCATGAATTTGCCCAAACTGGGCTGTTTAGAGGCTCCCTCCATCATGAATTGGTCCAAACTGGGGTTTTTAGAGGCTCCCTCCACCATGAATTGGTCCAAACTGGGGTTTTTAGAGGCTCCCTCCACCATGAATTGGTCCAAACTGGGGTTTTTAGAGGCTCCCTCCACCATGAATTTGCCCAAACTGAGCTGTTTAGAGGCTCCCTCCACCATGAATTGGTCCAAACTGGGGTTTTTAGAGGCTCCCTCCACCATGAATTGGTCCAAACTGGGGGGTTTTAGAGGCTCCCTCCACCATGAATTTGCCCAAACTGGGCTGTTTAGAGGCTCCCTCCATCATGAATTGGTCCAAACTGGGGTTTTTAGAGGCTCCCTCCACCATGAATTGGTCCAAACTGGGGTTTTTAGAGGCTCCCTCCACCATGAATTGGTCCAAACTGGGCTGTTTAGAGGCTCCCTCCACCATGAATTGGTCCAAACTGGGCTGTTTAGAGGCTCCCTCCACCATGAATTGGTCCAAACTGGGGTTTTTAGAGGCTCCCTCCACCATGAATTGGTCCAAACTGGGGTTTTTAGAGGCTCCCTCCACCATGAATTGGTCCAAACTGGGGTTTTTAGAGGCTCCCTCCACCATGAATTGGTCCAAACTGGGGTTTTTAGAGGCTCCCTCCACCATGAATTGGTCCAAACTGGGCTGTTTAGAGGCTCCCTCCACCATGAATTTGCCCAAACTGGGCTGTTTAGAGGCTCCCTCCATCATGAATTGGTCCAAACTGGGGTTTTTAGAGGCTCCCTCCACCATGAATTGGTCCAAACTGGGGTTTTTAGAGGCTCCCTCCACCATGAATTGGTCCAAACTGGGGTTTTTAGAGGCTCCCTCCACCATGAATTTGCCCAAACTGAGCTGTTTAGAGGCTCCCTCCACCATGAATTGGTCCAAACTGGGGTTTTTAGAGGCTCCCTCCACCATGAATTGGTCCAAACTGGGGGTTTTTAGAGGCTCCCTCCACCATGAATTTGCCCAAACTGGGCTGTTTAGAGGCTCCCTCCATCATGAATTGGTCCAAACTGGGGGTTTTAGAGGCTCCCTCCACCATGAATTGGTCCAAACTGGGGTTTTTAGAGGCTCCCTCCACCATGAATTGGTCCAAACTGGGCTGTTTAGAGGCTCCCTCCACCATGAATTGGTCCAAACTGGGCTGTTTAGAGGCTCCCTCCACCATGAATTGGTCCAAACTGGGGTTTTTAGAGGCTCCCTCCACCATGAATTGGTCCAAACTGGGGTTTTTAGAGGCTCCCTCCACCATGAATTGGTCCAAACTGGGGTTTTTAGAGGCTCCCTCCACCATGAATTTGCCCAAACTGAGCTGTTTAGAGGCTCCCTCCACCATGAATTGGTCCAAACTGGGGTTTTTAGAGGCTCCCTCCACCATGAATTGGTCCAAACTGGGGGTTTTTAGAGGCTCCCTCCACCATGAATTTGCCCAAACTGGGCTGTTTAGAGGCTCCCTCCATCATGAATTGGTCCAAACTGGGGGTTTTAGAGGCTCCCTCCACCATGAATTGGTCCAAACTGGGGTTTTTAGAGGCTCCCTCCACCATGAATTGGTCCAAACTGGGCTGTTTAGAGGCTCCCTCCACCATGAATTGGTCCAAACTGGGCTGTTTAGAGGCTCCCTCCACCATGAATTGGTCCAAACTGGGGTTTTTAGAGGCTCCCTCCACCATGAATTGGTCCAAACTGGGGTTTTTAGAGGCTCCCTCCACCATGAATTGGTCCAAACTGGGCTGTTTAGAGGCTCCCTCCACCATGAATTGGTCCAAACTGGGCTGTTTAGAGGCTCCCTCCAGCGTGAATTGGTCCAAACTGGGGTTTTTAGAGGCTCCCTCCACCATGAATTTGCCCAAACTCTGCTGGTTAGAGGCTCAATCCACCCTGATTTTCAAAACAAATGTTGGTGCCAACCTCAACTTACTGCAAGGGCCAAATTCACTGCTGGTGACAAGCTCTCCTCACTGCAAGTGCCAAATACACGTTTCAAGGTGTTTTCCTACTGTCAGAGAGGTGGTATTGAGTGTGTAAAGTGTGTAGTTGTTAGGCTGTGATGTTGGGGTAATAGAGGGTCTTTGGTGTGTTAGATGCCCCCAGACATGCTTCCCCTTCTGTCCCAGTGTCATTCCAGGGTGTTGGCATCATTTTCTGTGGTGTCATAGTGGACTTGGTGACCCTCCAGACACGGATTTGGGTTTCCCCCTTAACGAGTATCTGTTCCCCATAGACTATAATGGGGTTCGAAACCCGTTCGAACACACGAATAGTGAGCGGCTGTTCGATTCGAATTTCGAACCTCGAACATTTTAGTGTTCGCTCATCTCTAGTCACCTCTATTACACTGACAAAGCACAGAAAGGGACTATGGCACACTGTGACAGACTCTATGTATGAGACAGATAGATAGATAGATGGATAGATAGATAGATAGATAGATAGATAGATAGATAGATAGATAGATAGATAGATAGATAGATGTTTCACTTTTTCACACAAACAGAGCTCCCTAGATTTGTCTATCTAAATTAATTAAATCGATTTAAAGGGGCTCTATAATTGGGAAAAGTCATTATAGATAAGCACATCCCACATCCCCGCAGAGACGACTCATCAGCACAGCAGCCTCTGCTATACATACACATAGAGCAGACTCATTAGCATTGTGAATAAAAACGGATTTATTCAAAATCTACTGAGGCAATTTACATACTACAGGTAGGTGTGAAATAGCCTTTCTAAAGCCTATGCAAGGATGTGCTTATCTAAAAATGACTCTTACCAATGATAGAGCCCTTTAATCTTTCATTTTCTCCTCCCTTGTCAACGTCTACATTATCACCTATCTGTATTTCTGATAGCAATGCTATTATTTTTCATCCCTTCTGACTGAGGTTTCTCCCTGCTCCTTCTTCAAAAAATGGCTCCTTTTTGGATATTCTCTTATATAGTGCTTATGGCATCATCAATAGCTTCTCAGCCTTTGGACTTTTTTGGCTTGCTCATAATAAAAAAATAAAATTTTGTTTCATCAGCAACCAAACCTTTTGTGAATTTCATTTGAATCCAGTTTTCATGAACGAGTATGTCATCGATAGAAGTAGTATTAATTTATTGGCACTCAGTGTACATGGAGAGGGGCAAAACCCATTCAGGTCTATGTCAAAAGAAATCCAACACTCATGCTGAATGTGAATAAACTCCAATTTTTATTATTCCAAATGCAATAACGTTTCAGTCATAATAAGACCATCAGATATTGGACTGAATGGAAGTAGGACTATTAAAAATCGAAGTTTATTCAAATGAGTGCTGGATTTCTTTTGAATTCCTATGAAGGGCATATGAAAGTGATTTGTATCTGTTTCTGTATAAATACAACAAATTTTGGTATTCTCAATCAGGTGCTAGGTTACTGAGTAATATGGAATCATATGATGCATCTAATAGTGAAACTTAGAAAATAACCATATTTACAGTGGCGTAACTAGGAATTGCAGGGCACTGTGGCGAACTTTTGACATGGGACCCGCCCCCCCGACTGACACCGACGACCTTGATCGACCCCCTCCTACGCATTCCTGCGCATTCTATTATCCCCCATAGGGGTCCCTGCACACAGTATTATCCCCCATAGGGGCCCCTGCACACAGTATTATCCCCCATAGTGGCTCCTGCACACAGTATTATCCCCCATAGTGGCTCCTGCACACAGTATTATGTCCCACTGTGGACACCCATAAACAATTATTATACTCTGGGGTCTTTTCAGACCCCAGAGTATAATAATCGGAGACCCGGGGGAATAAAAACATAAAAAACTACTGTTTCTTACCTGTCCCCCGGCTCCTACGCTGTTGGCCTCCCTTGCCGTCCTTCTGCAATGACGTCGGATGTCACATGACCCAGGACGCAGGCCGGGTTCATGTGACGTCAGAGATGTCAGACAACAAGGAAGGAGGCCTTTCAGGATCGTGGAGAGGTAAGTAACAGTGTTTTTTATGTTTCTTACCTCTCCTGGTCTGCCAATCATTATACTCGGGGGTCCAAAAAGACCCCCGAGTATAATGATAGCAGCAGTAGCAGCTGTCACCGGGCCCCTAATGTCCCGGGCCCTGTGGCAGCTGCCTCTGCTGCTATGGCAGTAGTTACACCACTGCATATTTATGGAGTTATGGGAGCCCAATGTGTCATACTACAGTGTAAAAAGCATTTACAAAATTTACAAAATTGTAACAATAATTACATCAATAATTAATTTTTTGCATGGAGAAGACAATATACCATATAACCAGCACAGTATAAATTATTGTCAGTAGAACTCTATGGAACTAGTGTCCTAGATAAACTTCCATACCCTTACCAAATAAACATGAACCAGCCATCATGATAATTACTTGTAATGTTTCCTTTAATAACCATTTTGGATGCCACAATTAAAGGATTATTTACAGGCTCATTAATTTAGTTCAGGAGATTGTACTGAATGAGACTGCACATTTTTCACCTTTAAACAGACAATGGTTAACGTTATAACAGGATCTTACAGCCAATTAATGTTAATTAGGGACAGTATTAGAGACAAATATTTCAAGGCAATTACATACAGCAGCTTCAATAGAAAAATCATTGAGGGAAACAATGAAAAAAAATGATTTTTCTATCTATTCTGTTAAAAGGATTTTTATTAACGGCAAATAAAATCTATTGTATTCCACAGGACTGAAGGTCTATAGGCCAATTAGCGGTATAGAAAGCACAATATACTTTAACCCTTTCCTGTTGCGACAATTCTCCATTTTTGCGTTCTCGTTTTTCAGTCCTTGCCTTCGAAAAGTAATAACTTTTCTGTTGACTTTATTATATGAGGACTATTTTTTGAAGGATGAGATGTACTTTATAATGGCAAAATGTAATATTTCATGCCATGTATTGAGAAACTGGAAACAATTATTAAACAAAGTTGTTACAGTGCTCTGCAGTAAAAATGCCTTTATTCTGCGTGGCAGTGTGACTTATAGAGTTTTTATTGTGCTTTAATACAGTCAAAATTAAACAATAAAATTTTCTATGCATTGCCATATTATGACACCCATAACATTTTAATATTTCAGTCTATGCAACTGTGCAATGGCTTTTTTTTTTTTTCGGGGCAAGCTGCCGTTTGAAAAACATCTGAGTTTTTGATCACTTTTTATTCTAGAAATAAAAGTTTGATTTTGAACATAGGTCGAACCCATCTTAAAAAAAAACAAAAACAAAGCACTATCGTCATCATTTAAGTGCATGGGGGGGGGGGGATTTTTCCTGCTGAGAGTCCAATACTTTTTGCAGTCACTAAACATCCAGAGGACACTGCACTGCAGCATGAAATAGAGCAAAACTGATTTTTTTTGGCTTATAGTGAAACAGACACAAGTAAATACGTGCCAAAGAAGCGCTAGAAGTGTTCGTATATCAATAAGTAAAATAATCACCATTTATGGCGTATAGAGCCTCAGTCTCTTCCAGAGTAGCCTTAAGTACTCCTCTAGAGTAGAGATCAGCGAACAGTAAAATGTTCGAGGTTCAATATTCGTTTCGAGTAGCCCCTCAATATTCAACTACTCAAATCGAATATCGAACCCTATTATAGTCTATGGGGGGAAAATGCTCGTTTCAGGGGTAGGCAACATTCGATCAAATTATACTTACCAAGTCTACGAGTGAGGGTCGGGCTGGATCCTCCAAGAAGTCTTCTCCTTGCAGCGTCCCCGCGGCATCTTCCGGCTCTGAAATCAGTCTGCCAGGCATCGGGCCTGGGCAGAGCCGACTGCGCATGCCCGAACTACAAGCGGACATGTGCAGTCGGCTCTGCTCAGGCCCGATGGCAGAGTGAATGAAGAGCCGGAAGATGCCGCGGGGACACTGCAAGGAGAAGACTTCTAAAGGTAGGAGAAGAACCAGCGTTGATTGGCCGACTGTATAGCATTCTGCCAATCAATGCTGGTTCTGCATCAAACTTTTACATTCGAATAGCGAGTGGTACTCAATCGAGTACGAGTATTTCGAATACCGTAGTATTCGATTGAATACCTACTCGCTCATCTCTAGTCTAGAGTACAAACAACCTAGGATGCCAAAAGTACTTCTCCAAGTCTTGGTACCGACTATGATTAAATGAATACACTCAATCAGTTCTGGGAAATAATAAAACTCTCCTCTTCCCCAAGAAATCCTATATGATACAACACAATCAATTGCTAATTCTGGGATAAAATGAATTACCTGGACAAGGCAAGTATTTCAATAGCTTTATATGAGAATGTTGTGGTAGGAGGCAATAGAGTTCTGCCAGGTTTGTAGAACATCATTGCCTTATACCTCAACTTGGCATGTAAATTGATTCAGATCCAAGATGAAAACCTTAAATAAATTCACACCTAGACCCCAAAATAATATCAGAGAAAAATTATTCTGAGGCATAAACGTTCAGGGTGAAAAATGTAATTTGTGTCATAGACACAATAACTGAGGTTGATACCATACCTAGAGGGATTATAATGCAGAAATTGAACAGTAGGTCAGTGGTACATGAGGACGTTTCGGTTGTGAGACCTTCTTCAAGCTATATCTACTATTGTAAACATAGGGTTCCCATGTCATTGGTCCATGTGTTTACAATAGTACATCTAGCTTGAAGAAGGTCTCGCGAATGACACATCCTCATGTACCACCATGTATCTGTTATTGTGTCTATATCTCAAATTACATTTCTCACCCTGAATGTGTTCGGCTTAATCATTTTTCTCTGCTTTAGGGGTTGGAGGACCCTTTCTCGCCTGCACCGCTACAGACTATATTTTTTAAGTGTGCGATACCATTGTTTATATTACACAAAATAATATTAAACCCAAATCACTAAGTAAGTTTAAACCTCAGACAAGATGCATAAATAAATTCCAACTCCAGATCAACTCCAGGCACCCAATTTAATACGGAGACCGAGACCAAGTTAATTTAGAGCCCAAATTCAATTGTTAAATAGACTCAGACCCCATACTATACTCCTAAATTATATACCACAGATGCCTAAATAAAATCAAACTATAGCCCAGGTCCCAAAATGAATTGAGACTTCAAATCAAACCAAAATCAATTCAGACCCTAGACCAGAACCCTAAATTAATGAAAATCTCTAGACCCTTAAATAGATTGAAACCTATATACTTATTTTTGCCACTCAAACGGTTCCTTACACAGTCCTAATGCAATGTGAGGCCACTGTATACACGTTTTAATGTGCTAGCTCCCAGAGCTGAAGAGAGACATGGTAGCGAGCAATGTAAGTATTGTCAGTCCTTGTCCATTAGGTAAATCCAATGATTTACTTAAGAAAAAATTGTCAGCAGTTTTCTAGAGGGAAATTGCCCCTATTGCTCCTCTTACAAGCAACAATCCGTTTCAATTCTTTGCATGTGCATTCAATGAAAAGACAAGAGAACAATTCAAAACAATATCCTCCATCCTATTACAGATGCTTAATAAAATAATTATTAATATTTGTGATCTATAATTGAGTATAAATTTTATCTGAATTCTAAACTAATGTACTTTTTTTTTTTACTATATTAAATATACATAAGGTTAGATACAACATCTGCACCAGATCAAGGGTATACACTTATCAACTAGAGATGAGCGAACAGTGTTCTATCGAACACATGTTCGATCGGATATCAGGGTGTTCGCCATGTTCGAATCGAATCGAACACCACGTGGTAAAGTGCGCCAAAATTCGATTCCCCTCCCACCTTCCCTGGCGCCTTTTTTGCACCAATAACAGCGCAGGGGAGGTGGGACAGGAACTACGACACCGGGGGCATTGAAAAAAATTGGAAAAAGTCATTGGCTGCCGAAATCAGGTGACCTCCATTTTAGACGAATAGTGGATTTCAAATCCGGGTCATATGAGAATGTGAACTTTGTGACTATGAGACAGGGATAGCTGTACAGGCAGGGATAGCTAGGGATAACCTTTATTTAGGGGGGAATGTTATTAAAAATAACTTTTTGGGGCTCTATCGGGTGTGTAATAATGATTTTTGTGAGATAAACTTTTTCCCATAGGGATGCATTGGCCAGCGCTGATTGGCCGAATTCCGTACTCTGGCCAATCAGTGCTGGCCAATGCATTCTATTAGCTTGATGAAGCAGAGTGTGCACAAGGGTTCAAGCGCACCCTCGGCTCTGATGTAGCAGAGCCGAGGCTGCACAAGGGTTCAAGCGCACCCTCGGCTCTGATGTAGGAGAGCCGAGGGTGCACTTGAACCCTTGTGCACCCTCAGCTCTGCTACATCAGAGCCGAGGGTGCGCTTGAACCCTTGTGCACACTCTGCTTCATCAAGCTAATAGAATGCATTGGCCAGCGCCAATCAGAGCCGAGGGTGCGCTTGAACCCTTGTGCAGCCTCGGCTCTGCTACATCAGAGCCGAGGGTGCGCTTGAACCCTTGTGCACACTCTGCTTCATCAAGCTAATAGAATGCATTGGCCAGCACTGATTGGCCAGAGTACGGAATTCGGCCAATCAGCGCTGGCCAATGCATTCTATTAGCCCGATGAAGTAGAGCTGAATGTGTGTGCTTAGCACACACATTCAGCTCTACTTCATCAGGCTAATAGAATACATTGGCCAATCAGCGCTGGCCAATGCATTCTATTAGCTTGATGAAGCAGAGTGTGCACAAGGGTTCAAGCGCACCCTCGGCTCTGATGTAGCAGAGCCGAGGCTGCACAAGGGTTCAAGTGCACCCTCGGCTCTCCTACATCAGAGCCGAGGGTGCGCTTGAACCCTTGTGCAGCCTCGGCTCTGCTACATCAGAGCCGAGGGTGCGCTTGAACCCTTGTGCACACTCTGCTTCATCAAGCTAATAGAATGCATTGGCCAGCACTGATTGGCCAGAGTACGGAATTCGGCCAATCAGCGCTGGCCAATGCATTCTATTAGCCCGATGAAGTAGAGCTGAATGTGTGTGCTAAGCACACACATTCAGCACTGCTTCATCACGCCAATACAATGCATTAGCCAGTGCTGATTGGCCAGAGTACGGAATTCGGCCAATCAGCGCTGGCTCTGCTGGAGGAGGCGGAGTCTAAGATCGCTCCACACCAGTCTCCATTCAGGTCCGACCTTAGACTCCGCCTCCTCCAGCAGAGCCAGCGCTGATTGGCCGAATTCCGTACTCTGGCCAATCAGCACTGGCTAATGCATTGTATTGGCTTGATGAAGCAGTGCTGAATGTGTGTGCTTAGCACACACATTCAGCTCTACTTCATCGGGCTAATAGAATGCATTGGCCAGCGCTGATTGGCCGAATTCCGTACTCTGGCCAATCAGCACTGGCTAATGCATTGTATTGGCTTGATGAAGCAGTGCTGAATGTGTGTGCTTAGCACACACATTCAGCTCTACTTCATCGGGCTAATAGAATGCATTGGCCAATCAGCGCTGGCCAATGCATTCTATTAGCGTGAACTGAGTTTGCACAGGGGTTCTAGTGCACCCTCGGCTCTGCTACATCAGATTGCTACATCTGATGTAGCAGTGCCGAGTGTGCATCAGATGTGTAGTTGAGCAAAACTGACTCAGCACTGCTAAGTCTGCATTCGCATAGGAATGCATTGGCCAGCCTTCGGCCAATCAGCGCTGGCTCTGCCGGAGGAGGCGGAGTCTAAGGTCGGACCTGAATGGAGACTGGTGTGGAGCGATCTTAGACTCCGCCTCCTCCAGCAGAGCCAGCGCTGATTGGCCGAATTCCATACTCTGGCCAATCAGCACTGGCTAATGCATTGTATTGGCTTGATGAAGCAGTGCTGAATGTGTGTGCTTAGCACACACATTCAGCTCTACTTCATCGGGCTAATAGAATGCATTGGCCAATCAGCGCTGGCCAATGCATTCTATTAGCGTGAACTGAGTTTGCACAAGGGTTCTAGTGCACCCTCGGCTCTGCTACATCAGATTGCTACATCTGATGTAGCAGTGCCGAGTGTGCATCAGATGTGTAGTTGAGCAAAACTGACTCAGCACTGCTAAGTCTGCATTCGCATAGGAATGCATTGGCCAGCCTTCGGCCAATCAGCGCTGGCTCTGCCGGAGGAGGCGGAGTCTAAGGTCGGACCTGAATGGAGACTGGTGTGGAGCTATCTTAGACTCCGCCTCCTCCAGCAGAGCCAGCGCTGATTGGTCGAGTTCCGTACTCTGGCCAATCAGCACTGGCCAATGCATTTCTATGGGGAAAAGTTAGCTTGCGAAAATCGCAAACTGACAGGGATTTCCATGAAATAAAGTGACTTTTATGCCCCCAGACATGCTTCCCCTGCTGTCCCAGTGTCATTCCAGGGTGTTGGTATCATTTCCTGGGGTGTCATAGTGGACTTGGTGACCCTCCAGACACGAATTTGGGTTTCCCCCTTAACGAGTTTATGTTCCCCATAGACTATAATGGGGTTCGAAACCCATTCGAACACTCGAACAGTGAGCGGCTGTTCGAATCGAATTTCGAACCTCGAACATTTTAGTGTTCGCTCATCTCTATTATCAACCAATTTAGCAGAAATCTTCACTGGTTGTTTTTCATTTAACTTTCCTTGTAATTTAACTTCTCTTCACAGCTAGAAACTGTTTACAGTTCAAATAAGGATCAAGTAGCTTAAGCACTCGCATTCAAAATTTATTATTGTTTGCCATTTGATCTTCCATTTTCTTACTGAAAGATGTATCCTCAAGCATTGTGTAAGGAAATGCTAACATTAAAAAGAACAGCCGCGCATCACAACTTAAAAAATATGTTGGCTGCTATTCTTCCCAACATACAGTGTGAGAGTGCTAAGTATTCAGTGCATATTTTTTGACAAGTTGTTATTTCTCACATAGAAAGTGATACGTCTAAAGATGCCATTTATGTTGAAAGACAAAAAGAAGCCGGTTCATTATGCAAAATATTTTGCTATATAAGTTTATTTGTATCCTATGCCATTAGAGATGAGCAAACACCGTTCGATCAAATAGGTATTCGATCAAATATCAGGTCGTTCGAGGTATTCGTTCCCAATCGAATACCACTTGGCATACGCAAAAAAAATGTGTATCCCCTCCCACCTTCCCTGGCCTGTTTTTTGCACCAATAACTGTGCAGGGGAGGTGGGACAGGAGCTACGACAATGGAGGCAGTGAAAACAATTGAAAAAAACAATTGGCTGCCGAGAACATGTGACCTCCCATTTATAAGAACAGCCGCCGGCATATTCGCCATTTTTGCGATCAGAGATAGGGAGAGAAACATATCTGCTGAGGGCTAGATAGGGTTTAACTTCAGCTAGGCAGGGAAAAACCAAAGAACAACAACAGCTCTTTTCAGAGCTATATACTGCAGGGAGAGGAGTCCAGCTTTCCACGGACGGTGGAAAACAGGGATACAGGACAGTTATTTCTTGCTATATACGTGCACACCAACTTTTGTTAGGGGTGTCCCCACAGCCACTGGATTGACTCATCATTTTCATGTCCACCAGTGTCAAGCACCCCGACATGAATTTTCATGTATGTGCTCACCCTCTACAATTCCTCCTCCTCCTCCTCATACTCCTCCACCGCCAGCATTGCACAATTGTGCTCCTACTAAGCTCAATCCACCCTGATTCCCCCCAACTCTGCTGGTTAGAGGCTCAACTCACTCCAAGGGCCAAAAACACTGCCGGTACAAGGCTCTACTCACTGCAAGGGCCAAAAACTCTGATGGTGCAAGGCTCTACTCACTCTAAGGGTCTAAAACTCTGCTGGGAAGAGGCTGAAGTCACCTAAAGGGCCTCAATCTCTGCTGGTAGCTCAGCTTAAGGGCCTCTAACTTAATTTTGAAGGGCTCACGATAAGGGCCATAAAAGTAAATTTTGGAAGGTCTTACCAAATCACACACACACACACACACACACACACACATCCACAATGACAGTTCAAAATTGGTACTGTTGGATTTCCCATTGCCTATTTCATCTGTGGTTGTCATGGGCAACGTGATTTAAAGGGGTGCTTGTTAATGTTTCTTTAGCTTGAATTTGGGTTTCTGTCCATCCAATTGGGGAAGAAAGGTGGTTTCCAGGTATTTTCCCACTTTGATAGAGGTTTTTTTGAGTGTGGAAAGTGTGTAGTTGATAGACTGTGATGGTGGGGTAAAACTGTGACTTGGGCTTGTTAGATGCCCCCAGACATGCTTCCCCTGCTGTCCCAGTTGCATTGCAGAGGTGTTGGCATCATTTGCTGAGGTGTCATAGTGGACTTGGTGACCCTCCTGAGTCGAATGGTGGGATCCCCTGAAACGAAGCATTTTTCCCCATAGACTATAATGGGGTTCGATATTCGATCGAATAGTCGAATATTGAGCGGCTATTCGAAACGAATATTGAATATTTTACTGTTCGCTCATCTCTATATGCCATATTATAACATCTTATGAGTGCATTTATTTAATTGGTTCTTTTAGTATCCACGTCTCAAATGGACATGATTTCATGACAGTCTCTCATAAAAAACGTGTCCTACATATGTATACAGATGTAGAAATCTTTAAGATCACTTCTGGCTTGTTACGGCTGCAATTTTCCATGCCAGTAACACTCCAAAAGTCACAGCAGGAGGAGTCTGACAATTCAAATGAATTGCCTGGCTGTCTGACATAACATTCATAAGTGGATTAAGCTACTGTGTTCCACCTGTAGGTTTGCGTATATTTTTCTATATTGTATTAAATTTCATTCCTGAGAAATCAAAGCCTTAACCAAATTTGAAGCTAAGGTCAGAATGAGCACATTTGTATATGACAAAAAAAAAACTGCAAGGAAGTTGCCCAGAGTGTACTCCATCTAATGTGCAGGCTCTGACCTGAATGTAGAAAGTTCCATTTTAATATATTCAGTGTCAAGCTTTTATTCGCAATGACAGTAACAATTGATTTCCTTGGACAGCTGTAAAGGTACAAGCAAGCAAATTTCTGACATATGTTCAATCCCCACGCTTGTATTCCTGGATGATTGGTACATTGTATCAGTTTTCATGGAGCATCTGATATAAGGTACATATCCCTTAAAGATAAAGTGTCAGGAAATGCATTAGTAAGTTTTAACACAAGATGTGTCCTAAAAAAGAACACACCAATCAAATAAGTTATTTTATAGCGCTGCTAAGAATCTATGTAAAAGGGAGTCTGTCAGCAGGTAAATCACAATCAAAGTACTCCCAGTACCTTATAGCGCTCTTTATAAACTGTCCAAATATGCCTTTTCTATTCAGCATTGAGAAAATCACTTTTTTATTGATATGTAAATTAGGTGAAGAGGGATTTTTAGACATTTCTTATCTTCTGCAGGCTTCCTTCTGAGTAGGTTACCTTCCCTAACTGCTGTCGAGTTCAACCCACCGTCCTCTGATTGACAGACCCCCAACTTCCCCCCGGGCGGAGTAACAAAGGCATATTTAGAAAGTGTGTATGTATCACAAGATACTGTAATTATCTACTTATGTATTTCATGCTGACAGACTCCCTTTAATATTGCTAGCAAAATATCTTGTTATATTTTGGATATAGGTCTAGCTTTTCTATGCTGCACGTGGCTTCTCTTTAGTATATAGCTCCACTGCCGTTTTCACTTCTAAATCCTGTTTTCATTACCATCTAGGACATCTAGTTATAACTGTGCATTTAGAATTATTGATGTGGAATCTAGGCTATTATTAGTATCATCCATTAGCTAGTGCAGCAGGCATTTCTCCTTACTGCCTCTCCTGGCAGGTAACTGTGATTGCATAGCCATAAGGGCCACAATATGAGGCTCTGACATTATATGCTGAATTGTGATCATATCTGTGACCTTAGTATTTATATTCCAGATGAACCATTTCACTAACATTAGAGGCAAATGAATTAAAAGAGGATTTCACTTTATTTCTTGTTTTGCCGTCTGACAATATACCTATGTTTGGACATATTTAGAACTAGGGGTCTCCTGCTTATAGGGATTGGTGCTCCCGCTATATATGTATTTCCTTTTGTGCAAATTTCATGATTTAGGGAATGAATACGGAGAATGGTTAGTTGTGTTCATCTACATATGGTTGGTTCTTAGAT